>NC_083424.1:9980195-10605195 GCF_020745735.1 Hemiscyllium ocellatum
ATTTGTGTGTGTGCACTTGTATTTGTGTGTATTTGAATTTGTGTGTGGGCTTGTATTTGTGAGTTTGTGTGCTTGTATTTGTGCATTTATATTGATGTGTCTGTATTTGTATGTATGTGTTTGTACTTGTATGTCTACTTGTTTTTGGGTGTGTGCTTGTATTTGTGAGCTTATGTGATTTATTTATTCATATTTTTGTGTATGTGTGGGTGTGTATCTGTGGGTGTGCATTTGTGTGTATGTCTATGTGTTTGTATTTGTATGTATGTTTGTGTTTGTATTTGTGTGTATCTGTGTGTGTGGGTGAGTATCTGTGTGTTTGTATTTGTGTGTGTGAGAGAGTATCTGTGTTTGTATTAGTGTGTGTGTGAGTATCTGTGTGTTTGCATTTGTGTGTGCATTTGTGTGTATATCTATGTGTTTGTATTTGTGTGTGTATCTTTGTGTGTGAGAGTATCTGTGTGTTTGTATGAGTGTGTGTGTGTATATATCTGTGTGTTTGTATTTGTGTGTGTGTGAGTATTTGTGTGTTTGTATTTCTGTGTGTGAGAGAGTATCTGTGTGTTTGTATTTGTGTGTGTGTATGTTTGTATTTGTGTGTTTGTATTTCTGTGTGGGTGAGAGTATCTGTGTGTTTGTATTTGTGTGTGTGAGAGAGTATCTGTGTGTTTGTATTTGTGTGTGTGTGTGTTTGTATTTGTGTGTTTGTATTTCTGTGTGTGTGAAAGAGTATCTGTGTGTTTGTATTTGTGTGTGTGAGAGAGTATCTGTGTGTTTGTATTTGTGTGTGTGTGAGTATCTGTGTGTTTGCATTTGTTTGTGTGTGTTTGTGTGTGTGTGTGAGTATCTGTGTGTTTGTATTTGTGTGTGCATTTGTGTGTATATCTATGTGTTTGTATTTGTGTGTGTATCTTTGTGAGAATATCTGTGTGTTTGTGTGTGTGTGTGAGAGAGTATCTGTGTGTTTGTATTTGTGTGTGTGTGAGTATTTGTGTGTTTGTATTTCTGTGTGTGTGAGAGTATCTGTGTGTTTGTATTTGGGTGTGTGTGTGTGTGTGTGTCTGTGTGTGTGTGTGTGTATTTGTGTGAACGTGTGAGTTTGTGTGTATATGTATTTGTGTGAGTTTGTGTGTGTTTGTATTTGTGTGAATGTGTGAGTTTGTGTGTGTTTGTGTTTGTGTGTGAGAATGTGTGTGTTTGTATATGTGTGTATGTGATTACCAGTGTGTTTGTATTTGCGTGTGTGTGTATGCTTGTATTTGTGTGTGTGTGTGTGTGTGTGAGTATCTGTGTGCTAGTATTTGTGTGTGTGTGTGTAAGTATCTGTGTGCTTGTATTTATGTGTGTGTGTGAGAGAGTACCTGTGTTTGTATTTGTGTGTGTGAGAATATCTGTGTATTTGTATTTGTGTGTGTGTGTGAGTATCTGTGTGTTAGTATTTGTGTGTGTGTATGAGTATCTGTGTGTTTGTTTTTGTATGTGTATGTGAGAGTGTGTGTGTGTGAGTATCTGTGTGTTTGTATTTGTGTGTGTGAGAGAGTATCTGTGTGTTTGTATTTGTGTGTTTGTGTGAGTATTTGTGTGTTTGTATTTGTGTGTGTGTGAGTATCTGTGTGTTTGTATTTGTGTGTGTGTGTTTGTGTGTGTGTGTGTGTGAGTATCTGTGTGTTTGCATTTGTTTGTGTGTGTTTGTGTGTGTGTGTGAGTATCTGTGTGTTTGTATTTGTGTGTGCATTTGTGTGTATATCTATGTGTTTGTATTTGTGTGAGTATCTTTGTTTGTGAGAGTATCTGTGTGTTTGTGTGTGTGTGTGAGAGAGTATCTGTGTGTTTGTATTTGTGTGTGTGTGAGTATTTGTGTGTTTGTATTTCTGTGTGTTTGTATTTGGGTGTGTGTGTGTGTGTGTGTGTGTGTGTGTGTGTGTGTGTGTGTGTGTGTGTGTGTGTGTGTGTGTGTGTGTGTGTGTGTGTACCTGTGTGTTTGTATTTGTGTGAACGTGTGAGTTTGTGTGTATATGTATTTGTGTGAGTTTGTGTGTGTGTTTGTATTTGTGTGAATGTGTGAGTTTGTGCGTGTTTGTGTTTGTGTGTGTGTGTGAGAATGTGTGTGTTTGTATATGTGTGTATGTGATTACCAGTGTGTTTGTATTTGCGTGTGTGTATATGCTTGTATTTGTGTGTGTGTGTGTGTGTGTGTGAGTATCTGTGTGTTTGTATTTGTATGTGTGTGTGAGAGAGAGTATCTCTGTGTTTGTATTTGTGTGTGTGTGTGTGAGTATCTGTGTGTTTGTATTTGTGTGTGTGTGTGAGTATCTGTGTGTTAGTATTTGTGTGTGTGAGAGTATTTGCGTGTTTGTATTTGTGTGTGTGTGAGAGTATCTGTGTGTTTGTATTTGTGTGTGTGAGAGAGTATCTGTGTGTTTGTATTTGTGTGTGTGTGTGTGTGAGTATTTGTGTGTTTGTATTTCTGTGTGGGTGAGAGTATCTGTGTGTTTGTATTTGTGTGTGTGAGAGAGTATCTGTGTGTTTGTATTTGTGTGCGTGTGTGTGTGTGTGAGTATCTGTGTGTTTGTATTTGTGTTTGTGTGAGTATCTGTGTGTTTATATTTGTGTGTGCATTTGTGTGTATATCTATGTGTTTGTATTTGTGTGTGTATCTTTGTTTGTGAGAGTATCTGTGTGTTTGTGTGTGTGTGAGAGAGAGTATCTGTGTGTTTGTATTTGTGTGTGTGTGAGTATTTGTGTGTTTGTATTTCTGTGTATGTGAGAGTATGTGTGTTTGTATTTGTGTGTGTGTGTGTGTGTGAGTATCTGTGTGTTTGTATTTGTGTGTGAGTATCTGTGTGTTAGTATTTGTGTGTGTGTGAGAGTATCTGTGTGTTAGTATTTGTGCGTGTGTGAGAGTACCTGTGTTTGTATTTGTGTGTGTGAGAATATCTGTGTATTTGTATTTGTGTATGTGTGTGTGAGTATCTGTGTGTTTGTATTTGTGTGTGTGTGTGTGAGTATCTGTTTGTTAGTATTTGTGTGTGTGTGAGTATCTGTGTGTTTGTATTTGTATGTGTGTGTGAGAGAGTATCTGTGTGTTTATATTTGTGCGTGCGTGAGTGTACCTGTGTTTGTATTGGTGTTTGTGTGTGTGTGTGAGAGAGTATCTGTGTTTGTATTTGTGTGTGTGAGCGTATCTGTGTATTTGTGTTTGTGTGTGTGTGTGTGTGTGTGTATCTGTTTGTTAGTATTTGTGTGTGTATGAGTATCTGTGTATTTGTATGTGTGTGTGTGTGAGAGACAGCATCTGTGTGTTTGTATGTGTGTGTGTGAGTATATGTGTGTTTGTATTTGTGTGGGTGTATGAGTATCTGTGTGTTTGTATTTGGGTGTGTGTGTATCTGTGTGTTTGTATTGGGGGGGGGGTGTGTACCTGTGTGTTTGTATTTGCTTGTGTGAGTATGTGTGTGTTTGTATTTGTGTGAATGTGTGAGTTTGTGTGTGTTTGTATTTGTGTGTGTGAGAGAGAATCTGTGTTTGTATATGTGTGTGTGTGATTACACATATGTTTGTATTTGTGTGTGTGTGCATATGTGTGTGTTTGTATTTGTGTGTGTACGAGTATCTGTGTATTTGTATTTGTGTGCGTGTGAGAGTATCTGTGTGTTTTTATTTGTGTGTGTGTATGTGAGTATGTGTGTTTTTGTATTTGTGCATGTGTGAGAGTACTTGTGTTTGTATTTGTATGTGTGTGAGTATCTGTGTGTTTGTATTTGTGTGTGTGTGAGAATATCTGTGTATTTATATGTGTGTGTGATTACACATATGTTTGTATTTGTGTGTGTGTGCATATGTGTGTGTTTGTATTTGTGTGTGTGAGAATATCTGTGTATTTATATTTGTGTGTGTGTGAGAGTATCTGTGTGTTTGTATTTGTGTGTGTGTGAGAATATCTGTGTATTTATATGTGTGTGTGATTACACATATGTTTGTATTTGTGTGTGTGTGCATATGTGTGTGTTTGTATTTGTGTGTGTGAGAATATCTGTGTATTTATATTTGTGTGTGTGTGAGAGTATCTGTGTGTTTGTATTTGTGTGTGTGTATGTGAGTATCTGTGTGTTTGTATTTGTAATGTGAGTGCGAGTATATGTGTGTTTGTATTTGTGTGTGCATACATATTTGTGTGGGTGTGTGAGATTCTGTGCATTTGTATTTGTGTGCGTGAGTGGGAGTATATGTGTGTTTTTTATTTGTGTATGTGAGTGAGAGTATATGTGTGTTTGTATTTGTGTTTGGGAGTGAGAGTATATGTGTGTTTGTATTTGTATGTGTGTGAGTATCTGTGCGTTTGTATTTGTGTGTGTGAGAATATCTGTGTATTTATATTTGTGTGTGTGTGATAGTATCTGTGTCTTTATATTTGTTATGTGAGTGCGAGTATATGTGTGTTTGTATTTGTGTGTGCGTGCGTATTTGTGTGGGTGTGTGAGATTCTGTGCATTTGTATTTGTGTGTGTGTGAGTATCTGTGTGTTTATATTTGTGTGTGTGTGAGTACCTCTGTTTGTATTTGTATGTGTGTGAGTATCTGTGCATTTGTATTTGTGTGTGAATTTGTGAGTATGTGTGTTTGTATTTGTGTGTGTGTGTTAGTATCTGTGTGTCTGTATTCGTGTATGTGAGTGCGAGTATATGTGGGTTTGTGTTTGTGTGTGCGTGTCTATTTGTGTGTGACTATCTGTGTGTTTATATTTGTGAGTGTGTGTGAGAGTATCTGTGTGTTGGTATTTGTGTGTGTGTGAAAGTATCTGTGTGTTTGTATTTGTGTGTAAGTGTTAGAGAGTATATTTGTGTTTGTGTGTGTGAGAGAGAGTATCTGTGTGCTTGTATGTGTGTGTGTGTGTATCTGTGTGCATGTGTGTGTGTGAGTATCTGTGTGTTAATATGTGTGTGTGCGTGAGTATCTGTGTTCATATTTGTGAGTGTGAGTATCTGTGCATTTGTATTTGTGTGCGTGAGTGAGAGTATATGTGTTTTTTTTATTTGTGTATGTGTGTGAGTGTATATGTATGTTTATATTTGTGTGTGTGTGAGAGTATCTGTGCGTTTGTATTTGTGTGTGTGAGAGAGTAGCTGTGTGTTTGTATTTGTGTGTGTGTGTGTATCTGTGTGTTTGTATTTGTGTGATTGACAGAGTATCTGTGTGGTTAAATTTGTGTGTAAGTGTAAAAGAATATCTATGTGTTTGTGTTTGTGTGTGTGTGTGTGAGTATCTGTGTGTTAGTATTTGTGTGTGTGTAAGTATCTGTGTGTTTGTATTTGTGTGAATGTGTGAGTTTGTATGTGTTTGTATTTGTGTATGTGTGTGTATCTGTGTGTTTATATTTGTGCGTGTGTGAGAGAACCTGTGTTTGTATTTGTGTGTGCGAATATCTGTATGTTTGTATTTGTGTGAACGTGTGAGTTTGTGTGTGTTTGTATTTGTGTGTGTGTGTGTATCTGTGTGTTTATATTTGTGCGTGTGTGAGAGAACCTGTGTTTGTATTTGTGTGTGTGTGAGAATATCTGTGTATTTATATTTGTGTGTGTGTGTGATAGCATCTGTGTGTTTGTATTTGTGTGCATGTGAGAGTATCTGTGCGTTTGTATTTGTGTGTGTGTATGTGAGTATCTGTGTGTTTGTATTTGTTATGTGAGTGCGAGTATATGTGTGTTTGTATTTGTGTGTGTGTGAGTATCTGTGTTTATATTTGAGTGTGAGTATCTGTGCATTTGTATTTGTGTGCGTGAGTGAGAGTATATGTGTGTTTTTTTATTTGTGTATGTGAGTGAGAGTATATGTGTGTTTGTATTTGTGTGTATGTGAGTATCTGTGTGTTTATATTTGTGTGTGTGTGAGAGTATCTGTGTGTTTGTATTTGTGTGTGTGTGTTTGTATTTGTGTGAATGTGTGAGTTTGTGTGTGTTTGTATTTGTGTGTGTGTGAGTATCTGTGTGTTTGTATTTGTGTGTGTGTGAGTATCTGTGTGTTTGTATTTGTGTGAATGTGTGAGTTTGTGTGTGTATTTCTGTGTGTGAGAGAGAATCTGTGTTTGTATATGTGTGTGTCTGATTACACGTGTGTTTGTATTTGCGTGTGCGCGCGTGCATATGTGTGTGTTTGTATTTGTGTGTGTGTGAGTTTATCTGTGTGTTTGTGTTTGTGTGTACGAGTATCTGCGTATTTGTATGTGTGTGTGAGAGAGTATCTGTGTGTTTATATTTGTGTGCGTGTGAGAGTATCTGTGTGTTTGTATTTGTGTGTGTGTATGTGAGTATCTATTTGTTTGTATTTGTTATGTGAGTGCAAGTATAGGTGTGTTTGTATTTGTGTGTGCATGCGTATTTGTGTGGGTGTGTGAGATTCTGTGTGTTTGTAGTTGTGTGAACGTGTGAGTTTGTGTGTGTTTGTATTTCTGTGTGTGTGTGAGAATCTGTGTGTTTGTATATGTGTGTGTGATAACACGTGTGTTTGTATTTGGGTGTGTGCGTTTGTGTGTGTTGGTATTTGTGTGTGTGTGAGAGAGAGTATCTGTGTGTTTGTATTTGTGTGTGTGAGAGTACCTTTGTTTGTATTTGTATGTGTGTGTGTATCTGTGCGTTTGTATTGGTGTGTGTGTAAGAGTATCTGTGTGTTTGTATTTGTGTGTGCGTGAGTATCTGTGTTTGTATTTGTGAGTGTGAGTATCTGCGTATTTGTATTTGTGTGCGTGAGTGAGAGTATATGTCTGTTTGTATTTGTGTGTGTGTGTGTGAGTATCTGTGTGTTTATATTTGTGTATGTGTGTGTGAGTATCTGTGTGTTTGCATTTGTGTGCGAGAGTATCTGTGTATTTGTATGTGTGTGTGTGTGAGAGAGAGTATCTGTGTGGTTGCATTTGTTTGTGTGTGTGAGAATCTATGTATTTGTATTTGTGTGTGTGAGAGTACCTGTGTGTTGGTATGTGTGTGCGTGAGTATATGTGTGTTTGTATATGTGTGTGAGAGTATGTGTGTATTTGTATTTGTGTGTGTGTAAGAGTATGTGTGTGTTTGTATTTGTGTGTGTGAGAGAGAGTATCTGTGTGTTTGTATTTGTGCATGTGAGTGAGAGTATATGCGTTTGTATTTGTGTGTACGTGAGAGTATCTGTGTGTTTGTATTTGTGTGTGTGTATCTGTGTGTTTGCATTTGTATTTGTGTGTGTGTGTGAGTATCTGTGTGTGTGTTTGTGTGTCCATATTTGCGTGTGTGTATCTGTGTGTTTGTATTTGTGTCTGTGTAATCTTTGTGTGTGTGTGTGTGTGTGAGAGTATCTGTGTGGTTGCATTTGTTTGTGTGTGTGAGTATCTGTGTGCTTGTATTTGTGTGCGAGAGAGTTATCTGTGTGTTTGTGTGTGTGTGTGAGAGAGAGAGTATCTGTGTGTTTGTATTTGTGTGTGTGTGTGTGTATCGGTGTGTTTGTATTTGTGTGTTCGCTAGTATCTGTGTGTTTGTATTTGTGTGTGTCTGTGCGTATTTGTTTGTGTGTGTGAGTATCTGTGTGTTTGCATTTGTGTGTGTGTGTGAGAGTATCTGTGTGTTTGTATTTGTGTGTGTTTGAGAGTGTATCTGTGTGTTTGTATTTGTGTGTGTGAGACAGAGTATCTGTGTGTTTGTATTTGTGTGTGTGTGTGTGTGTGTGAGAGAGAGAATATCTGTGTGTTTGTACGTGTTTGTGAGAGAGTATGTGTGTGTATTAGTGTGTGTGTGAGAGTATCTGTGTGTTTGTATTCGTGTGTGTGTATGTGAGTACCTGTGTATTTGCATTAGTGTGTGTATGAGTATCTGTGTGTTTGTATTTGTGTGTTTGTGTGCGTATTTGTGTGTGGGTGTGAGTATCTGTGTGTTTGTATTTGGGTGTATAAGTATCTGTGTGTTTGTATTTGTGAGTATCTGTGTGTTTGTGTGTGTGTGAGTATCTGTGTGTTTGTATTTGTGTGTGTGTGTTTGAGAATATGTGTGTTTGTATTTGTGTGTGTGTGAGAGAGTAACTGGGTATTTGTATTTGTGTGTGTGTGAGAATCTGTGTGTTTGTATTTGTGTGTGAGTATCTGTGTGTTTATATTTGTATGTGTGTGAGTATATGTGTGTTTGTATTTGTGTGTGTGTGAGAGAGTATACGTTCATTTTTATTTGTGTGTATATGAGTATCTGTGTGTTTGTATTTGTGTGTTTGTGTGCGTATTTATGTGTGGGTGTGAGTATTGTGTGTTTGTATTTGTGTGTGTGTTTGAGTATATGTGTGTTTGTATTTGTGTGTGTGTGTGTGTGTGTGTTTGAGAGTATACATTCATTTTTATTTGTGTGTGTATGAGTATCTGTGTGTTTGTATTTGTGTGTGTATGAGTATCTGTGTGTTTGTATTTGTGTGTTTGTGTGCGTATTTGTGTGTGGATGTGAGTACATGTGCGTTTGTATTTGTGTGTGCGTGAGAGTATGTGTGTGTTTGTATTTGTGTGTGTGTAAGAGTATGTGTGTGTTTGTATTTGTGTGTGTGAGAGAGAGTATCTGTGTGTTTGTATTTGTGCATGTGAGTGAGAGTATATGTGCGTTTGTATTTGTGTGTACGTGAGAGTATCTGTGTGTTTGTATTTGTGTGTGCATATTTGTGTGTGTGTATCTGTGTGTTTGCATTTGTATTTGTGTGTGTGTGTGAGTATCTGTGTGTGTGTTTGTGTGTCCATATTTGCGTGTGTGTATCTGTGTGTTTGTATTTGTGTCTGTGTAATCTTTGTGTGTGTGTGTGTGTGAGAGTATCTGTGTGGTTGCATTTGTTTGTGTGTGTGAGTATCTGTGTGCTTGTATTTGTGTGCGAGAGAGTTATCTGTGTGTTTGTGTGTGTGTGTGAGAGAGAGAGTATCTGTGTGTTTATATTTGTGTGTGTGTGTGTATCGGTGTGTTTGTATTTGTGTGTTCGCTAGTATCTGTGTGTTTGTATTTGTGTGTGTCTGTGCGTATTTGTTTGTGTGTGTGAGAATCTGTGTTTGTCTTTGGGTCTGCGTGTGTGTGTGAGTATCTGTGTGTTTGCATTTGTGTGTGTGTGAGAGTATCTGTGTGTTTGTATTTGTGTGTGTTTGAGAGTGTATCTGTGTGTTTGTATTTGTGCGTGTGAGACAGAGTATCTGTGTGTTTGTATTTGTGTGTGTGTGTGTGTGTGAGAGAGAATATCTGTGTGTTTGTACGTGTGTGTGAGAGAGTATGTGTGTGTATTAGTGTGTGTGTGAGAGTATCTGTGTGTTTGTATTCGTGTGTGTGTATGTGAGTACCTGTGTATTTGCATTAGTGTGTGTATGAGTATCTGTGTGTTTGTATTTGTGTGTTTGTGTGCGTATTTGTGTGTGGGTGTGAGTATCTGTGTGTTTGTATTTGGGTGTATAAGTATCTGTGTGTTTGTATTTGTGAGTATCTGTGTGTTTGTGTGTGTGTGGGTATCTGTGTGTTTGTATTTGTGTGTGTGTGTTTGAGAATATGTGTGTTTGTATTTGTGTGTGTGTGAGAGAGTAACTGGGTATTTGTATTTGTGTGTGTGTGAGAATCTGTGTGTTTGTATTTGTGTGTGAGTATCTGTGTGTTTATATTTGTATGTGTGTGAGTATATGTGTGTTTGTATTTGTGTGTGTGTGAGAGAGTATACGTTCATTTTTATTTGTGTGTTTGTATTTGTATATTTGTGTGTTTGTATTTGTGTGTTTGTGTGCATATTTATGTGTGGGTGTGAGTATTGTGTGTTTGTATTTGTGTGTGTGTTTGAGTATATGTGTGTTTGTATTTGTGTGTGTGTGTGTGTGAGAGTATACGTTCATTTTTATTTGTGTGTGTATGAGTATCTGTGTGTTTGTATTTGTGTGTGTATGAGTATCTGTGTGTTTGTATTTGTGTGTTTGTGTGCGTATTTGTGTGTGGATGTGAGTATATGTGCGTTTGTATTTGTGTGTGCGTGAGAGTATGTGTGTGTTTGTATTTGTGTGTGCGTGTATCTGTGTGTTTGCATTTGTGTGTGTATGTGAGAGTATCTGTGTGTTTGTATTTGTGTGTGTATGAGTATCTGTGTGTTTGTATTTGTGTGTTTGTGTGCGTATTTGTGTGTGGATGTGAGTATATGTGTGTTTGTATTTGTGTGTGCGTGTGAGTACCTGTGTGTTTGTATTTGTGTGTGTGAGTATCTGCAAGTTTGCATCTATGTGTGAGAGAGTATCTGTTTGTTTGTATTTGTGTCTGTGTGAGTATCTGTGTGTTTGTATTTGTGTGTGTGTGTGAGTATCTGTGTGTTTGTATTTGTGTCTGTGTGAGTATCTGTGTGTTTGTATTTGTGTGTGTGTGTGAGTATCTGTGTGTTTGTATTTGTGTCTGTGTGAGTATCTGCGTGTTTGTATTTGTGTGTGTGTGAGAGTATCTGTGTGTTTGTATTTGTGTGTGTGAATATCTGTGTGTTTGTATTTGTGTCTGTGTGAGTATCTGTGTGTTTGTATTTGTGTGTGTGTGAGTATCTGTGTGTTTGTATTTGTGTCTGTGTGAGTATCTGTGTGTTTGTATTTGTGTGTGTGTGAGAGTATCTGTGTGTTTGTATTTGTGTGTGAGAGTATCTGTGTGTTTATATTTGTGTGTGAGAGTATCTGTGTGTGCGTATTTGTATGTGGGTGTGAGTATCTGTGTGTTTGTATTTGTGTGTGTGAGTATCTGCGTGTTTGTATTTGTGCATGTGTGTGTGTGAGAATGTGTGTGTTTGTATTTGTGTGTGTGTTTGAGTATATGTGTGTTTGTATTTGTGTGTGTATCTGTGTGTTTGCATTTGTTTGTGTGTGTGTGAGACAGTGTGTGTGTGTGTGTGTGTGAGTATCTGCGTGTTTGTATTTGGGCATGTGTGTGTGTGTGAGAGTACCTGTGTGTTTGTATTTATGAGTATGTGTGTGAGTATCTGTGTGTTTGTGCGTGTGTGAGTATGTGTGTGTTTGTATTTGTGTGTGTGTGTTTGAGTATATGTGTGTTTGTATTTGTGTGTGTGAGAGAGTATCTGTGTGTTTGTATTTGTGTGTGTAAGAGTATCTGTGTGTTTGTATTTGTGTGTGTGTGTGACAGTATCTGTGTGTTTGTATTTGTGTGTGTGTGAGTATCTGTGCGTTGGTATGTGTGTGCATGAGTATATGTGTGTGAGAGAGTATATGCGTATTTGTATTTGTGTGTGTGTGAGAGTATGTGTGTATTTGTATTTGTGTGTGTGTGTGTGTGTGTATATCTGTGTGGTTGTATTTGTGTGTGTGAGAGTGAGTATTTGTGTGTTTGTATTTGTGCTTGTGCGTATCTGTGTGTTTGTATTTGTGTGTGTGTGTGAGTACCTGTGTGCTTGTATTTGTGTGTGTGAGTATCTGCAAGTTTGCATCTATGTGTGAAAGAGTATCTGTTTGTTTGTATTTGTGTCTGTGTGAGTATCTGTGTGTTTGTATTTGTGTGTGTGTGAGTATCTGTGTGTTTGTATTTGTGTCTGTGTGAGTATCTGTGTGTTTGTATTTGTGTGTGTGTGTATCTGTGTGTTTGTATTTGTGTCTGTGTGAGTATCTGCGTGTTTGTATTTGTGTGTGTGTGTGAGTATCTGTGCGTTGGTATGTGTGTGCATGAGTGTGTGTGTGTTTGTATTTGTGTGTGAGAGAGTATATGCGTATTTGTATTTGTGTGTGTGTGTGAGAGTATGTGTGTATTTGTATTTGTGTGTGTGTGTATATCTGTGTGGTTGTATTTGTGTGTGTGAGAGTGAGTATTTGTGTGTTTGTATTTGTGCTTGTGCATATCTGTGTGTTTGTATTTGTGTGTGCGTGTGAGTACCTGTGTGCTTGTATTTGTGTGTGTGAGTATCTGCAAGTTTGCATCTATGTGTGAGAGAGTATCTGTTTGTTTGTATTTGTGTCTGTGTGAGTATCTGTGTGTTTGTATTTGAGTGTGTGTGAGTATCTGTGTGTTTGTATTTGTGTCTGTGTGAGTATCTGTGTGTTTGTATTTGTGTGTGTGTGTATCTGTGTGTTTGTATTTGTGTCTGTGTGAGTATCTGCGTGTTTGTATTTGTGTGTGTGTGAGTATCTGTGTGTTTGTATTTGTGTGTGTGTGAGAGTATCTGTGTGTTTGTATTTGTGTGTGAGAGTATCTGTGTGTGCGTATTTGTATGTGGGTGTGAGTATCTGTGTGTTTGTGTGTGTGTGTGAGTATCTGTGTGTTTGTATTTGTGTGTGTATCTGCGTGTTTGTATTTGTGCATGTGTGTGTGTGAGAATGTGTGTGTTTGTATTTGTGTGTGTGTTTGAGTATATGTGTGTTTGTATTTGTGTGTGTATCTGTGTGTTTGCATTTGTTTGTGTGTGTGTGAGAGAGTGTGTGTGTGTTTGTGAGTATCTGCGTGTTTGTATTTGGGCATGTGTGTGTGTGAGAGTACCTGTGTGTTTGTATTTATGAGTATGTGTGTGAGTATCTGTGTGTTTGTGCGTGTGTGAGTATGTGTGTGTTTGTATTTGTGTGTGTGTGTTTGAGTATATGTGTGTTTGTATTTGTGTGTGTGTGAGAGTATCTGTGTGTTTGTATTTGTGTGTGTAAGAGTATCTGTGTGTTTGTATTTGTGTGTGCGTGTGACAGTATCTGTGTGTTTGTATTTGTGTGTGTGTGAGTATCTGTGCGTTGGTATGTGTGTGCATGAGTATATGTGTGTTTGTATTTGTGTGTGAGAGAGTATATGCGTATTTGTATTTGTGTGTGTGTGAGAGTATGTGTGTATTTGTATTTGTGTGTGTGTGTGTGTATATCTGTGTGGTTGTATTTGTGTGTGTGAGAGTGAGTATTTGTGTGTTTGTATTTGTGCTTGTGCGTATCTGTGTGTTTGTATTTGTGTGTGTGTGTGAGTATCTGTGTGTTTGTATTTATTTGTGTGTGTGAGATTCTGTGTGTTTGTAGTTGTGTGAATGTGTGAGTTTGTGTGTGTTTGTGTTTGTGTGTGTGTGTATCCATTTTTGTGTTTGTGTGTGTCAGAGAGTATTTGTGTATTTGTGCTTGTGTGTGTGTGAGGATGTGCGTATTTGTGAGTGTGAGAGAGTATCTGTGTGTTTGTGTATGTGTGTGTGAGAGAGTATCTGTGTGTTTGTATTTGTGTGTGCGTGCATGTTTCTTTGTGTGTCTGAGTATCTGTGTGTATTTGTGTGTGTGTTTGTGAATATTTGTGTGAGAGAGTATCTGTGTGTTTTATTTGTGTGTATGTATCTGTGTGTATGTATTTGTGTGTGTGAGAGAGTATCTGTGTGTTTGTATTTGTGTGTGTGTGTGAGTAACTGTGTGTTTGTATTTGTGTGTGTGTGAGTATCTGTGTGTTTGTATTTGTGTGTGTGCGAGAGTATCTGTGTGTTTGTATTTGTGTGTGTGTGAGTAACTGTGTGTTTGTATTTGTGTGTGTGTGAGTATCTGTGTGTTTGTATTTGTGTGTGTGTGAGTAACTGTGTGTTTGTAATTGTGTGTGTGTGAGTGAGAGTATATGTGCGTTTGTATTTGTGTGTGCATATTTGTGTGTATCTGTGTGTTTGTATTTGTGTGTGTGTGTATCTGTGTGTTTGCATTTGTGTGTGTGTGAGATATCTGTGTGTGTTTGTGTGTACATATTTGCGTGTGTGTATCTGTGTGTTTTTATTTGTGTGTGTGTATCTGTGTGTGTGTGTTTGTGTGTGTGTGCGTGTGTGAGAGAGAGAGAGAGAGAGTATCTGTACTTTTTTATTTGTGTGTGAGAGTATCTGTGTGGTTGCATTTGTGTGTGTGAGAATCTGTGTTTTTGTATGTGTGTGTGAGAGAGTATCTATATGTTTCTATTTGTGTGTGTAAGTATCTGTGTGTTTGTATTTGTGTGTTTGCTAGTATCTGTATGTTTGTATTTGTCTGTGCGTATTTGTTTGTGTGTGTGAGAATCTGTGTTTGTCTTTGGGTGTGTGTGTGTTTTTATTTGTGTGTGTGTGTATCTGTGTGTGTGTTTGTGTGTGTGTGTGTGTGTGTGAGAGAGAGAGTATCTGTACGTTTTTATTTGTGTGTGTGAGAGAGTATCTGTGTGGTTTCATTTGTTATTGTGTGTGAGAATCTGTGTTTTTGTATGTGTGTGTGTGAGAGTATCTGTATGTTTCTATTTGTGTGTGTGAGAGTATCTGTGTGTGTGTATTTGTGTGTTTGTATTTGTCTGTCTGTGCGTATTTGTTTGTGTGTGTGAGAATCTGTGTTTGTCTTTGGGTGCGTGTGTGTGTGTGAGTGTCTGTGTGTTTGTGTTTGTGTGTGTGTGTGTGAGAGAGAGTATCTGCGTGTTTGTATGTGTTTGTGAGAGTATCTGTGTGTTTGTATTTGTGTGTGTGAGAGTATCTGTGTGTTCGTATTTGTGTGTGCGTGTGTGTGAGTATCTGTGTGTTTGTATTTGTGTGTGTGTGCGTATTTGTTTGTGTGTTAGTATCTGTGTGTTTGTATGTGTGTGTGTGTATCTGCGTGTTTGTATGTGTTTGTGAGAGTATCTGTGTGTGCGTGTGTGTGTGAGAGTATCTGTGTGTTTGTATGTGTGTGTGAGAGTATCTGTGTGTTTGTATTTGTGTGTGTGCGCGTATTTGTTTGTGTGTTAGTATCTGTGTGTTAGTATTTGTGTGTGTGTGACAATCTGTGTGTTTGTATTTGTGTGTGTGTGAGTATCTGTGTGTTTGTATTTGTGTGTGCGTGTGTACACGTGTCAATCCTGGCCTGGCACCATTCCAGTGAAGATGTATGCCCAGGGTCTTCCCTTTTGGCAGAATTCCCAGATCTCTTCATAATCGAAGCCATTCAGTGTTTTGCAGAAGTCTGGGCTTGTTTACATGACTGGGGTCAGAGAATAGGTAACAACATGGCACTCTCTGTACCACAGTAACCCCCTCCCCCTTCTCTTCCCTCCCTCCACCCGGCTGTCTTCAGGGAGCACGGCACTCCATTAACACTGCTCCTTTGATGATGCTGTGCTTTCATCCCAGCCCCGGCTGCAATCTGAACTCTCCAGTGACTTGCTATGGCAACCAGCCAGTTACTGGTGCATGATGAAGAGGAAAAATGTTCCAGTCTGCTGAGGGAAAACGTTTACAGCGTATATTATTGCAAGCACTGATGCCAAATCCAACACTGTCTCCTATTGCTGGTGGATAAAAAGGCCACGGGTTTGCCACGTGCTGAGGCTGTGACTTTTAAAAAGAATACAGAATGTAATCACCCACCCCCTCCCCAAAGGAACACAGCGTTACAACCAGCTCTGAATAAATACAGAGCTGAGTAGGTCTCCTGTGGGCAAGCTCCCGGCACTCCAAGTGATTTTTTATCCCCCTCTAATGCTGTCTCTCCAAATTTGCTGTCTGCCTGGTTATGGATGGTGCTGCCAGTACATCAGGAAATTAAAAATAGCTTTGCCAGAGAGACATATTGACTGATGGAGGGGCTGGCTCCAATCCAGAAGAAGACACTTCTCGTTTGGTGTTTTTTTTGTCAAGAAGCCTTTACACCAAGTCAGCATGCATTAGTGAGGTCACTGAGAGTTTAGGACAGAATCGCACGCCAGTTAACTCTTTAGGAGCAGCACAGGCTGGGGTGGGGGGGTCCCTGAGTAAATTATGTAACCCACTCAGTCACTGCCAATGTGGTGGCTCTCACACACTGCGAGCCAGCAGCCAATGTCGTCTCCCCGCCCCCCCCCCCCCCCCGCTGGAAAAAACGTTTGCATTTGTGTGGCGCCATTTGTGAGCTCAGTCGCTCCTGGAAGGGTGGTCACTTCTGGGGAGTCAGGAGACAAACTGTGCACAGCAAGCTGCCACGAATAAGCGGTGATGTTGCCCGTGGGAGACAGGCGCGGTCTAGGACCCCAGGGAGAAACCCGTACCAAATCCCACTCCCAGCTTCTAGACAACGTGCACTGGGATCTTCCACCTCAACCTGAGAGAGAAGGTAGGACATCAGCACAGGACAGATCACTGGGAGTCACGCAATGCATTGTCTGCCTTGAAGGAGTTCTGAAGTGGGCTTTCAACTGCACTAGATCACCCTTCTGTTGAGAGAATTAGAGCAGTTTATGACACAAAAATTAATCAGCTCCTTACAGCTACAGGTCCTCACGGTAAAACTGCTTCCCATGGAATGAATGTCACGAGTGTGAATACTGACCACCAGAGGACTGCCTGGGGAAGAGGAAAAATGACTCTGGTAGAAGTAACATTATTCTGAGATTAGAACCAGCTTATAGTTGAGAGAGTGTGTCAATACCTCACTTGGAGGGAGTTACAACAGCAGCACTTCAGGTATACTTAAGTGGCTGTAAAGCAGTTTGGAACATCCTGAGG
The DNA here is from genome assembly GCF_020745735.1 of Hemiscyllium ocellatum. NCBI lineage: Eukaryota > Metazoa > Chordata > Chondrichthyes > Orectolobiformes > Hemiscylliidae > Hemiscyllium > Hemiscyllium ocellatum. Next base: position 9,996,591 of record NC_083424.1, read on the forward strand.
TGGTTAAAGGCGCTACATCAAGGCAAGTTCTCACTCCTGCTTCCTGCAGTGTGATGCTGGATGCTCAGAAAGGGGAATTTTCCAATTTCCATCAGCTCAATGCATACAAACCAAGCCTTACTTCCTCTCCCACTCCCCATGGCCCATACTCACCCCTTCCTCCTGCTCACCCACTCACTCCCACTCCTCACTCCCACCGCCCACTCTCCCACTCACACCCCCTTCACCCCCCTCACTGACTCCCACCTACTACCCCTACCTCACACTCACACCCTCCCTCTCCCCCTGCCCCCCAACCTGGTCACACTATCCACTCTCCCACTCACCCCCACTCCCCCATTGCCCCCACTGACTCTGACCTACTGCCCCCACCTTCCATTCCTCTTTTCTCTCCCCCCGACTCATTCCCACTTCCCCTTCCCCCTACTCACTCCCACCTTGCTCCTCCTCAACTCGCTCTCACCTTTCCCCACTCCCACTCACTCTCACCATCCCCCTTCCCCCACTTGCTCCCACCTTCCCCCACCACCAACTCCTCCTCCACCCACTTCCCAACATCGATCCCCCCCACCTGCTCCCACCGTCCTCCTACCCCATGGCCTCCTGCATGAGAGATGCAGCCCCACTGCGGACACAGTGGGCACTGGCAAAGCCCCTGGCACTGAGTCCAGGCCCTCGGGTAATCTGCAGCCTGTGTGCAGTTCCTTGATACAAAGCTCCATGGGATGAGCTTCTCTGGAACATTAGCACCGACGTAGAGCGGCTGGGTCAAGTGGTGTGTTTCTGTGCTGTAAATTCTACAGCAAGTAAAAGGAAAATGCTTGCACTTTTAACCAGAGGCAACAGATTTCAAATTATTAATGAAATGTCTCGACATGAATTGAGAAGGAATTTCTCCACCCAGACAGCTGCTTGGGCTGACAATGCTTCGTCTAATAGCCGGTAGCAACTGATTCATTTTAACACAAGGGGTGGTGGGTTGGTGCTGGAGAATAAAGGATTTATCACGTAATGAGAAAAATAATGGGACTAAACATCATTCGTGGCAAAAGGGGCTGAATGGCCTCAGTCTCTGTTCGAGGTCTCCACAACTCTATGTAGTAGTTTTCACAACCTGAAGATGTCTCAAAACCCTTTGCATCCAATGATACATCATCGCTGCTGGATGTAGCACACAGAGCATTAACACTGACAAAGTCAGGGGTGGGAGTGAGAGGGCCTCAGGATCAGGAAACCACATAGAGTCATAGAGATGAACAGCATGGAAACAATCCGTCCATGCCGACCAGATATCCCAACCCAATCTAGTCCCGCCTGCCAGCACCCAGTCCATATCCCTCCAAACCCTTCCTATTCATATACCCATACAAATGCCTCTTAAATGTTGCAATTGTACCAGCCTCCACCACTTCCTTTGGCAGCTCATTCCATACACGTACCACCGTCTGCGTGAAAAAGTTACCCCTTTTATATCTTTCCCCTCTCACCCTAAGCCTAAGCCCTCTAGTTCTGGACTCCCCCACCCGAGGGGAAAAACCTTGAAAAATCCTATCCATATCCCTCATGATTTTATAAACCTCTATAAGGTCACCCCTCAGCCTCTGAAGCTCCAGGGAAAACTGTCCCAGCCTGTTCAGCCTCTCCCTATAGCTCAAATCCTCCAAGCCTTGGCAACATCTTTGTAAATCTTTTCTGAACCCTTTCAAGTTTCACAACATCCTTGCACACAATATTCCAACAGTGGCCTAACCAATATCCTGTATAGCTGCAATATGATCTCCCAACTCCTGTGCTCAATACTCTGACCAATAAAGGAAAGTGTACCAAATGTCTTCTTCTCTATCCTATCTACTTGTGGCTCCACTTTCAAGTCAATGTTTAACAGGCCCAGCTTGTAATCTCAATGTGATGTGAATGTGTGAGGACAGAGAAAGACTGTAAAAGTAGGGAGATTCCACTAAAACCAAACAAGGCACTAGTTGAACCACAGCTGTAATATTGTGAACAGTTTTGTGCCCCTTTATCTAAAGAAAGGTATACTGCTGGTGGGAGGCAGTTTACAGAAAGTTCATTAGGCTGATACCAGGTATGGTATCACATTCCTGACGAAGCGCTTATGCTCAAAACATCGACTCTCCTGCTCCTCGAATGCTGCCTGACTGGCTGTTCTTTTCCAGCACCACACTAATCTTGACTCTAATCTCCAGCATCTTCAGTCCTCACTTTCTACCAGGTATGGAGAAACTGTCTTAAGAGGAGAGGTTGTTAAGTTTGGGTCTGTACTCATTGGAACATAAAGGAATGAGAGGCAATCTTATTGAAACATGCAAATTTCTTCAAGGACCTTGAGAGGGCAGATGTGAAAAGGTTTGTGCAAAAGTCTTGAGGGCATAATCTCAGGATAAAGGGGTCACAGGTTGGACAGAGCTGAAAATGTGTTGCTGGAAAAGCGCAGCAGGTCGGACAGCATCTAAGGAGCAGGAGAATCGACGTTTCGGGCATGAGTCCTTCTTCAGGAAGGGCTCATGCCTCAAACGTTGAATCTCCTGCTCCTTGGATGCTGCCCGAACTGCTGCGCTTTTCCAGCAACACATTTTCAGCTCTGATCTCCAGCATCTGCAGACCTCACTTTCTCCCACAGGTCAGACAGAGATGAGGAATTGTTTCTCTAAGAAGGTATGTGAATTGCAGAGGGCAGTTGAGATTGGGTCATTAAGTATATTCAAGATTTGGAGATGCCAGTATTGGACTGGGGTGTACAAAGTTAAAAATCACACAACACCAGGTTATAGTCCAACAGGTTTAATTGGAAGCACTAGCTTTCGGAGTGCTGTTGAAGTATATTCAAGGATGAGAAAGATAGATTTTTAATCAGTGAAGAATCAGGGGTTGTGGGGAAAAGCAGGAAAGTGGAGTTGAGGATTATTAGATCAGCTACAATCTCATTGAATGATGGAATAGACTCTATGGCCCTAATGACATACTTCGGCTCCAACGTCTTCTGGATGTGGCCAAATTTCCAATTCAGTTTCATTCTCTCCATGTATTGGAGTAGGGACTGTGGGAATGAGAGGTGAATAGGGAAGTTTGGTTGCAGCTGCTGGTTTCCTCACTGGTACATCTGGAGCACTGTTTGCAGTTTTGGGTTTATTTTTTGAAAGAGGATATCACTGCGTCAGAAGCAGTTCACAGAAGGTTCACTTGACTCATCCCTGGGATGAATCACCAAGTCGCAGAATTGCCACAATGCACGAAGAATTGATCTTAACGAAGGAAGGTTGAACTGCTTCAGCCTTTACCCACTGGAGATTAGAACAGGGCTCCAAAAGTGAGGGGTCAGGACCCCAGGGACGTGTGGTGGTGGGGGGGGAATGGGAGGGAGGTGTGGGGAGGACAGGGGGAGCTGATATTCTGGGGTCACAAACTGCAAGTCAGCTATATCTGCCGTGGAGTTCTGATGTAGTTTTTAAAAATCTCTTGTGGGACGTAGGTATCACTGACTGGGCCCAAAGTTATTGCTCGTCCCTAGTTACCCTTGAGATGGTGGGGGTGAGCTGCCATCTTGAATTTCTGCAATCCATGTGATGTGGGTTGACCACAATGCCCTTAGGGAGGCAATTCCAGGATTCTGACCCAGTGAGAGTGAAGGAACGTGGTACGTTTCCAAGGGTGAGTGGCTTGGTGGGGAACTTGAGGGCTGGTGCTCTCATGTACCTGCTGCCTGTGTCCATAGAGATGGAAGTGGTCATGGGTTATAACAGCTATTATCCCATTCCGATAGACATCCCCCCAGCTCTCTGTCGGAGCAGTGATCATAACTGTCAAGTCTCAAAATGGGAACAGAGTGGTAAAAGGTTTGGGAACTCGATGGACCAAGAAGTGGCAGATGGATGTGAGGTGCTGCATTTTGGGAAGGCAAATCAGAGCAGGACTTTTACACTTATTGGTAAGGTCCTAGGGAGTGTTGCTGAACAAAGAGACCTTGGAGTGCAGGTTCATAGCTCTTTGAAAGTGGTGTCGCAGGTAGACAGGATAGTGAAGCAGACATTTGGCATGCTTGTCTTTATTGATCAGTGCATTGAACATAGGAGTTGGGAGTCAAAACCTGGCACGGAAAAGCACAGCAGCATCTGAGGAGCAGGAGAGTCCATGCTTTGGCAAGGCCACTTGCCAGCTGCAGGAAGAATGCCTCATCTTCTGCCTTGGGACCCTTCAACCACATGGCATCAACATTGACTTCACTAGTTTCCAAATCTCCCCTCCCCCTACCTCATTAATCTCCACTTCTTATCACCCTCTTGATCTGTCCTACCTGTCCATCTTCCTTTCCACCTATCTGCTGCATCCTCCCCACTGACCTTGGATGCTGCCTGAACTGCTGTGCTCTTCCAGCACCACTGATCCAGAATCTGGTTTCCAGCATCTGCAGTCATTATTTTTACCTACCACAATTAGCCCCCACCTGCATTCACCTATCGCCTTCCACCCAGCCCCACCCCACCCCTCTCATCCCCCTTCCTCCCTCCACATTCCTGATGAAGGGCTTATGCCCAAACATCGACTCTCCTGCTCCTCGGATACTGCCTGACCTGCTGCGCTTTTCCAGCAACACACTCTCGACTCTGATCTCCAGCATCTGCAGTCCTCACTTTCTCCAATAGGAGTTGGGAGGTTATGTTACAGCTGTACAGGACTTTGGTGAAGCCACTTTTGGAATACTAAGTTCAATTCTGGTCTCCCTGTTATTGGATAAATGTTAAACATGAAAGAGTTCAGAAAAGATTTACAAGGATGTTGCCAGGGTTGGAGGATTTGAGCTACAGGGAGAGGCTGAGTAGGCTGGTGCTGTTTTCCCTGGAGCGTTGGAGGCTGAGGGGTGACCTTATATACGTTTACAAAATCATGAGAGACATGGATAGAGTGAATAGTCAAGATCTTTTCCCTGCGGTGGGGGGAGTCCAGAACCAGAGGGCATAGGTTTAAGGTGAGAAGGAAAAGCTTAAAAGGGATCTAAGGGGCAATGTTTGCATGTGGAGGGTAGTGCATGTATGGAATGAGCTGCCAGAAGAGATAATGGAGGCTGGTACAATTATAACATTGAATAGACATCTGGATGGCTATTTGGATAGGAAGGGTTTAGGGGGATGTAGGCCAGATGCTGGCAAGTGGCATGAGATCACTTTAGGATATCCAGTCAGGATGGATGGGTCGAACTGAAAGGTCTGATTCCATGTTGTATATCTCTATGACACTATGAACTGCTGGGCAGAATGCGAGGTGATCTCAATGAAACATATAAGATTGCGAGGGGGCTTGACAAGGCAAACACAGATAATGTTTCCCTTTGCATGGGGGATCTGAAACTGGGCCACATGGTTTAAAATGATGTTCCCCTTTTAAGACTGATGTGAGGAAAATTTTGTTCTCTCAGAGTGTCATTGGTCAATAGAATTTTCTTCGTTGAAAAGTGTGTTGCTGGAAAAGCCCAGCAGGTCAGGCAGCATCCAAGGATCAGGAGAATCATCGTTTCGGGATAAGCTGCTCATCATGAAGGACTTCTGCCTAAAACGTTGATTCTCCTGCTCCTCGGATGCTGCTTGACATGCTGCGCTTTTCCAGCATCGCACTTTTCTACTCTGATCTTCAGCATCTGCAGTCCTCACTTTTCCCAATAGAATTCTCTTTCCCAAGAGAGACTGGGTCATTGAATTTCCTCTAGACTGGGTTCCATAGATTTCTGACCGACAGTGAGTTTGGGAGAATGCAAACAGGGGAGTGGATTTGAGACCTCAATCTGATTGGCCATGATCTTATTGAAAGGAGGAGTGGGTTCAGAGGGGATCAATGGGTTAATCCTTCTTCTGATCCGTAAGAGAATCGAGGATTATAGGGAAAAGACAGGAAAGTGGAGCTGAGGATTATCAGAGCAGCTATGATCTCACTGAACGACACAGCAGACTTGATGAGCTGAATAGACTTCTTCTGCTCCTATGTCTTATGATCTTAGTCCAATGTTCCTATATCAAGATGCTATATTGGGATAACAGGGACTTCCCGGCATGATGGCATTTCCTCAGTCAGTTTCTGCCCTGTGAATGGCACTCCGTGGGAATTGCTAATCTAACTGGAGGACAGCAAAGAGAAAATTCAGAACACAACTTCTCAACACAACACATTGAGTTACTGTACTGTCTTTCACACCCTGAAAGGTCCTAACATGCCTCACAGGGTTATTATTAGATGTAATTGAACACAGAGGAATATAAGGAGATATTTGGACAAAATCCTGAAAGAAGTTTGTTTTAATGAGGGTCCATAAGACCATAAGACATAGGAGTGGAAGTAAGGCCATTCGGCCCATCGAGTCCACTCCGCCATTCAATCATGGCTGATGGGCATTTCAACTCCACTTACCAGCGTTCTCCCCGTAGCCCTTAATTCCTCGAGACAGCAAGAATCTATCAATCTCGGGTCTTTAAGGAGGAAGGTGAGATAGAAAGACAGAGTGGGTTAGAGAGGGAATTATAGAGCTCACACCTCAGGGCAGATTTTTAAAAATTGGGATGTGGGTTCATTGCCTGGCCCAGCATTTTGCCTACCTCTAGTTACCCTTGAAAATAATGGAACCCCTACAATGTGGAAACAGGTCATTTGGCCCAACACATCCACACTGACCCTCCAAAGAGTAACCCACCCAGTCCCTATTACTCTACATTTCCCCTGACTAATGCACCTGACCTGCACACTAAGGGAAATTTAGCATGGCCAATTCACCTAACCTGCACATCTTTTGACTGTGGGAGGATACCCATGCAGACACAGGGAGAATGTGCAACACCACACGGACAGTTGCTCAAGGCTGGGATGGAACCTGGATCACTGGTGCTGCAAGGCAGCAGTGCTAACCATTGAGCCACCGTGCCACAGCATGCTTGGCTGGTGGTAGCGAGCTGCCTCCTTGAACTGCTGCGATGGATCCACGATACCATGAGGCAAGGAATTTGGGGATTTTGACGCAGTGATGGTGAAGGAATGGCGATATATTTCCAAGTCAGGATGGTGAGCGGCTTGGAGGGGAATTTGCAGCGAGTGGTGTTCCCATGTATCTGCTGCCCTTGTCCTTCTAGATGGAAGTGATTGTGGGTTTGGAAGGTGCAGTCTTTAGTGAATTTCTGCAGTGCCTCTAATAGATTATACACACATCTGCTACTAAGCGTCAGTGATGGAGGAGTGGATGCTTGTGGATGTGATGCTAATCAAAAGACTGCTTTGACCTGGATGGTATCTAACTGCTTGAGTGTTGTTGGGGCGCACCCATCCAGGCAGGTGGAGAGTATTTCATCACACTCATAACTTGTGCCTTGTAGATTGTGGAGCGGCTTTGGGGATTCGGGTCGGTAGTGTCTCTACCTCTGGGCTAGAAGCCTCAGTGCTGTAAAATAACATCCCTGAATGGGTTGGTTTGAAAATATTTGAATTGTTTTGGAAAAGCGCTGCAGGCGGTTATGACGCAATAGCAGTCACAACCTACAAACCTGTCGTCACCATTTGAGGGGCCTACCTCAAGTCGAAATAACTTGAGCATGCTGCAGCATCTGGAAAAGAGGGGGATCACCTGAGCAAGGGTTGGGGTAGTTTCTTGCTGGCTAGGCATTTGGCAGGTAGGGCAGGGAAATGGCAGATGGGGAATTGGACCACAACTTTATTTTGTGTGTAATCAATTGCTCTTTGTTTCACAATGTTCCATTTTTCTCTTGCCTCCACTGTGTCTGTTCCCACCTGCGTTGACACAGGAAGCATTCAGCAGCTGTTTGACCTTTGGTTCTGGTCTTCCAGCTTTCTTGGCCTAGCAACCAGTAAGGTTCACCATGGCCTATCCAACCCTTCAACCCTTGATGTCATCAGGCGAAGCCCCTTTGGAATTCCTGTCACCATAAGTAATATGATGGAATGAACATGTATATTCCACGGAGCAGGATTGGATCTGACCTGCTCATGTAAACATCGTGCCACTAGCATCACTGATCCGAAATCCAGGAATGTGGAAAATCTCGCCAGGGACCCGGGTTTGATTCCCCCCTCAGGCGACTGCCTGTGTGGATTAGATTACTTACAGTGTGGAAACAGGCCCTTCGGCCCAACAAGTCCACACCAACCCTCCGAAGAGCAACCCACCCAGACCCATTCCCCTACATTTACCCCTTCACCTAACACTACATGGCCAATTCACCTAACCTGCACATTTTTGGAATGTGGGAGGAAACCGGAGCACCCGGAGGAAACCCACGCAGACATGGGGAGAAGGTGCAAACTCCACACAGACAGTTGCCTGAGGCAGGAATTGAACCTGAGTCTCTGGTGCTGTGAGGCAGCAACACTAACCACTGTGCCACCGTGCCACCATTTGCACATTATCCCTGTGTCTGCATGGGTTTCTTCTGGGTGCTCCGGTTTCCTCCCACAAGCTGAATTGCCCATAGTGTTAGGTAGCTTAGTCAGAGGGAAGCGGGTCTGGGTGGTTTACTTTTCGGAGGATCGGTATGGACTTGTTGGGCAGAAGGGCTTGTAGGGAATCTAATCTAATCTAATCTTCAGCTCAGAAGGAGGCTATTTGGCCCATTGTGTCTGTGCTGGGTGACAACAAGCATATCCAAGTTAAGACCTTAACTACAAAGTTGCCAGGAATGGAACTGCAGCATTAGATTGGATGTCAAGGCACAAGTATACCATCACACAATGCCTCAACGCATAACCACACCCTGTGTTGACTGTGACAGAAGGTTGCTAGAGATGGTACAATGACAGTGAGAACATAAGATGGTAAGAACTCGGGGCAGGGATCGTTATGGGCCTGCTCTACCATTTAATTCCAGTCATGGCTGATCGCATCGCGGCCTCCACTCCTCTTTCCTCTCCATTCCCAATAACCCTTTAACTCACCGTTATTTAAAATCTGTCTATCTCCTCTTTAACTTTACTCAGTGTCTGGCATCCACCACACTTTGGGGGAGTGAATTCAACAGAATCATGACCCTTTGAGAGAGGTAATTCCTCCTCAACTCTGCCAACCCTTACCCTAAAGCTGTGAGCTCTTGTTCCAGATTGCCCCACTTGACAAAACTTCATTTTCTATGTCTATTTTTGTCAATCCCCTTTAGCATCTTATATACCTGAATTAAATCTCTTCTCGTCTTTCTAAGCTCAAGCAAGTTTATGCTTAAACCAAAGGACAATCACCATAATCTACTCAACCCAGGGCCTTTGTGTTGATGGCAATCAGTTTGACAGAGATGGTGAGGGATAATGTTACGTATTCGCATACATGTGTGTAGCTTAGAGGCTTGGGTGATGATTTTTTTAAAAACACTCTACTCACACTCAGCTGGTCTGTGCTGCGTCCAGAGGATCATGTATTTTGGCCAAGCAGGTAGATGGCTTATTGTTCATTAGACAATGATCCTGGAGGAATTGGACAAAAACAAAGATAATCCTCACCTATTGCAGGACATTTCTTTTGGGTGAGTTAGCCGCATTGGGTGAGTTAGTGTTACCCACGTAGTTCAGTAGCATACTCACATCTGAGTTAGAAGGGTAAGCGTTCAAATCCCACTGCAGTGTTAAATCCAGGCTGACTGTCCTATTGCACAACTGAGGAAGTGATGTGCTGTCAGAGATGCTTTTTTCGGGGGAGAAATGAACTGTTTGGACAGTTTTACTTTTTCTGGCATTATTTTAAAGAGGAGGAGGTAATCGTCCAAGGTGCCGTGGCTAATATTTATCCTTTGATATAGCATCACAAAAAAAATTTAGTAATTATAGCACAATATTTGGGATGTCAATGTTTATATGTTAATCAGAACAAACAGTGGCACTTGCTGCAGGGAAATGAGTAGTGTCAATCTGTCAGTGTTTAATACCAGTGCATTAAAATAAATAGGTTGGCCTGACACAGACTAACAATAAAGTTCAAGTTGCCCAATGTTAGATCCGTTGCAAGATCGTGTATTTGGTTTACTTATCATTGGCTTCTGACATTTCAGTAAATGGAATTCCTAACTGTGAAGAATCGATTGCAAGGATTGTTAGTAAAAATTAATAACAAGCATTTTGAAGGAAATATTTTTTAAAAATTATTCATCTAAAATTTAAAGGCTTTCAGATTGCAACATCCTTATATCAAAGGCTTATAGTTATGAAGAAATGATTCGAAGATGCTGGTGTTGGACTGGCATATACAAAGTTAAAAGTCACACAACACCGGGTTATAATTCAACAGGTTTATTTGGAACACTAGCTTTCGGAGCGATGCCCCTTCATCAGGTGGTTGTGGAGTATAGTGGTGTTGTGTGATTTTTAACATTATGAAGTAAATAATCCATTGTAGGCAGGTTGTCATGATAAAGCTCATCTTTACTGATGGCTACAGAGCCCAGTCTTTGAGAGGCAGGTTGGACATTATTTGCTGCACCGGAAGCTGTTGAGTGTCTTTGCGGGTTGTTGTCTTTGGTATTGGTGTCTGTCGCTGAGCTGCGATAATCCCTGGTATATCTTGACCCTTTTCATCTGCCACAGTAATGGAGGTCCAAGGTCTCCAAGCTTTGCAAGCAGAGCTTTGGGCATCCCACTGGCTATCTGGCTCAAGCTACCTCACCATCTTTGGGTGCCCATCCATTGCCCAGCCAGTGGGCATACTTGAACAAATGAAGCTGCCTCGATTTGATGAGTGGTAATGAATTGGGGAGCTCTGCCTTAGAGACGACTACTATAATCATGACCCTGTCATCAGAAAGCGTCCATGATGTGCCTCAGATAGTGAAGGTGGAAACTTTTACGTTTCATTTCCTGGTGGCTTCAGCTCACTCATGCATCGCAGCAATACATCGTGGCGTAAAAAACCAAAGCCAAACAAACCAGCCGCTTGGTCCCAAGGTTCAGCTTGGCATTAACTCATGCACATTTCATGAGTTCGCTAAAGGTGATAGCAACTTTCTTTATGTGTCCTTTAAGATCTTTATAAAGAAACAAAAACAGAAAGTGCTGGAGAAACTCTGCAGGACTATTAGCTGCAAGGAAAAAGTAGTTTTCTCCATTAAGGATGGGTTGTCTGGGGAGAGAGTGACCATGGGATTAAGAATCTCATTATTAATCGCATGAACTATCTGGATTTTGTGGCCTTTCTTTGCGATAAGTCTTCAAACACTGGGGTAAAGTAGCATTTGAATAAACCTTTCTGGTTTGTTTATTTGTCATTTATGATGGATTGTGGCACATTCATTCATGTTCTGTGTGGGAGGTTTAAGTCGTCTGTAGATGTAGCCTTTTCTCTTTCAAAGAGTGCTTTAACCTCTGAGCAGAATGAGTGTGGGGTATGAAGTGTCAGTTTGCTATTGAGGGTTGTTTTACTAACAGTCTCAAAATCATAACAACCAAGGCAATAGTGTAGGAGTTCGGGCACAGATTGCATACACCAACAGCAACAGTATTCAGCAAGTGCTCATGAGCAACTCTTCCGGATGTCTTTCTGATCAGCACGAGTTACAATGCCACAGAAACATAGAAATTAGGAGCAAGAGTAGGCCATTCGGCCCTTCAATCTTACCCCATCATTCAATATGGTTCTGGCTGATCATCTATTCTAATGCCATATTCCCACTTTCTCTTGCTTGAATATACTAAGTGATCCAACTTCGATAACCTTCTGTGGTAGCAGATTTCACAGGCTGAACGCCCTGCTGAAGAAATGCTTCGTCATCTCAGTCCCAACTGGCCTACCTCATACTCTGAGTCTGTGACTCCTTGTTCTTGACTCTCCAAGCAGGGGAAACATTGTCCCTGAATCTAGTCTGTCCAGCTCTGTTATACATTTTTTTTAGATTAGATTAGATTTATTAGATTCCCTACAATGTGGAAACAGGCCCTTCGGCCCAACCAGTCCACACCAACCCTCCGAAGAGTAACCCAACCAGACCCGTTTCCCTCTAACGCACCTAACACTCTGGGCAATTTAGCATGGCCAATTCACCTGACCTGCACATCTTTGGACTGTGGGAGGAAACCCACGCAGACACTGGGAGAACGTGCAAACTCCACAGACAGTCACCCGAGGCTGGAAACAAACCTGGACCCTGGTGCTGTGAGGCAGCAGTACTAACCACTGCTGCCCACTTCAATCAGATCTCCTGTCATCCTTCTGAACTCTATTAAAAACAGACTAATCAACCTCTCCCCACAGGACAGTCCTTGGTTTCAGCCTAGTGAAACTTCACTGCACTCCCTCTGTGGTAAATATATCCTTTCTTAGGTAGGAAGACCAAACCTGGACGCAGCACTCCAGATGCGGTCTCACTAAACATAGAACATTACAGTGCAGTACGCTCTTTGGCCCTCGACGTTGCACCGACCTGTCATTCCAATCTGAAGCCCATCTAACCTACACTATTCCATGTACGTCCATATACTTTCCAATGACGACTTAAATGTACTTAAAGTTGGCAAATCTACGACCGCTGCAGGCAAAGCATTCCATACCCTTAATACTCTCCGAGTAAATAAACTACCTCTGACATCTGTCCTATATCTATCACCCCTCAATTTAAAGCTCGTGCTCACCGTCACCATACTTGGAAAAAGGCTCTTCCTGTCCGCCCTATCTAACCCTCTGATTATCTTAAATGTCTCTATTAAGTCACCTCTCAACCTACTTCTCTCTAACGAAAACAGCCTCAAGGCCCTCAGCCTTTCCTTGTAAGACCTTCCCTCCATACCAGGCAACGTCCTAGTAAATCTCCTCTGCACCCTTTCCAAAGCTTCCACATCCTTCTTATAATGCGGTGACCAGAACTGTACACAATACTCCAAGTGTAGCCGCACCAGCTGCAGCATAACCTCATGGTTCCGGAATTCAATCCCTCTATTAATAAAAGCTAAAACACTGTACGCCTTCTTAACAACCCTGTCAACCTGGGTGGCAACTTTCAAGGATCTGTGTACCTGGACACCGAGATCTCTCTGCTCATCTACACTACCAAGACTATTACCATTAGCCCAGTACTTTGCATTCTGGTTACTGAGAACCTGTATACCTGCCTGTAAGACATCCCTAATTCATTTACGGGATCTGGGCATCACAAGCTAGGCGAGCATTTATTGCCCATCTCTCATTGCTGTGGTCTGGAGTCACATATAGGCCAGACCAGGTAAGGATGGCAGATCTCCTTCCCTAAAGGGCATTAGTGAACTAGCTGACAATCAGCAAGGCTTCCGTAGTCATTATTAAGCTCCGTTTCCAGATTAGTATTGAATTCAAATTCCACTATCTGTCACAATGGGATTCGAACTCAGAACATTAATTGGGTCACTGGATTCAAAACGTGTGGTGCTGGAAAAACACAGCCAGTCAGGTAGCATCCGAGGAGCAGGAGAGTTGATGCTTCAAGCGTAAGCTCTTCATCAGGAATGTCCAGGAGCTTATGCTTGAAACGTCGACTCCCCTGCTCCTCGGACACTGCCTGACCTGCTGTACTATTCCAGTGCCACACTCTCGACTCTGATCTCCAGCATCTGCAGTTCTCACTTTCTCCTGGGTCTCTGGATTAACAGCTCAATGATGATACCACGAGACCATGGCCTAGTAATGTCAAATTCTCTTGCAATGAAGGCCAATATAACATTTTTCTTCTGACCTTCCTGCCTTTTTTAATTGATTGGTGTATGAGATCACCTAGAAACCTTTGTACATTAATATTTGGAGCCTTGGCAAATGTCTACAGTACACATAGAGTCATAGAGATATACAGCATGGAAACAGACCCTTCAATCCAACCTGTCCATGCCGACCAGATATCCCAACCCAATTTAGTCCCACCTACCAGCACTCAGCCCATATCCCTCCAAACCCTTCCTATTTATACACCTATCCAAATGTCTCTTAGATGTTGTAATTGTACCTGCCTCCACCACTTCCTCTGGCAGCTCATTCCATACACACACCACCCTCTGTGTGAAACAATGCCCCTTAGGTCTATTTTATATATTTCCCCTCTCATCCTAAACATAAGTCCTCTAGTTCTGGACTGTCCCATCCAGGGAAAATACTTTGTCTATTTATCCTATCCATGCCCCTCATGATTTTATAAACCTCTATAAGGTCACCCCTCAGCCTCCAATGCTCCAGGGAAAACAGCCCCAGCCTGTTCAGCCTCTTCCTATAGCTCAAACCCTCCAATACTGGCAACATCCTTGTAAATCTGTTCTGAACCCTTTCAAGTTTCACAACATCCTTCCGATAGGAAGGAGACCTGAATTGCAAGCAATATTCCAAAAGTGGCCTAACCAATGTCCTGTACAGCCGCAACATGACCTCCCAACTCCTGTACTCAATACTCTGACCAATAAAAGAAAGCATACAAATGCCTTCTTCACTATCCTATCTACCTGCAACTCCACTTTCAAGGAGCTATGAACCTGCACTCCAAGGTTTCTTTGTTTAGCAACACTCTTTAGGACCTTTCCATTAAGTGTATAAGTCCTGCTAAGATTTGCTTTCCCAAAATGCAGCACCTCGCATTTATTTGAATTAAACCCCATCTGCCACTTCTCAGCCCATTGGCCCATTTTGTCAAGATGCTGTTGTAATCTGAGGTAACCCTCTTCGCTGTCCACTACATCTCCAATTTTGGGGTCATCTGTAAACATACTAATTGTACCCCTTATGCTCACATCTGAATCATTTATATAAATGACAAAAAGTAGAGGACCCAGCACCGATCCTTGTGGCACTCCACTGGTCACAGGCCTCCAGTCTGAAAAACAATCCTCCACCAACACCCTCTGTCTTCTAATTTTGAGCCAGTTCTGTATCCAAATGGCTAGTTCTCCCTGTATTCTGTGAGATCTAACCTTGTTAACCAGTCTCCCATGGGAACCTTGTCGAATGCCTCACTAAAGACCATATAACATCACACCTACCGCTCTGCCCTCATCAATTCTCTTTGTTACTTCTTGAAAAAACTCAATCAAGTTTGTGAGACATGTTTACTATCCCTAATCAGTCCTTGCCTTTCCAAATACTTGTACATTCTGTCCCTCAGAATTCCCTCCAACAACATGCCCACCACCGATGTCAGGCTCATTGGTCTATAGTTCCCTGGCTTGTCCTTACCATCCTTCTTAAACAGTGGCACCATGTTAGCCAACCTCCGGTCTTCTGGCACCTCACTTGTGACTATCGATGATACAAATGTCTCAGCAAGAGGCCCAGCAATCACTTCTCTAGCTTCCCACAGAGTTCTAGGGTGCACCTGATCTGGTCTTAGGGATTTATCCAACTTTATGCATTTCAAGACATCCAGCACTTTCTCCTCTGAAATACGGATATTTTGCAAGATGTTACCATCTAGTTTCCTATGTCTATATTTTCCAGATCCTTTTCCACAGTAAACACTGATGCAAGATACTCATTTAGTATCTCCCCATTTTCTACGGCTCTGCACAAAGGCCGCCTTACTGATCTTTGAGGGGCCCTATTCTCTCCCTAGTTACCCTTTTGTCCTTAATGTATTTGTAAAAATCCTTTGGATCTCCTTAATTCTATTTGCCAAAGCTATCTCATGTCCCCTTTTTGCCCTCCTGATTTCCCTCTTAAGTATATTCCTACTGCCTTTATATTCTTCTAAGGATTCACTTGATCTATCCTGTCTATACCTTACATATGCTTCCTTCTTTTTCTTAACCAAACCCTCAATTTCTTTAGTCATCCAGCATTCCCTATACCTATCAGCCTTCCCTTTCACCCTGACAGGAATATACTGTCTCTGCACTCTCGTTATCTTATTCCTGAAGGCTTCCCATTTTCCAGCCATTCCTTTACCTGCGAACATCTGCCCCCAATCAGCTTTTGAAAGTTTATGCCCAAGACCGCCAAAATTAGCCTCCCTCCAATATAGAACTTCAACTTTTAGATCTGGTCTATCCTTTTCCATCACTATTTTAAATCTAATAGAATGATGGTTGCTGGCCCCAAAGTGCTCCCCCACTGACACCTCCGTCACCTGCCCTGCCTTATTTCCTAAGAGTAGGTCAAGTTTTGCACCTTCTCTATTAGGTACATCCACATACTGAATCAGAAAATTTTCTTGTACACACTTAACAAATTCCTCTCCATCTAAACTCTTAACACTGTGGCTTTTTGCAATGGAGCTTCAGTGATGGAACGTGTGGATATTTGTGAATGTGATATCAAATGTGTAGAATCTACTGAGGTAAGAAAAACATGAACTTTATTCAAGACATATTTTGCTCTGTCTTCATTGTGCCACACGGCTACAAACAACACCAAGGTAACGTGATAATTCCTGACTTCCTGTGATGCTGTATACTGGCTATCATTTGCATACTGCACAGTCAAACCTAACCCCTTATACTTCAGTAACCATTCACAAAAGCGTATGGAATAAGTGCCATGCAATAAATTTCAGTCTTTCTCTCTAGATTGGTCAGAGAGCACAATTTCTATTTAACTAACTTCCTCTCTGGTAATATTCTCCTTTAATTAACAGCCAAACCTTCACTATTGCTCTCTTAATGTGGGAAGTGATTCTAAGACTAATTAAAATCAGGTGGAGAATCATTATAGCCGTACACAAGATAATAGATGTGTGCAGGAGGTTACTAGGCTGTAATTAAATTGTACAGTTATGAAACTTAAGCAGCTTTAAAACATCAGCAGAATTCGAAGATGTAATTGCTACCTTCACTTGATCACCAGGTAGTTATTACTTTAAAATATCAGATTGCCTTTCCTGGCTGCTACATGAGTGTACATTTCTTTGGTAATGGTTTTCCAATACATTACCCAACAGTCTTTCCTTTATGTGATATACTCTAAATCAAAGAGACAAAGCAAAGTGGGAATTGAATATACGTAAATGGATTGAGAAACAATATTAGATCAGGTACCAGATAGAACTGTGTTTTCACAAAGGATATGTTTGGGATAATCTGTCAAGGTAAGGTAAAGTCACCATAGTCCCAGAGGGCTACCCTATCATTAAGAGAGACAACTTGTGGTTTAACCTGAAATTCGCTACACCCCAAGCCAGAGGGAAGCTTGGCAAGGTGGGACTTCATGGTGGTTACAGCCGGGGCGTGAATTGAACCCAATCCATTGACATCACTCTGCGTTACAAACCAGCCATCCGGCCAGCTGAACTAACTGAACAGGTGAAGCTTTTGGGTGTATTTAAATTGGACACTAGACTGGAGTATTGATAGTACAGGTACTAGAAGTCGGGACGTTACATTGAGATTGTACGGGATGTTGGTGAGGCCTCTTCTGGAGTCCTGTGTCCAGTTCTGGTCACCCAGTTCCAGGAAGGGTATTATTAAGCTGGAGAGGGTTCAGAAAAGATTTACCAGGCTGTTGCCAGGGATGGAAGGCTTGAGTTATAAAGAAAGGCTGGACAAGCTGGAACATTTTTCAATGAAGGGAGACCGTATAGAGGGTTTATAAAATAATGGGGGGTATAGATAAGGTAAATGGATAGTTATCTTTTCCCTAGGAAGGGATGTTCAAGATTAGGGGGCACATTTTTAAAAAGAGAGATTTTGAAAAGACATAAGGGACAAATGTTTTACACAGAGGGTGGTTCCCATGTGGAATGAATTTCCTGAGGAAGTGGTTGATGTGGGCACAGTTACAATGTTTAAAGGGCATTTGGATATATACTTGAATAGGAAAGGTTTGGAGGGATATGGGCCAGGAGCAGGCAGGTGGGACTAGTTTAGTTTGGTTTTATAATGGGCGTGGACTGGTTGGACTGAAGGGTCTGTTTCAATGTTGTATGAGTCTACGATGGTAAATGCTAGCTTCAGTTTAAGAATTGGGATTCAAGGTGTTCTAGTTTTCATGAAGAGTTATGATTCTAGAGATACCAGCTTCTATTGAAGAATTGTGGTACTAGAGATGTTCAGTGAAAGGTTACAGTACTAACAGCGCTCGCTTCAATGAAAACTTTAGAGGGCTAGAGGTTCTAGAATCTTTGAAAACTTAAGGTACGAGCTGGGCTAGATTCAACTGAAGAGTTGGATATTAGAACAATTAACTTTCATAGAATCATAGATATCTACAGCACGCAAATAGACCCTTCGGTCCAACTCATCCATGCTGACCAGATATCTTAACCTAATCTAGTCCCATTTGCCAATACTTGGCCCATATCCCTCTAAACCCTTCCTATTACAACACTAGTGTGACAAGCTGCATTGAAACAATTAAGAATACTGACTGAAGAAGCTATAATGGAGTTCTTGTTCTTTTGTAATGCTGTAATATGTGAACTGAATCAGTGAGAGTTCACACACAATGGGTATTACCAAAGCCAAGCCCAAATTTGACCTCCCCTGGTGTCTACTAGGCAGCTCAATTAACAATGAAGCCATAATTGTCACTTAGCTTTCTATGTGATGTACAGTTGGACTGAATGCATGTCTCTGTGCTGTTAACTCTATGTAATATTGCACCAATCCTCAGTAGCAGGACAATTGATCCCCTTCTTATACTGGTCTCACATCACAGCAAGAAGTAAGCTCTTAAAATTCCTTAGCTCTTTTCATATAACATGTTCAATATTTCCCTCAAGATTTAACAAGGCCATAGAGCTATTCCAGTAGTTCCAGGTCCTTGAGTCAATGAAAGCCCTCTGCATTCAGGTTGGAGTTTAAGTCTCCCACCCCTCAGTGGGTGACTGAAAATGCTGTAAGAGCTTTATAGCCAAAACAGATCAAAGTAGGATGATCGCGACAGATCAATAAAGGACAGCATTTACTGTTTGGTGTTACTGGACTGAATTTACAGCAGACACACAGAGGAATGTTGCCAATTTAATCATTGTGAATCATTATAATTTGGTCTCGATCATGTCATTTTCATTTTGTGGTAAGGGGGAAGAAATGGATCTTTGAATGTTTTGGGCTATAATTTCTGGAAACTATTTTGCGTTTATATTTTCAGGAACCACTGAACATAGTATTTATTTAGCAAATGGAAATCTCTGGAGTCAAGTGAATGCCTCTTGGTGTACTGAGTTAAAGGTGACTAGTCCGCCTGAGGGCATGCTCCTCTGTAATATATAGCATTGTCAGACAACTCGTAAGGGAATGAGGGGTTTGTACTGAGGTCCCAGTTGGGGAGGTTGACAGTTTAAGGGACTTGGCCTTTCCCGAACAGACACTAGTCTTTCCCCAAGTGACTCAATGTGTTAGTGTGCTGTCCAATGTGGCATGGAAGTAGAAAGCGATGCTATCAATCCTCAGCCTGTTCTTGGCTTCTATCCCTGTTCCATTTGTGCTCAGGGTGGAGTTGACCTCAGCCCTCTCTGGATGAGGGATGAAAGGTGGGCTGGGGGGATGTCTTGTTGGATCAGTCCTACTCAATATTCACTTTAAGATTGTTGTGCCCAGGCCAGGATTATCTGCATGGTACTTTTTTTTATGGGTGTAACCACATATGTGGTACTTATTACACAACAAGAGGATAGTCTAATGGTACGATCCCTAGACAATTAATCCAGGAACCTGGGTTTCAATCCTGCCATGGTGAATGGTGGAATGCAAAAACAAACCAAATGGTGACCATGAAATGGTTGTCAAAAGAAAACATCTTGTTCAGTATTGTCCTTGAGAGAAGGAAACTGCTGGTTTTAAATGTGACTCCAGACCCACAGCAATCTGGTTAACTCTTAAAATATCCTCTGGATAAATAGGGATGGGCAATAATTGGGACACCCACATCCCTGTACGGACAGAGCAAGGACATGCACCCATGCAGTTTAATGGGAACAATCACCCTACTCCTGGTCACTAACTTGTACGGAGTTACTAACATCGTGTCAGCCTCACCTCTGAGACAACAAGTTGGGAGTTTTCCAATCCATTCCACAGACTTTGAGCAACAAAGTTTGGGATAATGCGCCAGGGAGAGTAAGACAGGTGAAGATTTGGAGGTTATCTGTGAATCACTTTACATCCTGGTCCTTGATCCTTTGGCAAGTGGGAACAGTGTCTCCCTCTTGTCTCTATCCATCACAATTTATGAAAATCTCTATCAGGTTTTAGATTAGATTAGATTACTTACAGTGTGGAAACAGGCCCTTCGGCCCAACAAGTCCACACCGACCCGCCGAAGCGCAACCCACCCATACCCCTACATTTACCCCTTACCTAACACTACGGGCAATTTAGCATGGCCAATTCACCTGACCCGCACATCTTTGGACTGTGGGAGGAAACCGGAGCACCCGGAGGAAACCCACGCAGACACGGGGAGAACGTGCAAACTCCACACAGTCAGTCGCCTGAGTCGAGAATTGAACCCGGGTCTCAGGCGCTGTGAGGCAGCAGTGCTAACCACTGTGCCACCGTGCCGCCCACTTAATCTTCTTCTGTCTGAGGGGAGCAGTCCTAACTTCTTTAATCTACCCTTATGATTGAAATTACTTATCCCTCGCACCATTCACGTAAACTGCTTCTGCACACTTTCCAAAGCGCTCACATGATACGGCGCCCACTACTGTATACAATATTCTGAGATCAAATATGTGTCTTGTACAAAATCGACCAGAGCAAATCATCTGGTCATTGACTCACTACTGCTTGTGGAACCTAGTTCTGCACATTAGTTGCCATGTAACAGATCGATCCACCTCACTGAATGGAACAAAAACAGAAATTGCTGGAAAAGCTCAGCAGGTCTGGCAGCGTCTGTGGAGAGAAATCAGAGTTAACGTTTCAGTTCGAGTGCCCTGAACTCACTGAATGTAAAGAACTTTGGGATGTTTTGAGATGGTAAGAACACTATATAAATGCAGGACTTATCTTCCTATTACCTGCAATCAAGTCAAATGTTTATGCTGGAATTAAGAGCCAGGTTCAATACAGACTCCAAGAACAGCACCACCTGATGTGCAGGCTGAGCAATTGTTGGATCTCGCTGCAAAATGTAAACCAGAAAAGGCGTCCTTCAAGTAGAATTTTTTTTGAGGAATTTGTCCTCTAACATCTGCTTGCTGCTTAGAGAGATAAATTGACAAAGGATGTGAGTTTTTCTCTGTGTGTGGCAGCAATAAAATTCACAAGTGAAAGAAATTTGAGCAACTTTTGAGTAGGTGTGGTCCTAGAATATAATTCACACAGCCCAACGCAAATAGATGCAAAAGATCACACAAAGAGGCCATTAAGAACCATTTATGTGCAAACTGGAAACTTAAGTGAGACCCTTCGGAGGGAAGGGTGGTTAAGGCAAATGGCTGATTCAAAGGAAACTTCTCTGTAACTAATTGTGGTATGCCTCAAAACTATGGGGTTTGTGCTCCAGAATTTATAATGTATGTAGACATTCGAACAGCTCATCCCAGTGAGATGAAAGCAAGTACATTGTGCTTGTATGTGTGAACTTAGGCCAGTTTGTTTGAGAACTTCTGTTAATACTTCAGTTGCCCCGTGTCTGTCTTTAATATAAAAACGCACAAGGCTGAACCATGACACTAAACAAATTAATATCATGAGACCTTAACGATGCTGTGATCCACACATGGAAAACTTATTAGCTATGACTCAGTGGGTAGCTCAGTCCCTCAGAATTAGAAATTTCTATACTCCAGTCCTATTCCAGACAACTGAACCCATAACTGCAAATGTGTTGCTGGTCAAAGCACAGCAGGTTAGGCAGCATCTCAGGAATAGAGAATTCGACGTTTCGAGCATAAGCCCTTCCTGATGAAGGGCTTATGCTCGAAACGTCGAATTCTCTATTCCTGAGATGCTGCCTAACCTGCTGTGCTTTGACCAGCAACACATTTGTAGCTGTGATCTCCAGCATCTGCAGACCTCATTTTTTAACTGAACCCATAAACCAGGCTGACACCAACGGTGCAATACTGACAGGGTGCTGCATTGTCAGTGATGCCATCTTTCAGGTGAGACCGAGTTTTTGTATCTCCTGTCAGTTGTTCAGTACTATTTTGAAGAAGATAGAGGAAAGTAATCACTTAACCTAACACTAACAAACCTATTTTCTGGTCATTACCCCATTGTCAGTTGTGGGCGATTACTGGGGGCAAATTGTCTTCTGTCTTTCTGATTTCACAACAATGATGAGTTCATAGTGTTCTGCTGGCTATAAAATGCTTCATAAATTCTGGTATTGAAAGGTGCTGTATAATTTTAAATGATTTTTTAGTTCTTTTACTTACTTTCACTTTAACAGTAATCACTGAGAGTGAAGGGAGGGGATAGGGAAAAACCCAATGCTGGTCTCTAACATTAATAAACCATTAAAAACATTGCTAGTTTCACCTATAGTAGATTGTATTTCCCCAAAGCTTGTTGAATCATTGGATCTCCCTAGACTCAGGTACGTCAGAATATAGTGTGTTAAGGAAGAAGCTTTTTAGGTTAACTCTGAGATGTGTCACCTTATTTTGGGAGGATTTCTCACCATGAGGCCTAATGAGTATTCATGTCGTATCTTCCCAAACCTCAGCTCATTAACGACCAACCCTACATTGACCCTCACATGCATAGAATCCTTACAGTGTGGATACAGGCCCTTTGATCCAACAAGTCCACACCTTCACAATGTGCAAACTCCACACAGACAGTTGCCCGAGGCTGGAATTGGACCCAAGTCCCTGGCGCTGTGAGGCAGCAGTGCTAACCACTGAGTCACCATGATGGTAGGTTAACCTCATCTTATCACCTACTTTTCCCAAAACAGCTCATCACTCAGTAAATATCCATTGAAAGACCAACATCTAAGCCCTGGTATTCTAAAGCTGCCTTGGATAGGCTTACAATATTACAGTTAGGTAATTTGGAAGCTCAAGCTGGTGAAAAAACGAAGATGGCCTTGCAATTAGAGTCATAGAGTCATAGAGATGTACAGCATGGAAACAGATCCTTCGGTCCAACCCGTCCATGCCGACCAGATATGCCACCCCAATCTAATCCCACCTGCTAGCACCTAGCTCATATCCTTCCTATTCATATACCCATCCCAATTCCTCTTAAATGTAGCAATTGTACCAGCCTCCACCACATCATCTAGCAGTTCATTCCATACACGTACCACCCTCTGCATGAAAACATTGCCCCTTAGGTCTCTTTTATATCTTTCTCCTCTCACCCTAAACCTATGCCCTCTAGTTTTGGACACCCCCACTCCAGGGAAAAGACTTTGTCTATTTATCCTATTTATGCCCCTCAAAATTTTGTAAACCTCTATAAGGTCACCCCTCAGCCTCCAATGTTCCAGGAAAACAGCCCCAGCCTGTTCAGCCTCCCCCTGTAGCTCAGATCCTCCAACCCTGGCAACATCCTTGTAAATCTTTTCTGAACCCTTTCAAGTTTATCAACATCTTTCCGATAGGAAGGAAACCAGAATTGCACGCAATAGTCCAACAGTGGCCTAATCAATGTCCTGTATAGCTGCAACATGACCTCACAACTCCTGTACTCAATACTCTGACCAATAAAGGAAAGCATACCAAACACCTTCTTCACTATCCTATCTACCTACGACTCCACTTTCAAGGAGCAATGAACCTGCACTCCAAGGTCTCTTTGTTCAGCAACACTCCCTAGAACCTGACCATTAAGTGTATAAGTCCTGCTAAGATTTGCTTTCCCAAAATGCAGCATCTTGCATTTATCTGAATTAAACTCCATCTGCCACTTCTCAGCCCATTGGCCCATCTGGTCCAGATCTCATTGTAATCTGAGGTAACTCTCTTCGCTGTCCACTACACCTCCAATTTTGGTGTCATCTGCAAACTTACTAACTGTACCCCTTATGCTCACATCCAAATCATTTATGTAAATGACAAAAAGTAGAGGACCCAGCTCCGATCCTTGTGGCACTCCACTGGTCACAGGCCTCCAGTCTGAAAAACAATCCTCCACCAACACCCTCTGTCTTCTACTTTTGAGCCAGTTCTGTATCCAAATGGCTGGTTCTCCCTGTATTCCATGAGATCTAACCTTGCTAATCAGTCTCCCGTGGGGAACTTTGTCGAACACCTTACTGAAGTCCATTTTGATCACATCTACTGCTCTGCCCTCATCAATCCTCTTTGTTATTTCTTGAAAAAACTCAATCAAGTTTGTGAGACATGATTTCCCACGCACAAAGCCATGTTGACTATCCCGAATCAGTCCTTGCCTTTCCAAGTATATGTACAACCTGTCCCTCACGATTTCCTCCAACAACTTGCCCACCACAGAGGTCAGGCTCACCAGTCTATAGTTCCCTGGCTTGTCTTTGCCGCCCTTCTTAAACAGTGGTACCACGTTTGCCAACCTCCAATCTTCTGGCACCTCACCTGTGACTATCAATGATACAAATATCTCAGCAAGATGCCCAGCAATCACTTCTAATTGTTCAACAAGAACCTGGAGTTATTGCAGGAGGGTATTAGGGGGATCCCCTTCCCACCAAATACTGGAAGGTGACGCTGCATATAGCAGCCTTGCACTGAGGTTACAACCCTGGGTCAGGGAGGTCCCAGCAGTGTGAAGGTTCACCCATCAGTGCCACAGGAAGACCACTGACCTTCTCCACTCTACCAGGGTAGGTGCCACCAGCCTGACTCTGCAACCTCACACTCACTCTATCTCTAGGACTGCATCCACCTCCTACCAAGACTCATGCTCTGACACTCTCACTACCGCCTGCAACATCTTCCTTCACCTGCTCTTGTTTCACTCCAAACTCGCACACCATTGCGCCTGTGTGCCCTCCGCACTGTCTACTCTCCTCTCTTACCCCCTCCCCACTTGCCTGATCCACGCAATTCACTCAACGCCTCCTCTTTCTCACATTCCAGGAGAAGACAGTCCACAAATAAGGCAGAAAGGGCTCAGGCGGGTGGAGGGTGCTGGATATTAGACTCCTCAGCCCTGTACAAGTAGGGAATCCTGACTCCCACAGGAGATGTCGTGATAGCCATGCCCTGCCAAAAAGGTAACTCTCCCTTCCTCCCACTGCGGCTACTCACATTAATCCCACTGTCAGCCGCACTCATTGCACAACATTTCTAACCACAGGCTGGTGATGCCTCCCTTGTTTGTGTGTCGCAGTGGGACTAGCTTCGTTAGTCACTAACTCCTCTGACGAGGGGAGCTCTGGGACCTCAGAGGAAGCATCAACAGTGCAGCCTCTTGCACCCTGCCTATTCAGGTCCTGAAACCTGGTGGGAATATTATGTGTAGAAAATTTGGAATCTGAAGCTGGTGAGCACCACATTGCAGCAGCTCCAAGTCGGCTGAGGAAGGAATGTCCCAAGCCGCTGACACTTGGAGGGCTGGCAGACACGAAGCATCTGTGCAGCCCCTGTCAGGAGACAATACTGTAATGTCATCAATCAGGAACGTTATCCAAATGTGCTGGGAAACACAAGGGCAGCAGACAGGAATGTGGGAAGCAGTTGTCCGTGCAGTCTCGAAGCTGTTGGCACCAGTTTTAGTTTCCCTGTTTTCGGAAGGATATTATTTGACTGGAGAGGGTTGGTAGAGATTTACCTGGTTGTTGCTGGAATGGAGGGTCTGAGGTATAAGGAGAAGCTGGGACTATTTTCAATGGATCGTCGGAGGTTGGGAGGTGACCTTATAGAGTTCTATGAAATCATGAGGGGTGTAGATAAGGTGAATGCCAGGTGTCTTTTCCCTAGGGTGGGGCTTTTCAAGACAAAGGGGTGTATTTTTAAGGTTGAGAGGAGAAAGATTCAACAAAGTCACGAGGGGTAATTTCTTTTACACAGTCGGTGGTTTGTGTGTGGAATGAACTTCCAGAGGAAGTGGTGGATGTGGGTACAGTTACAACATTTAAAAGACATTTAAATACCTTGATGAATAATACAGAAATGTTTGGAGGGATATGGGCCAAGCACAGGCAGGTGGGACTAGTGTAGTTTGGGATTATGGTCAGCATAAACTGGTTGGGCCGAAGGGTCTGTTTTTGTGCTGTCTGTCTGTATGACTCAATGGGTGTTGCTACACAGTAAAACCTTCAGCTGCCATGGAGAGGCAGCTACAGCCCTCTCTCAGGGTCTGCTTGGGAGGGCATGCAACTGTCATCCAGCCTCCTTGCCTCAGGAATGGTGACGGAGGGAGTAGGGAATACTCCTCCCAAGGGGTCAGGGCAGTGCCAGAGGGCAGAGGAGGAAGTACACACATTCACATGCCCTTTTGGAATCTCCCCTCAGGACATTCCAGAGTTACCCTCACCCTCCACCTCCACTCGGCCTACCCTCACCTCCAAACCCTGGAATTTCTAGCCAAACATTGATCCGCCTGGGCATCCATATACAAATAACCCAGCCCCATCCACCCCCAACCCAGCTCCCCACTCCCTCCACCCACCTCCACATGGGGACCACCAGACCAAACCACCAAGGCCAATGGTCTCTATTTGCAAGCTGCGGAAACTCTGACCACAGGGAGATACCGTGGGGGGAAGAGAGAAAGATAAAAGCCTTTTGGCAGCACTGTGTATGTAAAATGGATTATGTTCACACTGCGTCTATTTGCTTGAGCCTCGGTGTGTCTCTGAGTGTAACTGTACACGACTGAGGCCAAAACATTGTGTGTTTTCAAGAAATCCTCAATATCTGTGAGGTCATGACTTGTAAATTCGCCCATCCATGCCAAAGCGGCAACAAAATTCAACATCTGTGGGCAAACATACATGTCTGTGAATTTTAACCTATTTTTAACCGGCTCCACACTCGCGAATTCCAACATTTGCAGGGGTTGTCAGAAATGGAGGAATGACTGTAGATATAGCTCTTGAGATTCAGGGATATGGAGGGGGGAGGGTGGGATTGGATTATTGAGTTTGTTGATCATATTGAACGGTGGGCAGATTTGATGAGTTTAATGGCCTACTCCTGCTCTTACCTTCTATATTTTTCTGTTTCTATGATGCCTAACTCACATCCATACAGAATGTACCATGAATTGATGTCATTGTCAGCAGGATATTGTCAGAAACAAGATGAGCAAAGCATATGCAGAACAATGGGTCCTGCAGACACCATTGACATTCTTGGTGAAACATTCCCTGTTCTATTTCCTTCCCCAAATACGCTGGAGCTGTACAAATGTGGGACTGCATAGAAGTAGGCCATTTGGCCCGTGATGTATGTGCTGGCTCCTCTGAGGGAGTTATTCAATTCTACAATCCCTCCACAACCACACACACCCACCTCCCCCACCCCACCCCCAGAATCTTGCTCATGTTGCCTTGTCAGGTATTTATCACACTCTCCTTTCGAAAGCATTGAAGGTGCTACCATCGGCCTTGCAGGCAGCGCTTTCCAGACTGTAAAAGTTCCTGTAATGTTTGGAAATCCAGCACAAGCTCACCGGTCAAAGGTGGAGAGATTGAATGGTGCTACTCCTGAGCGGCAACATTTTTTTCCCCGAGGTTGAGGTCCACACGTGGAGAGCGGTGACTCTGAAATTGATAAACCTATTTTATCTTTGGCGTCTTGGAGATGTTTATCAGAAGGTTCTGGAGACCTCGTGTGGTGTGCAGACCCAGGGGTATGAGCACACAACTCAAGGCTGGCATTCCCAGGACAATGTTGAGGGAGCATGGCTTTTGCCATCTTTGTGTTGAGACATTAAGTTGAGGCCCTGGGCTATTGTCCCAGGTAGACATCAAAGATTGGTGGCAGGAAGGAGTGGAAGGGAGTTGGGGGATGGGAAGGGAGGTTATTTGAAATTGGAGAACTCAACATTGAAATTGAGAACATTGACTCCACTCCCTTCCCTGCCCCTCCCCCTCCCTTCCACTCCTTCCTGCCACCAACCGGATTCATCCCTCTCATTGACCAACCAGGTCGTACCCTCTACCCGTCTTCACCAATCCCCACTTCACCACCCTGCCTCCATCATCCCCTTTATCTGCAGCTCCCCCCACCCCCACCCCCAGTCCTGAAGAAGGGTTACACCCGAAACGTTGACTTCTCCATCTCCTGATGCTGCCTGGCTTGCTGTGTTCCTCCAGCCTCCTGCCTGGCTACTTTGGATTCCAGCATCTGCAGTTTTTTTGTCTCTGTCAAAGATCCCTTGGCCACTGTTCGAGGAACAGCAGCAGAATTCTCCCTGGGTTTGCTGATCCATGTATGCCCCACTATCCACACCACTAAAGAAAAAGGACTCTCGCACCATTTGTCCTTTACAGCAATGCCCACAGCCTATGAACAAATTATAAATAAGAGCCATTAAAAGAGTTAGAAATAGAATGGGGTGTGAACAAGTTATGCCAAGAGTTTGGTAAAGTTGGATGTTGCCTGGAGGCCTAATCGTGATGTGAGCACATTGCTTGGATTTTGCTAAGACCTTCCCTCACATTTCCAGCTGAGAAAAAAAGATAAATATCCAGAGGTCAGATGTTGAATCACCTTCTGGTTATTGAAAGCAGCCACACTTTATGAATTTGACCCTCAAATGTGTGTGCTGCATTTCCTGCACTGGAGCAGCATCTGCACTTCAAAAGTTTTTCATTGGCTCAGACGCATCTTGAGAGGTGTTGCATTGATGGAGAAGGTGAAACAGTGACAACGTCAGAAGAATAGTAACCCAGGAGATGCGAGCCTCTGGCCTGGGGAAATCTTATGATGGCAATCTTTCAAATTCAATCTGAAATTCCTCTTTAAAAGGAAAGTCAAGGGTTTAAAGCCATTCTCAGGAAGGTTGACCATGAAGCTCTCAACAATATTTGGTAAAAACCCCATGCTGAAGAAGACAATATGGTAAGGTAGGCAGCACGGTGGCTTAGTGGTTTGCACAGCTGCCTCACAGCGCCAGGGTCCCAGGCTCAATTCCAGCCTCGGGCGACTGTCTGTGTGGGGTTTGCACATTCTCCCCGTGTCTATGTGGGTTTCCTCTCACAGTCCAAAGATGTGCAGGTCAGGTGAATTGGCCATGCTAAATTGCCTGTAGAGTTAGGTGCATTAGTTAGTGGGAATGGGTCTGGGTGGATTACTCTTTGGAGGGTTGGTGTGGACTAGTTGGGCCAAAGGGCCTGTTTCCACACTGTGGGGAATCTAATCTAACCTCAAGACGTGAAACGTTAACTCTGTTTCTCTCTCCACAGATGCTGCCAGAGCTGCTGAGTTTCTCCAGCATTATTGCCGTTTGTTAAAAACCCCATCTGATTCCTTTATCATGGAAGGGAATCTGCCGTGCTTAATCTCTCTGGCCTACATGTGTCTCTGAGCCCCCAGCGATGCAGTTAACTCTTAGGAATGGACAGCAAACACTGGCCTTGCTGTAGATGCCCATTTTCCATAAACGAATTTTTACGAAAATGCAAATTTTTCTTTTTTCTTGATATCATCCAGTGGATTGGAATCTGAGGTCATAGTCAAAATTCAGGAGAAGATAGACCACATTATGATCATGATCTTTTTCAAGTTATGGTTATTTTTATTTGCTGTAGTCCTGATGGACCGGTGACCTTGAAAAGGATGCAACGATATGTGGAAGGTGCTGAAAGTCAAATAGATTAGATTCCCTACAATGAGGAAACAGGCCCTTCAGCCCAACCAGTCCACACCAACCCTCCGAAGAGTAACCCACTCAGAGCCATTTCTCTTTGACTAATGCACCTAACACTACGGGCAATTTAGCCTGGCCAATCCACCTGACCTGCACATCTTTTGGACTGTGGGAGGAAAACGGAGTACCAGGAGGAAACCCACCCAGACACGGGGAGGATGTGCAAACTCCACACAGACAGTCACCTGAGGCTGAAATCAAACCTGGGACCTTGGTGCTGTGAGGCAGCAGTGCTAACCACTGAGCCACGGTGCCGCCTGTAATTGGGGTGAGACAAGGGTATCATGGAATGAGGGAGGATTGAGGGTCAAGTTCATAAAGTGTGGCTGCTTTCAATAACCAGAAGGTGATTCAACATCTGACCTCTGGATATTTATCTTTTTTTCTCACCTGGAAATGGTAGGGAAGGTCTTAGCAAAATCCAAGCAATGTGCTCACATCACGATTAGGCCTCCAAGCAACATCCAACTTTACCAAACTCTTGGCATAACTTGTTCACGTCCCATTCTTTTTCTAACTCTTTTAATGGCTCTTATTTATAATTTGTTCATAGGCTGTAGGCATTGCTGCCCAGGCCCATGTTGATTGCCCATCACGAACTGCCCTGCAGAAGGTGCGGGTGAGTAGCCTTCTTGTACTGCTGTTATCCATTTCGTGTCCATACTCTCACAATGCCCTTAAGGAGGGAGTTCTAGGATTCTGACCCAGCGACAGTGAAGGAACGGAGATATATTTCCATCTCAGGATGGTGAGTGGCTTGGATGGTAACTTGTAAGGGGTGGTGTTACCATATATCTGCTGCCATTGTCCTTTGAGATGGATTTGGATTTGGATTTGGAAGGTGCTGTCTGAGGATCTGCAGTGTATTCTGTAGATATTACACACTGCTGCTACTGAGCGTTGGTGGTGGAGGGAGTGGATGCCTGTGGATGTGGTGCCAATTAAGCGTGGGCTGCTTTGTCCTGGATTGCGTCAAGCTGCTTGAGTGTTTTTGGAGCTGCACCCATCCAGGCAAGTGGGGAGTATTCCATCAGATTCCTGACTTGCGCCGTTTTGATGTCCCTGAATTATTCTGCCTATATTTTCCAGTCAGAAGTTTGAATAGTTTCCTGGGGCTGAGGGTCGGTCGATTGTGGCACTGGTTTCGTGGAGCTGGATAGGAGTTATGGTAACTGAAGCAATGATGGGTTGGCTACGATTGTGGGATTGGGATGATTCCTGCGCTTTCGAACATTTGAAAAACGTAACTTGTGGATGACTGGCATTTCCAAGGTCAAGGTTCACTTCCTGCAGTTACTGTTGGGGAGAAAGTGAGGACTGCAGATGCTGGAGATCAGAGCTGAAAATGTGTTGCTGGAAAAGCGCAGCAGGTCAGGCAGCATCCAAAGAGCAGGAGAATCGACGTTTCGGGCATGAGCCCTTCTTCAGGAATGAGGAAAGTGTGTCCAGCAGGCTAAGATAAAAGGTAGGGAGGACGGACTTGGGGGAGGGGCGTTGGAAGGGAGGGACATTGCAGTTACTGTTGTCAATCTCAAACTAACTGAATTAGGGGCTTCATCACATTTTCCTTATGCCTCATCTTCTGCTTTGGCTCTCTACAACTACACGAAATTAACATCGATTTCACTGGTTTGCAAATCTCCCCTCCCCCCACCTTATCCCATATCTAACCCTCCAACTCAGCACCTCTGTCTTGACCTATCCTACCTGTCCAACTTTCTTCCCACCTACCCACTCCACCTTCCAGACCAACCTATCACAATTAACTCACACCTACATCCACCTACCACCTTCCCACCTACCTTCACCCCAGCCCCAACTGCGCCCTCCAATTTATCTCTCAACCCCCCTTCGCCCTTCCCCACTCCTCCACCCCATTCCTGATGAAGGGGCTATGCCTAAACATGGATTCTCCTGCTCCTCGGATGCTGCCTGACCTGTGCGTTTCCAGCGCCACACTTTTCGACTCCAGCATCTGTAGTCCTCACTTTCTCCATCGGTTTCTACCTTCACCGGTTCGTTAGGTGACACATTGAAAATACACCCTAATTGGAAAGGTGGACCCAGTTTCTAACTATCATGATGGAGCAAGAGGTACGCCAGTGAGGGTTTGGAAAGCAGGCATTGTGTGTACAAATGTACAAGGCTCAGACGTCCTAATGTCATGCATCAGACATTTGAAAAGCTCTAGCATACGCGGTGTCGGAGGCATTGATATGTGCAAAGCAGACATCTGTGCTGAGAGGAAGGAATTAGCCCAGGTGGAAATGAGAAGCAGGCAGGCCTGATGTGATGTTTAACCCTGTCACAGCAGCATCGTGGATTCCACACTTCTTGCTCAATCTCGCCACAATCCGTTTTGACAGATTAAAAGCAGCAAGGCAGTGAAACCTGATCCTGAGCTTCTACAGCGCTGGGGTGAGAGGGCAGGTGGGTGCCAGAGAAGGCATTACCAGTCTGCCTGCTATTCTTGTGGCTCTATCCTAGCCTAACCCAGAAGGAAATACCAATCAAACACTGCGATCAGATCCATTCAAAATGGAGGGTCAAATGCAATCGGTATGTACAGTTCTGAATATTAATGAACTGTTTTTTTCCCTCTGGGAGGACATTTTTCAGGAGGCGGGAATGATGGGTTCTATTCCTAGAAAGATATTTGCCCACAAGTGGAAAGCAGCCAGTTACAATAATTAACAACCACTTATAGCGGGTGGCACAGTGACTCAGTGATTAACATTGCTGCCTCACAGCACTGGGTTTCGATTACAGCCTAGGGCGACTGTATCTGTGTGGGGTTTTTCACATTCTTCCCGTGTCTGCGTGGGTTTTCTCTCACAGTCCAAAGATGTGCAGGTGAGGTGGATTGGCCATTCTAAATTGTCCTGTAGTGTCCGGCGATGTGCAGGCTAGGTGGGTTAGCCATGGGAAATGCAGGGTTAAGGGGGTGGATCCAGGTGGGATGTTCTTCGTCGGGTTGGTGAAACCTCGATGGGCCGAATGGCCGCTGTGTCCACACTGTAGAGATCTTTTTGAAAGAGGTTCGACTGCAGCTCAGGCCAACTAGGCCTCTAAGCCTACCTGGAATGGAGGAGTCCCAGTCCACAGCCAAGGCTGCCGTACTAACCCCACCGCCTGAGAAAACCTGGGGGCCAACTGAGACATTCCAGGTTTCCTCTGGTGGCAGGGTCAGTGCAGCAGCCTGGGCTGTGGACTGGAATCTCTGTATTCCAGGCAGGTTTAGAGGTCTAGCTAGCTTCAACTCCATCTGCCACTGCGGGATCTGCCTCCTCTTCATCTCCGAAGAGCTTATGCCGGAAATGTTGACTCTCCTTCTCCTTGGATGCTGCCTGACTTGCTGTGATTTTCCAGCAACACACTCTTGACGCTGACTCTCCCACATCCACAGTCCTCACTTTCTCCTCACGGTGAGGGCCCAGTTATAAGAAAGGCCTTCTTTCTACTTCACGTGTTTGAGTCACACATCCATTTTGAGACCAAGCTTTGAGATGGTAGGGCCTGTGATTGCCACACCAGCTTTCAGAAACTGCCAAAGAGTCATAGAGTCATGGAGATGTACAGGACAGAAACAGACCCCTCGATCCAACCCATCCATGTCGACCAGATATCCCAACCCAATCTAGTCCCACCTGCCAGCACCTGGCTCATATCCCTCTAAATCCTTTCTATTCATATACCCATCTTGATGCCTTTTAAATGTTGCAATTGTACCAGCCTCCACCACTTCCTCTGGCAGCTCATTCCATACACGCACCACGCTGTGTGTGAAAAAGTTGCCGCTTCGATCTCTTTTATATCTTTCCCCTCTCATCCTGAACCTATTCCCTCTAGTTTTGGACTCACCCACCTCAGGGAAAAGACTTTGTCTATTTACCCTATCCATGCCCCTCATGATTTTATAAATCTCTAAAATGTCACCCCTTAGCCTCCGATGCTCCAGTGGCAACATCTTTGTCAACTATCTTCGGTTGGATGGGGATTCTTAAAAATATTTTAATGGGATGTGGGTATCATCGACAAAGTCACCTTGATCCTAATTGTCCTTCTCGGCCATCTCAGAGGGCAGTCCGCCATTTGTCTGGAGTCACTTGTCGGCCAGAGTGGGTAAAGACAGTACATTTCCTTCCCTAATGTGCATTAGTGAACGTGATAGGTCATTGAATCAATTGGTGACCGTTTCATGGCCACCATTGTTCTATTTTCTATAATGAATTACTTGAATTTAAATTCAACAACCGCTATATTGCAGATTGGAACGCATGACCCCTAGAACCCAGGCCTTTAGATTACTAACCCACCCGCCTTCACCCCTGTCCTCTCCCCTCGTCAGAGAGCCCAGCTATGGTTGTTCTCAGAAAAACGCATCGGCAGTTTCTCAGACAATGTGAGATCTAATCCCCACTGGAGCTAAGAAACATATAGGAACAGGAGCAGGCTTTCGAGTCTGCTCTGCCTCTCAATATGAGCATGGCCGATCAAATACTTCAATCCCTTCCAGCTCTCACTCTCCCTATAACCCTTTCGACCTTTGATAATTAAGGGATTATTAACCCCTGCTTTAAAAAATATTGTTAAGGGGGGCAATTCTGTGTGAATCTGAATGAGCCACATATCCAAGTCTTATCCAGAGATCCTGAAAACAATATCCATTTGATCAGATAGAGGTCAGGAGCAGGAAACCTCTGGGTGATGTTTCTACTCCATTTCCAATGGGCTGACTGAGGAGAACAAAAGCAAGTCCTTATAATTCACCCAGATACCATCACCCCCACGTACCTCAATGGAAGGATTGACTTGCAATTGTCATAACCACAGGGTATCCCAAAGTACTTTGCAGCCTGTGAGGGTCCCTTTGAAGTGCAGTAATTAGCAACCAGCAAAATATCACAAACAGTGATATGGTAACAGCCAGCTCAACTGTTTTGACATGATGCTGACTGAGGTTAGTGAGGTGGGGGCTGTGATGGATGGGGAGCGGGGATTAGGTGTAATTCCAGCACACCAGGAAGAACCTGCCAGCTGCACATTTTCAAGATGGTGCCAGGGCATCTCTTGTTACTTGTGAAGAGACACAAGTCTGTGTTTTCGTAGCCCTGTGGTGATAGGCTGAAAGATGGGAGATCCCATGAAATGGCAGTGGACGGCAAGGAGAAGGGAGCCTGAAATATTCCCGTCTCATTGGCTGGTTTCAATGGCTGCTACAGGGCCACCTTCCCATGGAGGCAAGGGCTCCATTAGGCCACAATTAATCTCTGGGGTTGGTCAACTATTGACCTTTTTCTGTCTCTGCTAACTGGGTACTTGGCAGGGGAATGGCAATACCCGGGGAAAGGGAGCCAGCCAAATAAACCCTGGTATTTGTACAAAGGGTCCTTGGGATGGAGTGGAGAAGGGAAACAAAGGTGCCTCCACAGAGGCTTCTCCAAGGCGGACAAATCCCTCACCCCTCCGCTCTCCTCCAGCTACAGTGGGAGGGTGTACCAGTCCCGGTGTCAATTTTGCAATTAGCCCTCCCTACCCCAGCAAGGGAATTCAAGTTTACTCTTTTCCAGCCCCTGACATTTGCACTCCTTAGCTCCTCATTCAGCCAATGCCTCAGTTTTACACCAAAGGCTACACCTACCAACAGGGCAGCACTACCTCAGTACTGCACCGGTCTAGATTTTATGTTTGACTCTCTCGAGTGGGACATGAACCTTATGGTCTCTGAAGCAAATGTGTTGCCAATGAACGACAGTCAAAACCGTATGTTATCAGCTTAGAAAATGACATCATCTGTTTGGTAGGATCTTTACTCACCATTTCGAGTAAGTGAAGCTGTCAGACAGACTTAAAAAGCAACAGATCTTTAAGCCGGCACAATGGACTGTGACATAAATTATACACGCGTAAAATTGTTGAGTGAGCTATCTTCAAGCACAGATTTGTTGATGAGCTTTCCATCAATCCAGTGAAGTCACAGAGCTTTTTGATGTCTGACTGCCTCTGGGAATATTTTAATCCTGCTCATTTTTCTCGCCTTAGTTTCTCAGTCAAAGTCTTATCAGTCATTGTTAAAGTTCTCACGAAATGTTGAAGTACCAGTCACTATGGTGATGACCAAGTGAAGCTGTGATTGTCCTGCCTCCTGTCAGTGGCCTTTGTTCCTGAACCCCTCATGTGTCCTTTAGTTATCTCCATGAGGGACTATTCCGATGTTCTTTTGGCACGCACTTTCACCTCCCATGTCATGTGGTCATCCAGAATTTGTAGGTCTTGATTAGCTCAGTTGGCTGAATAGCTAGTCTGTGATATTGCGCAAGGCATTTCTGATGAAGGGCTTATGCCCAAGACGTCTACTCTCCTGTTCCTCGGATGTTGCCTGACCTCCTGTGCTTTTCCAGCGCCACACTTTTTGACTCTGATCACCAGCATCTGCAGTCCTCACTTTTTTCCTTTGACGTAGCACAACACTAACAGCATGGGTTCAATCCCCACACTGGCTGTGGTTACTGTGAACGACTCTCCTTCTCAACCTCTCCCCTCGCTAGAGGTATGGTAACCCTCAGGTTAAATAATCTCTTTTCAATGAGAGATCGGCCCTGTGCTCCTTTGCAGAACTTGAGTATTTCTGGGTGAAAAAAAAAGTTGTCTTACACTCATCAGGACAATTTGCAAGATTATCAATATAAAGAGAAAATGACCTTTATATCATATATTTAAAAAAGCATCCTAGTTGGTTAGTGACCAAAAAACTCAGCAAATGCTGGAATCCATAGTAGACAGGGAGGAGGCTTGAAGAACACAACAAGCCAGGCAGCGTCAGGAGGTGGAGAAGTCAATGTTTCGGTTGAGGTGTTGTCATGATGAATGTAACGATGGATTGTGAACAGACAAGATTTGTTTAAACTTAAACCAGACTGGCTGACTCAGACTGGTCAAGGCATTGCCCCAGGAAATGAGCCAGATGATGAGGGGCACCTGTATTGTTGAGTTGAAGTAGGTATATTTCAGGTAAGTCTTCCTCGGAAGCTGCCTGACCTGTTGTGCTTTTCCAGCACCACTCTCATCTTGACTCTAATCTCCAGCGTCTGCAGTCCTCACTTTCACCTAAAACTTCTGTCTGTCTGCCCCGTATGTTAATATATCTAGCTTCCAATACAAACAAGTGCACCACATCTCAATCTGGACTGAAATTCTTAAATTGGTTCTTACTTGAAATTCTTGGAGCATACAGGATTACTTAGCAAATGCTGTCCCATTACAGAATCCAGCCTAATGTTGGACACTTGTCCTTTGAGTTTTGCAAGCACGGGCTGGTTAGGTACAATCAATACCCTTGCCTCTTGTGACAAACAAAGGCACATGCAGTTTGATTAAACCTGCCAATCTTTGGGACAGACATAGTGAGCATCACACTGGCACTGAAACTCACATATCACATTACCCATTCAAAATCCCTGTGCCTGTAGCCTTGATCACAACAAGCCCCGTTCGCCCTCCACCCGTGTACATTTTGCTCTGCATTGGTTTCTGCTCTAATAATGTCTTGATTAAAAATTCATCTACCTTGAGCACTCCATCACTCCATTGTTGGGGTGGATGAACTCCGGCCCCTCGACTCCTCCCCAAAACACATTGTCCCCCTCCTCTCCATGTTCCTTAAAGCGGACCACTTTCACTCGGCTTGCTCGGATATCTCCTGGGTATCATTTCTTTGTTGGATAATGAAGTGCATCAGGAAGTGTTAAGGTTTCCAAAGCACTATATAAATGCTAGCAGTTGTTGTTGTGGCAACAATCTAATATGCAAACAATCCCTCCCGTCACCATTCTGAATCGGGATCCTCCTTGGTCTGTACAGATCAGTAGCTCACGTCCCTGTGACCATGGAGTCCATATGGAGAGCAGCAATCCACAGTGCTATCCAAACTCTTTTATTTCCCTCTGTAATTTTCTGTGTAGCGCTAATCATTATTTCTATTTAAGGCTCGTTTCGCTCCTGTGGGACTTGCAGCTCCCACCTTTCGGTGAGATATTTGGGGATGTGGGTGGGCTTCATTTGCTCTGGTGTGGTAACAGGCTCCAAGCTGCTCAGGGATTTCTCTGATTCCCGTGGTTTCTGAGATTCCATTCTGACCCTGCCTGACGATACAGGAGCATTTAAAGTCTTCTCCTTCCAATCTGTACATTAGCAATTGGTCAAATTGAAGAACAGCAACAAATTGAAGGTCTTTTGCCCGACAAGCCTGTCTGTGTTTGAAAGATCAATTCCATATGGCTGCCCTGTCATCATCTGCCTCTGTCTTTTCCATTTCCCGCCTCGTCTCTGATCCCTCCTCCAGAGCCCTGGTCCTTAACTGAACCCTTTGTGTTCCTGTGTGGCTGTCCCACTGTCACTGTTCTATCGTTGGTGGAAGAACCTCATTCCTACTCTTTGTTGCCTTGTCCCTGACCCCTTTCCTGCCTCATGTGCTGAGTAGGTCTGAGTTGGAACGTTGTGGGATCGATTCTAACTTTCCACAGACTCACCTACAAGAATCGAGACTGATTGAGGGAATGCGGTTGAAGGGTTCTGAGTCTCTCAGGTGGATGTCAAAGATCCGACAGCACCATGTTGAGGAAGAGCAGGGGTGTTCTCCCCTGAAGTCCTGGCGAAGATTTGGCCCTCATCAATATCATTGAAACAACTTATCGAGTCAGTGTCGTTACACAGTGGTTCAGTGGTTAGCACTGCTGCCTCACACCGCCAGTGATCCAGGTTTGATTCCATGTGGAGTTTGCACATTCTCCCCATGTCTGTGTGTGTTCCCACCAGGTGCTCCGGTTTCCACCCACAGTCCAAAGATGTGCAAGTTAGGTGGACTAGCCATGGGAAATTCCCCATAGTGTCCAGGGTTGTGCAGTCTAGGTGGATTAGCCATGGGAAATGCAGGGCTATATGGTAAGGGAAAGGGTCTGGGTGGAATACTCTTCAGAGGGGCAATGTGGACTTGATGGGTCGAATGGTCTGCATCCATAGTGTAGGATTGTCACATTGTTTTTAGGAGCTTGCTGTGTTCAAATTGATTGCCATCTTCCAACATAATCCAGCAGGAGTAGGCCATTCAGCCTATCAACATCCAAGGAACAGGAAATTCGACGTTTCGGGCATAAGCCCTTCATCAGGAATTCCTGATGAAGGGATTATGCCCGAAACGTCGAATCTACTGTTCCTTGGATGCTGCCTGACCTGCTGCGCTTTTCCAGCAACACATTTTCAGCTCTGATCTCCAGCATCTGCAGACCTCACTTTCTCCATTCAGCCTATCGAGTCTGCTATACCGTTTGAACAGACAATCACATTGTTGCTTTGGGGGAATGAGTGCAGAAGTGGTTTACAAGTATGGTTCCAAAGGTTGGGGTACTTTAGCGATGATGATGGACTGAAGAAGGTGGGCTGTTCTCTGAGACAGTTTAAGAGGAGACCTGATAGACATTTCTAAAATCACGAGCGGGTTAGAAGGAGTAGATAGGGAGAAGCAGCCTTTAAAGGATCAAGAATGAGAGGGCACAGATTTAAACTGATCTGTGAAAGAAGCAAGGACGATGTGAGAAAAATGCAGCGATTAGTTAGCGTCGGGAATGCACTGCCTGGAAATGGATGGAGGCTTTCAAAAGGACATTGGGTGATTAGTCGGATAGAAATAATGTGCAAAACCAGGAAATTGCTACCATGTAATAATGCACATTCGAAAGGCAAGTGCAAGCATAATGGACCAAATGGTCTCCTCTATGCCATGTCTCTGCTGTGATTCACTGTTAATCACACAAGAACATGCTGTGCACAAATTAGTGGTGAACTGCGCCAAATAAAGAGAAATGTTCACTTTTCTTTCCAATGGGTGGTCCTGACCAACAGATAGAGCCAGACCCTGGATGTGGAATTCTCCATCGATGTTGCAAGGTGGCTTTGTCTCCGAGTGTTTCCATGGAAATGATGTGTTTGGCTGAAAACTGGCAGCGCGAGTGCAGAGTTTGCCAACAGGGAGATCAGTTTCAAATCCTCTGTGCTTGAGACCAGGTCCTATTGAACATGCTGGGAGTTGGAGACCTGTTAAAATGCCACAGGCAACATTACCCAGGCTGTTTCAAAGGTGGCCACCTGTCTTGCTTTTCAACCAGACTGATTTTTTTTGTCTTTGATTGGGTTGTCCATAAAACCTGGAGAAAGCAAAGCGGGCTTTTTAAAATTGTATGCCTACCATCGTTTCCCAAATATAATACACTTTCCCCGATGCACAATTTGACAAGGTGCGTCATACTGAAAATAAAAATAAACCTTTTGTGAATGATGATGTATACCAACCAGAAACAGGAAATTTAAATTCATCTGGTTTCCTGCTGGTCTCAGTGCAGCCAGAGCATAGCCACTTTATTTCACTTTTGTCCCACCATTTTTAACTGATGTCCGTCAATAATGAATTGCCCGTCAAGAAAATAAAGCCTCTGATCCTACCCTATTGATGAGTGTACGTGGAAAGAACTGCTTGTGATCACCTCGACTGGCTCCATTAATCGACTTGTCTAACAGGGGAGAAAGTAAGGTCTGCAGATCACTTCCGCTTAGTTGGTTTTAACCTTACTGCGAAGCCTCTTCCAAGGATGTCTACCTTGAAGAGGTTTTCCTCTTCTCTCTACAAGGATCTCAGTGAGTCTCTCTCTCACTACAACCTCCAGGTCATCTCCTTTGCCCAGAAGCTCTTCAGCCACATCCTGAAGCTTATCCATCCATCTTCCTTCCCACCTGTCTATTCCACCCTCCTCTCCAACCTGTCACCTTCTCCCCACCTCCATCTACCTATCGCACACTCAGCTATCTTCCCCCCCAGCCCCACCCTCCTCTCATTTATGTCTTCACCCCCTCAGCTCACAGCCTCATTCCTGAAACGCCGATTCTCCTGCTCCTCGGATGCTGCCTGACCTGCTGTGCTTTTCCAGCACCACACTCTTGTCTCTCATCTCCAGTATCTGCAGTCCTCATTTTCGCTAGATGCTGGAGATTCAGTGTCGAGAGTGTGGCACCGGAAAAGCATGGCAGGTCAGGCAGCATCCCAGGAGCAGGGGAGCTGACATTTCCAGCATAAGCTTTTTCCAGAGCCATACTTTTCGATTGCGTAACATGGGGTCCAGCTGCCTAGCAAACCAGAGTTGGAATCAACCCCTTAACATGGTCAGATTTGCTCTTTGGTTTTGGCAAAACAAGATCACTATTGCAAATGTCCAGGCATTTGTTACCCATATGTGCTCCTGGTGCTAGTACCAGACACCAGAGTACTCTGGTCTCACCCAGGTCCAGCACTACTGGCTTTTCCCTCTGGGACGGTGCCAAGCAATTCTGAGTGCAGTCTCCAAATTTGAGGAAAGACATTCTGGCTATTGAGGGTGTGCAGCGTAGGTTCACGAGGTCAATTCCTGGAATGGCGGGACTACCTTACACTGAAAGACTGAAGCGACTGGGCTTGTATACCCTTGAGTTTAGAAGACCTAGAGGGGATCTGATCGAGACATATAAGATTATGAAAGGATTGGACACTCTGGCAGCAGGAAGCATGTTTCCGCTGATGGGTGAGTGCCGAACCAGAGGACACAGCTTAAAAATACGGGGTAGACCATTTAGGACAGAGATGAGGAGAAACTTCTTCACTCAGAGAGTGGTGGCTGTGTGGAATGCTCTGCCCCAGAGGGCAGTGGAGGCCCAGGCTCTGGATTCATTTAAGAAAGAGTTGGATAGAGCTCTCAAAGATAGTGGAAACAAGGGTTATGGAGATAAGGCAGGAAGAGGATACTAATTAGGAATGATCAGTCATGATCATATTGAATGGCGGTGCAGGCTCGAAGGGCTGAATGGCCTACTCCTGCACCTATTGTCTATTGTCTATTGTCTATTGATTTTCATGAACAAAGACTCAGAGTGTGTATTATTATACAAAAGCTAAAGTCATTCATTGGGAAGAGACAATTGGTGTAATCGGAGAGTCAGGAGATAGCGAGAACTGCTGATGCTGGTCCTGATGAAGGGTTATGCCCAAACCATTGACTCTCCTGCTCCTCAGATACTGCCTGACCTGCTGCGTGTTTTCCAGCTCAACAGTTTATCGACTCGTAATCAGAGGGTCACCATACCTCAGGCAAGGAGCAAGGCTGATGAAGGCAGGATATCAGCTGATGAAGGATTAGTGGACTCGCAATGTTAAGTCTGCTTTCTCTCCATGGATGCTGCCAGACCTGTTGAGTTTCTCCAACAATTTCTGTTCTTATTTAGGATGTCAGCTGCTGTAGGCATTGAACCTGTGCTGTGGGTATCACACTGCATATCAAACCAGTCACGCAAGCTCACCAACCGTCTTGTATTATCGTATATATTTGTGTGAAAGATGAATTTCTGAAACACATTTCTTTTAGAGAACAGAACAAGGGATCATCTTCTACGCAGGTAATATTCTCAAGGAGCTTACTTTCATGTCCTGCTCAGCACACCCAACATGTCTTTCCAAGCATTCGTATGGTCATGGGAAAAACAAAGGCCACGCCAACCTATTAGCTCCCTCCTGAGGTTTTTAATTCAGGAAGCTCCCTAAACATCTCCCCCAACAGGCTGGGAGAGGAAGCGACAACAGCAGCTAAGCCTGAGAAGTCAATGTTGCTCAGGGGGTCAGCGAAGGGTCAGAAAACTGGGAAATGTCACGCTGATGATTCCCGGCCTGTGACATAAACCTTGGGGTTGGGGGTGGGTGGGTTGGTGGTGGTTTGAGGGGTGTGGCGGGGTGGGGAGTTTGTTATGGGGGATGGAATTGTACTGAGTGGACATTCCTGATAACTGATTTATTTAATACTGAGCTAGATGAAAACATCAAGATGCCTGGCCAAAGGTAAGGGGTCAATGATTATTCAAAGATATTGAATTTTGTACATTTCATTGAGATTCCCCTATCATTTTCTATCAGGGCTGCGATCCCAAGTATGGTCAAGAGTTAACATTTTGTATTGTCAGGTGGAAATGGTCACCGTGGAGATCTGTCTGGGTAACACGGGCTGTTGCCCTTCTATACCCACCTTCCCCAACTCTCACAGCACACCTTCTTCAGTCTATCATCATCACTGAAGTTCCCCAACCTTGAAAACCATTCTTGTAAACCACTTCTGCACTCAGCCCCCCACCTCCCCACCGCCCCAAACAACGATGTGATCATGCATAGATCACTTGACTTAGGGCAGTGGAACCAAAACACTGACATGGATCTTTCTTTTCACTCATTCATGGGATGTTGGCTGGCCCAGAGATTATTGCCCGTCCCTAGTTGCCCTGGAATAGGTGGGGTGTCAGCTGTCTTCCTGAACCGCTGAAGTCCATTTTGTGTAGGCAGTTGGTTCACAATTTTGACCCAGCGACAGTGAAGGAGCAGCAAGATATTTCCAATTCCAGGAGCGGCTTGGAGGTGGCGATGCTTCCATGGATCTACTGCCCTCATCTTTCCATTGTAGAAACCATGGGTTTGGAAGATACCATCAGAGGAGCCTCAGTGCATTATTGGAGTGTGTATTATACGTGGTACACACTGCTGCCACTGTAGTGGAGGGAGTGAATATTGAAGATGGTGGATGGAGCGAATGGCCTATTCCTGAATCATACACTTGATGTAATTCTTAAATGAGGAATGAGCAGAACCCTGGGAATTCTGTACCCAGACACCTAGATCAGAAATAAAAACAAAAGTCGTGAGTTCATGGAATGCCCTGCCAGTAGCAGTGGTGGACTCTCCCTCTTTATGGGCATTTAAACGGGCATTGGATAGGCATATGGAGGATAGTGGACTAGTGTAGGTTAGGTGGGCTTGGATCGGCGCAACATCGAGGGCCGAAGGGCCTGTACTGCGCTGTATTTTTTTTATGTTCTATGTTCTAAAAGTTGCTGGAAAAGCTCAGCAGGTCTGGCAGCATCTGTGAAGAGAAGTCAGCGTTAATGCTTCTGGTCTGGGTGACCCTTCCTCAGTACCTGGACACGAAACCTTAAATTTGATTTCTCTTCACAGACGTTGCCAGACCTGCTGAGCTTTTCCAGCAACTCCTGTTTCTGTTTCTGATTTCCAGCATCCGCTGTTCTTAATTAAAATCAGAAGACAGCTAGCTAGCACA
The DNA here is from genome assembly GCF_020745735.1 of Hemiscyllium ocellatum. Classification (NCBI taxonomy): domain Eukaryota; kingdom Metazoa; phylum Chordata; class Chondrichthyes; order Orectolobiformes; family Hemiscylliidae; genus Hemiscyllium; species Hemiscyllium ocellatum. Next base: position 10,040,381 of record NC_083424.1, read on the forward strand.
TATTTCATAAAGTGTCATGAGCTCAAATGAGGTTAACCATTTGGTTGGAGGAATAAGTTTGATAGCAGGAGCCGGATTTCTTGAGTTTAAACTCACTGTGCACACTGGGATGGGTAAATAGTTCAATGGAATTAACCAGCCATCCAAATGAATTTGGCACTCAAATACAATGAGCATTCAATTTGGTTTTTTTTGGTTTGACCTGTGTGTAAGGACAATCAGAGATTGAACACAAGCCCTTCCTGTACTGGACGGCACGGTGGCACAGTGGTTAGCACTGCTGCCTCACAGCGCCAGGGACCTGGGTTCAATTCCCGCCTCAGGCGACTGACTGTGTGGAGTTTGCACATTCTCCCCGTGTCTGCGTGGGTTTCCACCGGGTGCTCCAGTTTCCTCCCACAGTCCAAAGATGTGCGGGTCAGGTGAATTGGCCATGCTAAATTCCCCGTAGTGTTAGGTAAGGGGTATATGTAGGGGTATGGGTGGATTGCGCTTCGGCGGGTCGGTGTGGACTTGTTGGGCCGAAGGGCCTGTTTCCACACTGTAAGTAATCTAATGGACTAAAGTTTCGGGCATAAGCCCTCCTGATGAAACGTTGAATTTCCTATTCCTTGGATGCTGCCTGACCTGCTGTGCTTTAACCAGCAACGCATTTTCAACTGTGATCTCCAGCATCTGCAGACCTCATTTTTTACCTAAAGTTAAAGTGAAGCAGACATATGCAACTTCAGATTTTACAAAATGTTCTCTGTGAAGTAGTCCTGAGATTGAGTTGTTACTCCACATGCAAAACTGCCCCCTCACCTCACTGGCTCCTCAATAATGCCAGAACAACTCCCACAATGAGGCCAGCGCAGAGAGAAAATAGAAATGTAGTAAACGTCCTTCAGAAAAGGAAATCTGCCATCCTCACCTGGTCTGGCCTGCATGTGACTCCAGACCCACAGCAATTGGATTTACTCTCAATTGCCCTCTAAAATGGCCTCACAAGCCACTCAGTTATATCAATCACTACAAAGTCTCCTCAAGGGCAAGTAGGGATGGGCAATAAATTCTGGCGAGCCAGTGATGCCCCAAACCCATATAATTTTTTAAAAACCTGGCATTTAGCCCAACTTTGTAGATTTTATGTCTTTGAGCCTAAAGGTAGTGAGTCCAAATACTGTGCTCAGACGTGAGTGCAGAAATACGGACTAGCACGTGAATGCAGTGTGAATACATTGGAGAAAGAGTGCAGAGGTGATTTACAAGAATGGTTCCAGGTGGGATTAGAGACTTCAAAAGAGGCTGAACACTCTGGGTCTATTTTTCCCTGGAGATTCAGAGGCTGAGGGTGGGTGACCTTATAGAGGATTATAAAATCGCGAGGGACATGGATAGGGTAAATAGACAAAAGTCTTTTTCCAGGATTGGGAGTCCAAAGTTAGAGGGCATAGGTTTAACGTGAGACAGGTAAAATTTAAAAGGGACTTGAGAGGCAAGTTTTTCAGACAGAGGGTGGTGCGTGTATGGAATGAGCTGCCAGAGGAAGTGGTGGAGGCTGGTACCATTACAACATTTAAAAGGCATCTGGATGGGTATATGAATAGGAAGGGTTTGGAGGGATACGGGCCAAGTGCTGGCAAATGGGACTAGATTAATTTAGGATATCTGGTCAGCATGGATGAGTTGAACTGAAGGGTCTGTTTCATTGCTGTACATTGTAAACGTATCTATGCTGTCAGTTAGATTAGATTCCCTACAGTGTGGAAATAGGCCATTCGGCCCAACAAGTCCATACTGACCCTCCAAAGAGCAACCCACATAGACCCATTCCACTACCCTACATTTACCCCTGACTAATGCACCTAACACTAAGGGCAATTTAGCATGACCAATTCACCTAACTTGCACATGTTTAGATTGTGGGAGAAAACCCACGCAGACACGGGGAGAGTGTGCAAACTCCACACAGAGAGTCACCCGAGGCTGGAATCGAACTCGGGTCCCTGGCGCTGTGAGGCAGCAGTGCTAACCACTGAGCCGCCGTGCTGCCCCACAAAAGGTCCTGAGATACAAAGGTCCTGAGATAGTATTTGAAGAAGGGCCTGTGTGGGGTGCCTTGGTTGGTCATCGGCACACAGCTGCGATCACTGAAGCAGACAATCTGGCTGTTCTCCCGTTGCTGTGTGTGGGAGCTTGCTATGTGTGAATTGGCTGCTGAATTTCCTGCACTCCAAAATTAGCTCTTGGCTGTAGCATTCCCCGCCTGACAAGCAGAGCACAAATATAGATTTCTTTTTACTCCTTTAACTTCCAGCAAAGGCTGAGAAATCAAACATAACACTGAGCAAACTGCGAGAGCAATAGTGTAAATTGAATTCCTTCTCCATGCCACGTCTATGAAAATGCTTGCTTCCTTCTTCCCGAATGTGTGTGGAGATTGGACCAGTGGGAATGAATGTGGGTCAAACGAGGCATATGGTTTCCATGGAAGCGCTAATGAATATCATTGGCTCAGCAGTTTCGAAGCCAATATAGGTCTCATTAAATTTCAATGACTTTTACACAGTGAGAGTGTTGGGTTCATATCTCCTACATTGGACAGCCTTGAAAATCAGTAAGCGCACACTGGCTGTGAGAATTCGGGTGAAGTTGATTGTTTAAATGTGTTAATGGTGGATCAGCTCCAATCACAAACACAGGTTGCAATTAAAACAAGGGGAGGGGGATGGAGAGCAAGGTTGGAGATTGAGAATAAAGTGAATTACTGCCGCTGTCGGGTGTTGGGAGTTTCCCAGGGGAGCCAGCAATGTCAGTGTGCTGAGGGGACCATACGTTATTTGTTTAAAACAACACACACTGGCTGCCCCAGTGGCTGTGACCTGCGCAGACATGGACCTGCTCTGCAGTCTGTGCTGATTCTCAACCAGGACAATACTGCGAGGGTACAATTAGATTAGATTAGATTACTTACAGTGTGGAAACAGGCCCTTCAGCCCAACAAGTCCACACCGACCCGCCGAAGCGCAACCCACCCATACCCCTACATTTACCCCTTCACCTAACACTACGGGGAATTTAGCATGGCCAATTCACCTGACTCGCACATCTTTGGACTGTGGGAGGAAACCGGAGCACCCGGAGCAAACCCACGCAGACACAGGTAGAATGTGCAAACTCCACACAGTCCCTCCACACCTGAGGCGGGAAAAGGAGAGCTCGGGTGGATTTGCACCCCCGGCTGGGGAGGGGTGGGGGGCAACACCCCTGGAAATGTGTGTGAGTACTGGGCTCAGAGAATGTGACCGTCCTCAGCAAAGGGATAGCCCACAACTTCAGAACCTGTATCATAGGAGGGATGTGATAGCACTGGACAGGGCACAGAGCAGATTTACCAAGATGGTGCCTGGGCCGGAGATGAAGAGAGACCGGACAGACTGGGATTGTTTCCCTTAGAGTACAGGAGACTGAAGGGGTGGGGGGTGATGTTTAGAATTATGAGGGGCATAGACAGGAAGGAACCTTTCCCCTGAGTGGAGGGATCGGTGACCTGAGGCACAGAGACTTGCGATACCAAGACACACAAGGCTATGGACCAAATGCTGGAAAGTAGGATTAGAATAGGTAGATGTTTCTGACTGGAAAGGACTTGATGGGCCTAAGTGCCTTTCTCAGTGCTGTAGGCTGTGATTCTATGGACCCTGAATTTTCGCTGATGCGTGTGCCCATTCTGTTATTTCATTAGATTACAGCTGATTTGTATCAATTACATCAATCTGCCTTGATCCTGAATTTGATCAACCTCCAGTTTGAAAATTCCCCTTCAGCTTAATATCTTCATGGGGGCATGTTCCGGATTTCCATAATGCCTCCTGAAAATATCCACTGATGGGCGTGTGTTGGGGGGGGGGGTGTGGGGGGGAGTTGGGGGGGGAGGTGCTGGTGCGTCATTGATTGAAACAGAGGAGCCTCATTCAGGAAGGCAGTAAGAGCATTCATCAGGAATGCTGCTTGAGGCATCAGATAGGGTGGATAAACCTCTAAAACCCCCATCCAGCCAACCCTTCCAAGTACCAACTGGTGTGCGTGGGACTGTGCAGGTCACACATTAGATCTTTCCACCATCTCAGAAACCCATTGACCCCGAGGAAAGGCAAATCATTAAGAAGATAGTGCTTTCTAATCTCACATCTGACTGACCTAGCTTGAATTTCAATGTTCCTCCTCCCACCAGAGGAAGCTACCCCACTTTATCCACCCAATCAACTCATTTAATCACCTCAAACACATTGTTCACTAAGTTTCATCATTCAGAGGGATATAAACCAAGTAACATTGTTCTGGCACAGCAGTATCATAGAATCCCTACAGTGTGGAAACAGGCCCTTCAGCTCAACAAATTCACACTGACCCTCCGAAGAGTCACATACCTAGACCCATTCCCCTACCCTATTACTCGACATTTACCCTTGACTAATGCACCTAACCTACATATCCCCATTTAGCATGGCCAATTCACCTAACCTACACATCCACATTTAGCACAGCCAATTCACCTAACCTACATATCCCCATTTAGCATGGCCAATTCACCTAACCTGCACATCTTTGGATTGTGGGAGGAAACCCACACAGACATGGGGAGAATGTGCAAACTCCACAGCCAGTCACCCGAGGCTGGAATCGAACCTGAATCCCTGGTGCTGTGAGGCAGCAGTGCTCACCACTGAGACACCGTGCCATCCCAATCTCTGTACCTCTGGTAGTGCCCCTATCTTTGGCCAGCAGGTCTGGATTCAAGTCCTGCCTGCCCCAGATGTGTCTGAACAGGCTGATTTTCAAAACTAAATCGACAATGGACCCTTCGAATTAATCCACTTATCACACATAAAATTCACATGTGAATAAAAGATGTACAGGTGAATTGGGCTCAGAGAAACATTACAGGAGACCATTTGAGGAGGGGGAAATGACAAAGTAGAGCTGTGGGCATCAAATTTGGACGTTTCTCATTATCTTCCACTACTTAAATGTTCATATAATTTGAAAACAAACAAGGAAATGCAGCACGTTGAGTGAACCATTTTGAAAATCGGCTAGTTGGTTTCTGTGTTCTATCTGCAGTGCTGCTGAGTCATTGCGTATTGATATCTCCTGGAATGCTTCGGATTGTAAAGTTGCTGAAGCATCTCAGTTAATGATCTCCCAATAACACTAGGCCCTTGAGGGGGGATTTTAATCCCTCCTTTGATGGTGGTTAAGAGACAGAGATTGGTAAACCTGTAAAAGCTTGTGTTATTGTTCTGTAAAAGACCTTCAGTTTAATCTCCAACTTAATCGCAGTGTGGCTGGGATTGGCTAAGGACCTGGCTCTCAAGAGGGGACCTCAGTGATTATCATGTTTTAATGAGATCCCAATCCTCGTTGGCAGCCATTTTAAGAAAGAAAGACTTGCATTTTTACACCCAGCGGATGCCTCAAAGTGCTTTATGACTAATAAAACCCTCTAGGACTCACTGTTGGGAAGTAGGAAACATGACAACCAATTTATACACAGCAATCTCGCACAAACAGCAACATGATAATAATTGGTTTTTGATCTGAGTTGACAGATAAATAATGGCTGGGACACTGGAGATAACTTTCCTGCCTTTCTTCAAAGTAGTGGCGTGTGCTCTTTGACATCCACTCAAGTGAACAAATGGGAGACTGTACCTAAACATGTCACTTGAAAGTTCATACCTTTGACATTGCAGCACTCACTCTCAGTACCGCACTGCAATGCCAGCATTCATTTCGGTTAGAGTGGGAGTTGAACTGCCATACAGAATGCCACCCTCAGAGCCACAGATGATGTCTATTGCTTACCAGGAACTATCAAGGGGAGATAGTTGGAACATTCAGCAGATGAGTGCTTTCTCAGCACTGCTTATGCTTTGGGGGAACAGAGGAAGTTTTTTTTTGCATCTCCTTCTGAATATCTCTTCCTTTTGTCATCGTTCTAAAGCCTTAATCTGCCCCAGACTCAGCTGAAAACCCCACTCACACCATTATCCTGAAATTCTCTTACAACCATGCTCTCCTTCTGTCCTCACTACTGTTGCATTTGGAGCTCTGTCCTATCCTGCAGGATAGCCTGAAGATCTCATTCTCAATTTTCCCCATCTACCACGGGCCCTCCCTCCACCCTCTGCATTAAGAGAGCTGTACTAAATTTATAAATAAACAACAAAATTGCTTGTGTTTCCAATATTGAGGAGATAATATCTTTCTCTGTGGCACAATGCTAAATGACTACAGGTTTTGAAGTGCAGACACTTTTTGACATTTGAGGTGTAACATAAAGATAATATATTCCTGGTGTTGAAAGCACCCGTGTGGCTATTGGATGGAAGGTAGAATGACACTAACATCAAGCAAGCATGTGATTGGGTAAATAATAAATGACACTCGATTCAATAGTTCATGAGGGAAGATTGACTTCCTGGGTGAAATACAAGATCACTGCCAGTTCCTGTTTAATTCCATGACCTAGCAGAGGTCATGGCTCATGAGTTGTTAGCTTCTTGAATCAGAAAATGCTACGTTAAATTGGCTCTCTAAAACATGAGTGCAAGCAATAAAGCTTCATGTTCTAGGGCAGTCCAGAGGCAGTGCTACACTATCAGTGCTGCCTTTTCAGACAGGATTTTAAACTGAGTTCCAATCTGCCCTGATTGATAAAAGATTGGAATGCAACATTTCAGAGGAGAACAATAAAATTAGAACAAGTTGATAATCATTCCTTGGTTAAGATCATAAAGTAGGTTATCTGGTCATTGCTATAAATTTTTCTTTCAGAGGTAATTTCGGAATACTGTTCCATTGTCTTTCCAAGTTGACGAATAAGCAGGAAAACCTTTTGTCTCCCAGTATGTGAAACTATCGTACAAATGTGAATTAAACAGGATATACAAATATTTTGATGCTGACTCAGTTGCCTGGTTTCAATATTTTTAGAGGAAATGGTTATTTCAATAGAGAACGGGTTTGTTTCTTCCACGTGGGTCTCATAAATTTTGCTTCAATCTATGTCAATGATCACTGCAGCCATTTTGAGACCTATGTTTCTTCCTTTTCAATAAGAAAATGTTCGTGGAAGATCTTGGGAATGACAGAAAGGTGATGGAAGTTAAAATTTGACAGCCCACATTTAGCACCACCATAGCAGAGTCTAAATTCCATCAGCTACCATTGGTGGGATTGAATCTCAAGCATTAGCCTGGACCTGTAGATGTCTGGTCCAGTGATGTGGCCATTATTCCAGCATCACCCCATGCTGATGTGAGAGAGGGGCATTGCCCATACTGCTGTGTTTCCGACACTACAGCAGTTGCTATACTTCAAAAATGCTTCAAACTCTGGGTATAAAGTACCTTGGAACATTCTGAGCTGAAAAATGTGTTGCTGGAAAAGCGCAGCAGGTCAGGCAGCATCCAAGGAACAGGAGAATCAACATTTTGGGCATAAGCCCTTCTTCAGGACATTCCTTAGAAATTCTGAGGTCATGAAAAGTGCTCTGTACTAACAGTGCTTCACTGGAGACTCTCACTGATGATGTCACCTAGTCATGGTGACAAAACATCTGAAAACAAACCTTCCAGCTCAGCGAGCTAACTTATATACATATCATCAACCTGAGCTACGCATCTTCTCAAAAATCACTAACAAGCTCTTTCTTTATACCTTGAGGGGAGGAAAGAAAATCAGAAAAAAAATCATTCCGCCGTAAAACTTTGTTTCTCTTTTTAATTTAAACAGTAATTGGGAAGCCCCTGAAACAGGGATTCTTGCGTTGCCTCCCTCACTGATGTCAATGGTTCAGTAGTAAGGAAATAATCTTCTTGTAGTTGACAGTGTATGAGCAGTGGAATGTAATATCCACAGATCAATGAAGCACTAATGGTACAGGGTTCTGGTGTGACATGTTGTATGATGGTCTCAGTGGGCATTGTGTCAGGTTGATAGGACATACACACTTCAAAGAATTGTCCCCTCACCCTGCTCTGAATTAGAACCATATAAGTTATAGGACAATGTGATAGATGTGTTCAGCGTTCTGAATAGGGTGGGGCAGGCTAAATGGACACAAATTGTCTACAATCCTTGAAATGTCGAGAATGAGAATCCATAGGTGCATGAATAAACGTGGGGCATTTAGAACAGAGGAGAGACCTGTTTACACAGAGATTTGTGAGGGGGTGGTGGGTGGGGTGAAAGAAAAGGGAATGGAATCACTATGGGCGCCAGGAATGGGTGAATGTACTCTTGTAGAAAAAAGGTTGTTCAGAACAGAGCAATGAGCATCAACACAGGCTGGTTAGGCTCAATGGTGTATATTATAACACAAATATAGTTTATCAAATGTTTCTCTTACATTTGGCTTGTTTTAGTCACACCGCAAATCGTTTTTAATGTGAGTGTATATTGTGTTAAGATAATAACATGCATTAACTCATCCAAGTACCATCATTTGGACCCACTGTTGACATTGATTTATTTTATACAGACTCACAGGATATGGACAAGACTGGACTGGGAGGACCTTTCACCATGTCTATTGGCTCCGGGGAGATGCTGGTCTATCATGTAGAATTGATGTCATGTATGGGAGAAGGAGCAGCAAGAAATTTACTATTGCGCCTTCCATAATTTCAGGATTCCTGATGAAGGACTTTTGCCTGAAACGTCAATTTTCCCACTTTTCAGCTGCTGCCTGACCTGCTGTGCTTTTCCAGCACCACTCTAATCTTGCATTCAACTCAGTGCCATGTTCCTGCTTTCTCCCCATATTCTTTGATCCATTTAGCCCCAAACACTATGGCTAATTCCTTCTTGAAAACATTCAATGTTTTGCCCTTGACCACTTCCTGTGGCTTAGAATTCCTCAAGCTCACCACTCTCAGGGTGAAGACCTTTCCCCTCATTTCAGTCTGAAATGACCTCCCCCACATCCTGAGACCGTGAGTCCTGGTTCTGGACTCTCCAGTAATCGAGAATATCCTTCCAGCGCTTATTCCGTCTAATCCTCATAGAGAACTGGAGAGGTTTCTATGAGAATTCCCTTTCTTCCTACAACCTCCAGTGAATATAATCTTAACCGATTGTCTGTCCCTGTACATCAACAGTTCTGGTACCTGTTGTAGTGTCTTGAAGTGTAGTCATAGCTTGTTGTTGTGTTCTTGTGTTGTTTTACTAACATGACCATTCTCATACAGGACTGGTAAACAACGTCGAGTCCGCTCATTTGAAAATCTAAAATAGGTTTGCCATTGGACAGAATGATTACAGAAACTCAGTGGTTGTGATCACAGAGAAACTTAGCAGTGATGCTTACTCTCACACCCTGCAGCCTGGAATCCTCATGGCTGCTAACCTCATAAGGTCTCATTCAATCCTGTCCTTAGCTGTTTAGCATACTTAACCCTTAAAGCAATATCAGACAATTGCAACACTGGACACCCCGCAGCCAAAGTGTCCTCCTGTAAATAGATCATTGTTTGACAGAGGGATAGATATTGGCCAGGACATCAGGCTTTTTTTCTGGATAGGGTGCAATACTATTTACATCCACTACTGGGGGCAGATTCTGATTGGTGGCTCACCAAAAGCTGGCATTACTGGACACACTGGCAAGTTTCCTGGTTAGTTTAGTTTTGGTGCCAGCTGCCAAGACACCATATTGTTTTGAATTTGGTTTTACCAACATACTATGGGGGAGCAGCGTGTTTGATTCTCTCCTCTATTGACTGGCATTCTGTTTGTGTTAACGTATGATGATGACATCTGCGATATTTGTTCAGAAACTTGGACTATTCCTGAACCACGCTACTTATCAGCTCCTTAACAGCTCCCCCTGAGATCTCTGCTGTCTTCTAATTCTGGCCCTCTTGAACATCCTTGAATTTAATTGCTCTACGATTGGCAGTCATACCTTCAGCTGACTGAGCATTGAGCTCTCTAATTCCCTCACTGAACATCTCCATCTTTCCTCCTCACTTCCTTTCTTGATGATTTTCCTTGTTGTTGAACAGTCCAGCTCACCTGCATTGTGAAAGTCAGTGGCAAAGGATTGGAAACCACTTGGCATTTTGATCATGAAAGTTACAACAAATGGAAATTCACAGAGTCCACACAAGTAGATATCTCAGAGGTTTGATTTGTACACCCTCTGCCTGATCATTAGAAGCAGAAAAGGTTAGCCATTTAGGGCTGACAACAGAAGAGAATTCTTACTCAAAGTGTTGTGGATCATTGCAGTTTTTGAGAATTGTGAGTGATCAGTTGATGTGCACTTTCAAGCCTGCGAACTAATAGACCTTTGAGTGAATCGAGGGATAGGAGGATTGGATGGGTAATAGAAGGCGGCAGTGAATTGAGATGACCAAGTATGATATTGAACAGCAGAGCCAGCTCATGGAATCCTATGGCCTACACTACCCCTATTTCTTCTGTAAATTGTAAACTCACAATCTGATGTATTGTGTAGAGTTTCATTTAAACATGCACTTGGAATTCCAAGTCAGGAGTTGTAGAAAAGGAACAGATTTCTCAGAAATCTACATGAAAGTAAGATCAATTCATTTGTGATCTGGGTTTACATTTGAGTCCATTGCAGGCTATGTTTGCTTTTACATTGCTGGAAGATGATGTGGGGTTAAATTGCAACCAATCTTCTTTTCAAGAGGTCACAATATGGTGGAGCCTGATGTATAAAACCCTCTTCTGAAAGCTAACCTGGTTGCTTTCAGTTCCTAGAGCTTGCAAACTGTTCTGGTCTATACGGAGGGAAAAAAATATTCTAGTTTCCATAACGTTGCAGAGAAATATATTGCCAACTTGCTTTGGTCAATAACTCTTGTTCCTCTTCTGTTCCAAATATACCATCCTATACATTCTTCCTCTGCCTGCTGACTTTGTTGCAGTGAAACGAGAACTAATCACACATGACCCAAGAGTCTACCAAGTTAAGTCAACCCCAACAGTTTTTTTTTGAAATTCTCAACCTAGTATTCAAATCTGTCCACTCTCTTTCTCCTCCCTATCTCTGTGAAACCCTCAGGCCCCATATTCCCCAGAGATCTGTGTTCCCCAACACTGACTCCTTATGCCTTCCCCAATCCTCCACCTCATTATAGAATAAAATTATAAAATCCTTAGAGTGTGGAAGCAGGCCATTCAGCCCATTGGGTACACACTGACCCTGAAAATGTGTTGCTGGTTAAAGCACAGCAGGTTAGGCAGCATCCAAGGAACAGGAAATTCGACGTTTCGGGCCAGAGCCCTCATTCCTGATGAAGGGCTCTGGCCCGAAACGTCGAATTTCCTGTTCCTTGGATGCTGCGTAACCTGCTGTGCTTTAACCAGCAACACATTTTCAGCTCTGATCTCCAGCATCTGCAGACCTCACGTTTACTACACACTGACCCTCCAAAGACCCATCCAAGCCATCCCTCCCGTAACCTGTATTTCCCACTGCTAATCCACCCAGTCTGCACATTATGAGCAATTTAACACAGACAATCCACCTACATTGCACATCTTTGGACTGTGGGAGGAAACTGGAACACCCAGAGGAAACCCACACAGACACAGGGAGAACAGGCAAACTCCACACAGACAGTTGCCTGAGACTGGAATCAAACCTAGGTCCCTAGCATTGTGAGGTAGCAGTGCTAACCACTGAGCCATTGTTGCTTATCATCAATGCCCATGATTTTCACCATCCCGGCTGTAAACTCTTCAATTCCTATATCAAACCTTTTTGCAATTAGTCACCTCTCCTAGTGTCTCCTACTTTAGCCTTTTAATGCCCGAGTACATTGCTGTGATTCACCATCTGCTATTTCATACATAAAGTTGCTGTTGGTGATCTCCAACCCTACTGCAACAATGGAACATATATTTAAATAGTCCTCTTATCATGATAAATTTTGTCAGAAAAGTTTGAGCCACACAGAGAAATGAGGTGGTCGGTCTTAAAGAGCGGATGAAAGGAGGAAAGCGAGAGAGGAGGGAATCCCACAGTTTAGGGCCTTGCACCCAAAGGCCCTGCCATTCAGCAGTGGAGGAAGTAACATGGAGAATGCACGAGAGGCCAATAAGAGAGAAAGCCGGAGGTCTCCGAGCTGAGAGGGTTGTGGGGCTGGAAAAGATAACAGAGACAGCGAGGGGCAACACCGTGGAGGCGTTTGAAAATTAAGATGAGAATGTAAAAATCACAATGTTTCTTGACTGGGAGGTCAGCGCACACAGACAGGATAGGGGATTGTGACTCGGTACAAGTTAAGACATGGGCAGCAGAATTTTCGATGACCTCAAGTCACACATATAGCGCATGCCATAACGCGTTCTATCTTAATCCTGTAAAACCTCTCACTTTTCTCAATCTACTCTTTGACAGGTAACCTCCAGGTTTCTAAACACCAAACCTCGAGATCACTTCATCTGTGTCTCTTCCTGAGTCTTCCGTTGACAACAATCTGCATTAACTATAGATTCCAGCCAGATAACTTTTAATTGGGTAATGCAGCTGGAGAGAAGGGAATTGATAAAATCTAACTTATTTTAACTTTGCACTTAAACATCACAACCCTTCTGTGGCTTTAACAATCAAAAAAGACCATTTTCAGCTTTATTGTCGTTAGTTGACCAATTTGAGACCAGGTTTGCAAAACTACGATAAATTAACATTGCTGCACTTCCATTGGTCGTAGGTGATTAGCTGCAAACACTTATCTCGATAACTGCCTTGCATTATCTTATTGGAGCAATTCATTTTATTTTGTTTTTCACTGCATGATGTTGGTTGTTTCTTTGAACTATGACGCACTGCTTCCTGTTGGTTTTAACCCAGTTCCTCATTTCTCTTTCATTCTTTCTGTCAGCAATCTGCTGTAATCTAGAAACAGAAGAAGGTCAAACAGTCTGGGGTGAACAAGGTGAACAAAATGTCGCAGAAGAAAAACCCAAAAGAATGTTGTCTGTTGCATTTAGGATGGCGAGGATTTTGTTTTCTTTTTCACTCATGGGATGTGGGCTGGCCCATCCCTAGTTGCCCCTTGAGAAGGTGGGGGTGAGCTGCCTTCTTGAACCGCTGCAGTCCATGTCCGCTGCAGTCCCTTAGGGAGGGAATTTCAGGATTTTGACCCACCGACAGTGAAGGAACAGCAATATATTTGCAAGACAGGATGACTGAGTGGCTTGGAGGGGTGTGGATTTGCAGGGGGTGCTGTAGAAGAGTGTGATGCTGGAAAAGCACAGCCGGTCAGGCAGCATCCGAGGAGCAGAGAATTGACGTTTGGAGCATAAGGTCTTAATCAGAGCTTATGCCCGAAATGTCGGTTCTCCTGCTCCTCGGATGCTGCCTGACCTGCTGTGCCTTTCCAGCACCACATTCTCGACTCTGGTCTCCAGTATATGCAGTGCTCACTTTCTCCCATGTATCTGCTGCCCTAGTCCTATTAAATGGAAGTGGGCGTGGGTTTGGAAGGTGCTGCCTAAGGATCTATGGTAAATTTCTGCACTGCATCTTGTAGATGATACACACTGCTGCTACTGGTGATGGAGGGAGTGGGTATTTTGACCTGGATGGAGTCAAGCTTCTTGTGTTGTTGGAGCTGTGATTCAAGGAGGCAGTAGTTGAGTTTCAACCATACCAAACCCTGGAATGCTTCCAGCAGCAGTACAATACTTTGTTTCTGATGTCTGTACCTATTCTCATTTTGCAAGCCGCTCTGTTATACCAAACCTCTGAGCCAGGTTCTAGGAGAGGGCTGTCCACTGCCAGCCTGCTAATGGACATTTAACATAACAATAAAGACTGGCCTTGCTTGTGATCCCAGCACAATGTGAAAATTGAAAGGGTTCAGAAAAGATTTACAAGGATGTTGCCAGGGTTTGAGCTATAGGGAGAGGTTGAACAGGTTGGGGCTGTTTTCCCTGGAGCGTCAGAGGCTGAGGGGTGACCTTATAGAGGTTTACAAAATTATGAGGGGCATGGATAGGGTAAATAGACAAAGTCTTTTCCCTGCATTGGGCGAGTCCAGAACTAGAGGGCATAAGTTTAGGTTGAAAGGGGAAAGGTATAAAAGACACCTAACGAGCAATTTTTTCACACAGAGGCTGATACATGTATGGAATGAGCTGCCAGAGGAAGTGGTGGAGGCTGGTACAATAGCAACACTTAAAAGGCATCTGGATGGGTACGTGAATAGGAAGGGTTTGGAGGGATATGGGCCAGGTGCTGGCAGGTGGCACTAGATTGGGTTGGGATATTTGGTCAGCATGGACGGGTTGGACCGAAGGGTCTGTTTCTCTATGACCGTATGACTCTAAGTACTTTTCTCTGTGTCCCATTAGTCTGGTCTGGATTCAGAATGTCATGGGTGGCAGAGATGCAAAGGATACTACATTGTAATTGTCACCAAACTTCAAAGAATGTTTTTGTTGACTGTAAAGTTTGTTGGGAGGAGCTGAGCCCACAAATGCTGTGATATAAACACAATTACTAAATATGTTAAATAAATGCATGAAGAGATATGGGCCAAATACAGAGTGAGGACACAGATCAGCCATGATCTCATTGAATGGTGGGATAGGCTCAAGGGGCTGAATGGCCTACTCATTAGATTAGATTAGATTACTTACAGTGTGGAAACAGGCCCTTCGGCCCAACAAGTCCACACCAACCCGCCGAAGCGCAACCCACCCATTCTCCTACATTTACCCCTTTACCTAACACCATGAACAATTTAGCATGGCCAATCCACCTGACCTGCACATCTTTGGACTGTGGGAGGAAACCGGAGCACCCGGAGGAAATCCACGCAGACACGGGGAGAATGTGCAAACTCCACACAATCAGTTGCCTGAGTCGGGAATTGAACCCGGGTCTCTGTGAGGCAGCAGTGCTAACCACTGTGCCACCGTGCCGCCCATGGTGTTTCTATGTTCATGTTTCTATGTTCCCATCATTATACTTTACTGAATTGAAAAAGTCATTATAATATCTTGCATTGACATAGCACCTCTCAGGAATGTCCCAAAACTCATAAGTTACTTGAAGTGTCATCTGTATCATTCTGTAGGCAAACAATAGACAAATGCTCATTGATAAATTTTGTCACTGAACTTTGGCTTTGCTACTTATTGGCCTGTTGAGGGATGAATTACCAATGAAACATTTGGAACCTTTTTGAGGGAGTGCTGCTTTGTTTAATGGGCTGTTGAGCTACTTTCTCCCCACCCCCACCCTGCACTCACTTATCTCTCCACCCTTCAGGCTCTCTGCTTGTATTCCTGATGAAGGGCTTTTGCCCGAAGCATTGATTTTCCTGCTCCTTGGATGCTGCCGGAACTGCTGTGCTTTTCCAGCATCACTCTAACCTAGACTGTTGGGGTTAACCCAAAGACTGAGCTGCCATCATTAAAAAGAAAAGTTATCTCCGGTAACTTAACTGTGGGGTCACACTGTGTGAAAATCAATTAATGCTTCAGCTTCCTTCACAAATGCTTGGACTTCCAAAAACAATTGTTCTTTGGGTTGTTTTATGTTGTTTTATTTATTTGTTCACAGGATGAGAGTGTCTCTGACTAGACAATCATTTATTGCCCATTCCTAATTGTCTTTGTGCTGATGGTGGTGTATGGAACCCCTGTGGTAAAGCATTTATGGTATCTTTCAGTAACACCTTCCAAAGTGACCCCTGCCATCTTCAAGGGCAAGGTCAGTAGATACATGGGAATACTACCGCCTACATGTTCCCTCCCAGGCCACTCAGCATCCTGATTTCATTGTTGCTGGGGTAACATCCAGGAACACCCTTCTCCAACAGCACTGTGGTGTTCCTATACCCCAATGAGCTGCAGATGAGTATCAAGAAGGCAACACATCACCATCTTCTCAGAGGGGGTAAGGGATGGACAATTGCTGTTAGTCCAGCCAGTGGGGTCCACCTACACCAACAAAGAGAAAAAATAAAAAATTCATGTGGTGTGACTGTGATGAGCTGTGAGATGCCCAAAAGCTGCAATATGGAATTAAGTTGCTCCGTTCATCCTTTTATTCCTCAGCTGTTGCAGGAAGGCTGGGGAGAGAGAGCGGATTCCAGCAAAGGTTGATCCTGGCAGCACAGAATTCCCAAACATGGGCGGAATTCAGACATGGTAGCCAAAGCACTTCCTCTTCTGTCGAACAGTGATCGATTGTTAAAGTTGGATCACCAAGCACAGAGTGCTGATGGAACTCCCTAAATCACCTTACCATGCAGCTCCTTGTTTGTACCAGGATGTAAGGATGTGAAAGGGTTAATGGTGAGAAGTGCCTTCAGCACTACCCATTAGGATGATGTTCTATGGATTTGGTGGGAGAGCAGCCTAGGACCTTCAAAGTGGAAGAGTCACCATCCATTTGGTCCTCATAGTCTCTCTAATACTCACAGAGTCACTGCCCAGCCCTTTCTCATAGTCTCTGTAACACTCACAGCATCACAGAATTCTTTCAGTGCAGAAGATAGCCACTTGGCACATTAAGTTTGTACTCACATTGGGCATTGGACTGACTGGGCATTACGATTCATTACCACCAATGTTCCTTTCTCTATAACCCTGAACATTGTTTTGATTCAAGTAACTATCTGATGCCCTCTCAAATACCTTGATTGATCCTGCCTGCATTCCATATCCAAGGCTGCACATTCTCGACCCGAACTGCTTACAGTGTGAAATAGTTGTTTTTCTCACATCACCTGTGGTTCTTTTACAAATTACCTTATACATGTGCCTTCGTATTCTCAATCCTTTTACAAACAGGAATATTTTTCCTAATCTACTCTGCCCAGACTCCTCATGATTTTGGAAGCTTCGATGAAATCTCCTCTCCTCTTCCCCTCCAAGCGGAACAGCCTCACCATCTTCAACCTACCATCATCACTGGAGTTTCTCCTCCCTGGAACCACTAATGTCAACGTCTCCCACACTCTCTCCAATACACTCATGTCCTTCTTAGTAACCACAACTGTACACAATACTCCTACTGGGCAGTCACAAGTGCCCTAGACAAATTCAGCATCACCTCCTTGCTTTGTACACTCTGCCCCTAATAATAAAGCCAGGGATATTGTCTGCTTTACTGACTGCTTGCTCTATCTATCCTGTCTCCTTTAGTGAGTTGCACACATATGTAGGTGAAAGTGGGTACTGCAGATGCTAGAGATGAGAGTCAAGATTGGAGTAGTGCTGGAAAAGCACAGCAGGTCAGGCAGCATCCGAGGAGCAGGAAAATCGATGTTTCAGGATGAAGGGCTTTTGCCTGTAATGTCGATTTTCCTGCTCCTCGGATGCTGCCTGACCTGCTGTACTTTTCCAGCACCACTCTAATCTTGACTGTACACATATGTACCCTGTTCTCTGCTTCTATGCACCCTTCCACATTCTTTCTCCCAAAATTTGTCACCTCATACTTTTTGGCATTGAATGTTATCTGCCACCCAACACCTTGATAGAGCTTGTTAATAGTTGCTAATGTGAAATGACCTACATCTTGCTTGAATGGGAAAACCTCTTTATCTACCACACCAGACCAAATAGGCTCTGAGGAGAAGTACAAATTACAGAACAGTCTCTCGCTTATTAAATTAATGCTTTTTTCTCAAAAAATTAATTCATAACTTGCCACAAATGTATCTTTCCCCTGAGAAATGAAATCACCTCAGGGGGAATGGGCCATGTGAAGTTAGATGGTATTAGATTAAAGCAAGAGATTTATAATGCTGTCAAAAAGAATAATAGGCCTCAGGAGGGGAAGATGTTAGGATTCAGCAAAGGACAGCCAAGAAATGAATAAAGAGAATCACAGACATGGTGTGGGGTATTCAGCTCACAGCGCCTGCTTCAACTCGCCGAATGAATATAAAAACTTGCTGAGATATTTGTATCATCGATAGTCACAGGTGAGGTGCCGGAAGACAGGGGGTTTGTTAATGTGGTGCCCCTGTTTAAGAAGGGTGGTAAGGATAAGCCAGGAAATTAAAAACCGATGACCCTGACATTGGTGGTGGGCAAGTTGTTGGAGGGAATCCTGAGGGACAGGATGTACATGTATTTGGAAAGGCAAGGACTGATTAGGGATAGTCAACATGGCTTTGTGCATGGGAAATCATGTCTCACAAACTTGATTGAGTTTTTCGAAGAAGTACCAAAGAGGATTGATGAGGGCAGAGCTGTGGTCGTGATCTGTATGGACACCAGGAAGGTGTTCGACAAAATTCCCCATGGGAGACTGGTTAGCAAGGTTAGATCTCATGGAATATAGGAAGAACTAGCCATTTGGATACAGAACTGGCTCAAAGACAGAAGACAGAGGGTGATGGTGGAGGTCTGTGGCCAGTGGAGTGCCACAAGGATCGGTGCTGGGTCCACTACTTTTCATCATTTTTATGAATGATTTGGATGTGAGCATAAGAGGTATAGTTAGTACATTTGCAGATGACCAAAATTGGAGGTGTAGTTGAAGCGAAGAAGGTTACCTCAGATTACAATGGGATCTTGATCAGATGGGCCAATGGGCCGTGGAGTGGCAGATGGAATTTAATTTAGATAAATGCGAGGTGCTGCATTTTGAGAAAGCAAATCTTAGCAGGACTTATACACTTAATGATCAGGTCCTAGGGAGTGTTGCTGAACCAAGAGACCTTAGACTACAGGTTCATAGCTCCTTGAAAGTGGAGTTACAGGTAGATAGGATAGTGAAGATGGTGTTTGGTATGCTTTCCTTTATTGGTCAGAGTATTGAGTATAGGAGTTGGGAGATCATGTTGCGGCTGTACAGGAGATTGGTTAGGCCCCTGTTGGAATATTGCGTGCAATTCTGGTCTCCTTCCTATCGGAAAGATGTAGTGAAACTTGAAAGGGTTCAGAAAAGATTTACAAGGATGTTGCCAGGGTTGGAGATTTGAGCTGTAGGGAGAGGTGAAATAAGCTGGGACTGTTTTCCCTGGTGCGCCGGAGGCTGAGGGGTGACCCTATAGAGGTTTATAAAATCATGAGGAGCATGGATAGGGTAAATGGACAAGGTCTTTTTCCTGGGGTGGGGAGTCTAGAGCATGAGGTCATAGGTTTAGGGTGAGAGAGGAAAGATACAAATGAGATCTAAGGGACAATGTTTTCACGCAGAGGGTGGTATGTGGATGGAATGAGTACCAGAGGAAGTGGTGAAGGTTGGTACGATTGCAATATTTAAAAAGCATTTGGGTGGGTATATGAATAGGAAAGGATTGGAGGGATATGGGCCGGGAAGATGGGACTTGCTTGGGTTGGGATATTTGGTTGGCATGGACAAGTTGGACTAAAGGGACTGTTTCTGTGCTGTACATCTCCATGACTCCATCATAACTAAGAGCAGAAGTAGCCATTTAGCCCCTTGAGCCTGCTCTGCCACTTAAAACAATTGTGGCTGATCTCAACTCGAATTTCCTGCCCGCTCTCCATAATCCATCAATCCATTATCAATTAAAGATCAGTTTATCTACTTCTTAAACTTCCCCAATGTCCCAGCATCCACCATCCTCTGGGCTAGTGATTTCCACAGAATCACAACCCTTTGAGTGAAGCAATTTCTCCTCATCTCTGTTTTAAATCTGCTATCCTTTATCCTAAGAAATGACCTCTTATAGAATCACGACAGTGTGGAAACAGGCCCTTCAGCCCAACAAGTCCACACCAACCCGTGTGAAGAGTAACCCATCCAAACCCATTCTTCTACCCTATTACTCTACATTTTCCCTGACTAATGCACCTAACCTGCACATTACATTCCCGAACACAATGGGCAATTTAGCATGGCCAATTCACTTGGACTGTGGGAGGAAACCCAAGCACCTGGAGAAAACCCACACAGACACAGGGAGAATGTGCAAACTCCACACAGTCAGTCGCTTGAGGCGGGAATTGAACCCAGGGTCCCTGAGGCAGCAGTGCTAACCACTGTGCCACTGTGCCGCCCACATTTGTGGGAGGAAACCGGAGCACCTGGAAGAAACCCACATAGACACGGGGGAGAATGTGCAAACTCCACTTGAGGAAATATCCTTCCTGCATTTACTTTGTCAATCGTCTTTAGTTTCTTATATACTTCAATGAGATTTCCTTTTAATCTTCCAGAGAATATAGGCCTAAAATGCTCAATCTGTCCTCATAAAACAAACTCCTCACCACTGAGCATCGGGTGTTTATGCCACTGTTTCGTCTTTTCTCCGTACCCTTGCACATTGTAAATAATCATCAAATGCCCTGTTGAATGCCTGGATTGAATTAGCCACCATACTTCCAGGCAGTGCATTCTGTAGCCTAACTACTCACCAGGGGGAAAGACCTTTTCTCACCTCTCATTTGCTTCTTTTGCAAAACACTGTAAATCTGTACCCTCTGGATCTTGATCCTTTTACAAGTGGGAACAGTTTCTCCCCAGACTATCCAGTTCCCTCATGATTGTGAAAACCTCTAAGAGATTGCCTCTTAACCTTCTCTCCACAGAGAACAGTCCCTAGCTCTCCAATCTTTCATCATAACTTAAGTTTCTCATGCCTGGAACCATCCTTGTAAATCTCTCCTGGACTCTCTCCAATGTGTTCACATCCTTCCTGCTGTGTCATGCCCAGACAGTACACAGTATTCCAGTTGATGTCCAACAAACGTCTTATACAAATTTAACATCACTTCCCTGCTCTTGTCCTCTGTGCCCAGAGTAAGATAAACTTTAATTTATTTAGCAAGAAGAAATAGGATTGCAGAGTTAACTAGCAAGATAAAAAAATCATACAAATGTAAAACGCAATAGACTGATGAAAGCAAGCTGGATTCTGAAGAATTACATTGGAGAATAAGGAAGTTGCAGAGACATTAAATTAACACTTTGTATCTGGCTGTGATAGAAGCTACGAAAAGTAGACTGGAAACAATAGGAACTGAGGTTCTAGGAAGAAACTTCCAGAATGAGTATTAAGAAATTAGTAAAGAAGGAGTATGAGAAAAGTTGATCTGACTAAACGTCAATGAGTTCCCTGTCCCTGACAGACTGCATTCTGGGCTTTTAAAGAGTTGCAGAGATCGTGGGTGCCTGTGTTTCCTATTTCCCTGAGACTCCATTTTGTTAGATTTGTTTTAGGTTTAGGTTTCATTGTCATGTGCTCCCGAGTATGGGGTACAAGAGTACTGTGAAACGTGTGCAATGTTGCCACACATGATGACATCTTAGGTATAAAATACCGAGGTGCACATTCTTAGTTACAGAAGTAGAAAAATAAAGAAGTTAAAAAGTTCAGCACTTCAGTCTTCTTCGTATAAAAGTAGAAAAATAAAGAATTAAATTTAAAAGTCAAACATTATAGTCCCTTCCTAAGCCCTGGGCCTGCAGATGCACCACACTGTGCTTTCCCCATGAGGGCTCACTCTCCCCTGCACTGGGCAGGCTTTCACCATGTGCTGGGCTAAGGCCTGTCTGTATCTGTCAATGGCCTTCATCGCTGCTGCCTTTCCTCAGGCATGCCAGGCCTCACTGTCACGCATAAGGCCCCAACAGCTGCTGCTGCCAGCCTTCATGATTGATCACTGCTGACCGCTATCTTTCATCACTGCCACCTCACTGTTGATCACCATCTTTTATCACTGCTACCTTACCTCACCTCTAACTGCCATCTTTCACCACTGCCACCTCACCGCTGACTGCCATCTTTCACCACTGCCACCTCACCTCATCGCTGACCGCCATCTTTCACTACAGCCACCTCACTGCTGACTGCCATCTTTCATCACTGCCACCTCACCTCACCGCTGACCGCTGGTGACTGCCTCACCTCACCGCTGCTGACATCCAGGTTCGCTCTGGGCTGTCACACTCCCCCTATTCCCACACTCCTTCCATTCCCACACTCCATCAATTGCCACATTAGCCGCCTTGTTGCAGAATCCCGCTGTAGTACCGCTCTGGACATCCATGAAGCCATGGTGCCACCTCGTGCCTGTTGCTGCCTCTGTCTCCACGATGGTGCTCCCTTCAGAAGATAAGTTGAGAAAGATAAAGAAACTAAGATAGAGAAAATCAAGAAAAGAATGAACAAAGTGGTTGGATTGGATAAGCTTCGGTGAGACCTACTTGCCCATTCCCAAGGTGGACAATTTCCAAGGATGAGAAAGTAGCAAACGGAACTCTGTCTGTAGAAAAGGAACGATGAAACAGAGAACTACAGGCCTAATGTGAAAATGAGCAAAATACTGAGGTCTATTGTACGGTACATGATAACAAGACCCTTTGAAATTAATAGTGTGATGAGGCAGAACTAGTGGGGAATTCTGAAATGAAAACCAAGTTTGACAAATTTGTTAGTATGTTTTGAAGTGACACTAGTATAAGGTAAAACCAGTGGATTTAATACATTTGGATTTTCAAAACTATCTGACAACATAGGTCGTAAAACATAGAACAACATATCACAGGAGCAGACCCTTCAGCCCACCTTGTCTGTGCCGACCACAATGCCAGTCAAAACTAAGATAAAAATCACACAACACCAGGTTATAGTCAAATTCGGTGTCCTATGATCCTGCCCCACGAGCTACCTGACAAAGGTGCAGCGCTCTGAAAGCTTGTACTTCCTCCTCAGGAGACAGACACGGGTGGCAAAACAGGGTACCCTTCGTTGTCCAGTACTTCCCGGGAGCCAAAGGACTACACCATGTTCTTCGCAGCCTGCAATATGTTGTCAGTGAGGATGAGCACCTCGGCAAGACCTTCCCACGCCCCCACTTCTCACCTTTAAACAACCACCAAACCTCAAAGAGATCATTGCTTGTAGCAAACTGCCTGGCTCTCAGGACAACACCATACAACCCTGTCATGGATAGACACCTCCCACCATGTACGTGGCAGGTACTCGTGCGACTCAGCCAACATTGTCTATCTCATATGCTGTAGGCAAGGATATCCTAAGGCATGGTACACTGGTGAGACTGAGCAGAGGCTATGGCAACGGATGAATGGACACCGCGCATCAATCACCAGATAGGAGTATTCCCTCCCAGTCAGAGAACACTTCAGCAGTCTGGGACATTTGACCTCGGACCTTCGGGTGACCGTCCTCCAAGGTGAACTTTGGGATAGGCAGCAGTGAAAAGTGGCCAAGCAGAGGCTGATAGCTGGGTTTGGTACCCACAGGGAGGACCTCAACCAGGATCTTGAGTTCATGTCACACTCCAGGTGACCCCACTGCACTATATACACACACACAGACGCAGACAGATGCACACACACAGTCAGATGCACACTCACAGACACAGACACACAGACACTCCAAAAGACACTCATACACTCCCACACACAGACCCACACCCCTTTACACTCACACTCACACATATACGCACACTCTCTCACAGACACTCATAAACCCCCATCATCCCACACACACAAAGATGCACACATACACATATAAGTTTGTGGGGTGAATTTTTACTTGCAGAACTACATTTTAATTTGCTCAAAAACTGCATGAATCCATGTAAGATTCTGTAAATCTGTTTTTTAGATGAGAATCAGTCTGACCATTGTGGCACAGACAGTCTCACACAGGGCAACTCACACCTTCAATGCATTATCTGGGCTAACATGACATCAATTGTTAAAGTTCACTTGAGAATGTAACTTTTAACAAGTTTTGTGATTTACATATGAAAAAAACGAAACCAACAACGTCATTCTAAGAGATGAGAGAGTTAACAAACAACCCAGGTCTTTTTCAATATATAATTTCAGTTACATCACACTTTTGCTATAAGTTCTGTGGCTTACAATCTTAAACTCCATAACCACCTGCTGAAGGAGCAGCGCTCCGAAAGCTAGTGCTTCCAAATAAACCTGTTGGACTATAACCTGGTGTTGTGTGATTTTTAACTTTATACACCCCAGTCCAACACCAGCATCTCCAAATCATATAAAGGTAAATTCTACTTAAAAGTTGTCTGATTACCACAGTGGGCCCGGAGTTGTCTCATTTGTAGTCTGCGGCAACTCGCAAAGCAAATCCATTGATAGTGGAACAGAGGAAAATTCAGGGATACCCCAGAGGCTAGAATTAAAGCAATGTAACATTTCTGAAGACAGGTCACTTGCTGCAAACTTTAACTCTGCTTTCTTTTTATAGACCTGCTGAATTTCTCCCACAATTTGAATTTTTATTTCAGATTTCCAGCATCCAGATTTGTTACAGATGTTCCTTGGGCCTGGTAAGGCTGGCATAAGTTCCAGAGACAGGAGGGGTCGAGGCCATGGGTAGATTAGCACATAAGGGTTAAGAGTTTTAAAACAGATAGGTTGTTTACTGGAAATCAAAAGCAAACAATGGGGACCCTGATAAATGTGTCTTGGTGAAGTTAGGATACAAGCAATTAAGTTTTCGAAGGAGGTTGCAAAGTGGGTGGCTGACTCTGAGAAGAGTGAAGTAGTTGAGTGTAGATAACCAGTGCAGACGATCACACCTCCTGAATGTAATATCAATCCATATTGTATGAGAAATAGCTGCTACTTCAGCTGCAGACATCAATTGCACCAGCTCGTGGCTCATAAGCTTTGCTTAGATTCGGTCAAACTCCTACAAACATTCCAGTGAAACTGTTTTTCAGACAACGAGACAGTTATTTTTACATGTGGCATTCCTTGGAAGTTACTGAGACTCATTAAAAAAACAGGAAGACTCCAATCAAAGCAAATGCAAAAGGTCAAATGGGGAAATCTAGATTACTGTAGCCTATATATTTTAATGTGGGCAAATTTAAGTTTCAGAAACTCTTGTTATAAGTAACTACAGGTATCAAACTTCATCGTCTTCTTTACAAACTAATGCTTTCAAATAACATCGCTCCAAATCTTCTCACGGTAGATAACCCATGACCAATGTCTGTACAGGAGAACTGCCGATGACCTTTCTGAATGACTTCATAATTGATTGGCAATATGAATATTGTGCACAAAATGATTTCACCTAATGATTCATTCTGAAATTTCTACTCTAAAGACTTGTTACTTTTGAGATTGCACAGCGTCAATTATTTGACGTACATGCGTTAATGGGGGGGAGGTATGTGTCTCAGATATCTCTTGCTGCATGTCGGCCATTCAGTGACAGAGGTTTCTGTTAGTTTGACCTGCCCAAGGGAGGATCCAGTGCTGATAATGCTGTTTATTTCAGGCCTGGTTTCTCGTGTGCAGGATGTAAGTTAAATACAGTGTCAGTGAAGGGTATCAAGTAAAATAAAAAATGCCTTGCCCCTCTTTGGTTTTCAATTTTCAATTACTGTCATTAAATGATCAATTATCAATGAATTCTCCCTTCTAAGATTGAGGTGACTAGCTTTTCATACGGACTCATTTGCAATATATTGCCGTATGCTTTTGTAATACTGTGAGCAGTTTTGGGCCCTGTATCAAAGGAAGGATGTGCTGGTCTTGAAGGGGGTTCAGACGAGTTTTATTCAGAGAATGATCCCAGGATAAAGGGTTTGTCATATGAGGAGTGCTTGAGGTCTCTGGATTTGTACTCAGTGGAATTTAGAAGGATGAGGGGGAATCTGATTGAAACTTACAGAATACTGAGAGGCCTGGATAGTGTGGAGAAGATGTTTCCACTGGTAGGAGACTAGGACCAAAGGACACAGCCTCAGTGTGAAGGGAGGACCCTTTAGAACTGAAATGAGGAAGAATTTCTTCAGTCAGTGGGTGGGGAATCTGTGGAACTCACTGCCACAGAAGGCTGTGGGGGCCACATCATTGAATGTATTTAAGACAGAGATAGAGAGGCTGTTGATTAGAAAGGCGATGAAGGGTAGGGGGAGAGGGCAGGAGAATAGTGTTAAAAAACATATCAGCCATGGCAGAACAGGCTTGATGGACTGAATGGGCTAATTCTGCTCTTATATCTTATGGTGTAATGGTCTTATAGAAAGTCCTGTGTGGAACATGTGTCGCTTATTCAATGTGCCAACAGCACAAGAAAGCAGTCTCACTTTTCCAATTACCTGTCTTAACATCTCACCTAATATTCCGCTCTGTTGAAACATAGAACATAGGATCAGGAGGAAGCCATTCGGCCCATCAAGCCTGCTCAGCCATTCAATATGATCAGTCCCCTGTTCCTGCTTTCTCCCCCTACCTCTTTGGTCACATTAGATCTAAGAACTATGTCTTGAAATTCAATGCTTTGGCTTCAACTGCTGAATTCCACAGGCTCCCCACTCTCTGGGTAAAAGATATTTCTCCTTATCTCAGTCCCAAATGGTCTACCCTGTATCCTTAGACTGTGACCTCCTGGTTCTGGACTCCTTAGTCATTGGGAACATCCTTCTGTGTTATCCTGTTGAGTCCTGTTAGAATTCTATGGGTTTCTATTGAGAGCCCCCTCATTCTTCTAAACTCCATTGAGTATAATCCTAACTGATCCAGGCTCTCTTCATACATCAGCCCTGCCGACCCAGAAGACGGATGAGGCTAACAAATATGACACTCAGGACAGCTAACTGCCCTGGGTAACTGGTTTGTTATCATCGGTCTTACGATACTGTACAAATGATTTGCTGCTGCGTCCCATTCTGTCACATAGAACATAGAACATAGAACAATACAGCACAGAACAGGCCCTTCGGCCCACGATGTTGTGCCGATTATCTATCCTAGATTAAGCATCCATGTACCTATCCAATTGCCACTTAAAGGTCGCCAATGATTCTGACTCTACCACTCCCACAGGCAGCGCATTCCATGCCCCCCCCACTCTCTGGGTAAAGAACCCACCCCTGACATCTCCCCTATACCTTCCACCCTTTACCCTAAATTTATGTCCCCTTGTAACACTCTGTTGTACCCGGGGAAAATGTTTCTGTCTACTCTATCTATTCCTCTGATCATCTTATAAACCTCTATCAAGTCACCCCTCTTCCTTCGCCGTTCCAACGAGAAAAGGCCGAGAACTCTCAACCTATCCTCGTACGATCTATTCTCCATTCCAGGCAACATCCTGGTAAATCTTCTCT
This sequence comes from Hemiscyllium ocellatum, assembly GCF_020745735.1. Classification (NCBI taxonomy): domain Eukaryota; kingdom Metazoa; phylum Chordata; class Chondrichthyes; order Orectolobiformes; family Hemiscylliidae; genus Hemiscyllium; species Hemiscyllium ocellatum. The sequence goes on from NC_083424.1 coordinate 10,067,474, forward strand.
GCACCCTCTCCAAAGCTTCCACATCTTTCCTATACTGAGGCGACCAGAACTGCATACAGTACTCCAAATGTGGCCTAACCAAAGTCCTGTACAGCTGCAACATCACTTCACGACTCCTGAATTCAATCGCTCTGCTAATGAATGCTAAGTGTCATATTTGTTAGCCTCATCCGTCTGCTGGCTCGGCAGGACTGATGTATGAAGAGAGCCTGGATCAGTTAGTCACATTTTGGTTAATATTGCACGTGAATGAATGACTGATTTTCACATATTTGGGAAAGTACAATGAAAATACATTGACCGGAAAATATAAAGGCAGGAAAATAGGAAATATTGTTCAACTTTACAGGCCTTCTTGTCAAGCATGGCTCCGGGTTTTCTTAAAGTCTCCAGGGTTTCTGGAAAATGTTCCAGTTTCTGGGCCACAATAAATCCCCATTTTGGAGCCAGCTGATGCCCCTGAGGTCCCCACTCTGGGCCCGACATCACTAGGAGTCCCACTCCGGGCCCAAAATCGCTAGGAAACCCCACCCCAGGCCCAACGTCGCTAGGAAACCCCACTCCAGGCCCAAATTCGCTAGGTACCCCTGCTCCGGGCCCAAAGTCGCTAGGAATCCCCACTCCAGGCCCAACATCGTTAGGAAACCCCACCCCAGGCCCAACGTCGCTAGGAAACCCCACTCCAGGCCCAAATTCGCTAGGTACCCCTGCTCCGGGCCCAAAGTCGCTAGGAAGCCCCACTGTGGGCCCAACGTCATTAGGAAACCCCACTCCGGGCCCATATTCGCTAGGTGCCCCTGCTCCGGGCTCAACATCGCTAGGAACCCCCACTCCGGGCCCAACGTCGCTAGGAAACCCCACTCCGGGCCCAATGTCGCTAGGAAACCCCACTCCGGGCCCATATTCGCTAGGTGCCCCTGCTCCGGGCTCAACGTCGCTAGGAACCCCCACTCCGGGCCCAACGTCACTAGGAAACCCCACTCCGGGCCCATATTCGCTAGGTGCCCCCACTCCGGGCCCAACGTCACTAGGAAACCCCACTCTGGGCCTGAAATCACTAGGAAACACCACTCCCGGCTTGACATCTCTCGGAGTTCCCGCTCTGGGCCTACCACACCCATGAGCTCCCACTGCACACTCTGCAATGGCATCACCTCCACTGCCCACAAGAAGAAGGTGAAGGAAAAGATAAAGAAAGAAGATGAAAACAAAAAAGATTCAGAGTGGACAGCCTCAGGATCTCCAACACTACCCACCATGGTGGCTCAACCTGGGGAGTTTTGGAGAGTTTTACACATATCATTGCCTGTACCTTCTCCCTGACTCTTTACAATTCTCTTCATTTGAACCCTCTCACTCAAAGTATTTACTCTAAACCCTATTGGAAGCATTTTCTTGTTTTGACAGAGAGAACATAAGTAATAGCAACTCATATCAGGCTCTTCAAGAATAATAAAAACAGAAAGTGCTGGAGAATCTCAGCAAGTCTGTCCGTATACATGAGAAACAGAGTTTTGACTCTTCTTCTGAACTGCTTTTATTGAATTGAATTTATTGTCATGTGTACCGAGGCACAGTGTAAAGCTTTGTCTTGCGAGCAATACAGGCAGATCACAGAGTTACGTAGCATAGATACGTAAATAATAGGTAATAGCGGCAAAAACAAATACATAGGGACAGGCAAATGTTAAGACTTAGTGAGTAGCTTCTTCTAATCAATGGGAACGTGGCTGATGTTTGATCTTACCTTCACCTTCCCACGCTAACCCCACTTGATTCCACTAATATCCAGATATCAATCAGTCTTAGCCTAAATCTCAATAACTGATCATCCACAGCTCTCTAAGTGAGGGAGTGTAATCATTTCACATCCTCTTGAGTGAAGAAATTTCACTCCATCTCAGTCTTACATGGATAATGCCTTTGGGTGTGACCCCCTCACTTGCCAGACAGGGGACGAATCATCCTAGCTGAACAGTGTCAAACCCCTGAAAGATTTCCCTGTACGAGGACTGCATGTCCACAGTGAAGATGAAGTGCTGGGGGCCGGGGAACTGGAAGCTATTGAAGAGATGCAGGGCGTGGTTGGTGTCGTGGATGTTGGTGGGCAGTCCCGGACCAAGGATGCCGAGATGATGGGTTGACTGGGGTGTCCTCCAACCTGGTTTACTATATTGGATGTTCTCGATGTGGTCTTTTCTACATCAGAAAGACCAAACGCCACCTAAGAGAACATTTTGTCGAGCATCTCAGCTGGGCCCACAGGAGTCAACCTGACCTCCTAGTCACCACTATTTTAATTCCCCTTCCCCCTCTCTTTCCAACATGACCATCCTTGGCCTCCTCCTTTTCCAAACAAATCAAACCTCGAATTGGAGGAACAACACCTCAGCTTCCACCTCGGCAGCCTACAGCCCGGAGGACTTAACATTGAGTTCTCCAATTTCAAATAACCTCCCTTCCCAGCCCCTCCTCCTCTCTATTCCTCTCATTGACCCTTCCTTCTAACCACCAACCGGATTCATTCTTTCCATTGACCAACCAGGTTGTACCCTCTACCCATGTTCACCTATCCCCACCGTACCACCCTGCCCCCACACCCTTTTATCTGCAGCTCCTCCTACCCCCACCCCCAGTCCTGAAGAAGGGTTACACCCGAAATGTTGACTTCTCCATCTCCTGATGCTGCCTGACTTGCGGTGTTCTTCCAGCCTCCTACTTGTCTACCTTGGATTCCAGCACCTGCAGTTTTTTTTGTCTCTAACCTGTTTTAGCCAAGGCATGTTAACTTGAACAGCAGAAGTATTGATGAACTGCATGATCTAGAAACAGTTTAGGACCAGTCACAACAGTTTCAGTTGAGAACCACACCCTCTGTAGATGAAGCAAGTCAACAGGATATCAGATGAGCTCCAGGGTTGAATGTTGTAGAGGGATTTCTCAATTCACTTGTGCCCAAAGATGTACAGGTTAGGTGAACTGGCCATTCCAAATTGCCTGCAGTGTTAAGTCAGAAGGAAATGGGTCTGGATGGGTAACTCTTTGGACGATTGGTATGGATTTGTTGGGCTGAAAGGCCTGTTTCCACACTGTAGGGAATCTAATCTAATCCTTACTGACATATTAATGGTACACTTAGACCCACATCATGCCAGAATGTCTAGCCATGGGATCTCCCTCCAGTTCAGGCTGCTTTTCAGTCTTGTGAAGTTACAGCATTTTTACATCAGGACTGCACAGGCCCATGTGTAAACCATCACTCTACACTCAGTGCCGCCATTGTGATGTTTTTTCTTTTCTTTATCTAACCACGGTAGTGCTTATTTTTCCCCGGCCCCCATGTGGTGTGTGTCCAGGTGTCGGACACAGTGAAGAACAACAGTTGTGTGAATCTTTATTCATATTCCACCACCAAGAAGAAAGGAAACACCCGAGTGGCCAGTGACAAGCAGTGCCCTTCTCATCAAAGGGCAATGCTGAGTGATCAAACAGTGAAGGGGAGGGCAGGGATTAACTCAAAATAGAGTTGGAGGGGGAAATAATACACTCCACTCCCCGCAGCGCCCACCTCTCCCTGAACTGCTCAAGGTGTTGATGGACACCAAGTGCTCCTTCTCCAGAGACAACTGGGCTCTGACATAACCACCGTCTGTGATAGCATCCAATATTGAATTGTTTCGTAGTTAAAAATAATTGACGCAATTACAACTTTTAAAAAGCATCTGGATGGGTATGGGAATAGGAAGAGTTTAGAGGGAGATGGGGATGGGAGATGGGACTAGATTAATTTTGGATGTCTGGTCAGTGCTGATGAGTTGGACCGAAGGAACTGTTTCCTTGCTATATGACTCTATGACACTATAGTGAGGTGGGGGGATGATTTTTCAGAGTCATTTGCTATAATCTGGAATGAACTGCCTGGAGGAGTGATGGGAACAGGTTTAACAGCGTTTAAGAGGGGAAGGCAGAGTTTGTAGAGCCTTAGAGCAAGGGCTGTTGGATTAATTGGATTCTTTTTATTTGTTTTTCCATGGGCTGCCAGTAAAAAACAATGTTTGTTTTCCATCCTGAATTCTTCTTGAACTGAGTGGCTTGCTAGGCCACTTCAGAGAATATTTAGGAATCAACCTGGGTGTGGAGTCACCCTAGTTAAGGCTGGCCAATTTCCTTCTCTAAACAATCAAAGAATCTCTACTGTGAGGAGGAATGCCCATTGAGTCCACATCAATCTTCCAAAGGGCATCCGACCTCACTACCCCTCTAACTTTGCATTTCCTAATCCACCTAACCTACACATGCCTGGACACTATGAGACAGTCTAGCATGGCCAATCCACCTAAGCCGTGCATCTTTGAACTGTGGGAGCACCTGGAGGAAACCCACACAGACACAGAGAGAATGTGCAAACTCCACACAGACAAGCACCCGAGGCTGGAATTGAACCTGAGTCCCTGGCACTGTGAGGCAGCAGTGCTAACCACTGAGTCACTGTGCCTCCTGGGTATCAGTGAACCAGACAGGTGTTTACAACAATCAATCATAGTTTCACAATTACCACTATTGATGTAATCTTTCAGTTCCAGAACTGCACTAATGAATGAAAAGATAAGGTCCTTCAGTTGTTAGAGTGAGAATTAAGCCCACCCCTTTCGGAGAACTCACCTAGACCTCTGAATGTCTGTGACATTAACACTACACCGCCATCTTCTCCCGTGAAGCAGGGTCACTAGATTCAAAATATTGACTCTGCTTTCTTTCCACAGATGCTGCCAGACCTGCTGAGTTTCTTCAGAACTTCCTGTTTTTCTAACTTCTTTCATAATTGGATAGCTCTGGCAAAGAGTTGATACTAGCGCAAGAGGTTCTAATGGTGTTTTGTGTTTTGATTTTCTTGAGAACTGTGTGGGACAGGAAAGTAAATGTGCCAAAAAGAAAGGTAAGGCATTTTCCCACCATCTGAAAGTGTTGTTCACAAATTAGCAGAAGGAATGTAGATCAGCTGGTTAAAAAATAGTCAGCACCGATTAATTAAAGGCACACCAAGCACTGACAGTGTTGGAGAAGCTTAGCAGGTCTGTGGAAAGTGAAGCAGAGGCAAATTCTGAAGAAAATTCATTTTGGATTCGAAACATTAACTCTGTTTCTCTCTCCACGGATGCTGCCAGACCTGCTGAGTTTCTCCAGCACTTCCTGTTCCTGTTTCAAATTTCCAGCATCCGCTGCACTTTACCTTCAACTGAAGACAATTCGCTTTTCACTAAATTGATAAGCTCCACGATGAAGCAGTGGAGGAGCTTTCTGAACATGGTTGGACTTTGACAGGAGAAACTTACAATAGACTTGTTATCGAGGTTAAAGTTCATGGATCCAAGGGACCGTGGCAGAAAGACAGAAGACATGAGGGTGGCATTGAATGGTCACTGGCTGTAGGGTGGTGTCTCATCTCGGGTTGTTACGAGGACTACTGCTCTTTTTAATATTACTAATGATCCAAATGGGTGTAGTCAGGGCATCATTTCAAAGCTTGCATAATGATATGAAATTCATTATGTAGTTAACAATGAGGAGCTAGACTCAGAAAGGCATAGGCTGGTGAAATGGGCAGGCGCATGGCAACTGAATCTTAAGATAGAATAAGAAGAACCATACTGGCAGCAATTTGAAAGGGTGCCCCGAGGGGTGCACCAGTTGGATGGTGAGTGATGAATTGAGAGTGTGTTGCTGGAAAAGCACAGCAGGCCAGGCAGCGTTGGAGGAGCAGGAAAACCGACATTTCGGGGAGGAGCCCTTCATCAGGAATGGTGAGTGATGCTAATAGTGTGAGTTCAATTCATGCACTGGCTGAAGTTACCACGAAGGGCTCTCCTTCTCAACCTCTCCCCTCGCCTGAGGTATGGTGACCCTCAGGTTAAACCACCACCAGTCGTCTCTCTCTCTGACGAGACAAAAGCCCTGATAAAACCTTTACTTTTTACCTGTATGTACTTACATCTTTTACAGTGGCAGGTCAAGTTGAGAAGGCAGTTTTGTTTTGAAGGAAGGCATCCACTGTTCCTGGTTTTAATCAAAGCGAAAGTCCAAAAGCAAGGAAGTTGCACGAAACCTTTATTGGATTGAATGTCGGTTCGGCCACAGGAGCTGGGTTGTGTTTGATTCTGAGCTCAAGACTGTGGGAAGCATGTCAAGGTCAAGGTCTTGAAGAGGCTGCAGGGAAGGTTTACTTGAATGGCATCAGGGACAAGGGGCTTCAGTTAACACAGAGGAACTGCTCTCAAAACACAATGACATTTAGCAGATTATTTGATAGAAGGGTTCAAAATCCTGAATGTTTTTGTTAGAGAAACTGTTTCTGTTTATGCATCAAAGAATCATGGCAATTGGACCAACATCTGTTGCCTATCCTTAATTACCATTGAACTGAGAGATTTGTTCAGCCATTTCAGGGAGTTGTTGAGAGTCAACCATGTTGCTGTGAGGTTGGAGTCACATGGTCTACCCTAATCCTGGGCCAGATTTTCCCAGGCAGGATGTGGGTCAGTACGGTTATCTACTGCAGCTGGTAGGTAGCCAGTTAAACCACTTGGAGACCTGCTATATTCTGGATGTAGGTTTGCTCACTGAGCTGGAAGGTTTGTTTTCAGACGTTTCATCACCATTCTAGGTAACATCATCAGTGATAATGAAATGTCTGAAAATGAACCTTCCGGCTCAGCAAGCAAACCTACACCAGAACCCCAACCTGAGCTACAAATCTTCTCAAAACTCACTTGCCATGTTCTATTATGTCCTATTCTGAGACAGAAAGGGATTTTCCAAATCTGCTAAATCTGATAAACTAGACATAGAGTGGGTGCTTCCTCTTGTGGGCCATTCTAGGGCGAGAGGTGATAGTCTTAGGGTAAGGGGTAGCAAATTTAAAACAGAGTTGGGGAGAAACTACTTCTCCCAAAGGGTTGTGGATCTGTGGAATTCACTACCCCAAAGTGCGGTGGGTACTGGGACAGTGAGTAAGTTTAAGGAGGAGTTAGACCGATTTGTAATGGGTAATGGGTTGAAGGGATATGGAGAGAAGGCAGAAAAATGGGGGTGAGGAGCAGATCAGCCATGATCAAATGGCGGAGCGGACTCAATGGGCCGAATGGCCTAATTAAGCTCCTATATCCTATGAACTTATGCTGAAAGTGGTGAGGGGCAGTATTGGTCAGTGTGGATTAGTTGGACTGAATGGTTTGTTTCCATGCTCTATGACGCTATGACTATGTAGGCCAGACCAGGTAAGGACGGTAGATTTCCGTCTCAATAGGGTATTAGTGGGATGTTTATGATAATTGACCGTGATTATATGGTTGCCATTAGGCTAGCTTTAGTTCCAGATATATTTTATTTCGCCATCTGTCAATTCAAACTCATAATCTCCAAAACATTAGCCCAGAGTGTTGGATTACAAGTCCAATGACATCACCACTACAAAACCATCTTCCCTCAGTTTCTAGATGCAGAAGGGTTGTGAGTGACAGGGTTCCTATTTAAGACAATAGGGTAAAGAACCCGAGGCAATGGGGGGAAACTTTTATTTACACAAGGGGTTACAACCCGTGAAAGGTTTCTTTCATTATTCATGCATGGGTTGGTGAATATTGCTGGCTAGACAAGTTTATTTCCATTTCTAATTGGTCCTGGGAAGGTGCTTTCCTGATTTACTGCAATGCTCAGCGTGCTGTAGGGATGTCTTTGACCCAGTGACACTGAAGGAACAGAGAGTTGAGATGGTGTGTGACGTGGAGAGGAACTTGCAGCTGGTGGTAGCCAGAGGTCACGGGTTTGGAAGATGCTTTCGGAGGAGCCTCGATGAGCAGATAGCCCACACAGCGGTGGAGACAGGGAATGTTAAACAGAAACAGATTCAATAGCAGCATTCCAAATGATAACTAACTGAAGGGGGAATAAATGAGAGGGTTGTGGGGAAGGAGCAAGGGTCTAATTGGACAGCATAATGGAGCCATCACAGTAGCAAGGGACTGAATGGTCTCCTGTTGTGCTGTATCATTCTGCGATTTTGTGATGTCCTCAGAATGACTACAGAGCCTTGATCCTCTTCAGGATTGAGAACGGATGTTTCAAACAGGAAACCAGCCCTCATGGTTTCCAGAGCAGCTTCTCACTTGATTTTATTTGGGGCGAGGAGTAGGGAAAAGCCTCACTGCAAGCCATCGACAATAGCTTTAAAAAAAAAGCTGCAAATAATCCTGTCTGAGTGATCCCAGCTGCCTGTGGGAGTTCGGGCCCCCCCAGGCACTGTGTCTGCATGACCCTGAGCAGCTGCTTATTTTTTTTCCCTTTTGAGATCAGAGGAAGTAAATGTGGCAGAGGCCTTTGTCACTGTAGCCCAAAGTATTTTCAATTTTGTGCGAGGAACAGAGCCAAAGACAACATTGATATACACTGTGACCCCATTCAATGATCAGCCTAAAGGCTTACAGGCCTAGACAGAACAGCACATTACAAAATATATGTGAGGTATAAATAAAACTGGGTTATATGAAGTGTTCAAAGTTACCAGAACAGTTTTTTAAAAAACGTATCAAGTATCAAATTCTCCAACACCTGAGAGACCAGCTTTGTGCAAAAAAAAAGGCAAGAAATGTCTTAAAATTTGCAGCGAAAGTTACACAGAGTCTCCTTTGTTTAGGCTCCAAAATGGAAAAGAAGATGACTTTTTAAACCTCTCGTATTAATTAGGTCATCAAAGGGAGGTGTTTGCAAGTAACTGAACAGGTGAGTCCAATTATTAAACGTTAGAGAGTTTTGGTTTCCACAATTCATTCAAAAGGTGCTTTTCCTGGACACTGACTCCCAAAGAGTCCATTTGGTCAGTGATGGCACCTCCTGCAGTCCTTAAGACCCCACATTTGACTTCGGATTCAGGCTGCTGGAGGGGTCAAAGAAATGGATGTTAAAGAGAGAAGTCGGAATTAGGAGAAAACCTACCAGGAGCTCCAGTTCCTGATATTTTAGGGGAGAAAGTGAGGTGTGCAGATGCTGGAGATCAGGGCTGAAAATGTTTTGCTGGAAAAGCACAGCAGGTCAGGCAGTATCCAAGGAGCAGGAGATTCGACGTTTCGGGCATAAGCCCTTCTTCAAGGCTTATGCCCGAAACATCGAATCTCCTGTTCCTTGGATGCTGCCTGACCTGCTGCGCTTTTCCAGCAACACATTTTCTGCCCTGATATTTTAGGTCAAGATCTGAGAGCTCCCTTCCTGGGTGCAGCTACACTCCAGGGACTAAGGCAGGTGAGCTACCACCATCTTCCCCAGGGCAATTAGGGATGGGACAAGTGCCTCCTTAACAGCAACATCCACTGATGACAAGAGAATAAAGAGGAAAGGAATCGTGATTGGATTCTTATCAGAATGGAAAGTGGACCTCATTCCTCCTATGGTAGCCTAGTGGCTATTATTTGACTAACCTAGAAATGTGAATTCAAATCCCAGTTGGCTGGGATGCCTGACCTGGATCAAAGTGATGCCATCAGTTCTGGGGGTTCAATTCCCATTTTGGCTGAGAGGGATTGAGGAGCTTCCACCTTGGTCTATATGTTAATGAGGTCATTGGCACTCTGCCTTCAGGCAGAGAACTGAGCAACAATTAAAAGTGGAATAATGTTAGGGTCAGAACCGGTGAGCTCCCTTCTCTCTAATGGTTCCTGATGCTAATGTTTCCTGACCTCCAAAGACCACAATATGCACCAGTAGTTTTCTGAACCGGAACTATGTGTGTTGGCATTGATGTGTAGAGACCTTAGAAGCAACATTGATGGTAATTGTGAGGCCAAAAGGGCTGTATCAAAAAGCCAATTATCTCCTGAATTCACTTCAGGGGAGGTAGCTTGGGTCAGCATTCACTATTGATGGAGAGTTTTTGCCCAAAACGTCGATTCTCCTGCTCCTCGGATACTGCCTGACCTGCTACGCTTTTCCAGCACCACACTCTCAATTCTGATCTCCAGCATCTGCAGTCCTCATTCTCTCCCTGTTGAGTCAGCCCTGACTCTGGGTGACACGGTAGCTCAGGGGTTAATACTGTTGCCTCACAGCATCAGGGACCCAGAGTTTGATTCCACTCTCAGGTGACTGTCTGTTGAGATTGCACATTCTTCCCGTGTCTGTGTGGGTTTCCTCTGGGTGCTCCGGTTTTCTTCCACAATCCAAAGCTGGGAAGTTTGGTGGGTTGGCCATGTTAAATTGTTCCATTGTATCCAGGAATGTGCAGGCTTGGATTGACCATGGGAAATGCAAGGCTACAGAGGTAGTGCAGATGGATCTGGGTGTGATGCTCTTTCAAGGGCAGAATCTTCTTCTACACTGTAGAGATTCTGGACATGACCAGATCCACATTGACTGTTAACTGCCTGTGAAGCCTGTTTCTCAAGGGCAATCAGCAATGGTTCCAGCCTTTCCCCTGATAAAGGGGTCTAAATCAGAGCAGTGCTGGAAAAGCACAGCAGGTCAGGCAGCACCTGAGGAGCAGAAAAATTGACGTTTTGGGCAAAACCCCTTCATCATACCTTTTACCACGGCTAAGTACAAGCCATGAGTCAACATGAGTTTTTAAAAGAACTATGGTTGACAGCTTGACATTGCTCACTGTCATTGCTGTCACTGACAATGGCTATTTATGAAGTTACCAGACAGTCACAAGTGCTGTTAGGTATTTTTATTCATTCATAAGATGTGAGTTTCGCTGATTGGCCCAGCATTTATTGCCCGTCCCTAGTTGCCCTTGAGAAGGTGGAGGGTGAGCTGCCTTCTGGAACTGTTGCAGCCCACCTGCTGTGCATTGACCTCAGGGAAGGGATTCCAGGATTTTGACCCAGCAAAATATCGCCGACATATTTCCAAATCAGGATGGTGAGTGGCTTGGAGGGGAGTTTTCAGGGCTGGTGTTCCTGTGTATCTGCTGCCCTTGTCCTTCTAGATGGAAGTTGTTGCGAGTTTGGAAGGTGCTATCTAAATATCTTTGGTGATTTTCTGCAGTGCATCTTTTAGATAGTACACACTGCTGCTGCTGAGTGTCCCTGGTGGAGGGATTGGATGCTTATGGATGTGGTGTCAATCAAGCAGCTGCTTTGTCCTGGATGGTGTCAAGCTTCTTGAGTGTTGTTGGAACTGCACCCAACCGTGAAAGTGGAGAGTATTCCATCACACTCCTGACTTGGGCCTAGTAGATGGTGGTCAGGCCTCAGAGAGTCAGGAGGTGAGTTATTCACCACAGGATTCCTAGCCTCTGACCTGCTCTTGTAGCCATGTGTTTATGTGGCCAGTTCAGTTGAGTTTCTGGCCAATGGTAACCGCCAGTATGTTGATAGTTGGGGATTCAGTGATTGTTTGACCAATGGATGTCAAGGGCAGTGATGAGATTGTCTCTAATTGGAGAAGGTCACTGCCTGGCTTAACACCTATTCAGTTCTATTCCCCACGTTGAAACCCTCACTTAAAATGCTGTCTTCCTGCAATTGATGGTGCACACCCATAAGGTGTGCTCCCTGAGGGAGTTTAAAATTTTTAAAAATGGTGAATTTTGATTAGTTTAAGATCATTATAAACAGTGCATCTTTTTTTAGGGTTGAAAATATAAATGATTTTGTACTTTGCAATACATTAATCTTCCCAAAAACACCATCCCCAAACCCCTCATCAAAACATCGTCCCAAAATATTAGTTGCACCTTCTTCACCGCTTTGTAGTCAAAGTGCCACACTATCTGTCTGTCTGTCTATCCATCCATCCATCCATCCATCCATCCATTCATCTATCCATCCATCCATCCATCCATCCATCCATCCATCCATCCATCCATCCATCCATCCATCCATCCAACCATTCATCCATCCATCCATCTATCTATCTATCTATCTATCTATCTATCTATCTATCTATCTATCTATCTATCTATCTATCTATCTATCTATCTATCTTTCACCTCTCTCATCTCAGATTCTACCTTTGTTCCCATTCCAATCTTACATTGATTTAAGTTTTTCTCTTCCAACCCCACATCCATTCCAGAACTCATTTAAAAATTAACCTTGTGGCTCACTTTGATCTCTCCTTTCTCACAAGTGCCGATCCTGAGCCCCCACCCTGACAATCCAATTCCCTTACGCTGATGGACAGTATTGCATGGGGGAATCTCGAATCTCATAGAGTAGACCATACAGCACTCGGGTCTAATGAGCACAGTGAGCAGGAGGTTAGGAACATGGTCAGAGAAAGGGATTTTGTCCATGTTTTGGCCTGAAGATGCATACTGACAAATCAATAATTGGTAATCTACATCAGAGGTGAGCAGTGAGTATGTACTGCCAGATGTGAATAATTCCATTCCATTCCTCGAGCTATTCATTATCTCTGAAGTAATCTGGAACATCTTGAGAAGGATGACACTATCACAAGCATAAATCTAATTCTCTCTCTCTCAGTCTGGTGCTGTTCACTTTAGCGCTTGGCTTGGCTGTGGGTTAAAAGGTTCAATGTTTTATTTATTTCTTGGAAGTTACATTTCCCCTTCGCTGTTGGAAGTATTTGGAATGTTAGAGGACAGAAGAAGTCCATTCTGCCCCTTTGTGGCAATACGCTGAAAGAACTGTCCAATGAGCTCCATTTGAGGGAGGTGATAGCCTGGTGATATTATCAATAGATTTATTAATCCAGCGAGGCAGGTAATGTTCTCTGCACCTAGGTTCGAATTCTGCCATGAAATTTGAGTCCAACAAAAGTCTGGAAGTAAGAGACTAATGATGAGCATAAAACCATCGTTGAGAATCATTAAAGCACAATGTGGCTTCACTAAAGGAAGACAATTTGCTTTGCTGGTCTAGCCCACATGGGACTTCAGACTCACAGCAATGTGGATGACCCTTAACAGCCCTTTGGTAATTAGGGATGGGTATTAAATGCAGGTCCAGTTAGTGACATCCATGTCCTGTGAAGTAATTATAAAAGAATCCCCTTTCTCTTTATGCTGCAATATTTCTCTTTCAAATATTTATCCAATTTCCTTTGAAGAGGATCAGTGAAACTGATCACCCTTTCCACATTGTAAGAATTAGCTGCAAGGAAAGAGTTTTCCTCAGCTTCCCTCTGGAGCAGTATCTTCCATCTGTGTCCCACTGGTTACTGCCACTGACCTTACTTTATTCTTGCAGATCTCAAACATTTCTATAAAAGCTCCCCCGAAGCTTCAAGTAAAGGCAAAATACTGTGGGTGCTGGAAATCTGAAATAAATACAGAAAGTAATGTAAAAATTCAAAAGGTCTTGCAGCATCTGAGGACGGTTAACGGTTCAAATCCATTATGACTCAAGGGTTCTGAAGAAAACCTATTTCAGGCTCAAAACTTGAATTCTGTTTTTCTCTCTCCACAGATGCTGCCAGACTAAGAGTCATAGAGTTGTCCAGCATGAAAACAGAAATTCACCAAAGATCCTCAGACAGCACCTTACAAATCCACAACCACTTCCATTTAGAAGTTTCCTTCCAAGTTACTGACCATTCTGGCTTGGAAATATATCACCATTCCTTCAGTCTCACTGGGTCAAAATCCTGGAATTCCCTCACTGAGGGCATTCTGGGTCAACCCTCAGCAGGTGGACTGCAATGGTACAAGAAGGCAGCTCACCACCAACATCTCAAGGGCAATTAGGGACGGGCAATAAACGTTGGCCACATCCCACAAATAAATACATTTTTAAAAATACCTTCATTCCAACTCATCTATGCTGACCAGATATCCTAAATGAATCTGGTCCCATTTGCCAGCATTTGGCCCATATCGCTTTGACCCCTCTTTATTCATATACCCATTCAGATGCCTTTTAAACATTGTAATTGTACCAGCCTCCACCACTTCCTCTGGCAACTTATTCCAAACACGCATCATCCTTTGCATGAAAAGATTGCCCTTTAAATCACTTTTAAACATTTCCCCTCTCACCTTAAAACTATGCCCTCTAGTTTTCAACTCCCCAATCTTGGGGAAAAGACCTTGACTATTCACCCTATTCATGCCTCTCATAATTTTATCAACATCTAGAAAGTCACCCTTCGGCCTCTGATGCTCCAAGGAAAACAACCCCAGCTTATTCAGCCTCTCCCTGTAGCTCAACCCTCCAACCCCGGCAACATGCTTATAAATCTTTTCTGAACCCTTTCAAGTTTCACAACATCCTCCCTATAGCAGGGAGACCAGAATTGAACGCAGCATTCCAAAAGTGGGCTAACCAATGTTCTGTACAGCTGCAACATGACCTCCCAAGTCCTGTACTCCATGCACTCACCAATAAAGGAAAGCATTCCAAACCCCGTCTTCACTACCCTGTCTACCTGTGACTCTACTGTCAAGGAACTATAAATCTGTGCCCCAAAGTCTCTTGGCTTGTCAACATCACCCAGGACCCCTTCAGTTCCACTAGCCCTTTCTGATTTTCTTTACTTCCCTTAGCTTTCTCTGCTCTAAGGAGAATAATTATAGATTCATATCATCTTTACATCAAAGGACTACTTCTGAAGTTAGCTGGAAGCATAATCTGCTGTTTTTCATTAGAGAGATATAACTGTTGGTGGATATAATCTAAGGATCACCACAACTTAGATTGGGTTGAGAAGGCAGGGTCTTCATGATGACCTCAGAACATATAGGGATTAAACCCAAACTCTTAGGTGTCATTCATCATTGTAAACCAGTTGTCCAGACCACTGAGCTAATTAGTCTCCAGTACACTACTGTTTCTTATCATCTGATGGATTCAGTTTTCCGTGTTACTGAGGTGGGGAATGGATTTTCACCATGGACAGTGGCAGATGTTGATTGCAGTTCCTCTTCAGATGTCCTGTACAGCTGCAACATCACCTCCTCACTCCTGCACTCAATGCACTGACCAATGAAGGCAAGCACAGCAAACACCTTCTTCACTATCCTGTCTACCTGCGACTCCACCACCATGGAAGAATGAACCTGCATCCCAAAGTCTCTTAGCTCAAAGGTTGTGGGATGAAAGTTCAATCAAGATACAAGATACAATGTCGGAACGCTGGTGCAGAGTTGTGGCACTGCTACATTGTCAATGATGACTTCCACCAAATCCCACTTTGAACCTGTCTGAATTATGCCTGTTCTGATGGGGCATTAAAAACCCCATCTCACCCTGCAGAGCAAATCAGAGTTACGCTGGACAATGACTTTGCCTTATCCAGCTCACTACAAAAGTGGCCCATCTCAGAGCTCTCAGTGGGAACTTTTTATTTGCAAATTGCAAGCTGCAAATAATATTATCTCATTTCAAAGTCATTCAATGAATGTGAAGCATTTTGTAAGATCCCAAGGGAAACAACGAGCCAACATTTAATCACAAATACTTCCCTTTGGGCTAGATGTGCCAACTTGGCAGAGGGTAAGAAACAATTCTAAAATGCTTGTGTTACATTGATTCCCTGAAAATTGCACCCTTTGTTGTCTTGTGGAAGTACTCTAATAATATTGATGCGAAATTATTCATTTTAATTTAATTTAAATTTGTTAACACCCTTGAGTTTTACAAATTACATGCCTTGGGTTCAGATATCACCCACTCCCACCATGTTCCTCCTCTTCACACACAATTACATACACACATACGCACACACACACACATACACACACATACACACACACATACACACAGACATACATACACACACACACATACATACACACACACATACATACACACACACACATACACACAGACATACATACACACACACACATACATACACACACACACATACATACACACACATATACATACACACACATATATATACACACACACATACACACACGTACATACACACTCACACATGCACACACATAAACACACATATACATACACACATACATACACACACACACACCTGATCTCCTTTATTCAGTGATATTGACTGATGCGCAACAGCCTACAGCTAGCCCTGAAGATTTCCACCTCATCAATCTGAGCCAAACAAACAAGATGTTCCCTGTTGCCGACTTTTTGAGCCTTAGAATCAGTGGCCACCCTGTTGTGTTCGGTCGGAGTGAAATTTGCAGAATAGGCATTTTACACTATAGGGATATGGCTATGTAATTGTATCCTGTGGGCTTATTGTATAAACTGCCATCTGGGATTGTAATTGGCAATGTGAAATATTTCAATGGAATACAAGTAATGTTCATGCCACACAAATGCCAGGCAATGACCATCTCCATCATGAGAGAATCTTAACCCACCTCTTGATGTTCAATGGCATTATTGTCACTGAATTCCCCACTATCGAGATCTTGGGGATTACCATTGACTAGAAACTGAGTTGGACTAGCTATATAAATATTGTGACTACAAGAGCAGATCAGAGGTTAGGAATACCCCAGTGAGTAACTCACTCCTGCCTCCCCAAAGTCTGTCCACCATTGACAAGGCACAAGTCAGGAGTGTGAAGGAATACTCTCCACTTGCCTGGTTTAGTGCAGCTCCAAACAACACTCAAGATGCTAGCCACCATCCACAAAAAAAAAGCCCACTTGATTGGCATCACATCCACCAACATTCACTCCCTCCACCACTGATGCTCAGTAGTAACAGTGTGTACATCCACAGGATGCACGATTGAAATTCACCAAAGATCCTCAGACAGCACTTTCCAAGTCCACAACCACATCCATCTAGATGGACAAGGGCAGCAGGTACATGGGAGCAGCAGCATCTGCAAGTTCCCCTCCAAGCCACTCATCATCCTGGCTTGGAAATACATCATTCAGTGTCGCTGGGTCAAAATCCTGGAATTTCCTCCCTGAGGGCATTGGGGATTTGCCCACAGCTAATGGACTGCAGGGGTTCAAGAAGGCAGCTCACCCCCACCTTCTCATGGGATGGGCAGTTATTATTATCCCTAGAGAAAAGATTGCAAAGCTACAGAGAAAAGACAGGGGATTATGACTGGTGGGGTTGATCTTGCACTGAGCTAGTGTGAATACGACAGGTTGAATGGACTCAGCATTATAACCCTCCTATTCTAAAGTTTCAGGTTGCCAGTATCCACAGCAGTTCTGCTTTAGTGACAAAAACTTGTGATTTGCTGTGTTTCACACAAGCACCCAGCCAATCAGGAGCAGGGCTTCTGAAAATGTGTTAACCCGACACCCAACAGCATCCTTTATCGGCTGCCTGATCTCTGGGGAATAGTGCAACGTGTGAAGCTGACAAAGATATGGCAGTAATTAATACTCATGCTTGCAATGAGCTCTACCTCAGGTAGAAAAAGAAACCTCGCTGTGCATGCACACCATTACTGTCACATTTACTTTCCTGGATTCAACAGGTCACAATGTGTGCCCTTTCCACCATCTGCCCAACTGCACTCCCGTTCCCAACAGAACTCATGTGATCCTCCCGGCAGACAGTTTTGAGAATTGTAGTTAAAAAAAAATCTGCATCACGAGGTTACAAAATTAAAACCAACAGAGCCCATTTGTCTGTGACCTCAGTCATCTTGTCAGTTGTGCCCCTCGGCTAAATGTGAGAGATACTTAGAAATGCACCCAAATTTCTGTGATCTGAGGCCTGAGCCAACTCTGGCATGGCATCAACCGGGGATTTCAACCTGCGGTTTCCCACCGGCACTTGGTAAACTGAGTGTACGCTGAGGTGTCAGTTCACAGGATGGGTAAACGCCGTCCCTGCCCCCTGTCAGGAAGTGCCTGGACGAGCGGGCACAGACCTTCTCTCCTGGTGCCGCGACCAGTACCAGGTGAGACCAACTAGTCTCCAAAACCTCCAGCTCTAAACAGCAGCTACAGCATAGATCAGATGGCAAGTGGCTGCATGATTAAAACCAAAAGTTGCTCAGAACCACCTCTTCCCTCAACGATGCATCTCTGGTCACGTAGACTTTGCTCAGTTTCAACCACATGCCACCCTGGCTTTTCTTCTAGTAGTACAATCAGACCAAAATATTTACCCACACAGCTAAAGCATGATCTGATTACAGAAGTTGTGGTTTCCTCTTGCTATCTTGAGACGGTGTGAAACATAGCCTCAGAATGTATTTTACTTTGAGCAGCATCAGTTTCACACAGTCGGCCACTACCGCCCCTTCTAGACCTTTTGACCTTTGTGTCACCCAAGGGTCAGAGTTCACTGGAAACATGGACAACGCGAACCCTGAATCAGTCCCAAACCTGTGATCATTCGTTGCTAAAGGCAGATTGACATTCTGAAAATATTTGAAATGATTACTTCTTACTTATGAGGCAAGAAACAAGGTGGAGTTTTATGTTAATAACCATCCCACCTGAAATGTTAAGTATTGCATACAGTTCTGAGCATCACACCTTAGGAAGGATGTGAATGCACTGAAGAGGTTGCAGAAGCGGTTTGCGAGAATGGTTCCAGGGATGGGGAACTTCACGATGAAGAAGTTCGGGTTGTTCCTTTTGGAGACAAGGCTAAGAGGAAATCTAATAGAGGTCTTCAAAGTCATGAGCAGCCTGGATAGAGTAGAGGGAGAAGCTGAACAAAAATGAAAGGGCATGAAGTGAAAGCGATTTGTTAAAAAAACCAAGGAGGATATAAGAGAGAAAGTGTTCACAGCAAGTAGTATGCACTACCTGGAAGTATAGTAAAGGCAGGTTCAACTGAGACATTCAAGTGACATTGGATGATTATTTAGATAGAAATAATGTGTCAGGACGTGGAAGAAAAGAAGGAGATTGGTGCTAGGTAATGATGCTTGTTTGAAAGGCCAGTACAGACACATTGGGTTGAGTAGCCTTATCCATGCTGTAACAGTTCTGTGAGTCATTTAGATGTTGACTGCATTGCTTGGTCTCCCGTCATTTCCATTTCTTATTTTAGGTTTGAGTACCAGCATCTTTGAACTTCCATATCGTCTCTCTCGGGACATAAACAATCAATATCTTTAACTTGAGGATACATTTATTTGCTGTCTCTCAAAGTTGGTGGTCTGACACCTTGCAATTATTTATCTTAACCATTCATTCTCTGTACCTCTGGCAGCATTCAAGATACAGTGCAGCTACTTGGCAAAGTTCTTTAACAGCCTTTTGCAAATCCATGGCCTCCACCATCAAGAGAATATTATGGCCTTCTAGTTCTCTTCTAAGTTGGACACCATCCTCATTTGGAACAGGATCACTGTTTCTTCACTGTTGCTGGGCCAATGTCCTGGAAATCCCTCCTTATCAGGGCTCTGAAACCAAATGGACTAGTGTAGTTCATGAAGGTGACACACTACCAACCTTCTCAAACCCTGTTACAAATGAACAATAAATTCTGTCCTTCCCTGTCATAACCCTCATTCCACAAAAAGTGTTGAAAAAGATTTGCTGAGATTGTGGTGATTGGAATGAGGTAAGCCAGATGGTGCTCAGAATATGAGTTCTTTGACTGGGGCTGTCCAGTCTTGTCCAGTCAGGGGGTACTGGCTAACAGACATAAACAAGAGTGTCAGCTCAATAGTATGTAGGGGCAGACCGAGAGCCAGAAGGTGGGTAGCCAACATTAGTGCTGTCACCCAGAGCAGGTACCGGGGCGGGCTGCCCCAGAGGTGGTCGAAAGGTGAAGCCGGAAGGTGGGCAGGCCGTCCAAACCGCTGTCACCCCAGGCGGGTACCGGGGCGGGCTGTCCTAGAGGTGGTCGGAAGGTGTGTCAGGCGGACCGAGAACTGGAAGGGGCACGGGGTGGACCGAGAGTCGGAAGGTGTATAGAGGCGGGCTGCCTTAGAGTGATCTGAAGGTGGGAGGGGCGGGGGCTTGCTGGGTCTGCATTGTATGCACTGTTTTTTCTGTAACTGGATTGGCTTTTTACGTACAAATGTCATTGTCGTTATCTTGTCATGTGTGGAACTGGAATTTGAGGTTTGTCCTCCTCTCCCTGTAAACTGTTGAACGGTAGGGTTTGGGGCCTGGCTTTGCTGCTCCTCTCCCTTGTAAAATTGCTGTTGTATACAGCTGTAAATGTTAACTGTTTTTTGTAAACTGTTTTATATTGTTTAATAAAATAAAAAAAACAAGAGTGCCAGACATTTTGACATACTGGGTGCTGTCACTGAGAGAGCTAGACCAGTGTCAAGGACTTTACCATGTATAAATAAAGGGTTACTTGGTGATAGGATATTGGGCTGTTTGGAGTTATTTCAGGAATCTTTGTAAGTTATGATTTGGGTTCAGGATGAATGAAACTGGAATCACAAAGTGGATTTGATAGGATAAGTATGGTGCTCCACCACTGAACCCCTGATCCAGTTATACGTCCAATCTTGAAGGAGGTTAACTGCGGCAGGCAGAGACAATGGGAAGGCAATAGCTGGACAGTTAATCCAGAGACCCAGGTAATGTTCTAGGGACCTGGGTTCAAAACCCACCATGGCATTTGAATTGGAATTCAATCAATATCTGAATAAATCAGAGTCTAATGATGACCATGAATTGGTTATCAGAAAAAAAATCCATCTTGCTCAGTGATGGAAGCTGCTATCCTTATCTGGTCTGTACTACACATGAGACTAGATCCAGAGCAATGTGGTTGAATCTTAACTGCCCGATGGGTAATTAGGGATAGGCAATAAATGCTGGCCCAGCCAGCAACACCCTCATCATGTGATTAGATTTAAAAAAGCATATTTTGTTGGTAGCTTGTTGGTGAATATTAATTCTGAACACTAAACATTTGAAAAGGCTATCTGTTGTCTTCAGATTTACAAGCCAGGATTTGCAAGAAAGGTCAGGAATTGTTTGTCCTGTCAAATTGCCCTTGTGTAGATGATGGTGAGCTGCATTTTAAACTATTGCAGTCCATGTGCTGTAGGGACAGCCATTATGCTGTTCGGGAGGGAATTCCAGGGTTATGTCCCAGTGATATTGAAAGAATGGCGATATATTTCCAAGTCAAAGTGGTGAGTGGCTTGTAGGGGAACTTGGATGGAGATGTTCCTATGCCTCTATTGCTCTTGTCCTCTGAGATGGCAGAGGGAAGGTTTTTTGCAAGGTCTTACTGAAGGAGTTCTGATGAGTTGCTGCAGATTGTGTAGATGTTACACAGTGCTACCAGAGAAAGCCAGTGGCAAAGGAAGTGAATGTTTAAAGTGGTGCATGGGGCACCAGTGAAGAGACCCACTTTGCCTGCAAATGTGTTGGGTTTCTTGTGTTGGAACCACACTCACCTAGTCAAGTGGGGAGTATTCCATCACAATCCCATGTGGAGTCTGTTGTAATTTTCGGCAGTATTGACTTTGGAAACTCCTTCACAGTGGGGTATGAATGGAACTGTTCCTTACATGTCCCTCAGTTTCGTTTGTGCTTCAGACCCCTTCCAGCCTGAGAGAGACTCACTGTGTGAACTGGCTGAGAGAACGATATGCAAAGCTCAAACAATGCCACACAAATGATGCCAAAACATCGCACAATGCTGCTTCCTCCATTTGTGACCAAACGAATGCTCTGAGGGCGGCCAGTTTTAAGTTCTAAAGAAGAATCATACTGACCTCGAGACATTAACTCTGTTGCTGTCTCTCCACAGACGCTACCAGACCTGCTGAGTTTCTCTCCAGCTGTGTTGGTTTCAGGTTTCCAGCATCCACAGGATTTTGCTTTGATTTGACCATTTTAATGATGTTGTTTGATACATGAATGTTGGTGAGGACACTAAATGCTGACCTTTAAAGGAATGCTATGGGATGTTCCATGCCCACTCGAGAGAGTATTACACTGTTGTTCAAAAGGTGGCACCCCTGACAGTGTAGCACTCTTCTTAGTACTGGTGGAGTGTTTACCATAGTGATACGCTCACCACATTGGGCCTGGGGTTTGAACCCATGACAGTTGCAGACGATGGAGGAAGAAACGCTAGATTTGATATATTGGTGGTGTATGAAAAGCCAAATGTGGATCACACACACACACACACACACACACACACACACACACACACACACACACACACACACACACACACACACACACACACACACACACACACACACAATTGATGGAGAATTCCTTGATACAAAAATCACTTCCTCGCTGTCTGTTCTTTTCCCAGAATCATGGACAAGCACAATGACTGGGTTTCTGAAGATAGCACCACCTACGATTGGGGTGTTAAATTTATGTAAAACAGAATAACATAATTTACTGCAAATAACACATCTCATAGGGAAGAGACAAACTAAAACTGAAATCTTGTCTAAAGATGGCTGGATAAACGCATGTGTATATATTAATTTCTTCGATTAAAAACTAAGTGAGCATTTTTTTAAAGCACAAAGTATATGTAAATCTGCATAAATATATATAAATGTATAAATCTGCATCCAGTGAAGAATCTAACCATATCTATATTATGTTTAAGTTGCTATTCAGATCACAGATTTAATTATATCTTGTCGTGTTTAGGAACTGCCTTTTTTGTTGTAACTGGTTGGAAGCTCTAATGAAGAATGTCAAAAATTCTACTGTGTTTTCTGCAAAGTCTGTACAGACCTGTTTTATATTTTTGTATTTACTTAAAGTTAATTTATGATTAAGGTTCATTTTTGAAATAAACGTGGGATGTAATTACCGGAGTATTAATTCCTGGATGTACCTCACTTGGATAAGTTGTTATTTTCACGTTTATGATGTACATCATCAATTTTACCTCAGGATTTGACAGTTACGGTGAAAGTGTGAAATGGAAATTTGTCAGTTCAAATAATTTGCATTTTACCAACAATAAACATGTTGCTTTTGTGTGAAAAAACAAAAAAATAAAAAGTGATCAAAGGAAATGAAGACGAATTGGGGGCGGGAGACTGAGTGGAATGTTCCTGATGAAGGGCTTATGCCTGAAACATCGATTCTCCTGCCCCTTCAATGCTGCCTGACCTGCTGTGCTTTTCCAGCACCACACTCTGAACTCTGAGCTGAGAGTTTGGCCATGATCATGTTGAATTCTGGAGCAGATTTGAAGGGCTGAATGTCCTGTTTTCTACATTTTTATCAAAGGCTTGTGTTCTATTCGTCCTTGAGAGTCAGTGATGATTCAGCTCATTCACACACTTTGATGATGTATTCTGTCTATGAAATAGAGCACGAGAATCAGCTAAGGTCATGAGTGCAGATCTCACACCCACGATACCGAGCAAATCAACAAGGCTGTGGGGGTGTGTAGGACCAGAGGCCATCCTTACAGACCACCGGGTTGCCCGTTTACTTTAGAGATGAGGAGAAGTTTCCGATCTCAGAGAAAAATGTATCTGTGGAATCCTTTCCCACATAGGGACGTCCAGGCTGTGTTAGGTACATTCAAAGGTGAGATAGACAGAGTTTTAACCAATAAGGGAATTTAAAGTTATGAGGAAAAGAGAATTGAGGGTTCAGCTAGGATCGCATTCAATGGTGGAGCAGATTCAATGGCCTGAGTGGCGTACGCCTGTTCTTCCATGTCATGTTCCTGTGGTAGATACCCCACCAGCAACGTCCCCTCTAAGCTGCTCGGCTGTGCTTGGATGTTCCTGTATGGTTTCACACTCGCTGATTGACTTTCAGTTCTGGCACGCATAGATCTCCAAGATCCGTGCATTGAAGAACAAATTAAAATGAGCATTAGCCACAGTACCTTTTAGTGACACCATGCAATAAGGAAGGTGAGAGCATATGGGGTGTAGATTCTCCCCCATCCTGGCCTGCCACTATCTTGTGAAAAGATGGACAATCTTTCTCAGCCAGTGAAAAGTCAAATATTAGACTCTGGTCCAATGCTTAAGCTTCAGGTCTGTGCATTCACTGGGAAGTTGAGTGGTGCAGTGGGTGGTACATTAATTTCAGAAGGTTTAACACCTATTCTGGGACTTGATGGTTAGGAAAGGTCCATTTCACAGCAAGACAAAGCAAGTTGTGTATCAACCTCCAGATCTTTCCAACACGCCCATAGTCAGGATGTAAAAGCAGGAGAGATTCCTGGTCAGCTTTGGATGGAAAGAACATCATCATTACCCATGGTTCCAGAGTACAACTGTATGTTGCCACAGCAGTATGGACTCCCTGACAGAACAGTAGCACACCATCGCCATATGCATTTGATTGTGGAAGAACGTTCTGGTTAATTATTGCTCTTTTAATTAATACTCCCAAATGTTTACTTCAGGTCTCTCCCCTCCTTGCCTGGAAATGTTGACTGTTGTTGGGGTCCATTTTCAGTGGTGTTGGAGACACTTGTCCTTCTCCCACATGGACATATAGAAACCTACAACAAGATTGTGCCTTTAGACAGTTCCTTTAACTTGGTAAAGCTGCTCAATAGACAATAGACAATAGGTGCAGGAGTAGGCCATTCTGCCCTTCGAGCCTTCAAAGAAGAAGGTCACTGAGTAAAATATGGCACTAAGTCAAAGAGTTGACAAAATGCTTGACCAGCAATGTAGGTCTTAAGGAAATGTAAAGAGGCATTAATAATGCAGGCAGGAATTCTGGCTTCCATCAAGCCTGTCCTATCCTGTCAGAACTTTCAACACTTTGATTGTATCTGTCCATAGCCTGCATTGTTCCTCCTGAGAAAATCTGCAGTTAGTTGTTTGGTAGCACAGGACTTCAGTATTATTGAAGAATAATACTGAAGGCTTCCATCTTGCAATTAGTAAGACCATAAGACATAGGGGCAGAAATTGGTCATTCAGCTCACTGAGTCTTTGCTGGCATTCAGTGAGGTCATGGTTGATCTGATAATCCCCAACCCCTCTTTTCTGCATTTTCCCCATGACCCTTGGTTCCCTGACTGAGTACAAATCTATTTTAGTCTTGAATATAGTTAATGGCTGACCTTGGCAGACCTCTGTAGTAAAGAACTCCACAGATTCACAACCCTCCGAGACAAGAAATCATCAGGACATTTTTCAAGAATACAAGTTCAGGGGAAAAGTCATCATTTATGCTTCATGAGGGGAATATGGCAATTGGTTGGCAAGTGGATTAGGATCAGTACAGGTGTTGCCATGGAGAATGCACCCTTTAATTCTGATTAACAGGTAACAGCCAGGCTTTGTTACATTTTAAACCGGGCAAGTTCGTTTGCCAGGGCGATGATGAATCAGTGATGAATCTCTGCACTTTCTGCTTTTATTTCAGATTCCAAGTGGGGCTTGTCAGGGTAAATATTGAAAAGAAAATGTAAAGCACAGTTTTAAGATAAAGTCTGGTTGAAGATTTGTAGCTCGGGTGTCCGTTGTTGTGGTTCTGTTCGCCGAGCTGAAAATTTTTGCTGCAAACGTTTCGTTCCCTGGCTAGGGAACATCATCAGTGCTATTGGAGCCTCCTGTGAAGCGCTGCTTTGATGTTTCTTCCGGTATTTATAGTGGTTTGTTCTTGCCGCTTCCGGGTGTCAGTTTCAGCTGTAGTGGTTTGTATATGGGGTCCAGGTCGATGTGTCTGTTAATGGAGTTTGTGGATGAATGCCATGCCTCTAGGAATTCCCTGGCTGTTCTTTGTCTGGCTTGTCCTATGATGGTAGTGTTTTCCCAGTCGAATTCATGTTCCTGGTTGTCTGAGTGTATGGCTACTAGGGATAGCTGGTCGTGTCGTTTTGTGGCTAGCTGATGTTCATGTATGCGGATTGTTAGCTGTCTTCCTGTTTGTCCTATATAGTGTTTTGTGCAGTCACAAAACGACACGACCAGCTATCCCTAGTAGCCATACACTCAGACAACCAGGAACATGAATTCGACTGGGAAAACACTACCATCATAGGACAAGCCAGACAGAGAACAGCCAGGGAATTCCTAGAGGTATGGCATTCATCCACAAACTCCATTAACAGACACATGGACCTGGACCCCATATACAAACCACTATAGCTGAAACTGACACCCGGAAGCGGCAAGAACAAACCACTATAAATACCGGAAGAAACATCAAAGCAGCGCTTCACAGGAGGCTCCAATAGCACTGATGATGTTCCCTAGCCAGGGAACGAAACGTTTGCAGCAAAAACTTCCAGCTCGGCGAACAGAACCACAATAACAGTTTTAACATAAATTTTCTCCCATTTAAGATGGAACTGAGGACAAATTTCATTTCGCTGAAGGGCCTTAGCTTTTAGGATCCACTTCTCCAGTGAGCAGGGACGTTGAATATTTCCCAGCCTGCTTCAAACAGATTTTTGATTGACAAAAGTTATGGTAGGGTAAGCAGGAAAGTGGGGTTAACATCTCAGCCTGATCAGCCATGAGCGTATTGAATGGTAGAGTGATCAGGCTTGAAGGGCCGAATGGCTTACTCCTGTTCCTATTTTGCATATTATTCTAAGTCTGATCTCCATATAACTTTACCACTGACCCTGTGGAACTATTGGGGTATATTCAAAACAGTCTTCAATAAAGAGGCTATAGATTGCACAATTATTTTCCAGAAAAACATTGTCCATGTAATGGAGACTTACAGCTTAGGGGTATAGAATGACAAGTGAATGAAGCTGTCCTACATTGTCACAGTACAAACCATGCATGCTACCATAGGCTATTACACTGATGAGTACAATGTTGATGCAGATGTCAGTGCAATTTGAGAGCGGGTATGTCGATGCCAACAGTTATTAATGGTGAACAGTTTCATAGATGCTAAAGTGCCAATACTGTAAAAACAGCCTACTTCAAGAATGTATCAAGTTATAAAGATTTTGCCTATGTCTTGTGATAAAGTTGACGAGCGCTCACACAGCAATATTAAACTCTCAAGAAGGATGATAAAACAGACTATCCCTCACAATTGATGCTGAGGCCATTTCTGGAATACTGTGTTCAATTCTGGTCTCCCTGCCTATAGGAACAATGTCATGAAACTTGAAAGAGTTCAGAAAAGATTTACAAGGATGTTGCCAGGGTTGGAGGGTTGAGCTAAAGAGAGAGGCGGAACAGGTTTGGGCCATATTCCTGGAGTGTTGGAGGCTGAGGGATGACCTCATTGAGGTTTATAAAATGATAAAGGGTACAGATAGAGTAAATTGACAAGGTCTTTTCCCCAGGGTAGGGGAGTTGAAAACTGTAGGGCATAGGTTTAAGATGAGAGGGAAAAGATTTAAAAGGGACCTAAGGGCAACTTTTACATGCAGAAAGTGGTGTGTGTATGGAATGAGCTGGCGGAGAAAGTACTGGAGGCTTATACAATTACAACATTAAAAAGTGATCTGGATGGGTATATGAATAGAAAGGGTTTAGAGGGATATGGGCCAAGGGCTGGCAAATGAGACTAGATTAATTTAGGATATTTAGTTGGCATGGATGAGTTGAACTGAAGGGTCTGTTTCCATTCTGTATGGCTCTATGACTCTATTAGTTATTTATTATATTCTTGAAACTACAAATCAGATTTAGATTTGTCCCTATAGTTTGTCACTGATTACATTTTGATCTGGTTGGTGTTATCATTGATGGAAGAAGATGAATTGAGCACTTTACCCCCAATCTTCAGTATAAAGGAAATTTTTAATAAAAGATAATTTGCTAAAGTATTTTTCTCCAGGTGTATAACAGAAATTTCTTTCCCTTACACTCCACTTTCAACACCTGGTTTGAGTTTGGAGCATTCCCTGGATAAGAACTTTGGAATGAGAGAAGACCATTCAGCTCCTTTAGCCTATTCTGCGTGATCTGTATCTTAACTGTCACGATTCCATAACCCTAGATAACCCTTTCCCAAGAAAAATCAAACATCTGCACTTTGAAAATTTTCCATTGACCCACAAACTTGACAGGTTTTTTAGGAGAGAGAGTTCCAGATCTTCTGCACCTTTGGCATTGAGAAATACTTCCTGACATCACCCCTAAAGGGCTTCACTCTAATGTTAAGGTATGCTCGCTCCTCTTGGGC
The DNA here is from genome assembly GCF_020745735.1 of Hemiscyllium ocellatum. Lineage (NCBI taxonomy): Eukaryota > Metazoa > Chordata > Chondrichthyes > Orectolobiformes > Hemiscylliidae > Hemiscyllium > Hemiscyllium ocellatum. Next base: position 10,095,402 of record NC_083424.1, read on the forward strand.
CAACTTTGTCTACTTCTGCCAACTCTATTGGGCCCACTGTTCAGTTACAGTTTCCTGATGAACGGCTCCTAAACTGAAGTGAACATCAGCCTAGTCTATGCAACCTGTCCATAATTCAGGAGAAAGTGAGGACTGTAGATGCTGATTGACCATTCCTGATGGAGGGCTTATGCCCAAAATGTCGATTCTCCTGCTCCTCAGCCTGTCCTGCTGTTCTTGTCCTGTCTATAACTTAACCCATTTCACCCCAGCTGACATTCTTTCTGATGGGAAGTGTGGACAATTGCAATGTTTCAGACGCGATCTGACCAGGCATTTGTATAACTACAATGGGATTCACTAATTCTCCTTTCATAGCTGAGGTCGTGAAAGTTTTGATCCTTGGGTGAGGGTGTAAGATCACAGTCAGACATCACAAAATGTCCACTGGTCAATAGACAATTTACCTCCTTAGCTGCATTCACCTTCTTAACAGGGAAAATGCTTCTGGCTGGCTGACCAGTCTCTGAAACACAAACTTGGGAACTAGGGCTGGAGGCGCTCCCTTGGAGAGACTATGGGATTGTCACAGGGAGAAGGTGGGGTAGGGTGGGTGGCTGACACTATAATGGGGCCGAACCATTTTCCAACTGTTCACAGCACTCTCTGCCTGGGATCACCTGGAGTGTGTGCCTGTTGAAGAAATGAACATCACCACCTTATATCTTTGCTTGTTCTTTCATGGGATGTTGGTGTTGGTGAAAAGGTGGACACTTGTTGATCAGTCTCTAATTGTCTGTGAACTGAATGGTTTGCCCTGCAATTTTTGAGGGGAGAGTCGACGTTTCAGGCAGGAGCCCTTCATCAGGAAACGTTGATTTTCCTGCTCCTCGGATGCTGCCTGTGGTTTTCCAGCACCACTCTGATCTCCAGCATCTGCAATCCTTACTTACACCTGTTTCAGAGGGGAGTTAAGAGTCAACCACATGGCTATGGGTCTGGAGTCACATGTAGGCCAGACCAGATTAGGATGGAAGATTTTCTTCCCTAAAGGACATGGTTGACTAGTTGGGTTTTTAACTGCAATTGATATTTTATGGTCACCATGAGACTATTGTTATTTCTAGATGTTTGCCAATCAAATTTCACTTCCAGCAGTGAGATTTGAACTCATTTCTCCAGAGCGTTAGCATGGCTCCCTTGATTACTAGTCTACTGACAGCACTATTAAGTAAGCTTGCTTCATAACAAGAGGTCAAACCCACCCAATCTGCAGTCACCTTCTCAATAACCAGAGTGGAAAGTGGTACTGCATTCCTTTCGCATTAATTCTTCAACTTGCACTTTCACCAGCTGCTGCCTCACTCAGAGATCATGGGATCAGGGAATTTACCCCAATCATTTCATTCTGTACTTCAAGTGACATCTCACCCAATTTTAACTATAATCTTACTTTCATTGCTGCCTCATATACTCAACCTCACAATTCCAATCCCCTATATTAGGAAGATGTTGTCAAGTTAAATGTAGATGCAAGCAGGCAGTATCTTCTTAATCAAAGTTAGTCTAAATCAATATGACAATGAGTAATCTTACTTAGATGTTGCTGTTGTTAAAAGAAAGTGTAATGAAATCTCTATAAGTGTAAATTTGTGAATTTTGTCACTTTCCGACTTCTGTTCTCACACATGAACTGAAAGTTAAGCTCAGTTGTTGTGACAGTTTAATAAGAATGCAGTGCATCCTGTCTCCTCAACCTAGCTTTCGGGCTCTAAAATGGTAAATGTTCTGTGTCTTGAGTTGCCGGTGACAGTGTAAGATAGACAGTTGGGGTGATTGTCTACAGTCAGCTGGTGTGAGATCACAGCAAAGTGGTGGTTTTGTGGTGGCCCAGTATTGTGGTAGGTTCAGTTAGAGCACAGCAATGCGATGTACAGTTGATTCCACAAAACAATCCCCACTCACGTCTCCATTATATTTTGACAATGCTGAACAAGTTGTGGAAATTTTATCTCACCCCCATGCTCTTTTGAAGGTGTTGGCTGATGCTGGTGTAGGTTTCATCACGTTGGGTGCAGGACAATATAACGGGAAGGGGAAAATGCATTTGGACTATGAAGGTCAACTCTATTCTTCTTTAGGGTGAGAGGGAAAAGATATAAAGGGACCGAAGGGACAACATTTCTCACAGAGGGTGGTACGTGAATGGAATGAGTTGCCAGAGGAAATGGTGGAGGCTGGTACAATTACAACATTTAAAAGGCATCTGGATGGGTATATGAATAGAAAGTGAGGACTGCAGATGCTGGAGATCAGAGCTGAAAATGTGATGCTGGAAAAGTGCAGCAGGTCAGGCAGCATCCAAGGAGCAGGAGAATCGACGTTTTGGGATTCCTGAAGAAGGGCTTATGCCCAAAACGTCGAATCTCCTGCTCCTTGGATGCTGCCTGACCTGCTGTGCTTTTCCAGCAACACATTTTCAGCTCTGGGTATATGAATAGGAAGGGTTTAGAGGATATGGACAAAGTGCTGGCAAATGGGACTAGATTAGATTCAGATATCTGGTCGGCATGAATGAGCTGGGTCAAAGAGTCTATTTCCATGCTGTCCACCTTTGTGACTCTACGTCTCTATAACTCATTCAACATGACGACTAATTTGATTCTGGACTTCCTTAGCATGTTGAACCCTCTTTTCTATGTGGCCCATCTCTGTGGAGGAACCATAGACATCTCTCTCTTGCTGTTTTTGAGAGAATGGGTACCCCTCCAAATCAAGGCTGGTTAAAAAAGAATCTATCACACCCTCAGTGCCTTGCCAAGGGCATGTTGGGAAGAATGACGTGCAGGTTATCACTCTGGCTGCATTATGAATGAACCTTCCATGTACCACAGGCCCTGCATAGGACTTGAACCTGGGATGTCAGGTTGAGAGGCAGAGATGCCACCTCTGGACCTGCCAAGCCTACTTTCCTTTGTGTTTTCAGAGTCGGGGCTGGATACTACAGCTGCCAGCATACTCCTGGCTTCAGCATAAGTGCAGAGTGCACCAGGGAGGGGTGCACCATCATTACAAGGCTTTGGGTTCACTCTGACGGCTTGGGGAGATGGTAATGTGCCCATGTGGATGGGCGTAGGGTATGATGACACTTCCACAGGAGCTGGGAGAGGATGTGAACGTGAGCCCACCCCGTCACGGTTAGTCTGGAGCTGAAGCAGCAGCAGGAGGTTGTCATCTACGTGCAGACCTCAGCCAAGTCCAAGAGCTGGTGACAGCTCAAGGATGAGAGTCAGCTCTCAATGAAACTGGACAAGAGTCTGCTCAGTGCAGCTGCTAGGTGAGGGCCAAGACAAGTTGTTGATCAACAGTGGTCTGCTGGAGAACGTTTAGACTGAGATTGAAGTTGTACTGTACTCAAGAATGGGCTATGGTTAAAGAGTACAATGTCATCACATACTGTGCCATCTTAGGTACAGAGTACCTGGGTACAAAGTCTTCATATCAGAAATTGAGAAATGAGGAAATAAGCTAAAAAAAAACAGTACCACCATCTTCTTAGTAAAGAGTATAAAAATAAAGACATAAAGTTTAAAAATGTCAAACATTACAGTTATGGGCCTGCAGATACTCCAGGCTGGGCTTCCCCAAGAATGTTCACTCTCCTCCCCACCCTGGGCTCACTCTCCCCCCTCACTGGGCTCACTCTCCTCCCCACCCTGGGCTCACTCTTCCCCCTCACTGGGCTCACTCTCCCCCCTCACTGGGCTCACTCTTCCCCCACCCTGGGCTCACTCTTCCCCCTCACTGGGCTCACTCTCCCCCCTCACTGGGCTCACTCTCCCCCCACCCTGGGCTCACTCTTCCCCCTCACTGGGCTCACTCTCCCCCCTCACTGGGCTCACTCTCCCCCCACCCTGGGCTCACTCTTCCCCCTCACTGGGCTCACTCTCCCCCCTCACTGGGCTCACTCTCCCCCCACCCTGGGCTCACTCTTCCCCCTCACTGGGCTCACTCTCCCCCCTCACTGGGCTCACTCTCCCCCCACCATGGGCTCACTCTGCCCCTCACTGGGCTCACTCTCCCCGCACCCTGGGGTCACTGTCCCCCGCACACTGGGTTCACTCTCGCCCAGACACTGTGCTCACTCTCCTCCTAACCCTGGGCTCACTCTCCCCCCCTCACTGGGCTCACTCTCCTCCCCACACTGGGCTCACTCTCCTCCCCACCCTGGGCTCACTCTCCCCCTTACACTGGGCTCACTCTCCTCGCCACACTGGGCTCACTCAACCCCCACACTGGGCTCATTCAGCCCCCCCCCCCTCACTGGGCTCACTCTCCTCCCCACCCTGGGCTCACTCTCCTCCCCACTCTGGGCTCACTCTCCCCCCCTCACTGGGCTCACTTTCCTCCCCACCCTGGGCTCACGCTCCTCCCCACACTGGGCTCATTCTCCTCCCCACCCTGGGCTCACTATCCCCCCACATTGGGCTCACTCTCCCCCTTACACTGGGTTCACTCTCCTCGCCACACTGGGCACACTCTCCCTCTGCACTGGGCTCACTCTCCTCCCTACACTGTGCTCACTCCCCCTTGACACTGGGCACATTCTCCCCCCAACACTGGGTTCACTCTCCCCTTCTCACTGGGCTCACTCTCCTTCCCACATGCTGCTCACTGCCCACCCCGACACTGGGCTCACTCTCCTCCTGACACTGGGCTCACATTCCTCCCCATACTGGGCTCACTCTTCTCCTCACCCTGTGTTCACTCTCCCCCCTCACTGGGGTCACTCTCCCCCTACTCTGAGCTCACTCTCTCTCTGATAATGACCTCACTCTCCTCCCCACCCTGGGCTCACTCACCTCCCCACCCTGGGCTCACTCACCTCCCCACACTGGGCTCACTCTCCTCCCCACACTGGGCTCACTCTCCTCCCCACACTGGGCTCACTCTCCCCCCACACTGGGCTCACTCTCCTCCCCACACTGGGCTCACTCTCCTCCCCACACGGTGCTCACTCTCCCCCTTACACTGGGCTCACTCTCCTCTCACCCTGGGCTCACTCTCCCCCTGCACTGGGCTCAGTCTCCTGCCCACACTGGGCTCACTCTCCCCCTGCACTGGGCTCACTCTCCCCCCCTCACTGGGGTCACTCTCCTCCACACACTGGGCTCACTCTCCCCCACAGTGGGCTCACTCTCCCCCCCTCACTGGGGTCACTCTCCCCATGCACTGGGCTCACTCTCCCCCTTACACTGGGGTAACTCTCCTCCCCACACTGGGCTCACTCAACTCCCCACACTGGTCTCACTCTCCTCCATATTGGATTCACTCTCCTCCCCACACTGGGCTCACTCTTCACCTTACACTGGGCTCACTCTCCTTCCCACCCTGGGCTCACTCCCCCCCTTACACTGGGCTCACTCTCCTCCCCACACTGGTCTCACTCTCCTCCATATTGGGTTCACTCTCCTCCCCACACAGGGCTCACTCTTCACCTTACACTGGGCTCACTCTCCTTCCCACCCTGGGCTCACTCCCCCCCTTACACTGGGCTCACTCTCCTCCCCACCCTGGGCTCACTCCCCCCCTTACACTGGGCTAACTCTCCTCACTACACAGGGCTCACTCTCCCCCTTACACAGGGCTCACTCTCCTTCCCACACTGGGCTCACTCCCCCCTCATTGGGCTCACTCTACTCCCCACCCTGGGCTCACTCTCCCCCTGCACTGGGCTCACCCTCCTCCCCACACTGGGCTCACTCTCCCCCCACACTGGGCTCACTCTCCTCCCCACACTGGGTTCACTCTCCTCCCTACTCTGGGCTCACTCTCCCCCCTCACTGGGCCCTTGAAGACAGAAACAGGGGAATATATTACAGGGAACAAAGAAATGGCAGAAGAATTGAATTGATACTTCAGGTCTGTGTTCACTGAGGAAGACACAAGCAATCTCCCTGAGGTAACAGTGGCTGAAGGACCTGAACTGAAGGGAATTTATATTTGCCAGGAATTGGTGTTGGAGAGACTGTTAGGTCTGAAGGCTGATAAGTCCCTGGGGCCTGATGGTCTACATCCCACTCTACTGAAGGAGGTGGCTCCAGAAATCATGGATGCGTTGGTGATTATTTTCCAGAGTTTGATAGATTCGGGATCGGTTCCTGTGGATTAGAGGGTGGCTAATGTTATACCACTTTTTAAGAAAGGTGGGAAAGAGAAAACAGGAAATTATAGACCAGTTAGTCTGACTTCAGTGATGGGAAAGATGCTGGAGTCTAGTATAAAGGATGAAATTATGACACATCTGGATAGGAGGAACAGGATAGATCAGTCAGCATGGATTTATGAAGGGGAAATCTTGCTTGACTAATCTGGAAGTTTTTGAGGATGTAACTCTGAAGATGGATGAGGGAGGTCCAGTAGATGTAGTGTACCTGGACTTTCAGAAAGCTTTTGATAAAGTCCCACATAGGAGGTCAGTGAGCAAAATTAGGACGCATGGTATTGGGGGCAAAGTACTAACTTGGATTGAAAGTTGGTTGGCTGACAGGAAACGAAGAGTAATGATAAACGGCTCCATTTCAGAATGACAGGTGGTGACCAGTGGGGTACCGCAGGGATCAGTGCTGGGACCGCAGCTTTTTACAATATATGTTAATGATATAGAAAATGGTATTAGTAATAACATTAGCAAATTTGCTGATGATACTAAGCTGGGTGGCAGGGTGAAATGTGAGGAGGATGTTAGGAGATTACAGGGTGACCTGGACAGGTTAGGTGAGTGGTCAGATGCATGGCAGATGCAGTTTAATGTGGATAAATGTATGGTTATCCACTTTGGTGGCAAGAACAGGAAGGCAGACTACTACCTAAATTGAATCAATTTAGGTAAAGGGGCAGTACAGAGAGATCTGGGTGTTCTTGTACACCAGTTAATGAAGGCAAGCATGCAGGTACAGCAGGTAGTGAAGAAGGCTAATAGCATGCTGGCCTTCATAACAAGAGGGATTGAGTATAGAAGCAAAGAGGTTCTTCTGCTGCTGTACAGGGCCCTGGTGAGACCACACCTGGAGTACTGTGTGCAGTTCTGATCTCCAAATTTGAGGAAAGACATTCTGGCTTTTGAGGGAGTGCAGCGTAGGGTCACGAGGTCAATTCCTGGAATGGCGGGACTACCTTACGCTGAAAGACTGGAGCGATTGGGCTTGTATACCCTTGAGTTTAGAAGACTGAGAGGGGATCTGATTGAGACAAATAAGATTATTAAAGGATTGGACACTCTGGAGGCAGGAAACATGTTTCTACTGATGGGTGAGTGCCGAACCAGAGGACACAGCTTAAAAATACGGGGTAGACCATTTGGGACAGAAATGAGGAGAAACTTCTTCACCCAGAGAGTGGTGGCTGTGTGGAATGCTCTGCCCCAGAGGGCAGTGGAGGCCCAGTCTCTGGATTCATTTAAGAAAGAGTTGGATAGAGCTCTCAAAGATAGTGGAATCAAGGGTTATGGAGATAAGGCAGGAACGGGATACTGATTAAGGATGATCAGCCATGATCCTATTGAATAGTAGTGCAGGCTCGAAGGGCAGAATAGCTTACTCCTGCACCTATTGTCTATTATCTATTGTCACTCTCCTCCCCACTCTGGGCTCACTCACACCCTCACTGGGCTCACTCTCCTCCCCACACTGGGCTCACTCTCCCCCTTCACTGGGCTCACTCTCCTCCCCACACTGGGCTCACTCTCCCCCCTCACTGGGTTCCCTCTCCTCCCCACACTGGGCTCACTCTCTCTCCAACACTGGGCCCACTCTCCTCCCCACACTGGGCTCACTCCCTCCCTCACTAGGCTCACTCTCCCCCTGCACTGGGCTCACTCTCCCTCCAACACTGGGCTCACTCTCCTCCCCACACCGGGCTCACTCCCTCCCTCACTAGGCTCACTCTCCCCCTGCACTGGGCTCACTCTCCCTCCAACACTGGGCTCACTCTCCTCCCCACACCGGACTCACTCCCTCCCTCACTAGACTCACTCTCCCCCTGCACTGGGCTCCATCTCACCCCTCACTGGGCTCACTCTCCCCCTGCACTGGGCTCACTCTCCCTCCCTCACTAGACTCACTCTCCCCCTGCACTTGGCTCACTCTCACCCCTCATGGGCTCACTCTCCTTTTACACTGGGCTTACTCTCCCCCCTCACTGGGCTCACTCTCACCCTCACACTGGACTCACTCTCCTCCTGCACTGGGCTCACTCTCTCCACACTCTGGGCTCTCTCTTCTCCTGCACTGGGCTCCCTTACCCCTTGCCCTGCGCTTGCTCTCTCCCCACACTGAGCTCTCCCTCCTCCTCACCCTTGTCTTACTCTCCCCCTTAAACTGCGCTCACTCTCCACCTGCCCTGCGCTCACCCTCCTCCCCACACTGGGCTCACTTTCCCCCTGCACTGGGCTCACTCTCTCCCCACTCTGGGCTCACTCTCCTCCTCACCTTGGGCTCACTCTCCCCCTGCACTGGGCTCACTCTCCTCCCCACACTGGGCTCACTCTTTCCCTGCACTGGGCTCACTCTCCTCCCCACACTGGGCTCACTCTCCCCCTGCACTGGGCTCGCTCTCCTCCCCACACTGGGCTCACTCCCCCCACCCCACCCCCCTACACTGGGGTCACTCTCCTCCCCACACTGGGCTCACTCCCCCCCCCCCCCACACTGGTCTCACTCTCCAACCCCCCCTACATGGGCTCACTCTCCCACCCCCCCCACACTGGGTTCACTCACCCCCCTCACTGGGCTCACTCTACCCCTGCACTGGGCTCACTCTCCCGCCCCCCCCACACTGGGCTCACTCTCCCCCCTCACTGGGCTCACTCTACTCCTGCACTGGGCTCCCTCTCCCCCCACACTGGGCTCACTCTCCCCCTCACACTGGGCTCAGCCTCCACTCCACACTGGGCTCACTCTCCCCCCACACTGGGATCACTCTCCCCCTCACACTGGGCTCAGTCTCCACTCCACACTGGGCTCACTCTCCCCCTCACACTGGGCTCAGTCTCCACTCCACACTGGGCTCACTCTCCCCCCACACTGGCCTCACTCTCCCCCTCACACTGGGCTCAGTCTCCCCCCACACTGGGATCACTCTCTCCCTCACACTGGGTCAGTCTCCATTCCACACTGGGCTCACTCTCCCCCTGCATTGGCTCACTCTCCCCCCTCACTGGGCTCACTCTCCCCCCTCACTGGGCTCACTCTCCTCCTGCACTGAGCTCCCTTTCCCCCTGCCCTGCGCTCGCTCTCTCCCCACCCTGAGCTCTCCCTCCTCCTCACCTTGGGCTCATTCTCCCCCTTAAACTGAGCTCACTTTCCCCCTGCCCTGCGCTAACTCTCCTCCCCACACTGGGCTCACTCTCCTCCCCACACTGGGCTCACTCTCCCCCTGCACTGGGCTCACTCTTCTCCCCACACTGGGCTCACTCTCCCCCTGCACTGGGCTCACTCTCCTCCCCACACTGGGCTCACTCTCCCTCCAACACTGGGCTCACTCCCCTCCCCACACTGGTCTCACTCTCCCTCCTCACTGGGCTCACTCTCCCCCTGCTCTGGGCTCACTCTCCCCCCACACTGGGCTTACTCTCCTCCCACACTGGCCACCATCCCGGCACGTGCTGGACCCCAGTCGCTGCCATACTCCGTCACCTCCACTGCCTCCAATGGCCTCCATTTTGATGAATGCTCCAATTCTGCACTGGGCCTACTCTCCTCTACACAGCGCTCACTCAAGGTCTACATGCTGTCCAAGCTCAGGAGGTAAGTAAGGAAAATAGAAGGTAGAGAAAAACAAGAAAAAGAAGAAAAGGAAAAGAAAAGAAGTAGGAGCAGTTGAACTCTGATTCAGAGGCCTACTCAATCCGCCATCTTGGATAGACTTTGATTGTGTCAATAATGTCAATGATCAAATACTAGGATGCAGTCTTCTGAGAAGAGGTTGAGCAACTGGGAGGTGAGCAGTTGTTGGGGCAGTCTGATTTGGAGCCGCTGTTGAAAGGAAATTCAAGGATGTATCTTTGAGGAAAGAAGCTTGAATTCCTCTGGTGGAAGACAAAGACATTTTCGTGACTCATAGTGAACAGGACCTGAGAATATTGGAGAGATCTATTTTGATTGTGTCTGCCACTTAATGTGCAATTTGTGATGCATTTAATCACTATTTGCCTGCTAATTCGTGTTAGTTCTGGATGTTAGAGCATAAGATATATAGCACTGGATTTGATTTTGAAAAGATGTTATACTAGACTCGAAATGTTAACTCTACCTCTCTCCACAGATGCTGCCAGGCCTGCTGAGTTTCTCCAGCAACTTCTGGTTTGATAATAGAACTGACTATTTGCTCTGTTGACTTTGTTACATTTTAAAAAAATGTACTGTTTGTTTAAAACTATACAATTCTTTGATCTTATTATGTTTGAAAACACATGCTGTCTGCAATAGATGTTCCTGGTCTCTAACATAATAAGTCGAGGGATCTGTTCTAGGATTATAATACCGATACCTGTAAATCTCCAGTATCCCTGTTTAATATGCACCGAGTCAGCAAGGTCTTTTTAGTGATCTCCATTCTGCACAACACAACCTTAGCTTCAGTGAGTTTATTTCATGGCTCGTTCCCTTCCAGAATATTCTTATTGCTCTTCCCTTCTCCTGTGCAATGTCATGACGGTCTAGTTGGAGTCGAGAATCTGGTGCTGGAAAGGCACAGCAGGTTAAGCAGCATCCGAGGAGGAGCAGGAGAATCGGGAATGAGTAGTCTGTTTGGAGCATGACACCAAACACTGTAGATAGCTATCTAACTTGGCCTTCTGCGTTTAGCTCTTGCGCAATGCAAGGGTTGGTGTATCTGAGCCTGAAAGCAGCATATGGTAAGGGCAATGATGAGTGAGCCAGAGAGAATGTGGGGCTTTGTGAGTCACAAATCATCCTCGAAGGCTGTTATAACAAAACCGAAGGCTTGTGCTGGTCGACTAAAGGATAACTGGACATAGGTAAAATTGCCTGTGTACATGGGAAGGTAGATCCCACAGCAGTATTTAGAAGGTTATCCTAAAGTCCTGGCCCACAAGTATCCCCCAATGAACAGAATAACCAATCATTGACATTGTTGTTTGTGAGAGTTTGCTGCACTTGCTCCAATTTACAAGAATAGTGACACAATGGCAGCGTCACTAGACGAGCAATGCAGAGCCCCAGGCTAAAGCTTGAGGTTCTAACCCTACCACAGCAGATGATGCAATTTGAATTCATATATCTGGAATTAAAAGTTAGCTTTATAATGACCACATAATCATTGCCAATAGCTGTGAAACAAAATCTGGATCACTAATGTCCTTTAGGGAAGGAAATCTGTTGTCCTAACCTGATCTGGTCCACATGTTTATGCTTACTTGCCCTTTACAGTGGCGTAGAGGAGCAGTCAGTTCAAAGGCATTCAAAGGTAGATAATGAATACCAGCCTTGCCTTGGGGTGACATGGTGGCTCAGTGGTTAGCACTGCTGCCTCACAGCACCAGGGACCTGGGTTCGATTCCAGCCTCGGGTGGCTGTCTATGTGGAGTTTGCACATTCTCCCCGTGTCTGCGTGGGTTTCCTCCCACAGCCCAAAGATGTGCTGGTTTGGGTGGATTGGCCATGGGAAATTGCCCCGTAGTGACAAGGGATGTGCTGATTAGGGGGATCAGCCATGGGAAATGCAAGATCACAGGGATAGGGTAGGGGGTCAGGTCTGAGTGGGATGCTCTTTGGAGGGATGTTGTGGATTTGATGGGCTGGGCCGAATGGCCTGCTTCCATATTGTAGGAATTCTACAATTTATCCCATTCAAGACTAAAAGAAATTAACTGCTGCATATCCCACTTGCAAACAATGACTACACTCCAGACCTATCCTTATGCTGTAAGGTGCTTTAGGAGATCAGATAGCACTGCATAAATGCAAATTTCTCCCCGTCTTTCTTGTTTTTAGTTAGGATTGTACATGCAAATAGGTTGCACTGGGAAAAATAAAGTGTAACTGGAATCCATAGGCATGATGAGGAACTAAAATTGAAATTAACAAATAAAACCGCAACTTCTAGAAATTTGAAACAAAAGCAGAAATTGATTGGAAACATGTAAGGCCAGTTGGCTTTGGAAAATACACAAGGCGTTGTTATTAGATTCAAGGTGCGTGGTTGAACATCCTGAGTCATCGGCAAGTTGAACCTCTTTGCTAAAGGGGTCACTTGACTTGCTCTGTGCCCCTGGCATTTTCAGTTCCTTCAGTCACTGGACGAGGGGACTAAGGTAACGCAGGACTGAAACCAAATTAAAATAGGTGCTGGGGTGATGGAGACTACATGGGATGGAAGTGGGGAACACCGGGGTGGGGGGGGGGGGGGGGGGCGCTCACATTACGCACAAAGAAATAAATTTGCAGCTCAGTGTCAGGTTGGCAGTGGATGGGGCAGCATTATGTATCAGGGAAGGAATTTGAACATCAGCAACAAGGAATATTGCAAGTAATAATAACCAGATGTAGGTCGAGGTTTTGTGTTCCCTTATTGAACAGGATACGGTGGGCTAGAAACCCTGACCACTGTCTATGTGGGGAGAAGTGGGTGTCCCGTACCAACCAACAAATATCTTTGAAAGGAGCTGAAATGGCAATCTGTAGCCAATTTTGGGGAAGTGTGGAGAAATGATAAAGCAATCTGCGTGGTGGAACTGAAACAATTCTGAGGCAAAGCTAGGAGAACACATCATGATCGTTGAAATAGAAAGGAATTGGTCGAGTTCATCTTATAAGTCACTTTTAAAAACATTACAAATAAAATATAAAGGTGAGAAATAAGAAAATAGAGATGGGGTGTTGCCTTATTCAGATTTATTATAAAGTGCAAAGTAAAAATGTTGGTGCATCGATAGGAGGAGAACAGACTGTGGACATAAGAAATGGCCTTTATCCAGGATAAATTAATTGGAAAGCTAAATGATACAGTGTCATTCAGTGACAGGTCAGTCAGTAGCAATCTCATCTCTAGATTGTAAGGTCTAGATTCAAGTTGCACTTCAGCTCAAAGATCTAGGCTACCACTCCCTGGGTGGGTTTCCTCTGGGCACTCCAGTTTCCTCTCATAGTCCACAGGTGTGCAGGTTAGGTGGATTATCCATGCTCAAGGAATCACTCTGTAATGTCCAGGGGTGTGTGGGTTAGCCACGGTTAATACCCTATTCAGGTTTATGGGGATGGGGTGGGGACTTGGGTCTGGGTGGGAGGCTGTTTGGACGGTCAGTGTAGACTCAATGGGCCAAATTGCCTTAGAGATTCTATAGTCTACGATCTAATGCAAGATGGGTAGAATGCTGCATTGTTGACTTTCACAAGAGATGTTAACCTGAAACATTCTTGAATAGATATGAAAGTTCCCAAACTATCATTCCTTTGCTTAATTTGGAGAACTACGAGGAAAGAGCAGAGGAATGGGACTAGCTAAATAGAGAGAGCTGACTTGTATATGCTGGACTGTATGGCTTCCACCTGTCCCATAACCATTTCTTAAGAAAGAATGGGGAAGAATTTGAAATTTGTATCGCTCAACTTAGGTCTTGGGTCGAATATAAGAGGCGTTGGAAATTGAAATGGGAGTAAGCAACACAACCTAGTCAGCTCAAAATCTACAATTAAAGAAGATCAAGGCTGATTTTGTAACTCACCTGGACTTTCTTGTCTCAAACCCATATCCCTTCTTTCCCTCAATTTTCAAAACACTGTGAATTCCTGAAAATGTTTTCCCTGGAGCATCAGAGGCTGAGGGGTGAGTTATAGAGGTTTATAAAATCATGAGGGGCATGAATAGGATAAATAGACAAAAGTCTTTGGTGGGGGAGTCCAGAACTAGAGGTTATAGGTTTAGGGTGAGAGGCGAAAGATATAAAAGAGATCTAAGGGGCAACTTTTTCACACAGAGGGTGATACGCGTATGGAATGAGCTGCCAGAGGAAGCGGTGGAGGCTGGTACAATTTAAAAGGCATCTGGGTGGGTATATGAATAGGAAGGGTTTGGAGGGATATGGGCTGGGTGCTGGCAGGTGGGACTAGATTGGGTTGGGATATCTGGTCTGCATGGAAGGGTTGGATCAAAGGGTTTGTTTCCGTGCTGTACATCTCTGTGACTCTATGACTGTAAGTAAGAGAACTCTGAAGAACAAGCAAAGACGTGCCTCTTAATTTCAGCCTGAGATGGGCAAATTTGAATCTTGAGACTACAAACCCAGAATTCTGCAGGCAGATAAAAGATCATTTCCCTCATCAAGCCTTCTGAGAATTCTATACAGCCTGAGGTTAAAGAGTCAGATTAATGTTAAAATCGAAGGTTTATGAAAAGGATGAACCTTCTGACAGAGAACCAACAGAAATACCACAATCTCAGAATAGAAATCTAAAGAGCTGTTTAAAGTGATGTTGTGTGAAAGAAAGACTCACTCAATGGGAAATTAGCTAAATGAGACTCATAATGAAGGGTGTGGTGACTGTGAGCAAAAACGTGATTGATAAGGAAACAAATGATTTGCATAACAAATTTTCAACTGCCTGGATCTTTGGGGACCTGTTTTACTGAAGTGTCACCAGCGCTTTTTGTTTTTGTTTCAAATTCTTACCATCTACAATTTATTTTTTTCTTCCCTTTTGGTTTATGTTGCTGCACCAATACATTGCTGCTCCAACATTATCCCAGTCCCAAGTCTCCAACTTGGCACTGCCCTCCTGACCTGTCCATCACCTTTCCCATCTATCCCCTCTCCGACCTCTCACCTTCCTCCTACCTATTGCTTTCTCAGCTACCTTCCCTCCAACCCCAAACCCTCTCTCATTTATCTCTCAGCTCAGCACCCCACCACCCTACCACAAAACCAACCCACAAGCCTCATTCTTGATGTAGGGCTTATGCTCAAAACGTTGATTCTCCTGCCCCTCGGATGCTGTCTGATCTGCTGTGCTTTTCCAGCGCCACTCTCTTGACTCTGATCTCCAGCATCTGCGGTCCTCATTTTCACCCAATACAGGAAAGTGAATCTAATGGGTGTCACTGGCAGAGGTTGATATTTCTTGCCCCTTCCCTAAATACCCTTGAGGCTTTGAGAACTACGAATGTGGGGTAAAGCAAGGGAGGCAATACTGTGTCAAAGCATAGGTGGAATCATAGGAATGGTAGGACTTGTAATGTCTGAATGGTATATGTGCTGTAACCAAAGAAAGGTCATTTCCTATTCACTACAAACTTAGAATTTTACAGCCCAGAAAGAGGCCATTTGATCCATTCTGTCTGTACTGGCTCCCAAAAGAGCTACATTCTCTAGCCCTAATGACGTAGCCTACCAAACTGAGCTGTTTCCCCTTGGTGTTTTGTTTTTTCTATCAGTGATGACCTAACATTGTCTTCTCCTCCAGGTGACAGGGCCGCTCTCAAACTCACCTCAGCCTCAGTTCACATTTTCCATCCTTGCCCAGTCTGGATTGTGTGTGCCTGCAAATAGCTGTAAAATGCGTTGCTGGAAAAGCGCAGCAGGTCAGGCAGCATCCAAGGAGCAGGAGAATCGACGTTTTGGGCATAAGCCCTTCTTGTGCCTGCAAATAGCCAGGTGCTTGGCGCTTAACTGCCCTGCATATGATCTAGCAGAGCACTCAGTTATATCATACTGCTGTACGCTCACAATATGGTCTATTGCAGCTCACCACCACCTTCTCCAGAACAATCAGGCAGTAAATGTTCTTTCTTACCAGTGATGTCAATGTCTTTGGATTAGAATCCCTACAGTGTGGAAACAGATCCTTCAGCCCAACAAGTTCACACTGACTCTACGAAGAGTAACCCAGCCAGACCCATTTCCCTCTGAATGATGCACTATGGGCAATTTAGCATGACCAATTTGCCTGACCTGCACATCTTTGGACTGTGGGAGGAAACCGGAGCACCCGGAGGAAACCCACGCAGAAACAGGGAGAATGTGCAAACTCCACACAGACAGGCTGGGATCGAACCTGGCTCCCTGGCACTGTAAGGCAGCAGTGCTAACCACTGAGCCACCATGTTGCCCCAAGTGGCCAAGGACGATTATGACTGCAGTCCTAACAAGGAGTGCAAGAGTGGATCAGGCAATAAATTAGATAACTAACACCACATTAGTAATAGGAAAATGACAGGTGAATGTCTTCAGGGTTAAATAAATAAATATTCAAAAGGTCGAATGGAAGATCATCTTTGATGAACCTTTCAGAATCGTTTTTTTTTGGAAACTAACAGTAAATACAGGGAGCAGGGCTCTGGTGTATCTAGTTTAGGGCTAGATAACATTTCACCAGTTGACTTGTGAGAAACTTGATGAGAAAATTTGGGCCCTTGGCAATAAGAGAAGTAATGACACGAATAAAGAGATTTCTGAACGTAGAAATATAAATGTAAGATAAGATCTTTGAGCCATTCAGTTCGATTGTGATTGATTTGTAGGTTAACTCCAATCAGTCACCTCACCTCCAGTAGCCTTTCATAACCTTTGCTTGACAAAAATGGAACAGTTGAAGTTTTGAAATTTTCAATTAAACCTGTCTCCAACTGTAGCCCCTGACCACTGGTCCCAACCACACTCCTCCATCCAATAAGCTTCTGCCGGTGAGAGGTATTTTCTGGGAGAAGTATTCCGGTATTATAATGGGAGAAGTATTTTCTGATATCACCCTGAGGTAATTTGTAAATAATACCCATTTGTTCTCATCTCTACCAGCCCCCATTCTCCACTCACGGCCCCATCCCCCCAGCCTCCACCCAACCTGAGGTACAATCATACAGTCATACAGCACAGAGACAGACCAACTTATCCATGCCAAGCAGCTTTCCTAAACTGAACTAATCCCATTGCCTGTGTTTGGCCCACATCCCTCTAAACTTTTCCTAACCATGTATCTGTCCAAATGTCTGTTCAATGTTTGATTGTCCTCCTCTTCCACTTCCACTGGCAGTCGATTCCATTGATTCACCACCCTCTGTGTGAAATTGCCCTAGAGAATAAAAGCTTTTGGTAATTACTGTTTCTGAGGCAGGTTGGCAGTGACAACCGGGGCTTTGGGGACTGGTGCCATGTTGGCTCAGTGGTTAGCACTACTCTCTCGCAGTGCCAGGGACTCCTGTTTGATTCTAGCCTTGGGATCCATGTGGAGCTTGCACGTTCTCCCTGTATCTGAGTGGGTTTCCCCCTAATGCTCCGGTTTCCTCCCACAGTCCAGGTTAGATGGATTGGCCATGCTAAATTGCCAAAAGGCTAGGTCAGTTAGCCATGGGAAACATGGCCATGGGATGGGGTCCTCTTTGGAGGGTCAGTGTATATGCTGAATGACCTCTTTCTACTCTGTAAGGATTCTATGAAATTGACAATTCAACACTGATCTGGGCTACCTGCCCCTGCTCTCTCACTTCACACAATTACAATGGATGCTCATTTCATATTGTATTTTTATTCATTGTTTTGTTATTTCCAAGTCTACTTTCTGAAGCTGGGAAATGTTAATATTGCCTCTAACAATATTTCTGATATAGACATTGCTCTCTATTGGATCGTCCACATCTGGAATACAGTTCAGATCAAAGATTTGACCCTCAACGAAGGGGGTTTGTGCTATCAGGAAATGATGAGGCGACAAGTCTACGTGCACGTTTTAACCATAGGAAATTGAAGGAAAATGCTGACGGAAGTGTTCAAAGCAATAAAAATAGACCAGATAAATATAGGGCTTTTCCACTGGTAGTTCGATTAAAGACACAAGCTCAAGGTCTCAACATAAGCAACAGGCGCACACACACACATATTAGAAGAGATTTTCTCGAGCAGAGGTATCAGGGATGTGAAACACTTTGCCACAAGTGGTGTTTGATGTTAAATTACAATCTTTGAAAGGTAATTATCTAATGAAGGAGATATATGAAAGGGTGATGTGACTGCTTAAGAGGGCTTTAATTCAGTGCAGGCAAGTAAGAATGAGCGGCCTCCTGTGACTTCACATACAAAATGTGGTAATGGGCAAAGCATTGTAAAACCTCATCATAATCCGTGTGCATTTCACAAAGTGGGACTCCCAGTGAGGAGCTTTGATTGAGAGGACCGTACATCTGAGGACTGGTGTGGAGCTTTGAGTGCTGGAGTCAGCGACTTCCCAATTTTCCAGCTATATGAATGAATCTTAGCAGCAGGAAGTGGATCGACAGACCTTCATGCCTGGTCCTGTGATCCACAATTCAGTCTACTGTGCTGGGAGCCTTGTCTTGGGAAATATACCCTTTATTGTACTGTTCCTGGCTGCATTTTCATGGAATCACAGAAATCATAGAGTCATAGTCATTTACAGGGCAGAAGGAGGCCATTCAGCCCAAGTTGCCCATGCCAACTCAAGTATCCATTCAGTCTAACCCCACATTCCAGCTCTTGGTCCATAGCCCAGTGAGGTTCAGCACTTCAACTGCACAGTACAGCACCTTTTCGGTGTTATGAGAGTTTCTGCCTCTACCCACCCTTTCAAGAATTGAAGCCCCACTACACTCCAACCTTTCAATTTCAGAGAGTTCTCCACATTGGCTCTCCATTGAAAATGATGAGTGTACTGTCAGGACCATTTCTTTCTGGAATATCACGGTGGCTCAGTGGTTAGCACTGCTGCCTCACAGCGCCAGGGACCTGGGTTTGATTCCACCCTCAGAGTGTCTGTCTGTGTGGAGTTTGTACATTCTCGCCGTGTCTGCGTGGGTTTCTTCCACAGGCCAAAGATGTGCAGGCTAGGTGGGTTGGTCATGTTAAAATACCTATGATATGCAGGCTAGGTGGATTGGTCATGTTAAATTACCCATGATGTGCAGGCTAGGTGGATTGGCCATGTTAAAATACCTATGATGTGCAGGCTAGGTGGATTGGTCATGTTAAAATACCTATGATATGCAGGCTAGGTAAATTGGTCATGTTAAATTACCCATGATGTGCAGGCTAGGTGGATTGGCCATGTTAAATTACCCATGATGTGCAGGCTAGGTGGGTTAGCTATAGGAAATATCGGGTTGGTGGGTGGGATGTTCTTTAGAGGGTTGGTGTGGACTAGATGGGCCAAATGGCCTCCTTCCATGCTATAGGGATTCTATTCTATCTTATAGCTCATGTTCCCATGATTCACCTTTCATGTAACATGCTCAAATTAGATTGCTGCAGATTGGAAAACAGAGCTTCTCTACAGTATATTCACTTCCATACCGTCTCCTGGACTGGATCACAGCTCTGTTACCTTTGGACACTGACTGACTGCAGTTCTGTTGTTTTATGCTGAATGGTTCGACACCTCAGCCTTAACTACTACGTATGTCCTTTAGTTTCCATTACAAGCCTCTTTATGTCTCTCCCCATACCAAAACTGCATTGACGTCTGTTTAGCATTGTTATCCTTTAAGTCAGCTGTGGTCAGGTGTGACTCAGTGAGATGTCTTTAAATTGGAAAGTGGTGAGTTCAAATCTCACCTCAGAGACATCAGCACAAAATCTAAACTGATACTTTCAATGTAGTACTGGGGGAGCACAGTGATGCCTTTTGAAGAAATAACAATCTAATGACGGCTCTGCCTTTCAGCTGAACATAAAAGATTTGAAGCAGACCTTGGTTACTAGTGTAATATTTCTCCCTTAACTTGCAGTGCTAGAGTGACTACAATTCGAAAACTATTCCATTGGCTGAAAAGCGACTTTGAAATATAGTGAAAAGCGTAATATAAATGCGCATTCTTTCTTTCAAGTGTTGCTTTCTTGTGGTCAACTTGTCTCCCACCCTATCTCATTGTTAAAAAGGCTTAATTTCTTCCTCCTAGATGAATAGACCACCCTTTCTCTTTCCTCCTGCAGGTACTGATCAGGATGTTGTTTGGTTGTTTGAGTCACAAGGGAACCTTGGCTGCACTAACCTAATGGTACATTACCCACATTCCTGCAAATATGACAGGTGTCCTGTATGACCCTGCACCCGCTCCTGGTCTCTTTGCCTTGGATACCCATCATGAGGCATTTGCTGAGATTGGTTGCAGGCTGCAGAGATGACATACAGAATTGTCCTAGTGCATACTTCCCTAACAGGCATTCCATTAGCCTCCTGAACTCTTCAACCAGGTCCATGGGATGAAATTATTGAGAAACTCCAGGGTGTAACTCAAGAATCTTTTTACTGATGAGTTGAAATTGTTGAGCTGGAGATGAATGAGGGTGAATGAGAACACAAATCCCTGCTAAGGACATACTGACACTGGAGCGTGTCCAGCGGAGATTCACACAAATGATCCCTGGAATGGTAGGCCTAACATACGATGAACGGCTGAGGATCCTGGGATTGTAGTCATTAGAGTTTAGAAGGTTGAGGGGAGATCTAATAGAAGCTTACAAGATAATGCATGGCTTAGAAAGAATGGATGCTGGGAAATTGTTTCTGTCAGGTGGGATACTAGGACCCGTGGGCACCGCCTTAGAATTAGAGGGGTTCAATTTAGAATGGAAATGCGGAGACATTTCTTCAGCCAGAGGGTGGTGGGCCTGTAGAATTCATTACCACGGAGTGCAGTGGAGGCCGTGACGTTAAATGTCTTCAAGGCAGAGATTGATAAATTCTTAATCTCGCAAGGAATTAAGGGCTACGGGGAGAGTACATGTAAGTGGCGTTGAAATGTCCATCAGCCATGATTGAATGACAGAGTTGACTCGATGGGCCGAATGGCCTTACTTCCACTCCTATTTCTCATGGTCTTAAAAACCGACATATTTTACCTCAGCTTAGAAAACTGGGTCTTTTCACTTTACCCTGGCTTTGGCAAGGTTGAAATGGCGAGGGGACTGGACTGTGTCTCTGCAGACTGAGCATTTGAACTTGATCAGTTGGGGGCAGACAATGGGGTTGAGGGTACAGGTTGTGCAAATGTAGAACACGGCTAGATGTTGCGAGGCTTTTCTTGACACAGAATGTTGTCGACATGTGGAGCAAGTCACGAGCGAGTTGCAACAATTTCAAAAGATGGGTTTCTGGCTGTTAAGTCTGGGTGCTAAAGTAGGTAAGTCATGATGACTGTGATCTCAACTTACATCACCTTCCAGGGCTCAGAAAGGAAGGTCTGAGATGTTTACCAACAGCTGGTCTCCCATTCATCCATCAGCCTTATGCTCACCATCAGGGCTCCACGCCCCATCAAATTAACTTTCTTCCTCTTCTTTATTTCTTTATTCTTCTGCCTTTATATTCTATGTTTTGATTTATTTTTCTGGGTTTTAAGATGGCACCGGAGAATGCCGAGACTTTACAACGTTTTTCATCGTATTTTGTAATAAAATATGCATGATGATAAATAAATCAAATCAAATCAATGGCCCAGTCTTAAAATTGTCACCCTCGCATTCAAAGTCTTCCCCCGCCTCCCCCCCCAAGACCTTGCCCACTCCCTCTCTCTGTAATCTCTTCTTCACCATCTTCACACTCCTCCGATTTGAGCCGCTTGTGTCTCTCCAATTTTCAATTCACTGTCGTTGACACTGGTCGCCTTCAATCAACAGGGCTCGAAACTCTAGAATCCCCTTTCTCAACTCTCAACTCCACTTCTCTTTTCACCAACACGTCAGTGTGACAAACCTTGCTCTTTGACTGAGTCTTTGGTTATATTTCCTAACTTCTTTTTTATGTGGGTTTGGGTCAAATGTTATCTGATAACTTTCCTGTGAAATGCCACGTTTTACTGGGTTAAAGGTGTTATTTAAAGACAAGCTGTTGTGTTGAATTGCTCTCAAAGTTGTAACCATGTTCTTTTAATCTTCTTAGGAAGATTGCAAGATGGATGGTGGGTGGATGTTTGAATGCCTTCATAATACATGGAAAGTTTCTCCTTGAGTTTTGTGATGACTGTTTCGGACAATATGATGGACCAGTCCCTTTCTACATCTTTACAAACAGATTTGATCCTCAAGTCACTACACTCTGTGGATAACAATAAGAGATGGGAGCCATTCAGCCCCCCAAGTCTGCTCCACCATTCGATGAGATTGTGACTGACCTGAAAATCCTCAAATCCAGTTTCTTGCCTTTTTCCCATAACCTTTATTGATTAAACTCTGTCTACCTCAACCTTGAATATATGTAAAGACCCAGTCGCAGCAGCCCTCTGCGATAAAGAATTCCACCAATTCACTACCTTTTGAGAAAAATTCTCCTCATCTCTGCCCTGAGATTGGTTCTTACTCTGAGATTGCATCCCCTAGTCCTAGACTCTCTCACAAAGGGAAATAACCTCCCTGAATCAACCCTGTCAAACCCCATAAGGACCTTTTATGTTTAATAAGGTTTCCTTTCATTGTTCTAAACTCCAATGAGTAAAATCGAACCTCCTCAATGTCTCCTCATAAGAAAATCCTTCAATGCCTTGGATAAATCGAGTGAAATGTCTATGGACTGACAGCAATGCCAACATGACAAAAGTGAGGACTGCAGATGCTGGAGATCAGAGTCGAGAGAGTGGTGCTGAAAAAGCACAGCATCCGAGAAGCAGGAGAGTTGATGTTTCGGGCAAAAGCCCTTCATCAGCAATGCCAACATGTCTTTCCTTAGATAAGGGGATAAAAATTATTCTCAATATTCTCAAGCAGATCTTTGACAGTTTTAGCAAAATCTCCTTTTTTTATACCCTGTTCCTTTTCTATTATAGGCCAGCATCCCAAATCCCTCTGTGCTGCAACTTCCTACAGTCTGTCTCCAATTAAATAAAATTCAGCTCCTCTATCCTTCCTGGCAAAATACATAAGCTCACATTGTTGCATATTACATTCCATTTGCCAATTTTTTTCATAACCATGGGCCTGGACAAAGTGGAATCCCAATTAGTTCTTGATCCTTATTGAATGATCTTTGAATGCAAATATCCTCACGTGGACAAGATTATACCCTGGCTTTGGTAGTCAAGATATTGTAATAAAACACAAGGTCTTAATTAGTGTGTCATGAAAATGAATCAGACGCCCACAATACTTGTGGATATAATGATCTTGAGTTCCTTGACTGTTGTTGGAGTTGCACCCATCCAGACAAATGGGAAGTATTCCATCACACTCATGAATGTGCCTTGTAGATGGTACACAGGCTTTTGGGAGTCAGGAGGTGAGCTACTTGCTGCAGTATTCTTTACTTTTTGACCTGTTTTTGTCCACTACTGTGTAGTGAGTTCAGGTCAATGGCTATTTCAAGGATGTTGCTAGTGGGGGATTCACTGATGGTAACATCACTGAATGTCAAAAGGCAGAGGTTAGATTTTCTCTATTGGAGATGGTCACTGCCTGGCATTTGTATAGCATGAACGTTACTTACCATTTGTCAGCATAAGCCTAAATATTAACCAGATTTTGTTGCAGTTGAATGTGCTCAGTATCTGAGGAGTCACAAATGGTGCTGAACATTGTGTAATCATTGGTGAGCATCCCTACTTTTGACATTATTACAAAAGGAAGGTCATTGACGAAATAACTGAAAATGGTTGGGCCTATGACACTAATTGAGGAACTCCTGCAGACATATCCTGGAGCTGAGATGACTGACCTCCAACAATCATAACCATCTTCCTGTGTACCAGGTATGACTCTAACCAGCAGAGAGTTTTCCCCAATACCCATAGATTCCAGTTTTGCTTGGACAGCTTAATGCCACATTTGGTCAAATGCAGCCTTGATGTCAAAGGCTGTCACTCTCACCTCTGGAATTTAGCTATTTTGTCCATGTTTGAACTAAGGCTCTAATGAGGTAATGAGTTGAATGGCCCTGGTGAACCCAAACTGGGCATCACTGAGCAGGTCATTGCTGAGCAGGCACTGTTGATGACACCTTCCATTGCTTTACTGATGATCTACTGCAGCTAAAAAATACTAGTGGGTTTAAATTCAGTCTTTGTCTGGCAGAATCCTCTGTGGACCCATGGAATATCACAACCATACAGAGCTAAGGAAACTTCAAACAGAAAGACCAACAAGGAAGAGATAACAAGAGGCTGACTAGCCATTCCAACCACCTCAGCAGGAAACTATCTGGTGCAGATATAGCTGTGTTAATAAATAAAGGGTTAACTGTTTACAACCGATGGTCTATGTGTATTAGTGGTCTGACGTACTAGTGTTCTGTGAATATCACAGTTTGGGAACAGTCTTGGAGTTATAGAAATGTACAGCATAGAAACAGACCCTTTGGTCCAACTCATCCATGCCAACCAGATATCCTAAATTAATCTAGTCCCATTTGCCAGTGTTTGACCCATATCCCTCTATGTACCCATCTAATCATGTACCCATTCGGATGTCTTTTAAACATTGTAATTGTACCAGCCATGCCCATTTCCTCTGGCAACTCATCCCACACATGCATGAAAAAAATTGACCCTTAGGTCCCTTTTAAATCTTTCCCCTCTCACCCTAAGCTTGTGCCTTTTAGTTCTGGAATCCCCCAACCTTCGGAAAAGACCTTGTCTATTCACCCTACTCATGCCCCTCATGATTTTATAAACCTCCATAAGGTCACTCCTCAGCCTCTGATGATCCAGGGAAAACAGCCCCAGTGTATTCAGCCTCTCCCTATAACTTAAACCGTCCAATCCTGTCGGCAGCACAGGGGGAAGAAGCAATATTCCTTTTCCCTCTAATTGCTGCCAGCACTGTTGAAAGGAAGCAAGTCAAAAGAACTTCAGTCAACCTGCAAAGCCACAATCCCCAAAAGTAGCTGCCTAATTACCAAAGTTGATGTCACTGGTAACATCCAATGCAATAGCCATAACCTTTATTAATGAAACAGCGATGAGCCCATACGTTATTTTAATTTTCTTTTGGACACATCAATTATCTCTAATTTGCACACATGTGTGTTGCATTATTATTTTCTTCAAGCATTTAGTAGTTAATAAACTCACTCTTTTGTTAACTCAAGTAAGCCTGATTAAGTTGATATATTTTAAAACATTAAATTAACTTAGTTTGGGAGAAAGGCATAGGGAACTAATCGAGCGTCTGGGGGGGGGGGGGTGAATACTAAAGGAGGGCCAGTTCATCTCTCCTCAACGTAGGGGCTTAATATTGCAGGGTGTCCTGTCAGAAGCTTTGAGAAATGGTAACCTTGTCCTGAGCTCTGGTTTTAACTCCTGTGGTGACTGACTGGCTGGACAACTTTACAAAATTACTCCGGACTGCCGAGGAATTGAAGACTGATTTTCAGGATGCAGCCATTTGCAATGTGGGAAAAAATACATTGAAGAGCTTGAGGAAAATCACTTGCATTTTCAAATTGTCTCTGTACAATTTTGCTTCTTTGTTATAAGATGGAACCTTGCTGATGTTGTTTAAATGAAGCTGGGAAACATCCAATCAATCTACTCGCTACACACTTGGTCCCGGGCATCAGGAGGATGGATATTCTGGTTGGCCAATGCCGACAGCAGGTATAGGGATTTGGGAAGTCACATGGTCAAGTCTCCAGGAGTATGTCTGCCCCAAAGCTGGCAACCCTTCACGAGGAGGAAATAGAGGGCCACACCACAGTGAGAGGAGAGAAAGTTAGAGAGGAAAACAAATGTTAATGTGGAAGAAAAGGCCTCAGAGCAGAAGATGCCTTGAGTTGTGACTGCTACTGCGGGGCATTGGGCACAGCAAACGTCTTCCCCTCTTGTAAGACAATGACGATCACTGTGTAGGTGAACCTAGGCTCCAGTGAAACTCTTGGAGTTGATCTCTTTGGAAGATCTCCAACTCTGCAGCATGCCTGCAACAAGCATCTGGCTGGTTATCATTTTGTTGTGGTGAGAGTGAGGATTGCAGATGCTGGAGATTAGAGTGGCACTGGAAAAGCACATCAAATCAGGCAGCATCTGAGGAGCAGGAAAATCGACGTTTTGGGCAGGAGCCCTTCATCATTTTGTAGTGTTGAGTTTCATTTGAGAATATTCACTATGTTGCCCTAGGGGCCCTTTGTTTACTTGGGGCCCCATTACTGCCATCACTCCCGCTCACCACCTTGCTCCGAAGGGCTGATCATCGTCCTTTTAGATCCGTTTAGGGAATACTGTTACATACCTCTGCAGCTGGTGGGACTTGAACCTGGGTACCTTGGCTCAGAGGTAGGGACACCAGCAGTTTGCCATGAGACTCCCACACTGTAACATTTCTTTGCTCTCACTCCCATCTGTTGCCTCTCCCACTCCCTCAATCACTTACCCTCGTTATGCCGGTCATTGTCTGAGAGAGGGTTTGGGAAAAAGAGGCATTGGGTTGTGAGGGACAATCAGGGTCTGGTAGGGATGAGGCAAGAAGAAAATTAGAGCAGCATGGTGGCAACTGTAAGAATTAGCAAAAAAGGAGGGAACTAGTGAGTGAGAGAGGGGAGAAATTCACCATCAGTTACTGGGAATCAATTTCAACAGAACTCAGGATCTCAAAACCATAGCGTAAGCCCCACCACTAACTCCCCCCTCCCTCACCACAACTAATCTCCACCCTAAATTGCCCTCAACTCTTAAAAGTCCCTTGCTGATCCTCGCATCCACCTCCCCTACTCTCCCACCTCCTTGTCCCACCCTCACAACCGCCCCACCAGCTCCCATTTTCACAACTCCTTTCCCACTCTCTCCCACACCACCTGCACACTTGCACAATGTCACCCTCCCCAACTGCTCCCCCCCCACCAAACTCCATCCATCCTGGCCCACCCCTATCCTTTAGTCTGGAGACTCCTCAGTTTAAAACGAGATCACAATTGGAAAAGGTTTCAGGTGACTTACTGGTATTATCAATCACTATTGATCCAGAGACCCATGAAATATTCCAGTGACCTAGGTTCAAATCCCAACACGGCAGATGGTGGAATTTGAATTCAATAAAAATCTGGAATTAAGGGTCTAATGATTGCCATGTAACCACTGTCAATTGTCAAAATATATCCATCTGGTTCAATAATGCCCTTTAAGGAAATAAATCTGCAGTCCTTACCTGGTCTAGCCTACGCATGACTCCAGATTCACAGCAATGTGGTCAACTCTTAATTAGGGATTGGCAATAAATGCTGACTTTACCAGTGATGCCCACATCCTGTGAATGAATTAACTACAAAAGTATGACCTTACGGGCATGTTGATCTGTAATGAATCAAATCCCACTAGCTGTGAGTCATTGGCCTTCTGGAAATGATGTCAACACAGTCCAGGTGACTCCCTCCCTCCCTGCTCTCCCCTGAGAAGAAGGTCAGAGTCCTCTGCTCTCTGGTGTAAAGAAGGGATGTGGACTGAGGTCAGTTGTTAGAGTTATGAGTTGCTCAAGAAGGACCAGATGCCAGCCCTCCATGATTACCCTGGCATCACCAGAAATTAAACTTCAATCACCTAGACCCTGTGATGGGCAACATTTGGGGGGAAATCCTCTGGGGACATTGGAAATAAAAATGATGTGTTAATTTCCAGTTGCTTTGAATACTTCAGATGGTTAGTTAGAAAATGTTGAAGATGGCAATAAGGACCACTTGACTGTCACTGCTCTACGCTGAACTCTTATAAGACACTAGTTAGACCTTTGCTATGGTGAGCCTGTATTGTGTTCAGTCTTCAGCACCAAACACTTCAGGAAGGGTTTCAACACGTTGGAGAGAGTGTAAAAGAGGTTTACAAAGTTAGATCAGGAAAGTTAGGACCGTTTCCATTGGAGAAGGGAACGCTAAAATGAATTTTTCAAAACTACAAGGGATTTAGGCAGGGAGAAACTGCTCCCGTTCATAAAAGGATCGTGAACCAGAGGGCACAGGTTTAAAGTAGTTTGCAAAGCAAAGAAATACAATGTGTGAAGCGTGCTTTCCATACAGCGGGTAACTAGGGTTTAGAATGTACAGCCTGAAACCTGTGGAGACAGGTTCAATTAGTGTATTCAAGAGAGCATTGGATGATTATTTGAATCAAAGTAATATAGGGAAAAGACAGGAAAATGGCATTGAGATAAGATGAACATTCAGAGAGCTGGTACTGACATGACGGGCTGAATGGCCTTCTGTACCATCAAAATTCTCTGATACAGTCAAGAATTATGTTAAGGTTGTACAGGACATTGGTGAGGCCTCTTCTGGAGTAATGTGTCCAGGTCTAGTCCCCTGTTATAGGAAGGATATAATTAAAATGGAGAGGGTTCAGGAAAGATTCACTAGGATGTTGACAGGAATGAAGAGTTTGAGTTATAAGGAGAGGCTGGATAGCTGGGACTGTTTTTATTGGAATGTAGGAGGGTGTGGGGTGACCTTATAGAGGTTTATATGCTCATGAGGGGTATAGATTATGTGAATGGCAGGTACCTTTTTCCTAAGATGGGGGAGTTCAAGACTAGGGGGCATATTTTTAAGGTGAGAGGAGAAAGACCTTAAAAATAAGAGGGACAATTTTTTTTACACAAAGAGTGGTTTGTGTGTGGAATGAACTTCTAGAGGAAGTGGTGGATGTGGGTACAGTTACAACATTTAAAAGACATTTAGATAACTTCATGAATGAGAAATGTTTGGAGGTCTACAGGCCAGGAGCAGGCAGATGGGAGTATGTTTGGGATTATGTTCGGCATGAACTGGTTGGACCGAAGGGTCTGTTTCTGTGCTGTGGGACTGTATGTCTTTAATTATCCAATGTCTTCATGCTTTCAGTTGGAAAATGAAGCACTGCAAGGATAGAATGAGACAGGCAACCAATGGTTGGAGTGGGAGGGTAGAGGGAGTTAGTAGGGGCAGAATGGTCGGGGTTGGGGGGAGAGGAGCAGGAGGTCGTGTGGTCAAGCATCTAGGAGTACATCCAACTCCAGCTGACAGCTCAGTATAACAGAATAAGCACTGTCCAGGTTATAATTACCCTCAGATGTGTCCATTGTCATTGACTGGAGCTGTGCTCTTGATGTGGTGCAAAAGGCATTATTATTACAGTAATAATAAAAACATATGTACAGCCTCAGCGCTGGTGGAGCAGAAATAAACTGCACCAGTTGTGTTCGTTGTTTCTAGGGATTTCAATTGGCGTATCGTTCCTACTCCACACATTAATTAATTACAGGAACTGATTCCATCAACATTTGATGATAGTGGGCATGGTGCCAGGTCCTGGCACAAAGATGTCCCCAGGCTCTCTCTTGCTTCAATTACACACCATAATGATCCATTCTTCATTAACAATAAAAGTGCCAGTTTATACTAATTAAAATTAAATTAAGAGTCAGATTTCACCTCCCATAAACCTGCGACACTAAATAGTGCTCTAAAGGTAGTGATACATTAACTGGAGCTTTGTTGAAACTTAAACTTGTAACAGACTAAATGTCAATTAGTGTGAACATTTATTCCACCGTTGTGATTCCCTTCTCACAGAAACATAGACAATAGAAGCAGGAACCGTCTATTCGGCCCTTCCAGCCTACCCCACAATCATGGCTGATCATCCAACCCACTATCCTATTCCCATTTTCTCCCCAAACCCTTTAGCCCTAAGAACTATATCTAACTTTCTCTTGAAAACATTCAATGTTTTAGTCTCAGCCACTTTCTGTGTTAGAGAATTCCACAGGCTCACCACTCTCTGGGTGAAGAAATTTCTCCTCAGCTCAGTCCGAAATGGCCTTACCAATAACTTTACACAGTAAACCCTGATTTTGGACTCCCCATTGATTGGGAGCATCCTTCCCAAGTTAACCCTGTCAAGTCCTGATAGTATTGTATAGGTTTATTTAATATCCCCCCTTCATTCTTCTAGCCTGCATGAATGTAGTCCGAAATGATCCAATCCCTCCTCATACATCAGTCCTGGCATCCCAGGAAACAATCTGATAAACCTTTGATGCACTTCCTCCATAACCAAAACATCCTTCCTCAGATAAAGTGAGCAAAACTACACACAATTTTCCAGATGTGGTCTCACCAAGGTCCTGTATAATGACAGCAAAAGAACCCTGCTCCTGCACTCGAACTGTCTCACTATGACGGTCAACATAGTATTTGCCTTCTTCATCTGCTAAAGCTTACTTTCAGTGACTGGTCTAAGAGGGCCTACCCAGGTCTTGTTTCACCTCCCCTTTCCTGATCTAACTTTATTCAGATAATAATGAACATAGAACATAGAACAGTACAGGCCATTCATGTTGTGCCAACCTTTTATCCTGATCTAAGATCAGACTAACCTACAAGCCCTTCATTGTACTATCTTCCATGTGCCTATCCAAGAGTTGCTTAAATGTCCCTAATGTATCTGACTCTACTACCACTGTTGGCAGTACATTCCACACACCAACCACTCTTGGAGTAAATAATCTGCCTTCTTGTGTTTTTTCTTCCAAAGCTGATAACCTCATATTTATCCACATTATACATCAGCTAATCCTCTCATCACTACTTGAGGAAAGATGCAAAAGAAATTCTGTATAAATGCTGAATAACTTCCAGCCTGTATATTCTGATTACTTATTTTAACAGGGCAGCACTTAATGGTGGGAAGTTGAGTAGTAGAAATCAGGGAAGGAAATAAGTACCAAGTTATTCTGCTTAATCCATCATGGTGTGTTGGACCAGCTGATCTTTTCCTGCCCTGTTGATTTTAAGTGTTAGTCACAAACTGTTTAAATCTCCCTGTAGTGTCATTAACCAAAATGCTTTTCTTTGTATAGGTATTCTGAAGCAACAGTGTTTGCGTCACCTGGAGGAATAAAGAAAATTGAAATTTCTCTCCTCTAGTCCTTTCCTTTCAAGTGATACTCTTCCCTTTGAGTCAGAAGTTAGTGAGTTCCAACCCCATTCAAAAGACTTGAGTCCAAAATTTAATCAGACACTCAGAATAATACTGAGGCTCCGTTTCATGGTCAGAGATTTCAAGTTTTGGGTGGAAAATTAAACCAAAGTTCTGTCTGCTTTCTGTAAAGGATGACACTTTGTTTTCCTTTATGGATATCATGGGATGGAAGTGGACATTGCAATATTTCCAAAATGCCAGAAAAAATTTTCAAGTTGGAAAAGTCAAAGGCTGTACTTTCTCAACCGTGTAAGAAAATGTTACTTTTGAAGCAGAAGCAGGTTAGTTTGAGACAAAGTGGCACAAGAATCTTTGAGTTAAGAAAAGACTGCCTGATGAAAGCCTTTGGATTGGCTAAACTGAAATTTGTCACAAATCTGTAAGTGCAGAGCAAACAAAGACCTCCAGAAACCATTCACTCTCTACCTCCCTCCCTCTCTCTCTCTCTCTCTCTTCCTCTTCTTCTTTTCTTCTCCTGGACTTAGTAAAAAGACAGAAAAACTGAGAAAACATAATGGAAAAAAAATGTAATGTCCCCTGGAACAACTATTAAAAGTGAAGAACATCCATTCATTTCGAGACAATACTATGTCATCAATGCTAAAAATCAAAAAGAGAGATAACTTAAACCACCCTGAGTTCTGAACCTTTGATCTTCCGAGTTTTATTTCCCTTGCTGATATTTTTCCAACTATAATATGTGTCAAACCATCTGGCATTTGTCTGAGTTAATCATGAATGGGTGTGTGTACATTTAGGGTATTAAAAGGGTATAATTTAAGTTGCAAAATAATAGATTAGTAATGCTTTCTTTTATGTTCTGCACTATTTGTTAAAATTATATTTTATGATAAATAGTTATTTTCTATTAATGATGAAACTTAGAGGGAATTGTTTTCCTATTGGGTAGCAGTCAATCAGACAAATTGGTCATCTTAGCAGTTTGATTGGGACTGTACACATGTTGTGAATGGTGGGGCACAATTATCATTTGCATTTGAACCCAGTTAAGTCTCCGCAGGATGTAAATGACCACAATGTTGTATAAGGTGCTTAGGGTTTAAAAGAATTAATTGACATCACAAAATAAGCTCCACCCATCAGAATATGAGGAACTGTTCCAGGGAGAAACTAAACTGTCCTCAGTCCATCTACAGATCTGCTGCTGGCTCTTAAATTGAATCTGATGTGTCACAGGAGGCCATAACAGGAGCAGGAGGAGGCCATTTGGCCCTTCGAGGCTGCTCCACCACTCAATATGATCATGGCTGGTCATCCAGCTCACTATCCTATTCCCATTTTCTCCCCATCCCCTTTGATCCCCTTATCCCTAAGAGCTATATTTAACCCCTTCTCGAAAATATTCAGTGTTTTGGCCTCAGCTGCTTCCTGTGGCAGAGAATGGCACAGATTCACCATTCTCTAGGTGCAGACATTTCTCCTCAACTCAGCCCCAAATGGACTATTCTGTATCCTCAGACTGTGAGCCCTGGTTCTGGACTCCTTTGATATTGGGAACATTAGTCTACCCTGTTTAGACCAGTTAAAATTTTATACATTTCCATGAGAATTTCCACCTTATTCTTCTCAGCTCCAGGGAATATAGCCCTAATTGGTCCAGTCTCGCTTCATATTCAAGTCCAACCATTCCAAGAAACATGCTGGGAAACCAGTCATAGAACTTCCATCCTTGGGATAAGGAGACTTAAACTGTACACAATAACACACCTTAGATATAACGTAACTAGCTATTAAGTAATACATTTTATACATATTCTATTTAATCAAGACTATACACTTTCTCCAGTCTCATGTGGGTATCCATTCCCACAGACTATCAGTAACTTAGACTACCATTAGCATGAAGGATTGGTGGCAATAAAACTATTCAGGACATCCCAAATGGTTTAGGTAGCTGACCACAACAACGTAAGATGCTGGTAGTGGTGGGAGCTGAAGATATAAGACACAAGGCAAGATTTCAGCATGGTAAAAACAATGACTGCAGATGCTGGAAACCAGATTCTGGATTAGTGGTGCTGGAAGAACACAGCAGTTCAGGCAGCATCCAAGGAGCAGCGAAATCAACGTTTTGGTCAAAAGTCCTTCATCAGGAATACAGGCAGAGAGCCTGAAGGGTGGAGAGATAACTGAGAGGAGGATGGGGATGGGGAGAAAGTAGCATAGAGTACAATGGGTGAGTGGGGGAGGGGATGAAGGTGATAGGTTAGGGGAGCAGGGTGGAGTGGATAGATGGAAAAGAAGATAGGCAGGTAGGACAAGTCA
The DNA here is from genome assembly GCF_020745735.1 of Hemiscyllium ocellatum. NCBI lineage: Eukaryota > Metazoa > Chordata > Chondrichthyes > Orectolobiformes > Hemiscylliidae > Hemiscyllium > Hemiscyllium ocellatum. The sequence goes on from NC_083424.1 coordinate 10,128,558, forward strand.
TGGGGACAGTGCTGAGCTGGATGTTTGAAACTAGGGTGAGGTGGGGGAAGGGGAAATGAGGAAACTGTTGAAGTCCACATTGATGCCCTGGGGTTGAAGTGTTTCGAGGCGGAAGATGAGGCATCCTTCCTCCAGGTGTCTGGTGGTGAGGGAGCGGCGGTGAAGGAGGCCCAGGACCTCCATGTCCTCGGCAGAGCGGGAGGGAGAGTTGAAATGTTGGGCCACGGGGCGGTGTGGTTGATTGGTGCGGGTGTCCCGGAGATGTTCCCTAAAGCGCTCTGCTAGGAGGCGCCCAGTCTCCCCAATGCAGAGGAGACCGCATCGGGAGCAACAGATACAATAAATGATATTTGTAAAACTTTGATGGATGTGGAAGGCTCCTTTAGGGCCTTGGATGGAGGTGAGGGAGGAGGTGTGGGCACAGGTTTTGCAATTCCTGTGATGGCAGGGGAAGGTGCCAGGAAAGGAGGGTAGGTTGTGGGGGGGGGGGGGGGGGGCGTGGACCTAACCAGGTGGTCACGGAGGAAACGGTCTTTGCGGAAGGCAGAAAGGGGTGGGGATGGAAATATATCTCCGGTGGTGGGGTCTGTTTGGAGGTGGCGGAAATGTCGGCGTATGATTTGGTTTGTGTGAAGATTGGTAGGGTGGAAGGTGAGCACCAGGGGATTTCAGCATGGCTGACTTGCACTTCTCCTTGGCCAATATTTACCCCTCAATCAAGGGTTATCTGATCATAATGATGTTGTTGAATTGGAATTAACTTTGGCTTTTGTTCCTATATCACAACAATGATACACAGTAAAAGCAAAAACACACAGGGCTGTTCTCCCATGAGACAAAGAGATACGACTGGCAGTGGTTTAAACTGAGGGTCACAACACCTTAAGCAAGGAGGGAAGGTTAAGAAGGATACTCTTATGTAGTAATACCAGCCAATATATGAATTGAACCCATGGTGTTAGCATCACTCTGTGTTGTAAACCAGCCATCCAACTAAGTGACCCCTTAGGGTGAGCACTCTTCAAAAGCACCGAATTGGCTCTTCATAAAGCATTCTAATTAAGGCGTTTTTGGGACGTCCTGCAATTTTGAAAGATGCTATTAAAATGCAATGCTTTACCTTTGTCTAATGTGAATATTGTAGAACTGTATTCAAATAGTGGTCTCTCAAAAGGCATCATATAGCATATTTCTGTTACAATAAGTTGCTCTGGAGGCATGAACATCTGTTATAAAGGAGGCGAGTATTTTGCATAAAACAAATCCCACTCATCTCAGAACCGTCAGTCTATCTGATGTCGTAGTGACAAATTGAATGCTCAACACTGGGAAGAAAAAACTTGCAATTATATAGCATCCTTTGTGATAGCTACCCCAAACCATATCATAACCATTGACCCCTTAAAGAAATGGACTGCCACCAAATCTAGATTTTGATTTATTCATTCACAGGATGTAAGCATCACGGGCCTCTCCAGGATTTATTGTCCAGAGGGCAGTTAAGAGTCAATCACATTGCTGTGGGTCTGGAGTCACATGTAGGCCAGCCCAGGTAAGGATGGAAGATTCTTTCCTTAAAGGACATTATTGAACCAGATGGGTTTTTCATCACAATTGACATAGAATCCCTGCAATGTGGAAACAGGCCCTTTGGCCCAACAAGTCCACAGCGACCCTCCAAAGAGTAACCCAACTACACCAATTCCCCAACTCCACATTTCCCCTGACTAATGCACCTAACCTACACATCCCTGAACACCATGGGCAATTTAGCATGGCTAGTCCACCCTAACCTGCCCATCTTTGGACTGTGGGAGGAAACCCACGCAGACACGGGGAGAATGTGCAAACTCCACACAGACAGTCACCTGAGGGTGGAATCAAACCCGGGTCCCTGGTGCTGTGAGGCAGCTGTGCTAACCGCTGAGCCACGGTGCCATCCTGTTGTTGCAATCTGGGACTGAAAGGGATCAGATTCCACAGGAACATTCGCTAAAAGGGGAACTCATAATCCCAAACATCTAATTGAATCCAAATTCCAACATTTACCATGGCAAGGTTTGAACCCTGGTCATGATTGGGGTCTCTGAATTAATTGTCTAATGATAATAACACTTAGCTATTGCTTCCCTGATTTAAATGACACCACTGACCTAATTTGCGACAACTCCTGACCTTTCTCCAACACCCAGAATAATCTCTAGCTCAATCTGATTTTTATCAGCGGTTTTATTGTTTGCAGGTTGATTGTCAAACACGACACCAGCAGAATTCTCCTGACACCTGTTTCCTTGCAAGGCTGCAACAGGATCTCTGGTTCCCACTGGATGAGATATTGAGTGAACAGTTCACCACAACACCACGTCTTGAGTAAATCCCTGGGGTGTCAGACCAGAGCTTCTGGGATGGTCTTTGAAACTGCGGTATTCTGGCTGTATCAACAAAGGTCCACAACCGCTGCGCTAATCATCAGGACCATCAGTTTTGCCAACAGTGCCCAGCACATCATTGCTTTAAGAGTAAAAGGTTTAAGAGAAATGGGGTAATGGAATACTAAAGGGGTTCATGTTTGAGCCTGCCTAACATTTGTAAATGAAATGTGCGTTCTAATTTGGGTGTCACATTGACAGGAACATGGCCTTAGCTGCACACAAATAATTGCAAGATGCAGCAAGTCAGTTGCAAGAGGGCAGGAAACAGCCAGTGTAGCAGCAAACAGTCTTCAGACCACAGCAAACCCAGTATCAAATACCTTCTCCAGTCCTTGGAGAACACACTTTGGAAAGTGCCTTGGAGCGCAGTGTAGATTTACCAGAATCTGTTTCCAAGGATAAAACAGTGAAGAGAGATGACAAGCAAGTAAGGTTGCATTTCCTGGAAATTAGAACTTTAAAGATAAGCAGAGGATCAGAGAGATGGATAAGGAGAAACTTCTTTTGCTGACTGGGACAGTTTAGAGTGAGAGGAAGCATTGTCTAAACTTCAGACCTTTCAGGAGTGAAATTAGAAAACACTTGGATGCACGGAAAAAAATCGGAAGAGGTTTGGAACTTAATTCCACCAGTGATTATTTACGGTAAATTTACGGTTAATTTTAAAATCCAGGGCTGATAAGATTTTTGAGAATTAAAGATAAGAAGGAAAGAGGGAAAGGGGAGTGTGTACAGAATTAGATCATTGGCCAGCCATTGAATCATTGAATGACAGAATGAGTTGGAGGGGCTGAATGGTTGGCACCTGTTCCTGATATTGGGGTCTACTGTAGTTTCTACCAATTAGGAGTTAACATGTGACTGATGAAATTTCACTTGAAGCCAAGGAAAGAGTCAGTTTTTGTTTATTCTAACATCTTTTTTAAAAAGAAAAGTCAGTGTTGAACAATGGATTTTATTTTGATTTCACTCACTTCCTGTTTGCAATTCCAGGATGAGATATCACTGTTTGTTTTGTTTCACCTTGTCTCTAGTTGCAGATGGCCCTGTCCCATTGTATTGTCCACTCTATTTCATTATCATAAGACCACAAGATATAGGAGCAGAATTAGGCTATTCGGTCCATCAAATTTGCTCCACCAATCTATCATGGCCGATATGTTTCTCAACTCATTCTCCTGCCTGCTGCCTGCAACCCTCAATCCTTTATTCATCCCTGTCCTAAATACACTCCATGACTTCGCCTCCACAGCTCTCTGAAGCAATGGGTTCCACAGATTCACCACCCTCTGGCTGAAGAACTTGCTCCTCATCTCAGTTGTAATAGGTCATCCCCTCACTCTGAGGCTGTGCCGTCAGGTCCTGGACTCTCTTCTAGTGGAATTACCTTTTGCATGTGCATTCTACCCAGACCTCTCAGTACTCTGTAAGTTTCAATCAGAGCCCCCCTCATTCTACTAAACTCCATCAAGTACAGACCCAGAGTCCTCAACTACTCCACATATGACAAGCCCTTCATCCCCAGGATCATTCTTGTAAATCTCCTCTGGACTCCCTCCAAAGCCAGCACATCCTTCCTTAGACAGGGGTTCCAAAACTGCCCACAATATTCCAAATGCACTCTGACCAAAGCCTTCTGCAGCCTCAGCAGAACATCTCTGTTCTTGCCCTATTGAAATGAATGCTAACATTGCATTTGCCTTCCTAACTGCCAACTAAACCTCCAAGTTAGCCTTAAGCATATCTGAACTAGAACTCCCAAGTGACTTTGTGCTTTAGATTACTCACTGCAACCATCTCTTCTGTGACTCCTGCTATCCATTTTGCCTCCCCCACCCCCACCACTCCCCCAACTCCCCCTCCCTCCCCCACCGGCTGTGTTCTTGATATTATCATCACCACCCTGGTCCTCTCCCTCCCTATCCTTTCATGTTAACACTCTCTGATATCAACAGTGCTTTGCACATTCTTTGGCTAAACATCTGGAGTCTCGTGAAGACAAAAAGGATGCCTCATAAGTGCATAAAGCTGGGATTGACCTCAAGTCTACAACAATATGGTGTCATAAAAACACTTCTTTCAAATTGGGCCAACATTAGGTTTTAGTTAAAAGCAGATGAGAATCAACTTAATGCAATATCTATGTGTGGCATAAGAAAGAATAAACTGCATTTCTAGAGCAGCCTATACAATCTCAGGATGTGCCAAAGCATTTTACAGCCAAGAAAGTACTATAGAAGTGTAGTTATTGATGTTATGTAGAAACTGAGATGTCTCTGTGAATATAATAAAACTGCAAAAAATAATTAAACTTCAAGAAAACAAGACCACAAAACTGAGTGCAACTTTTGCTTATGCAATGTAACTGGTAGACTCTGTATTTTAATTTACAAAATATTTAGTTCATGATAATCAGCATTTCCTTTCCTGCAAGTCACTGCCTCTGTGACATTTCAGTGGTTGATGGGCTCTCGTTTTTTAATGTTTGCTCAGTGTTCTGCCTGTTCTCTTGAGGCATTTTTCCGTATGTCATCTCCAGAATGTGATACACATTCACCCCACTCAAGAATCCTGTGGATCTTCTACTCGTCATGGCTATGAAAGGCCATTCTGCTTTGACAGTCTCTCGGTGAAGCCTTTCCAGGGGGGATACCCCCAACACTTGAGATGAAGAGTATTGAGCTGAACGTGAATGGTTTGAGGCAAGGTTGAGCAGATTGGGATTGCACCCTTTGGAGTTTGAGGACCAAATGATGCAAGAGGGGAGGTGATGGCCTAGTGGCTTTATCGCTGGATTGTTAATGCAGAGACCCTGGGTTCAAATCCTGCCATGGCAAGCAGTAGGATTTGAACTCAATATAAATCTGGAATTAAGAGTCTAATGATTACCATGAATCCATTGTTGACTGTTCGGAAAATCCCATTTGCATCACCAATGTCCTTTAGGGAAGGAAGCTGTAGTCCTTACCTGTGCTAGCCTACGTGTGACTCCAAACTCACAGCAATTGGGTTGACTCTCAACTGCCCTCTGGGCAATAAATGCTGCCAGTGTCCAGCCAGTGACACCCTCAACCTGTAAATGAATAAAGAAAAATCCTGAATGGACCTGACAGAGATGTTTCTCTGGAGGTTCCCGTGGGAGAATCCAGAAACAGGAGGCACAGATAACAAGTTAAGAGTCTTTTATTTAACTCAGAGAAAAGGCAATTTCTTTTTCTGTTTGAGGATTGTGTAATGATATGTGCCTTTTTTCTGTCCTGTTTCTCTTGAAGAGAGGTGTTGTAAACCTGTTGCTGAGGTGTCTGCTCCATGGTAGCCATGATGTGGAGGAGCCGGCGTTGGACTGTTAAAATCATACCGTACCAGGTTATAGTCCAGCTGGTTTATTTGGAAGCACTAGTGCTCCGAAAGCCAGTACTTCCCAAATAAACCTGCTCCATGATAAGCAGAGCAAATAGCTTTGCATTTTTAAAAAATTAGACAAAAAAAAATGAATGGGTGGAGTCAGTCCCAGGGTTTTAGTTTTGCTCTCAGTTGTTGAAGAGTTAAAGCTGCTAGATACAGCTCTTTCTCTGCTGCTTCTAAAAGCTTGAGTTTCCTCTCTGCTGCCAAATTCATTCTGTGAGTGTTCCTTCTTGTGGACTGGAAGAGATAGAAAGTGAGGGAAATAGTTTTTTTCTGAATTTGCCTTTACCAAGGGTATGTTATGGGATGTTGCTATATTGGAGCAGTTGATGAGTAGTAGGTGGTTGAATAGGCTGGGGCTGTTTTCCCTGGAGGGTCAAAGGTGGAGAGGTGACCTTATAGAGGTTTATAAAATCATGAGGGGCAAGAATAGGATAAATAGACAAGGTCTTTTCCCTGGGGTGATGGAGTCCAGAGGGCATAGGTTTAGGGTGACAGGAGAAAGATATATAAGAGACCTAAGGGACAACCTTTTAACGCAGAGGGTGGTACATGTATGGAATGAGCTACCAGAGGAAGTGGTGGAGGCTGGTACAATTACAACATTTAAAAGGCATCTGGATGGGAATATGAATAGAAAGGGTTTGGAGGGATATGGGGCCGGGTGCTGGCAGGTGGGACTAAATTAGGTTGGGATATTTGGTCCACATGGATGAGTTGGACCGAAGGGTCTGTTTCCATGCTGTATATCTCTATGACTCTAAGTATTTCAACAGAGTTAGAGTTATGTTAATTATTCTTTTTATGTTTGTACTGTAACTGTGGTGTAAGAATAAAAGTTGCCCGAAACATTGATTTTCCTCCTCCTTGGATGCTGACCTGCTGTGCTTTTCCAGCACCACTCTAATCTTGATTCTAATCTCCAGCATCTGCAGTACCCACTTCCGGCTAAGATTAAAGTGTGTTTTGCATAAAACCAAGAAGTTTGATCAATCAAATCACATCTGGAACACAGTGTCTTACACTCATCTCTAAATATGATAAACGTTAGGGTCTAGACTATCTCCTTTGTTTTGAGGAGGTTGGGACTGGTCCATGACAACTGTTATGGAATTTTTTTCTCCAGAAACAGTGGAGGTTGGATCATTCCACATATTCAGGGCTGGGTTAGACATGTATGTGATTGACCAGGCAGCCAAGGGTTATGAGGAGAGACCACAACCAGATCAGCTGCGATTGCATTGAATGGTGAAGAAGGTTCATGAGGCTGAAGGGCCTAATCTGCCCCCAATTCTTGTTTCTCGAATCTGACAGCATACTCATTTGGCTGACCTTAGCTGGGGTGTTGCTCCGGTTCCAGTTGGTCACTCATATCTGACCCAACTGACAGTAGACGGAGATGGTGAGGGTCTGAGGGCCTTGATTATGGGGGAGTCACTGCCAAGTATGACCCCATCCTTATACCTGTGTTCTCCAGGGTGACCAACTCTTCTGAAGGGACAGCTAAAAGGCAAACTCTCTCCTTTCTGTTCACATAGAATCACAGAACTGTTATGACGCAGGAGGAGGCCATTTGGCCCACCATACCTATACCAGCTCATCAAATGAGTATCATTACCTAGTGCCAATCTCTTTCTTTTCCCCATACCCTTCTTTCTATCTCAATAATTATCCAATGTTATCTTGAATATCTCAATTGAACCTGCCTAGATAAGAACATTTACTTGTTGAGATCTAGGATCTTGTTGGTTACCTCAAGAGCTTTATATTTATGACTTAGAACAAACTTGTACAATTTAACTGTGAAGATATTTGTTTAGAAGTTGACTATTGCTGAGTATGCAGCTCGCTGTCTCTTAAAATAGTCTTCCTGCAGTAAGATTTGGAGGTATCTCTGCTGTCCTCTTAAGAAATGCTATGCCTGGAATCATAGAGACATTGTGAGACAGAAAATGTCGATGCAGACAGTTGAGTTGATGCTGGATCAGTACAGACGAACCCAGTCAGTCCCATTTCCCCTGCCCCAATGCCACAGACTTCAAAATTCATTCAGAGTATCAAAGATTAACCTTTAGGTCATGGACAGGGGCCTGAAAGAAAGCAGCTGTTCCTCTTAGTTGAAGGGTCAATGACAAAGAGGCATATTTTTAAAGTGAAAGGCAGAAGGTTTAGAGGTGATTTGAGGAAAAGTTTTCTCACCCAGAGAGTGGTGGAGATCTGGAATGCACTGCCAGGGAGGGGAGTTGAGGAGTGAAACCTTCTATTCTTTAAAAGGTACTTGGATGAGCTCTTGATGAATGTCATAACATCCAAGGCTATGGATCTAGTGTGGGAAAGTGGGACTAGTGCAGACAGTCATATATTTTTGGTGGTACAGACTTGATGAGCCAAAGGACCTCTTCTGTTGTGTGATTCAGAACAAGACTGTGAGCAAATACTGGGAGAAACATCCTAGGAACACCACAAAAACTGTGCTTTTCAGAAATGTTCCTCTGAATGAGTGTCCTGAGTAGAGTTGTTGATTATTAGGAGCACTTGGCAGTTGGTGGGGGAGCAATTGTGAGGGATGGGGATGAGAGGCACTTTATGATGGTAACCCCAAACCTCTGTTTATAAACCAAATCAGTGTCAAATTTAAGCATGGGTCCGTTACCAGGAGAAATAAATTTATAGTTTTCCATTGGGAATTATAAAGGACTAATGGCAATTCATAGCATCCCTAGAGTGTGGAAACAGACTATTCAGCCCATCATGTCCACAATGACCTTCCAAAAAGCATCTCACCCAGACCCACCCCCATACCCTTTTCTTGTAACCCTGCATTTACATGGTTAATCCATCTAGCCTGCACATCCTTGGACACTTTGGGCAATTTCCCATGGCTAATCCACCTAACCTGCACATCTTTGGATTGTGGGAGGAAACCGGAGCACCCAGAGGAAATCCCACATGGACAATGTGCAAACTCTACACAGACAGTCACTCAAGGATAGAATTAAACCCAGATCCCTGGCACTGTGAGGCTGCAATGCTAACCACTGAACTACCGTGTCAACTAAACTGGTGCCTCTTTCTTTAGATACATTCATTCTTTTTAAAGTTGTGGCTTTTTTCTTTTTTTCTTTTCACCTACTTCCTTCTTTTCTCTTTTGAAAATTCTGTCTCCTCTCACGTTGTGTTTTAGTTCCACAGGCCCCAGCAACCCTCCTATACATTGCTCAAACTCTACCGTCGGGAATATATCCCTGTCAAACTTGATTTCTTTTTTCCCATTTTCACCAGTGTCCTCAATAGCCACATTCCAATTGAGGTTAATTCTACCCTAATCAACTGACGCAATTCCTGTTAAATTTGTTTCATTTTATTTTAAAAGATTTGCTCCGTTAATGACAACAGGTGACAAACTTAGAACAAAAGTAAAGCACAGCAACAAATTTCAATTGCCAGGATCAGCTTTGGTGGACAGTATTACTGTGGTGTAAAAAGTGAGGCCTGCAGATGCTGGAGATCAGAGCTGAAAATGTGTTGCTGGTTAAAGCGCAGCAGGTCAGGCAGCATCCAAGGAACAGGAAATTCGACGTTTCGGGCATAAGCCCTTCTTCAGGAAGGGTTTATGCCTGAAACGTCAAATTTCCTGTTCCTTGGATGCTGCCTGACCTGCTGCGCTTTAACCAGCAACACATTTTCAGCAGTATTACTGTGGTACATTGTACAATTTAGGTGCACAATACAATTGTTCTTCAAAATAGCTATTTTTATTAATGAGCCCCTTTTTTCTTTAATTCTATGAGTTAGTCTCAAGGCTAAATAATTCAATATTGCTTTACTTCAAACAGCTTCAAAATCATGGCTCTTTATCTGTTAAGGACTTGCACTTACGATGGTTCTGATGAAATGTTACAGATTTGAAATGTTAACTTGTTTGTCTCATCAGAAATGTTGACAGACCAGAATATAGCCAGCATTTCCTGCTTTCGGTTGCAAATTCCCAGCCTCCGTTTTGCAACCTTGGGAAGTACAAAAGCACATCATGATCTTCTGAATACATTTCAAATGTTGTCATTACTGTTACAGAAGTAACATGGCAGCCAATTTGTATCCAGTGAAGCCCCACAAATTGTGCTGAGTTCGTGAAAAGACCATCCATTCTTGAGTTGAAGTTAGTTTCGGGATTAATGTTAGCCCAGGACAACTGGCAATGTTTCTCTGACCTTTTTTCAGAATTGTGCCACTGGCTCTTTAATGTCCATCTGAGATGGTCAATGGGTTCTGGCTTTAACAATTCATCCAAAGCATGGCTGATGTGCGCACAGACAGTTACAAGAAAATAGGTCTTCAAAAGCAAATCCTGCCTGAATCTTCTTATAGAAGTCTAGATTAGAGTGGTGCTGGAAAAGCACAGCAGGTCAGGCAGCATCCGAGGAGCAGGAAAATCGATGTTTCGGGCAAAAACCCTTCATCAGGAATGATTCATTTTCCTGTGCCTTGGGTGCTGCCTGGCCTGCTGTGCTTTTCCAGCACTACTTTAATCTAGATTCTGATCTGCAGCATCTGCAGTCCTCACCTTTGCCTGCCTGAATGTTCTTATAACATAAATTGGCAACATATATATGTAGGATGAACAGCAAAGGTCTTTTCCCTTTGGTGGGTTGGGGGGTGGGGGTGGTGTTCAAAACTAGAGGGCACATTTTTAAGGTGAGATGAAAAAGGTATAACAGGTAACATTTTCACACAGAGGTGTGGTATGTGACTGTACCTGGTACTACCTGCCTATTCATAAATTATGTCTATCACAATCTGTGCCAAGTTGTAGTTAGTTCTTACCACACATGCACTTCATTGCAATTCAATCCAAGTAAGTATTTACAACAGATATAGTATCATAATTTTAGGTATCTACAGGCTAGGATTTTTACCATTGATTATGGGTGAGCAGAAGAAAATATCCTTTCCAAAACTTTCTTTTGGCAAAAGTTGAGAGAGTTCAGAACCTATAAAACACCATTTGACCCAAAAATATCTGGAATAATTTCATTTTAATTAAAAATGAGTGAAGAGTTTACAAACAAGTAAATAGAAGCACTGTGGTCATGGAATAATCTCAGAATAAACCATAAACAAGCATTGAAGACCATAAAGTCATAAGGAATGGGAACAGGAGGAGGCCGTTGGACCCCTTGAGCTTGATCTACCATTCAATAGGATCATTGGAGATCCAAGTTACTCTCATCCACTTTCATGCCATTTCCCAAATCCCTCGATTCCCCTTCTGATCAAGAATCTATCTATCTATCTCAGTATACGCAAAGACTCTGCCCCACCCCCTAGCTCTCTGTGGCAAGTCATTCCAAATACTCACATCCCTTAGAAGAAAGAAATTCTTCCTCATCTCAGTCTTAAATTGTCATCTCTTTATTCTGAGACTATACCCTCTGGTCCTAAATGTTCCCATAAGGGAAACATTCTCTCAGCATTTACCAGCATGAGCCTTTGCTCATAAACAAATCCCTCCATATCACGGATCATCCTGGTGAACTTTCTTTGAACCATCTCCAATATGGTGGGGGTGGGGGTGGGGGTGGGGGTGGGGGTGGGAGTGGAGGTGGGAGTGGAGGTGGGGTGGGTGGGGGGAACCAAAACTGCTCTCAGGACTCCAGATATGGTCTCACCTTGTGCAGCTGCAGGGACTTCCCTACTCTTATAACCAATCCCCTTGAATTAAGGGCCAATATTCCATTAGCCTTCCTGATTACTTGCTGCACCTATGAGATAGCTTTCTGTGTTTTGCGCACAAGGACCCCTAAGTAGTTTTGTGCTACTGCTTTCTTCAGGTTTTTTTTTATTGAAATAACACTCCCTTTTGTTCTCCCTTCCAAAAGGAGCAACTTGGCATTCTCCTCCATTTACCAACCTTTTGTCCATTACTTATCAATATCTCTCTGTAAACTGGTTGTATCCCTCTCACAACCAACCTTTCCATCTATTTTAGTGTCATCTGCAAACGTGGCCACAGTACTCTCACTTCCTTCCTTAGCATTTATTATAAACAATTGCAGTCCCTGCACTGATCCCTCTGGAACTGCACAGGTCACGAGTCATCAACCCGAAAGAGACCCCCTTATCTCCATTCACTGTTTCCTGCCCATGAGCCTATTCTCTATCCATGCCAATATCCCACCTTCAACACCCTGGGGTCTCATGACTCAACCTTTTGTGAGGTGCCTTGTCAAATTATCCTTTTATTTTGAGCTCACTACTACCATCTCAAGGGCAACTAAAGATGGGCAATAAATCAGGGCCAGTGAGGCCAGACCAGTGATGCCCATGACTAAATAAAATATAAATAGGTAGGTCTCCTACACATGAGCATCCATTCAACGTGTTCACAGCTCTCCAGCTGTGGTCTGACAACTGCCTTAGATAGTTTTAACAAACCCTTCCACCTTTTATTATGCATTATGGAATCACATTTAAATAACCTTCAGCTCCTCTATTCCTCCAGCTAAAATGATTAACTTCACATTTCCCCACATTATATTGCCAGGTTTTTGCCCACTCAACTTTTTTACCCCCCTCTGGAGCCTCTGCTTCATCCTCATTGCTTGTTTTCCCATGTACATTTGTGTCATCTGATAACTTTGTAACAGTAAATTTATCTTCCTCATCCAAGTTAACATATATTTTTAGTTATGGCCATAGCACTAATACCTGTGGTACCCCACTAGTTACAGCCATCATGAAAATACCCACTATATCTCAACTCGCTGGCATCTATTTGTCAGTCAATCCTCTATCCATAATAATACAGGACCTCTAACACCATGGATTGTTATTAAGTGGCATATCAAATGCCTTCAGAAAATCTAGATGTGTTACATCCACTGCTATCCGTTGATCATTCCTTTAGTTGACACCAATGTCCTACGAAATGGCTTTGCAAGCGGCACAGTTTTATTCAAGAGTTTAGTTTGCAAACACCTTCTCAAGGGAGAGAAAGTTAAATACTGGCCATGCAAGTGATCCTCGCAATCCATTACAAAAAATGGATAGCACTGCAGGATTAATTTGTTTCTACAATTAGGAGAGAGGAGAAATGGAGAACTCGAGTTTAATAGCTTATCGAAAAGGTGGCACCTCCCACAATGCTGGGGCTTCAGGCTGGATACCAAGTTGAGGGGACCAGTAAAAGGATGCAATGGTGACAGATTCAACTGTGAGAGATAATCTGATGAGGGAACATATTCAGGGCTCCAGGAAAAAGACGAGGAAGTTGCATTGGGCGAATTGCTCTTGCAGAGGCACTTGTATGTCAGGCTGAATACCTGTCTTCATTCCTGCAACCATCCTGTGAAATGGAACTCACCCTAATTCAAGTTCTCAGTAGAAGCACCATACTGTCGCAGAACAAGTATAGCTTTGATCCAGCACCACTTTGCCCTCAATCTTAGAATGGCATGAGAATACATCAGCGTAATGTTGGTCCTATTTAATTTACCTGGAACTGGTTGAGTGCCCAAACTGTTTTCACAAAATATCTTTCACAGTCAGTGTACACAACACTTTTATTTGCATGCTTGGCATAGGTTAGATTTGAACTCTGCTCTCAATGGCAAAATGTCAATATCTGGCCCATCAGACCCTGGTTCTTATATATCTACTTTATCAGAAATCAATACTTGCACTGCAGTGACAGGATCCAAATATATTCAGCATTTATGTAAATTTACATGATAAAAGAGAGCTGCGTAGGAGCTTCCAAGAGGGTGAAATGGGCAGGAATCATTTCTAGCTACTTAACAACGGTCAGTACAATTATTACAGAAAACCTTTCGTAACCTGGAAAAGCAAACACTGTGGTGACTGTAGCATGAGACAAGTAAGCTACGCAGTTTTAAAATTTGTGAATACAAATGGTCAGTCAGGACATACACAGCTGTGGGCAGCAAAAAAAAACCAAACCAGATGTAGCTCTATTACACAGGAGAGTTTTGATGCAGAGATTGCCCTACTAGGAAAGATGGAATGGAAATTATTCCCTGGAATGTAGAATCATAGAGTTGTACAGCATCGAAACAGACCCTTCAGTCCAACTCGTCCACGCCGACCAGATAGCCTAACCTAATCTAGTCCCATTTGTAGAACCTGGTCCATATCCCTCTAAACCCTTCCTATTCATATACACATCCAGATGGCCTTTTAAATGTAATTGTACCAGCCTCCACCACTTCCTCTGGCAGCTGCCCCTTAGGTCCCTTTAAAATTTTTACTAAACCTACACCCTCTAGTTCTCAATTCCCCCACCCCAAGGATAAGACCATGTCCATTTACCCTAGCCATGCCCCGCATGATTTTATGAATCTCTAACTAGTTGAATGGAAAGTGTTAGGCCATGTTTGGAATATTGTGTGCAATTCTGGTCTCCTGTATCAGAATGATGTTGTGAAACTTAAAAGGGTTCAGAAAAGACTTACAAGGATGCTGCCAGGGTTGGAGGTTTTGAACTGTGGGTTGAGGCTGAAAGCTGGGGTTGTTTTTCCTAGAATGTCAGAGGCTGAGAGGTGACGCATAGAGGTTTATAAAATTGTGAGGGGCATGGATAAGATAAATAGACAAGATCTTTTCCTTGGGGTGGGGGAGTCCAGAACTACAGGGCATAGTTTTGGCGTAAGAACAGAAAGATATAAAAGGGACCTAAGGGGCAACCTTTTCACACAGAGGGTGGTACGGGTATGGAATGAGCTGCCAGAGGAAGTGGTGGAGGCTGGTACAATTTCAACATTTAAAAGGCATCTGGATGGGTATATGAATAGGAAGGGTTTGGAGGGATATGGGCCAAATGCTGGCAAATGGGCCTGGATTAGGTTGGGTATCTTGTCAGCATTGAAGAGTTGGACCAGAGGGTCTGTTTCTAAGCCATACATTCTCTATGACTTTATGACTACATAGATGCATAGGAAATTTTTGACAACATAGACATCCCAAGAAATCAAGAAATAGAGGACCGGCCATTTTGAACAGAAGTGAGGAGAAATTTCTTCACTCAAAGCACTGTGAATCTCTGGAATACTCTAACTGAGAGATGTTCAGTGTTTTGTATATTCAAGTCAGATTAACAGATTGTTGGATGCAAAGGGGTTTAAGAGGTATGAAGTTACTGTGGGAAGGTAGCATAAAGGTACAGGATCAGCCTTGCTGCTTTAGAAAGTAGAACAGACCTATTCCTACCTATGCTCTTAAAGGAAAAGGAACATTGGCTTGTTTTTGTGGAAACACTATTCCACATCTCAGAGATATACAGCTCCACAGCAGGATGTGGAGCTAACACTTTGGGATCATTGCAGAGAAGGCAACATTGCCTATTCAAGTGGATTTCAGCTATCTCAAATTAGCACTTGAATATTCTCTCTTGGGGGTCTTGACCAACAATTACCTGTTGAAATGATCAAAGGACAGAACAACACTTATTGACCATTTGCAGAACCACAACATGAGCATGTTTTGCCAAAGGAAGTGATTCTGCAGCTATGGAGAAATTGAGACATCAAGGAACACAGAGAGCTAATGTAATTGTGACTTGATTATTTATTCCAGAAGTTGAATTTAGGATGACAATATCACTTAATTGGTCTGTAGGTGTGAGATTTTCAATGTTGTTGACTGAAAAAAATAGTTTGCAGCCAAGTTGGAGGTGGTTTACAATATGGTCGTGTGTAGAAATGGTACAGAATCATTTGTCTCAATCTCTATTTAGAATTTAAAAGCTTAGCTCCTTTCATGAGGTTTGAAACTATAGAGACAATCAATAGGACTCAAATTGGACTGTTGCAAATCTGCTGATTCAAGCACTCCAAACTGACTTCCAAGGAAAAGCAAAAAAAACATTACACTGCTCATCTTGAAGGCAATTGAATAGCATCGAGTGACTAGGTCAGGGCACAGGAAAGTGCTGAGAATGTGCATTGCAAACAGAGCAGTCCAAACTAAATAACACTCGACTGTTTGATACAAACTACCTGAAGACTGAAGCCTTTTATTTATAGCATTTTCTTGCTAACATCCAACAACAGGATCCAGTACACAAGATTAGATTCCCTACAGTGTGGAAACAGGCCCTTCGGCCCAACCAGTCCCACTGACCCTCTGAAGAGTAGCCCACCCAGACCCATTTCCCTCTGACTGATGCACCTAACACTATGGGCAATTTAGCATGGCCAATTCACCAGGCCTGCACATGTTTAGACTGTGGGAGGAAACTGGAGTAGCCGGAGGAGTTCCACGCAGACACAGAGAGAATGTCCATACAGTCAGTTGCCCGATACTGGAATTGAACCTGGGTCCCTGGAGCTGTGAGGCAGCAGTGCTAACTACTGAGCCACCGTGCCGCTGCATCCCTTCCCTTCTCCTCCACCCCCCCCCCCCCCAATGAATGCAAAAATAGGAATAAAGATGTGCGAATTTAAGACTGAGATGAGGAAGAATTTCTTCTGAGTAGGGTTCCTTTCCACAGAATGCTGTGGAGCAGAGTATTTGAGCATATCTAAGAGATAGATAGCTCTTGGTTTCCGGACTCAACCAGAATCTATGAGGAAACTGCAGGAAAGTGGATGGGAGAAATGTCAGATTAGCCACAAAGCCATCGAATGGCAGAGCAGGTTTTCAGGGCAAACGACCTAATCCTGTACCTAATTCTTATAGTTTTATAAACACAAACCTATACAGTTATAATGGAAGACTATAATTTCCAATGGTTCCAGGAATGAAGGGACTTCACTTTAACAGATAGGTTTGAGCAGCTAGGGCTATTGTTTTGAGAAATCTGCGAGATGATGCAATCAAGGTATTCAAAATCATGAGGGGGTCTGAACAGAGAAACCATTCTGAGAGCAGAAGGATGGAGAACTAGTGGAAATTGATTGAAGTAAAAGAATCAATGGCAATAGAAGCAAAACGAAATTTACACAGAATGGCAGGTGGTTCAGTGGCTCCGTGATTAGCACTGCTGCCTCACAGCGCCAGGGACCTGGGTTCCATTCCAACCTTGGGCAACTATCTGTGTGGAATTTGTTCATTTTCCCAGTGGGTGCTCTTGTTTCCTCCCACAATCCAATGATGTGCAGGTCAGGTGAATTGGCCATGCTAAATTGCCCAGTGTTAGGTGCATTAGTCAGGGGTGCATATATAGTGTAGGGGGAATGGGTCTGCGTGAGTTACTCTTTAGAGGGTT
This sequence comes from Hemiscyllium ocellatum, assembly GCF_020745735.1. Taxonomy (NCBI): domain Eukaryota; kingdom Metazoa; phylum Chordata; class Chondrichthyes; order Orectolobiformes; family Hemiscylliidae; genus Hemiscyllium; species Hemiscyllium ocellatum. Next base: position 10,145,619 of record NC_083424.1, read on the forward strand.
GGTGTGGACTTGTTCGGCCAAAAGGGCCTGTTTCCCTATTGTAAGGAATCTGATCTAATCTGGAGTTCACTAACTGACAGCATTGGGATTTAATCTTGGTATTCAAAAAGGATTTGGACAATTATCTGAACGGAAAGAAGTTGCAGGGCAGGAGAACTAGCCAAGTTGCTCTGTAGACTGCCAACAAATGTGATGGCCAAGTGGCCTCTTCTACTGGTGTAACTGATTGATGCAATGGCAATGTCTTCAGATACAGAGTTTCAGCAAGGTGACGCCACACTGCCTTAACTGTACAGTGTTGACAAATAAACAATGTCAAGCACAGATTTTAGTTATGCTTTAAAATGATTGAACGTCATAAAGACATGAATACAGAAAAGGTCATTGCTGCTCGTTAGGATGTCAATAACAGAAGAAGGTCATCAATAGTGTTTGACAGAGGTGGCCTGCATTTTAAAAGTTGATGGTTTGTTGCAACAGGGTTATAAAAAATGTTCAAAGTCAAATACTGCAGCTGCTGGAAATCTGAAATCAAAAGAGAAACTCAGTAGGTCTGGTAGCAAGTGTGGAGACATAAATAGAATTAACCCTAGAGTTCAATGAAGCAGCCATATTGAATTGAGATGTTTCTCTCTCCACAGTTGCTGCCTGATCTGCTGAGTGTCTTTAGCAATTTCTGTTTCAATATTGATCTCTGCTTCAGCCATTTCCTGTCACATTCTATCCTCTGGGAGAAGATGGATGAAAACTTTAAAAGTCAAACACAAAGCCAGTGGATATGAATTTGGATGGTCCTAGCAAAGGGCCCGCAAAAAAAGCATACAAATCACCTTCAGAACTGCAAATTCCTTCACAATAATTGAGGAACCTAGAAGCTTTTACATTAATAAGGTTGATGATGGGCAACAGATTTAACTCTTCTTGAAATGGTAGAGTTACAAGCACAAACTGCGTGGCCCTTCTTAAACCTAAATACTCACAGATCCTGGAATATGGTGCAAAATAGGAGACAAAAACACCCATTATAGGCACCTCAGGTGATCTACCAAAGAGGCTGCACACATCAAACATTGGTGCTTAAAACTCAGATCAATACTTCAGCATTACCTCCACCTGCCACCACAAACATATGAACATTACTTCCACCTGGGATGCTGCTAAAGTGAAGGACAAGAGACAGGAATGGTTTTCAGTCAAGCTTTTAATGAAAAGATTGTAAAATAAGAGTTTGATTGCTGTACATTAAGACTGTAACATTTCTGAATGCTGAGTTCAGCATACATTTGTCTATTTTTATTATATGACACATGACAATTTTGAGCTGCAAATAATGCAGCCCTGACCTGAATTCTAGCTTTTTTTTTTGCGCGAGAAAGTGACGATTTCAGAACACAAAAAAAAAGATAAATACTGTTACCCCAAGCTACGCAGTGGCAGGATGTGGAATGCTTGCCATGCAGTAACTTAGGATGAATGTGCATTGTGACAAGAAAGAAACACATTGTATTAAATACAACAAACATATTACATCTTCAATGCAAAGCCAATAGAGGAAAAAAATTGTCCAGTCTTTTGCAAATAATGTCTTCACAGGTTATGCGGTTTATGGCTATGTGGTAAGTCTCTGAGATTTTTTTTTCTGTAAAAAGGTCCAACTTATACAGCTTCTTGCATATGAACTGAAACTTAAATGCAAACAGTGTGTACAGGATTCAAAAAAGAAATAAATACATTCATTACTGCAAATACATACATATATTGATAAAAAGAACACTGTCAAAAAAGTGTTAAGTTTGCACCATTTTTGTCAGAAAGAAGCATTCTGCTGAGGTCTGAGACTGTTGAAAGTTTACATGTAAACAATGAGATAAATACATAATTTTTGAGTCACATGAGGTTTTTTTATACTCATTAAAATGTGCTTTGGTTTAAAAATAGTTTCTTTTTTGTGAATTTGGGTATGAGCTTTATTTTTTATACAACTCTGATAACTTTCAAAACAAAAAGGAACACAAAAAAAACATCAACAGGAACGAATGACTACAGCCTATATTTTACTTTTTTTGCATGAGCTGCCTAAACCTCATCCGAGGCTCTGTGTGTATCTGAAAAAAAAACCCCCTCCCTCCCCACCCCATCAAAATCTTAAATATGAAACTAGTGTTCTGCTTCTCATTAAAATACAGAAAATGTCTCGATACATTATGACATTATATAAATGTAGTTGAGATTACTGCACTGTGCAGGTGCTGAACAATCCCTGAATTATGAACCTTTTATTGTCACAGTTTGGAAAGTTTACCGTTTTTAAATTTTTTTTAAATTTTCCTTTGAATAAAAATCTATCAACTGCAATTCTACATAACTACTCGAAAAGGAAAGCTCCTGTACAATACCTTCGCTGTACACAAACATAATGTCATACTCGTTTTAAGTGCTGAGAACGGTACTGCACTCTGTTCAATTGTTTAAGCTGTAATCACTAGTTTAGTTTAGATCTTCGTTTCATCCCAACATATATATATATTAAATATATATATTTAAAACAAAAAGAAAACAAAAAAAAATCTTGGGAAATAAGGAAAGACCATCTATGGACTTGCTCCAGTGTCCCCTCAGTAAAACAAACTGGAATATGATCATGTGCTGTCCAAGTCATTTTTGTCACCCCAAATGCCAAAAATAAATGACTCAACTTGGTTCATTTAAGAAAGGGGCCCCTTTCTTGTGAATCCCCTCCTTCCTCCGTACCTATACTCGGTTTGAGAGGTGTAACCAAAAAAAAAGATATTTTTCCATCAGGACTCATACAATGTTCGAACTGAATCAATTATCAAAACGTGAAATTATCATTTAAAAAAAAGAAACACAAAAACCCTAAACCAGCCCTATATATATATTATATATATATATATATTTATATTTGTTTAAAAAAGCTTTCTGTATCTTTGTATTAGGGCATTTTAGGCGCTATTGTGACAGATACATTGTAAACCTTTTCCAAAGTAGTTGGAAATCTGTTCCAATCAAAGCCATCAAAATCTGCCTCCGCATGCCCTGATTCACTATAGTCTTTGTTTCTATGCAGCAATTGTGAATTTGGTTTCATCAGGAATGTACAGCTAAGAGACAAAAAGCTCATTATCCTCACACCTTGCTGCCTTCACTATAACTTCCGTACCATGCTAATAATAATGGGTAGGCCTTTACTGGCTAGCAGACCTAATGTAAACACCAGTTTAACTCTTTCCACGCCATGCAGTTCATCTTCTCTTGGGTTCAGCAGCTCACCAATAAAAAGCTATTGAAAATACAAGCCCCGTTTCCCCTACCCCACACACCCTTCCCCACCCTCACCACGGAACTGGCCATTAACCAGTATGACTGCAGCAACTCTGAAGCAGTCATGACTTCTCGAGTGTATGGCTCAACATTCAAAACACTGTACACTGTTAGATAATTTGGTCGAGGCAGATAAAACGTATAAGTCTTATCTGGTCTGGTTTGGGAAAAAAAAATCAGCCAACATTTGGATAGAATCAAAAAAAAGAGCTGGGATGGACAATGTCAAAATGGAAATACTAAATCTTAAATTCATTGTTATTACTTTTTAAAGAGATCTATCCCCCTTTTCCCTTGCAATATTATTTGACTAAACCTTTTATTTAGTACTTTTTCCTTATAAATTATCATTGTGAAGAGGTAGCAAGCTGATAAGTCACTTCAACCAGACTTGTTCAGCACAGGGAGAGGAGCTAAACTCGGGAGGAAATACAAAAGGAAAAATGTACCTAAGGAAATAACAGCAAGTCCAGCCTACACCAAACTACCCCAGCTAGATCCTCAACTTTCCAGTTTAAACATTCACATAAAAGTTACAAAAGGTCCTTACTTCTTAATAAAACAAGCACCTCGAAGCTTCGAGGATTCTTTTTCTTCCCCTAAACAACTATTGGAAACTAAAGACCCCGTTCCCCGATCAATCAACCACCCACCCACCCCCGTTGCTCTTTCTCCCATTGAAAACATGTTGTAAAGGAGGCTGGAGAAATGTGGGAGAGGAGAAAGAAACGTACACACACACGCACACACACACACACACTCACACAAAAAAATATATAATTGAGGTTGGAGTCTTTGGCTTATGTTGGTGAGGTATGCATTCTCATGTGGCTTATCAGGTTGCGTTGCTGCGTGAACTTGCCACCACAGATTTGACATTCGTAGGGCTTCTCGCCCGAGTGGACCCGCATGTGCTCGGTCAATCGGTACTGCCGTGTGAAACGCATGCCACACTCCTCACAGGCAAAAGGCTTCAGGCCCAAGTGGCTGCGCATGTGGCGGGTCATGGTGCCCCGCTGGGTGAACATCTTCCCGCAGATGTTACACGGGAAGGGCCGGGACAGCCAATGGGTCTTCTCGTGTTGCCGCAGCGTGGAGGGGTCCCTGTAGCTCTTCTCACAGACTGAGCACTTGTAGGGCCGTGAGTCGCTGGGGTACGGCGGGTTGGGGGCAGCCAGGCCACCGTCCACCTCCTCCTTCAGGTACAGTTCCTCTTCGGTGTGGCTCTCCACGTGGGCGTTTAGCTGCTCCGAGCTGGGGAAGCCCTTGCCGCAGGGGATGCACACGTACAGGTTGTCGCCGTACCCCGCTGGCTCAAAGCCGTCCTGGCCCGGCCTGTAGCCGTGGCCTCCTCCTCCGGCCACCGCGTCCTCCTCACCACTCTGGGCGCTGTCCTCGCTGCACTCTCTGCCGTTCTCCTCCTCCCCTCCCTCCTCCTCCTCCACCTCATCATCCTCTTCCTCTTTGCAGCGCACGGTGTGCTCAAAGTGACGCCCGGAATCCCGCTCCAGCGACTTGACCAGGGGACCCATGATAACCCCGTTGAGGAGTGAGGCTCCCTCGTCCCGGCAGTTGGCGCCCTCCGGCCTGCCGTACACCTTCTCCTGCTTCAGCCAGGGGGTGCTACCCCGAACCGCCAGGCGGAAGCCCTTGGGCTGCCCCGTGTCGGCCAGGATCTGGGCGTCAGAGGCCAGGTCACTCCTCTCCGGGCACTCGCTGTTCTCTGCTTTGTGAGGGTTGGCGGCGCCGTCTTCGAAGGGGGCACTGTTGGTGGTAGAAACAGAGGCAGGATGCGGAGAGCTGCCTTGGCTACACTCTCCGAGCTGCATGTCTTCCTGAGACATGTGGGGAGGGACCGAGGGGCTTTTCTTGGACAGGTCCAGGCCCAGCATCTGCTCGTGCTCCCCCTTGTTGCTGTTGGTGCTGTTATTAGTATTGCTGCTTTTGCTGGTGCCGCCGTTCTGGCCGAGAGAGTGAGGGTTTCCTTTGTTCGAGCTAGCGAGGTACAACTCTTCCCCGGTGACTTCCACCCGGTGCAGCTCCCCAGCCTGGAGCCTCTGGAGCGCCTCGGGGGAGCCCGAGTAGCGCGGCTGGATGACAGGGGCAGAGGGCAGCCTGTGCCCTCGCCCGGGTTTCCCTGGGCCTGGGCCCATCAGCTTGCCGTGCAAAGTCTTGCCGATGCGCTTCATCTTCTTCCTGCACACGGCGGCGAGGTCGTGGAGCTGGAGGTAGCTGGCTGCCGTCAGGAGGGCGTTAAAGTTCTGCTCGCTGGCCTGGTCCGTGCCCAGGAGCTTCCCGGTGTAGATAAAATCGAGGATCTGTCGGAAGATGGTGGCGTTGACCATATCAGTGTCCAGGTTGATCAAGTTATCATGGAGCACGAGGGACTTGAAGTACATGCTACTGGCTGCCAGGATGTTCTTGTGGGCACGGAACAGGGCATTCTCCACCACAATGATAACATCACAGAAGAACCCCTTGCTTCTCTGTTGGTTTAGCTGCAGCAGCAGTTGTTTGGCGTGATTTGGGAGCTCCATTTCCACCTCTAATTCCTCAAACTTTAACCACCTGGAAAATAAAAGCGAAATAACAAACATGCTTAAAGGTTATTAGAAAAAGCATTGAAAAGACTTTATGCGCATGCCCTATCTTCGAGTTGGTGTTCCCCAATACTTGCTGTTGTGAGGAGTGGCAGATAGGCAGATACGTCAATCATTTACCTGCAGGTATCAATGCATGTTTATTAAGGATAGCTCATCAATGTCGACCACATTCAGTTTCCTCTGCATAGCACAGTAATTACTTTGGGGAAAGAGAGGACTGCAGATGTTGGAGATCAGGGTTGGGTGTGTGTGGCGCTGGAGAAGCACAGCAGGTGAGGCAGCATCAGGGACCACATTGCTGATGAAGGGCTTCTATCCAAAACATCGATTCTCCTGCCTCTCGGATGCTGCCGGACCTGCTGCGCTTTTCCAGCAACACACTCTTAATTATTACTTTGGGCCAAGGTAGTGCTGAGGATGCCTCTTCCAAAAAGGGACCAATTTACTTGTCCCAATCTCACAATGTTTAATAAAAATGATGGGCTGAAAGGTTTTTATGGCACAGTGGTAGCTTCCCCACCTCTGGGCCTGAAAACCTGGGTTCATGTCCCACTTGCCCCAGAAGTGTATCAGGGAAAAAGAAAAATCAATGTGATGTTGATGTGGTGTTGGCAGGAAAAGAACTGAAGGGCTCTTGTAGAGTCCCTGCTTCTAAGCCAGGAGGCCTTAGTTCAAGTCTCACCAAATTCAGGAGGAATATCATAACACATCTGAACCGGTTGGTTATAAATAATCGACAGCAGCAGCACAGTGGTACTGTCCCTACCTCTTGGCTTAAATACCTGGGTTCTGGTCCCACCTGCTCCAGTGGTGTGTAGTAGCATCTCTGCACAGGTTCTCGATGGGCTGAATGGCCAAACCTCTCCTAAAAGTGTCCAAAGTTGATCAGGCAGAATAGAAGGAGGTGATTTTATGGCCACTAATTTAGTGATGGATCGGAAGGTGGAAGGAGACACACTGAAAACTCTCTCCCCACTGCCACCACTACCCTGTACCTGTAACTACATCATTACACACCATTGATTAGCTCAACTTTCTTCCATCCAAAATTTGGACACTTTCAAATGTTGAAATAAATATCACCAAAAGGTTTGGCAATATGGAGTTAAACAGGATATAAATATATTGATGCACATGGATATCATCTGCAGATTAGGAAGAACGGAGATAGACAGCTTTCTAGAAAATGCTTTGAAGAATAATGGTTGTGCAATAAACCAACAGAAATACACAGTGTAATCTCATTTTACCAAATGAAAAATTAAATACTCAGTTATTCAGCTTAACTCCACATGCTTTGTATAAAATTACATTTGGAATGTCCAGTTTGTGGGCTGCAGCTGCCTCCTCCTCATCATGGCCATGCAATCCCTTTCCAAGCCCATCCCCCAGCAGGATGGTCTCCGGGCTCTCTGCTTCGTCCTGAAGCAAAGGCCTGAACTGTCCCCACCCCCCACCACACTCCTCCTCATCCTCAACAACTTCTTTTTTAACTCCTCTCATTTACTCCAGGCCAGAGGGGTGGCCAAGAGGACCCACACAGGCCCTGGTTATGCCTGTCTGAGCAATGGGGTATGTGGAACATTCCTTGTTCCAGTACAATCCCAGCCCCACCCACAACCCTTTCTCCCATGTCTCAATGATATCATTGGTGCTGCTTCCCTTTCTTGCCCAGAATTGGATTTTTGCTTCCAGTTTCCACCCCACCTTCACCTGGTCTCTCTCTGACTCCTCCTTTCCATTCCTCAACACCTGTTTCTATTCCTGGGGATAGACTGCCCACTAATATCCACTATAGACCCACCGACTCCAACAGCTTCCTGGACTATACATCCTCACACGCTGCTTTCTGTAAAGAGTCCATCCCATTCTCTCAGTTCCTCAGTCTCTGTCACGTGTGTTCCGATGATGCCACCTTCAACAAGGGAGCCTCCGAAATGTCCATCTTCTTCCTCAGTTGAGGATTCCCCTGCACCGTTGTTGACAGGAACCTCAACTGGGTTTGATCCATCTCCTGCACTTCTGCCCTCACCCCCCTCTCTTCCTTCCTGCAATAGCAATAAGGTTCCTCTTATCCTTACCTACCAGATCCACCAGCATCCACATCCAGATCATCAGCTGCCATTTCTACCACCAGACACCGATTCCCATCCCCTCCCCTCCCTTGTCTGACTTCCGCAGCGACCGTTCTCTCCGGGACACCTTGGCCCACTTGTCTTTTTACTCCCAACTGCCCCCCACATCTTCCCCGCAACCACCGAAGGTGTAACACCTGCCCATTTACCTTCTCCCTCCTCGGTATCCAAGGGCCCAAACACACATTCCAGGAGAAGCAGCACTTTACTTGCACTTCCCACAATCTAGTCTCCTGTATTTACTGTTCGCAGTGTGGTCTCCTATACATTAGGGAAACAAAGTGTAGACTGGGTGACCACTCCACAGAACATCGATGTTTCCATCTGCAAAAAAGAGCTGCTAGTTGCCTGCCACTTTTACACAGGCATAACCCAGGGCCTATGTTGGTCCCCTTGGCCACCCCTCTGGTCTGGAGTAAATGAGAGGAGTTAAAAGAGAAGTTGTTGAGGGTGAGGAGGAGCTTAGCCAAAAGAGGGTGATGGTGAGGGGTTGGGGACAGTTCAGGCCTTTGCTCCAGGACCTGAGACCATCCTGGTGGGGGATGGGCACAGAAAGGGATTGTATGGCCACGATGATGAGGAGGCAGCTGAGAGCAACATCTGTCTCAGGCTTGGTGCAGTACATCAGAGAAGCTCAGCACAAACTGGAGGACCCACCACCTTATTTTCCACTTGGGGTCCTGCAGCCTTCCGGACTCAATTTCGAGTTCAATCATTTTAGGGCCTGAATCCTCCCATGCCCTAGTCCCCAATCCCACACACATCAGGCCTAGTGATCACACAGCCTGCCATTACACACTACCTATTGTTAGTCACTGACGGTCTCCACTAACAGCTACTCACTCTCTTTGCCAGATCATTATCAAACCCTTTGTCTGTCCAACTGTTCTCCTCTCTCTCTCTGGGCTCTATCCCCACCTATCATTTACTCCTTAGCCCCTACTCCCACCCTACCTTCTGCATATAAAATCAACATTTTCCTAGCTACCATCAGTTTACAAGGCCTGAAATGTTAACTCTGATTTCTCTGCGCGGATGCTGCCAGACCTGCTGAGCTTTTCCAGCAATTTCTCTTTTTGTTTCCGATTTACAGCATCCACAGTTCTTTCGGTTTTTATAGTGGAAGGGTCCCTGTCTTCTTCCAATATTCGGTATCGGTTACTTTAAATCAGATAGCTTATGTAAATCGTTGCTCAAAACAGAGTCACAGATGTACAGCATAGAATCAGACCCTTCAGTCCAACTCATCTTTGCTGACCAAATATCCTAAATTAATCTAGTTCCTTATGCCAGTATTTCACCTATATCTCTGTAAACCCTTCCTATTCATATACCCATCCAGATGCCTTTTAAGTGTTGTAATTATACCAGCCTCCACCACTTCCTCTGGCAGCTTATTCTGTATACGCACCACTGTGTGTGAGAAAAGGTTGTCCCTTCGGTCCCTTTTAAATCTTTCCCCTCTCACCTTAAACCTATGCCATGTCAGCAGGAGGTGCTGGGCCTACTGTAGGACTTCAGCACATAACAGAATCAGATAGTCCAATGGGATACACGAACGTCCCCACAGCTTTCAGACAGTTAAATTACACTAGTCAACCATGCAGCCATGTCTTTCATAGTTCAAACTCAATGAATGGCCTTGTTTGGTGCCATCTTACTGATCTGATCAAGCTATAGCATCTCCAGCTTACTCTTCACGTTCTGTACCTCTCCACATTTATTGACGATCATTACCTTGTGGAGAACTTGCAGATTATTGTTTTATATTGAAGGCACAAGATATGTGAAAATTTTTGATTGTTATTATTGAGGGAGTACTGCACTGAATGAAATCTCAAAGAGACCCTACAACGAGGTGCATGTAAACAAAAACCACGGCACTTTTCATTAAGAGACTCTTGCTATGTACACATCAGCAGCTCTCTTCATGAATGCACCAAAATCGAATGGTTATTTACTTCACCGCTGCCTACCGGACTGTAGTCTGTTCAAAATGGTCACTCTCTTTCCTACAAAACAGGGAACATGCTTCTGAATTTATTTAGGACATGGTAGTAGATTAGCAAATGGGAAAGTATTTCCCTTATGTGATGTGATTTCAAATCTTTGAAGCGCTTACTAAGGTAATACAACTCCGTCTTGAATACCCATAAACCATAAGCTGCACCCACAAAAAAAACCCCAAAAAAGTTGAAAGTTGGACAGTAAATTTATATTTTAAAAAAAACTGCTTACAAATCACATGCTCCAAATTTAACATCAGCAAATTGTGTTAATAAAGTGCCTTTAAAGATAGCAAAATGAGCCGAGGTATTTTGTGAAAGCAGTAGCATACAGGTTTTGACGTATTAGGTACAGGAGAGCTAGATGCTAAGGAATGGCACAGGGGGAAAGCATACAGTAAAGCAAAAGGTGTAATATGAAAATTCCAAAATTTAGATTAGATTAGATTAGATTAGATTACTTACAGTGTGGACACAGGCCCTTCGGCCCAACAAGTCCACACCAACCCGCCGAAGCGCAACCCACCCATACCCCTACATTTACCCCTTACCTAACACTACGGGCAATTTAGCGTGGCCAATTCACCTGACCCACACATCTTTGGACTGTGGGAGGCAACCCACGCAGACACAGGGAGAACATGCAAACTCCACACGGTCAGTCGCCTGAGTCGGGAATTGAACCCGGGTCTTGGCTGTTGACCAATTGTAGGGTGATTAAAATTGGGGATGCTCAAGAGGCCAGAATTCGAGGCACATGGACATCCCAGTATCGCAAAAGGAGAGATTATCAAGAAAAAGCAGCCAAAACCTTGGAGGAATTTGAAAATGAGGATGTGAAGTTGAGGAAATGCTTAACCAGGATTTGATGTAGTCGACAAATCCAAATGTGAATGGACCTTAGTTCCAATTAGAATATGGGTAGCACAGAGTTTTGGGTAACTAAGGATAACTACTTTACAAAAAGGGAATACTACACTTTAAAATAAGTCTTAGTGAAGGATGGCCCTTGGTATAGACAATTCAAGAGACCATTCAGAAGAGTGCTGGAATAGCCAAGTGTGGAGATTGCAAAGTCACGGATGAGGGTTTATCAGAGATAGGGATGGAGTCAGAGGATGTTATGAATGTGCCTTTGTGATTCTTTTTAAAAAGGAGGGGGGGGGGAAGAAACAGTTCAGCTTACAAACTTCATGTTGCTTCAGAACATGTACATATGCTATGGTTAACCAAGAGTATCAGTTTTAGTCATAGTGGAAATGCTTTCCATCACCAAACAAATATTTTTAAAATTAAATCAGATTTAATAATGAACTTCCAAATCGGTGAATAAATAGGTACTTTGCAAAGAACAGAAATGGTTCAGAGACACAGGACAATGTGTTTTGCAGACAACCAAGTCATAGTGACTGAGTACAGTGTCAGAAAACATGCACAGCAAGATCCCATAATTATTTTACTTCTGCAGTGACATTGGTCAAGGGAAGAATATTGATCTAGATTAGAGAAATACTGAAATTTAAAAAAAAAACTCTCAATGCTGGAAACACTCTGGTACGCACTAATGTCAGATGCTGTCAGGCTGGTGGAGAGTTGCAGCATTTTTAGAATTGATTCCCAGCAGCACTTCCTTACCAGAAATCTTTTGGGGGTTGCCATCTTCCCCAACCATAGCAACTGGAACAGTCAGAAATTTAATGCCTCGTGAAAACTGCAAATCAAATGATGCTGTGGTTTCCCAGTTCTGTCCCACACAAGCTCCAGTTATGTCTGCATCCACAACATCTGAGGTGGATGTATCTTACTGACTTCTGCAACACAATCAGACTTCTCAGCCCAAGACTGTTGTGTTGGAGCTTATGCTTCACACAAGCCTCCTGCTACTTTCCTCATCTAACCCATCAATATATCAAAAGCAGAGGCTGACGATATACTCTCCCAATCACCAGCAGCAATATCCGTATGTTCATTTTCAAAACTGAGTAACAGACCTCACCTTCCCAAAAACGTGAAAACTGCAGAGACACAGGGTGGGGAAGGAGAAGGGTACAAGCCTGTTAGACACCTTTTCAGACAACAGGGATTAATTAATTAAGACTGCTGCTTCGGAAACAAATTCAGCTGTTCTTTAGCCTTTTATGGTGTTAGCTAAAACTTCTTGCTGAGTCAGGTTTGCTCTGTCACAGACATGCTGGTGCAGAATATCCTATCTGAAGTTAAGAAAATGTAGAATCAGTAATTTCACTGACGATTCTAAAACCCCACAGGAAAAAACTCCAAAACAGCCAGCATCTTCATGTTTCTTCTCTAATTTAATCAAGACATTTTAGACATCATTGAACCATGGCAAGGATCCTTCATATTCATCTTGCCTCACAAGGCAGGAACAGACACAGGACTGCAGCTTTTTTGACCATCCACCATTGCATATAAAGAGTTAAAAAGATTGTTTAACCAATTAAGCATGTTCGACATTTTATCAGCCTAAAAATATGACAAGCATCGCCAGAGGGTGAAAGCATATCAATATAAAAGAAGTATTTCTTAAAAGCACTGATACAGCCCTGGTGTGCTTTTGGTGATGTCGGAAATAATTTCAGAAGCATAGAATTTTGTAAAGATTTTTAAATTCGGGCGGTCCATAAAAGAGCGTACACGCATACGCACACCATGCATGAAATACTCCAACTGAAAAGTAAAATGCTCAAAAAAGGTTCCTCTCATTTTAAATTTTTGAATGAAGCACAAAACTGCCATTGAACTGCGTCGTAGTACTGGCTGATCAATCAAAAGGCCTTCTCTTCTCAAGCTGAACAACTCGATCACATGGTTAACAGACAAGGAAGCACTCTTGTCAAAACTCATTCAGTCGCCCTATAAGAGCTACCCAAAAGATTCCTCAAAACAAATCTTACAAAAACGTTTCACCCAACAATTCATGGGGCTATGTTTACCTGTGACAACTACAGATACCCTCACATGCATGACAGACAAAATCTGTGCAACAATACGTACATATATGTACCAAGCGTTGCATTTATATAGTGCCTTTCATGATCACAAGAGGTTTCCAAACACTTCACTGCCAGCAAACACTTTTGAAATGCCAGTCACTGTTTACCTATAGGAAGCATGGCAAGATCCCGTAACAGCAATGTGATAAAAAGAAGAGATCACCTGCTCATGGTGTTGCTAGATGATGAAACATTGGTTCGATCGCCATGGAGAACTACCCAGCTGGTCAAAGAAATACTTTTTACATTGACAGCAGGGAGCAGAAAGACGTCAGTTCAGCATCTCATCTAAAAGACAGCCACTGACAATTCAGAACTCTCTCTGTTCAACTGAATGCCAGCCCTGATTGTCGTTCTCAAGTCTGCAGAGTGGAATGTGAAAGCACAAACTTCTGACTAAGAAAGAGAGAGTTACCCACTGAGTCATGGCTTCCATACATTTACACATTACTGTACACTCACAGAATCACATGTACCTTTTAAAAACTCTTTCATGGGGTATGTGAGTCACGGACAAAGCCAGCCAGCAGTTTTTAAGCCATCCCAGATTGCTAGGCTTGCTGGGCCTCTTCACAGAGAAGCCAAAGACATTGCTGTGGGTCTGGAGTCAAGGCCAGACCAGGCAAGATGGCAGATTTCCTTTCCTAAAACCCATCGCTTTTAACAACAAAAACAGAAATTGCTGGGGAAGCTCAGCAATTCTGGCAGCACTGGAGGAGAGAAATCAGAATTAGCATTTGAGTCCAGTGACTCTTTCTCAGGGGTTTTTATAACCACAATTTTGTGGTTACCATTGCTTAGAATAGTCATCAATTCTACATTTAATTAATTTTATCCACAGGAAGTGAAACAGTGCATCCAGAACATTACCCTGGGCCTCTTACTAGTCCAGTGACATTCCACTGCAACACCCACCCATGCACATGATACCATGGCACTATATTAAATAAAAAAATGGATATTTGTCCTGGGGGCACAGGCGTGTCCACATTAAAAGCCTACATATACATACACCCATACGGTGCCGTTTACCCTACATTATCAACGCAAACCTCAACTCAACGTTGTAATGAAGTTAGTTATCACATCTCTCTGCGATATCTTGGGACCTGGGTGCATTGATACTATATCTCAACAATCATCCCATGATTTATGATGTACTGAATGGAGCAGAGGAAGAAAACAAAGAATATTCACAGAGAAAAGTTGACATGTGGGCACAAGCAATATGCCTTTCTTAAAAAAAAAGACATAAAAATGGAAACAAGTTAAATATTACGCTGAAACTGAGCTGGATATGCCAGATGCTTGCTATGATCCTTAGTATCTGGCAGGTTGGTTTCCCAGATAATTAAAGTTAATGGACTTAAAGTTGGCAATTCTGCAAAATTATTTTCAATAGGTTTCCCTGTGGCATTTTGAACCCCTCCTTCAATTATTTAACAGTTTGACAGCAAAGCAAGATGATTTATCAGTGCTTTTCTATAGTTATTTTTAATAACTGACAGTAATTATGCATTTGAACGTGAACCAAAATATTCCCAACAGCAATTTGGTACATTAATACTTTGAAGAAAGGCATTTATCTATGTATGATGAAGTATAAAGGTTTTGAAATTAAAGCCTTAAAATTCAGAAGGTAACAGGATCAATAACAATTTGAACTAAAAGACGACTGCTCCCTTTTAATGATATGCCAATCTTCCCTATTCCTGCTGTCTCCTCCAGCCCCTCCAAATCTTGATTGAACCTCCAACTTCAGTGGCTTCATCATTGGCAGCTTTGCTTCCAGCCATCTCAGCCTCAGGCTCTGTAACCCCCTCCCTAAGCCTCCCCATCATTTCCTGTTCTGCACCTTAAAGTCTTCCTCTTTCCTGCCCTGGTACTCCTTTAATGGGGCTTGGCAGTGTACCTTGCTTGCTAATGCTTTTCTGAAGTGTCTTGGGATGTTTCATTACGCTGTAGAGGCACCTTTGTTGAACCTTTCTCCTGGGAGATCTCTAAAGCCAAGAGCTACAGAATGTTTTCCAAAAGCCTCCCAAGAGATCGAATTGTCAAGCAATGCAGGATTCAGGGATCAGATCAGAGCCAACTCTCAGTGTTCACCGTTCTATTGCAAACTGATGAGCAACAATGGGATTTAGCCAACTTTGACGGTGGATCATGAAGAATAATTACTCTCTCCAACCTGCCTCTCATTAAAACAAAAAACAGCTCAGGAGTTTGCACCTTCTTCCTGCTACCTGCCTGTGGACCAGCAGTGGACCGATGACCTGTTAGAAAGGAATCCAAGGGAGTGGAAGAAACACAACAAAGTGGGACAGAAAAATCTCTCAATTATAAATGAAAAGGAATGCCATTCACATGCAGTTAAATTCACGTGTGCAAGGCACGACAGAACTGTTACAGTGCAAAAGGAGGCCATTTAGTCCATCAAGTCTGGACTGGCTCTCTGAATGAGCATTGACTTAGCTTCATTCTCCTACCTTTTCCCCTTCAGCCATGAATGTTGTTCTTCATACATAAATTGGTAGTACAGAACTTCAGCCTTGTGAAAAACTGACAAGTTGTCAAAGCTTTTGGGTGTATCTTCATTTCACGAAGGAATAGATTTGGTGACGTGTTTTTCCCCCCAGACTGCTTCTGATGAGGGAAAGACCTGTGAAGCAATTTTTTATTTGTTTCCATTTAAATAATCATTCAATACCCGAGCAAATGCCTCGGTTGAAACTGCCTCCACCAAATTTCCAAACAATGCATTCCATCCCCCAATGTTTCTTCTCACAAGAAATTTCCTTATAGCTGCGCTCTCTCATTTTAGATCGTTTTCTGGAGTCTCAGATGTCTATAACACACAGAAAAAGGCCATTTGGCCCATCGATTATGCAATGGTCAAGAACAAGTACCTTTCTCCCTACCTAAATTGTAAACCAAGGGAACTACGGATGGTGTAAATCAGAGACAGTTTTGAGGAAGGGTCACTTGACCTGAATTGCTAATTCTGGTTTCTCTCCTTGAATGCTGTCAGACAAAGTGAATTTTTTCCAAGCAATTTCTGAACAGGAAACGGTCCAGCCCTTCGGTTCACGATGTTTGCCGAACACTACCAAGGGCAAATTAAAATAATGCCCTAGATCCATATCCTTCCATTCATCCCATACGTATACTCTTTTTGTTTATCCCTACCTACTCTGTCCAGACCCCACGGTAAGTTGACAACTCCTGCCAAAGCTCCCCTTAAAAAGGTTTATATGTATATTAAAAAAAATATTTTTTATCAACCTGTTCAGAGTTGCTATCAGACACCTCTGGAGCAGGTGGGACTTGTACTCAGGTCTGCCGGTCCGGTGGTCGGGGCATTACGACTGCACAGTCCTAATTTCTCCAAACTACGTTCACAGCTGAAGTTTCTTGTTGACTACAATTGTCTGCTCAGGCTCTGTACCACCCACCCCTCCTGATTTCTGCAATAAGGCGGGGCGGGGAGGAGTGTGGGAGTGTGGAGAGATACCACAACTATCCTGTATTTAAAAAAAAAATCAACGAGAGAGAGAAAAACAAAACCGAAGTCATACCGGACTTGAAACGTTAACCCCGTTTCCTCTCTCCACAGAAACTGCCTGACCTGTCGACTTTCTCCAGCACGTTGGCGTGTTCATGTCATTTTGCGACTGCACAGAACCAAGCGACTGGACAGATAATCGGGCTTCATCTGTTATGTGGTGGCGAGTCAGGAGAGTGGGACACACTCAGGGAGAGTTATAAATACTGCAGACTATCCTGAACGACTTTCACTCACTCAGTCAGTGCACAACACATTAAAATCCAAAGTCGTTTTTAACTTTTCACTCACTCTGGCGACGTGAGGAAGTGGGTGATCTATCAGTGAGTAAAATCCTCCCCACCGAAAGCCAGTTGAAGCAACTGTTCCCTCCAGCAGATGTAAAAGCGCTAAAATACAAACAAACTTGAAGCGGACAATTTAAACCCCAGCGGCAGCTCAGAGGGAGAGGCGCTGCCTTGTACTGCAGGGAGAACTCTTGGGGGGGGGGGGGGGGGAAGGCCTCCTTCATTCGCTGCTCAGCTTTAGGGTTTTCTGGTCGAACCAGCCGAACTAGTTAACTCACAGCACGGCTTATACGAAATAACGCGTGTGCTGAGGCCGTTCCCTATTCTCTCTGGTGCACACGAGGGCTAGCAGCGGCTGAGATCAGGAATGAGGTTAGTGATTAACGAGAAATTGCTGTGGCCGGGACATGTCAGCATCCAGGAGGCAGGAAGTAGTATACTTGTATAATTCTGTACTGCACTTGTGAACCTTGGCTCTCCCAATCCTCTCCACCTGACCAGACTGTTCATCTCAAGCTGCTATTTCCACGTTTCCACTGTGCTGACGGGACAGGCTCGGTGTTCTCCTTGGGGGTCCCCTCTCCAGTGGCTTCTGAATCTAATTTACTACAAAACAAAAGCAATTTGGAATTGCAACATTCTCTGACATGCCTACGACTCCCTGGTGGTAAGCTTGAGCAGTCCATGTTGGGGGCCTAGCAGAAAGAAGAAAGATTAGATTCTCTACAGCATGGAAACAGGCCCTTCGGGCCAGCAAGCCCACGCTGACCCTCCGAAAAGCAACCCACCCAGACCCATTCGTCCGCCCACCTTTACCCGTGACTAATGCACCGAACAAAATAGGTGAATTGGCCATACTACACTGCCCAATCTGCACATCTTTGGACTGTGGGAGGAAACCGGAGCACCTGGAGGAAACCAACACAGACAGATAAATGCGAGGTGGGCATTTTGGGAAAGCAAATCTTAGCAGGAATTATACACTTAAATGGTAAGGTCCTAGGGAGTGTTGCTGAACAAAGAGACCGTGTAGTGCAGGTTCATAGCTCCTTGAAAGTGAAGTCGCAGGTAGATAGAATAGTGAAGGCGGCATTTGGTATGCTTTCCTTTATTGGTCAGAGTATTGAGTACAGGAGTTGGGACGTCATGTTGCAGCTGTACAGGACATTGGTCTAACCAATGTTGGCATATTGCGTGCAATTCTGGTCTCCTTCCTATCGGAAAGATGCTGTGAAACTTGAAAGGGTTCAGAAAAGATTTACAAGGATGTTGCCAGGGTTGGAGGATTTGAGCTACAGGGAGAGTCTGAACAGGCTGGGGCTGTTTTCCCTGGAACGTCGGAGGCTGAGGGGTGACCTTATAGAGGTTTACAAAATTGAGGGGCACGGATAGGATAAATAGACAAAGTCTTATCCCTGGGGTCAGGGAGTCCAGAACTAGAGGGCATAGGTTTAGGGCGACAGGGGAAAAGATATAAAAGAGATCTAAGGGACAATTTTTTCACGCAGAGGGTGGTGCATGTATGGAATGAGCTGCCAGAGGATGTGGTGGAGGCTGGTACAATTGCAACATTTAAGAGGCATTTGGATGGGTATATGAATAGGAAGGGTTTGGAGGGATATGGGCCGGGTGCTGGCAGGTGGGACTAGATTGGGTTGGATATCTGGTTGGCATGGACGGGTTGGACCAAAGGGTCTGTTTCCATGCTATACATCTCTATGACTCTATGATGTGGAGGATTTGCAAACTCAGCACAGAGTCGTCCGAGGCGGGAATCGAACCCAGGTCCCTGGCACTGTGAGCTGCCCTCAGGTCACAATCAATAAGGAAGTAAATCAACAATAAGAAATGACAAGGTTTTGGCTTTAAAAAAGGTGGAGGAAGGCTGGCCTCATGGAACAATTGAACGTTTATTAAACCAGAGTCTTGGGTAACGTTCCAGGGACAGAATCCTGCCATGGCAGATGGTGGAATTTGAAATAAATTAAAAGGATAAATCTGGAGTCTAATGAAGCGATTGTTGGAAAGCACCCATCTGGTTCACTAATGTCTTTTAAAGGAATAAAATCTGCTGTCCTGGTTCGGCCTACACATGATTCCAGTCCTAGAACCAATGTGGTTGACTCTTAACTGACCCAGTGATGCTTACATTCGTGTGAATCAATTTTAAAGGGTCATTTATTTGTCTTATTGATGGCAGGTGGGGCAGGGGGAAATGACCTGGTTTTCCTGACAGTTTGAAGGCCACCAGGTAATTGATGCTGGAATAAAAGTTTGATGATCACAGTATGTAAGAAACCCCCAAGATCACTGAGACTCAACAGGAGTCTTAGTACCAAACAGTAAAAAGATGCGGAACATAATCTGTCCTGGAGCAAGCTGGATTTTCCCTTAGAAGGAAATAGTTTCTCACTCCAGTGTTGGAAGTCCTTCAGACTGAAGTCAACAAATTGCCTGGTGGCATTTCCTGTCAAGATCTTTCTGCACAAGACAGCTGTTGCCCTTCAGTGCAACTGCGGGAAAGACACAAAAGTTAAAAGGAGATGGAAAGACAACTTAGCAGAGTTCAGGCAGCATCACAGAGATATCCCCCAGCTATACAGGCTCATGTGTACCACCCAGTCCTCTGACACCAATTTATTTCTCACAAGATGGTCACAAGATGACTACTCAAGGAGGTCATAACTAATTCAAATGGCAACAGCAAACTGCTATACCACGCCCTCCTCCTCATCCAAACGTCCACAAACATTTATTTTTCTGACAGGGTTTACAGGGAAAGTAATCAGCAGCCGTGCAGCCACTGCAGCTGCAACAGCAGATCAGACGGGTGGGAATTCTCAAATTTGTAACTCCCCTCCTGACTTCCCAAAGCCTGTTCACCATCTGCAAGGCATAAGTCAGGAGTGTGATGAAATACTCCCCACCGGCCTGGATATATGCATGTCCAGCAACACATGAAGCTTAACGACATTCAGTGCAAAGCAGCTCAATACATTATCCTGCTTGCCATCCCAAATGTTCACTCTGCCCTTGGGAATGCCCCAGCAATAGACCATTGAATCAAACTACAACAATACATAAAGAAAGGAAACCAGATGGACCACTTGACATTGACCAAGGCACTGAAAATGAGAACAGCAACTACAGTCCGGTCGACCCTGTAAAGTCCTTACCAACATTTGTGGACTGATGCTAAAATTGGGAGAGTTGTCCCACAGACTAATCAAGCAATAGCCTCATGTTGACTATAAAATGTATGTTTCAGTGTATATTGCTATGTTCAGGCAACACCATTCATCATCATCTCTGGGTAGGTCCTGTTCCACTGGTAGGACAGGGTAATAGTATAGTACACTGTTGGGAAATTGCTGCCCTTGCATTCTATAATATAAACTCTGGATGCAATGTAGTCTCATGGAATCAGGTCAAACATTAGCAAAAAGATTTGATTACCATCTCTTGTCAGTTCCACACCCCGGCGCACCCCCAAGTCTCAGTTGATGAATCAGTCTTCTATGTTGAACACCATTCAGATGGAGGAAGCACTGAAGGTGGGAAAGGTACAGAAAATACCCTGGAGGATGTCCATCAGCTAGTGATTTGGTGGCACCTCTCCTGATCAAGCTAACAAATTCCTAAAGGACATGGCCGCCACTCAGTTCCTGACCTCATTCCAGCCTTGGTTTAACTGTAAACTAATCAGGAAACACCAGAATGGAAGGGACAGTTACTGCCCTCGATAACTTGAAACAAAAAAAAACTGCAGATGCTGGAATCCAAAGTAGATAGGCAGGAGGCTGTGATTACACCCAAAACATCAACTTCTCCACCTCCTGATGCTGCCTGGCAGCAGGAGGCTGGAAGAACACAGCAAGCCAGGCAGCATCAGGAGGTGGAGAAGTTGATTTTTTGGGTGTAATCACAACCTCCTGCCCTGACACCTAGGTAGCACTGGACCAAGTATGGCATCAAGGAGCATGTGACACCAGGTTATAGGCCAGCAGGTTTATTTGAAATCACAAGCTCTTGATGCACTCCTAAAGCTTGCTATCTCAAATAAAAATTGTTGGACTATAACCTGATGACATTTGATTTCTGACTCTGAGCCAGGAGACCTGGGTTCAAGTCCTATCTGCTCCAGAGGTGTGTAATAATATCAGTGGACAGGTTGATTAGAAAATATCAGGTTATCATTTGTTGCAGATGGTCATGGCCTGGAATTTTGATCAACAATTAATTAGTAATTTATTAGTAATCATCTGGGATGATTTACTTCTGCAAACTAAAACTAAACTGACGATGGTTTATTAATATTCACAAACAACGAATTACACATTTTTACAACACTGTTCTCATGATTTGTCAGGCTAAAGTCACACATCAGTGAAGGGTAACAAGAATCATACTCATGAATCATGATGATGTCAGAGGGTTTCTCCAAACCAAGTAATAAACTGAAACTAACCTGCTCCTTCCAGGTCCATTGTATAAAACTTCATAAATGTTCTCAACTCAAGGTGAATGCAACTGTTAAACTCATCCTTTTTCTAAATTGCCATCACGTGGAATAACAGACCAGCACTGAATCTAATATAAACACTCATATAGGAAAGACTCTCTCTCTGGATGTGAAATCCTGCCAGGTACTCCGCATGGTGAAGCGGAAGGGAAAACCTGTCTGTGCACTATACTGCAGCCTAGGAAGTACATCACTCCAATCATAATCTAGAAATCAGTTCAAATCTCATCACGCAAAGTTGTGCGGGTTGGCACTAGAGCAAAAATGTGATGGAACTGAAATGAAAAGGGTTAAGTGATCAGAAAACAAATTTGGCTTCCTGATGCAATGCATAGTCTGGCAATGCTTTTCTGTATTCACTTGGCATGACTTTGTAGTTGACTCTATGCCCTTGGGAAAAGCTGGATGGGCACCAACACTACTTCGAAATGGTTATTAACCTCCAACAAATTAGTAGAGAATTGCTTAACAATTTTCACACATTTTAAATTATTGGCGTTTTGAACCAGCTCCACACTCCGATAAGATCACAGCTGGTCGGACTGTTTGTAGAGTGCCCAGCACAGAACGTGGCCATTTAGCCTGTTCTGTCTGGGAATGGCAGTAATTCAATTAGTCTCACTGCCACCTTTTTCACATCACCTTGCAAGTTTCTCTTTAGGATAATCATCAATTTCTCTTTTGAATTTATCAATCCTGATCTGTTTGCGCATAGCTGCTAAAGGTGCAAAAGTACAAATTTCCTAATCGACTCATTCCAAACAGAGCATGCAAAAGGTGGCAAGACAGCAATTGACAAGGAAAATGAAAGTGAGGCAAATCTTGGTTTGGGCTTAAAGCCAGAAATCAGGAAAAAAAATTCAGCTGGTCAAGCAGCATCTGTGGGGAGAGAAAGACAGACAGTGTTTCAGATCAATATCTTTCTGTTACAAATCAGAAACAGAGGTCATCAGATTGAAACATTTGACTCTTCCTCTTCTATCCACAGTGGTGACCAGTGCTGATGAACATCTGGTTTTATTTCAGATTTCCAGCAGTTGCAGTCTCCTGCTTTTCCATCAGTTCTTGCAGTGATCGAGTTTCCTTCTTCGCATTGCTACCCACATGTTACATTTACAGATGTCAACTGCATTGTAGCTGGCCACAATCAAGTTACGGAACTGGAGGGTTGAAACTTCAAACCCCCTTCTCAACATGTGAATACAAAATTGAAGTTTATGGTCAGGGTCAGTACAATTAGGGAATGTGCCACTATTTAGGAATGATACCTTCTAGGTGAGATGTCAACTTCCAGGTGGACATAAAGGCACAAGAGGCAATTTTTTTTCAACACAAGGTGGTTTGTATATGGAATAAATTTCCTGAGAAAGTGGTGGATGTGGATACAATGACAAAGTTTAAAAGACAGTTGGATAGATCCATGAAGAGGAAAGGTTTGGAAGGATATTGGCCAGGAGCAGGCAGGTGGGACTAGTTTAGTTTGGGATTACGTTCAGCAAGAACCTGTTGAACAGAAGAATTCAGGCTGATATTTATCCCTCAATCAAACACCGTTGAAACAGATCAATATTGCACTGGCGTTTGATAGCTTGTAGTGCGTAATTTTTAATAATTAATTTATGGGATATGGGCATTGCTGGCAAGACCAGCATTTATTGCCCATCTTAATTAACCCAGAACTGAGTAGCCTGTCAGGTTAACTGTTAAAGAGTCAACCAAAGAATTTGCAAATTTCCTTTCCACCAAGACATTCATGAAGCAGACAAGACTTTCAACAAAGATGATGTCATGATTTGGAGATGCTGATGTTGGACTGGGGTGTACAAAGATAAAAAAATCACACAACACCAGGTTATAGTCCAACAGGTTTAATTGGAAGCACACTGCATGGAGTTGTGCAATGTGCATTCTGCGAGGGATGCGATTGCACTGGACAGGGTGCAGAGGAAATTTACCAGGATGTTGCTTGGTTTCGAGAGTTTTAGTTATGAAGAAAGATCAGATAGACTGGTGCGGTTTTCTTTGGAGCAGAGAAAACTGAGGGGGACATAGAAACATTGAAGATAGGAGCAAGAGAAGGCCATTGGGCCCTTTGAGCCTGCTTTGCCATTTTTTGTGATCATGGCTGAATGTCCAACTCAACAACCTAATCCTGCTTTCTTCCCATAACCTTTGATCCCATTCACCCCAAGTGCTATATCTAGCTGCTCCTTAAATACATTCAATGTTTTGGCACTAACTGCTTCCTGTGATAATGAATCCCACAGGCCCACCACTCTCTGGGTGAAGAAATGTCCCCTCATCTCCATCCTAAATGATCCACCCTGAATCCTCAGACTGTGACCCCTGGTTTTGGACACCCCCACCATTGGGAACATCCCGCCTGCATCTACCCTGTCTAGTCCTGTTAGAATTTTATAAGTCTCCATGAGATCTCCCCTCATTTGTCTGAACGCCAGCTAAAACAATCCTAACCTCATTAGTCAATCTCTCCTCATACATCAGTCCCACCATGGATGGGAATCAGCCTGGGAAACCTTCGCTGCACTCCCTTCACTGAGCATCCTTCCCCAGAAAGGAGACAAAAACTGCGCACAATATTCTCGATGTGGCCTCACCAAGGCCCTGTGTAACTGCAACAACACATCCCTGCTCCCGTACTCTGAACTCTCACAATGAAGGCCAACATACCATTTGCCCTCTTCACCTCCTGCTGCACCCTCAAGCTTACCTTGAGCGACTGGTGAACAAGGACACCCAGGTCCCACTGCACAGTCCCTTCTCCCAGTTTATAGCCATTCAGGTAGTAATCTGCCTCCTTGCTTTTCCTTCCAAAGTGAATAACCTTTCATTTATCCAAATTATACTGCATCTGCCATTGATTTGCCCACTCACCAAATGATTGAGATGTATAAAACTGAGGGTCACAGACAGAATAGACTGGAAGAAACTTTCCCCTTTGGTGGTGCGGGGCATAAATTTAAGGTTGGGGTAGGAAGTTTAGAGAAGGGGTAGGAAGTTTAGAGAAGAGGTGAGGAAAATGTTTTTACCAAGAAAGGTGGTGAGAATCTGAAACTCATAGCTTGTAAGGGTGGTAAAGCAGAAAACCTCAACATTTAAGCAGTATTTAGATGTACACTTATGATGCTAAGGCCTGCAAGGCTAAAGGGCAAAGTGCTGGAAAATAGGCTTAGAATTGGTGGCTGTTCATGACCAGTACAGACTTGATGGGCCAAACAGTCCCCCTTTGCCCTGCAGACCTCTATGACGCTAATTTATGATGATCACAGATCAGAAATCCAACAATTGGATGCGGTTATGCCCCCCTGGGAGTGAGTGAATCCGGACACAACAAATTGTTTGATGTTGCTTCAGATAAGAGACAGGTTTGGATAATTGAGTGCAAACTTCAACAAAACACTTGCTCCTGTTTATTCAGATTAAAATTAATTTAGATCTAAAATATGAACCACTCTTGCTGCTTCATCGTACTTGGTTATATTAGTTCAGCCTGCTCTTCAGTCAGCTTTAGTCATTTGAACAAAAGAATATATTCTCAAAAGCTGATGGCACGGACAGAGGCCATTCATCCTATCTCACCTTCATTAGCTCTTTCAAAAAGCTAGACAGTTGGCTATGTTCACTCGCTGCTAGCATGTAGCGGTGTGAATTTCTCCTTTTCTAAAAACTTTTCCAACGATGTTTTGAAATCAAAAACATTGAATTCTTTATTTAAAAAAAACGTCAATCACAGGATGTGGGCATCACGGACTATGCCAGCATTTGTTGGCTATCCCCAACTGCCCAGAGGGCAGTTCAGAGTCAACCACATTTGCTATGGGTCTGGGGCTACATGTCAGCCAGACCAGGTAAGGATGGCAGATTCCTTCCCTAAAGGGCATTCGTGAACCAGGTGAATTTATCAATGATGACTTCTTAGCTCCAGATTTTAACCAAACTCAGAATCCACCATCTGCTATGGGAGGATTTGAGCCTGCGTGCCCAGACCAAGGTTGTGTCTCTGGATTAATAGTGGGTTTGGTTAGCTTAGTTAGCCGACTTGCAAAGCAGACTAATGTCAACAGATTGGATTCAGTTGCTGCACTGGCTGGGGTTACCACAAAGAATTTTCCTTCTCAATCTCTGGAGGTATAGTGACTCTCAGGTTAAATCCAACACCAGTCACGTCTCTCTAATGAGCAAGAGAGAGCATGCAACCCTCTGGTCTGCTCAGACCAAGGTACTTCACCTTGATTAGTAATTTAGGTGACAGTACCATTAAACTGACACCTCCCTTCCCTAAAAAGTGTGGTATTCAGAATTGGACAAACGAGAGGAGGACTGACCAAACAATTTGTAAAAGGTTGAATCCCGCTTCCTCATTTTTGTACTTCACCTTTTAACAAAATACCAAAAATTGTTTTTAAATATAGCAGCTTTAACAACTTGTTCTGCCACCTTCCGAGACTTGTGTGTGCAAAGCACTGCGGCTCACAGTGGCTGCACCCTCTTGATAGAGTTGAAGCACGTAGATAACTTTGAGGGGAAGACTGAAAAGAGACAAAGCACACAGACGATTTCAGCTGCTTGTTAAAACTGCAGCATAGAAGCCCACTTGGCTGACTGTGGATTTGCTGGCTCTTCATGTGCTAACTGCCGATTCAGTCCTCAATAGACCAGAATCATCGAATCCACTACAGCGTGGGAGCAGGCCATTCAGCCCATTGAGACCACATGAACCCATCCCACCACAAACAGCATCCACCCAGATCCACCCCTGCTACCTCTATTCCTGTAACCCAGCATTTCCCATGGCTAAACCACCTAGCCTGCATATCATAAGTCAGTCCCATTGAATGGCAGAGCAGACTCGAGCATAGCTGGTAAGTTTCTCAACCCCAGTTTCCCACTTTCTCCTCATAACCCTTGATACTCAAGAACCTATCCTCAGTCTTAAATATAATCAATGACCTGGCCCCCCTCCACAGCCTTCTGTGGCAATGAGTTCCATTGATTCCCTTCTCTCTGGCTGAAGACATTTCTCCTAATCTCTGTTCCAAAAGGTCTTCCCTTTAGTCTAAGGCAATGCTTTTGGGCACTATGGGTAATTTAGGATTACTAATCCATGTAACCTGCACGTCTTTGAACAGTAAAAGGAAACTAGAGCACCGAAAGGGAACCCATGCAGACATGGGAAGAACGTGCAAAGTCAACACACATAGTTGCACAGGTTGGACTGGTGCTGTGAAGCAGCAGTGCTAACTACTGAGCCGCTGTGTTGCCAGTTTCATCCGGTTTCATCTGCCCTTTCCCCTGCCCACAACTTTTTTATTTTTGGTCATTTCAAAAACCAAGCCAATAGATGTTTTGTTAAGGGAAGTTTTTTTCCTTCCCTACTTCCATAGGCAGTTCTGGTGAAGGGGTCAGTGGTTAAAAACTGCTGCCATGAAATGTTTATAGTTCATCGCTGTTCAGCTGGGGAACGAGGGCACAAGCAGACTTCATGAAGTTTCACCACAGCCTTTCCCTCACCCTCACATCCACCTGTTTCAATGTACTGTAGCCAACTTGTGCAATGTTCCATCAAATCAAAGACAGACTTGCATTTAGGTAACACCTGTTATGATATCTGGATATCCGATAAAGGCCAAATGAAGTATGAAGTAGGTGCTCTGGTTACCGTAGAAAATTGTAGCAACTTGGCTGCACTCAGTGCAAAAGAACAAAGAATAACAGCACAGAAACAGGCCCTTTGCCCCCTTCCCCTACCCTGCGCCCACACATTTTGCCCTGCATACTAAAACTGTTTTCACTTCTAGGATCTGTATCCCTTTATTCCCTTCCTAATCATGTATTCGTCAAGGAGATTCTTGAATGCTGCTATTGTGTCTGCTTCCACCACCTTCTCCCAGCTTGTTCCAGGCACTCACTACGCTTTGTATGAAAAACATGCCTTGCACATGTATGTATTTTTAAACTCTTCCCCTCCCCCTGACCCTTGAGCTGTGTCCCCTAGTAACGGACCCGTCCACCCTGGGAAAAAGCCTCATACTTTCCACTCTATCCATGCCTTTCACAATCTCAAACTTCGATCAGGTCCCCCCTCAACCTCTGTGCTCTGGTGAATACAAACCCAATCTATCCAACCTTTGTTTGTAGCTACAATCCCCCATACCAGGCAACATTCTGGTAAACCCTTTCTGTACCATCTCCAAAGCATCCACGTCCTTCCAGTAGTGAGAGAACCACCAAATAATCTAATTTAGAAGCATAGGAAATAGGAGGACTAGACCATTTGGTGCTTTGAGTCTGCTCAGCCATTTACTAGGATCGTGACTGATCATCCACCCAGTATCCTGCTCCTGCTCTCTCTCCACACCCTTTGATCCGTTCAGCTCGAGTAAATCCAACTCCTTCTTGAAGACACTCAATGTTTTGGCCAAAGCTGCTTTCTGTGGCAGAGAATTCCACCATTCTAAGGGCGAACAGAATTCTCCTCATTCAGTCCTAGATGGCCAACCCCATATCCCTGGACAATGGTCTCCGCTTCTGGACTACCCGATCCCACTGGGGGGTAAGTGCAGGAAGGATACTTCATCTCGTCCTGTTAGAATTTTACAGGCTTCTGTGAGACCCCTCTCGTTCTTCTCAACTCCAGTGAATATAGTCCTAACCAATCCAGTTTCTCTTCATACGTCAGTCCTGCTCTGCCAGGAATCACCCTGGAAGGCCTCTGTTGATCTTCTTGCATAGCCAGAATATCCTTCCTCAGATAAGGAGGCCAAACTGCAGACAATATTCCAGATGTGCTCTCACGAAGGTTCAGCAACACATGAAAAATGTGTTGCTGGAAAAGTGCAGCAGGTCAGGCAGCATCCAAGGAGCAGGAGAAGCGACAGTTCGGGCATAAGCCGTTCTTCAGGAATGAGGAAGTGTGCCAAGCAGGCTAAGATAAAAAGGGAGGAGGGACTTGGGGGAGGGCCATTGGGAATGCGATAGGTGGAAGGAGGTTAAGGTGAGGGTGATAGACTGGAGAGGGGATGGGGGCGGAGAGGTTGGGAAGAAGATAGCAGGTCAAGAAGGTGGTGCTGAGTCTGAGGGTTGGGACTGAGATAAGGTGGGGGGGGGGGGGTGAGGGGAAATGAGGAAGCTGGAGAAATCTGCATTCATCTCTTGTGGTTGGAGGGTTCCTAGGTAGAAGATGAAGCGCTCTTCCTCCAGGCATCGTGTTACCATGGTCTGGTGATGGAAGCGGCCAAGGACCTGCATGTCCTTGGCGGAGTGGGAGGGTGAGTTAAAGTGTTCAGCCACGAGGTGGTTGGTGCAGGTGTCCTAGAGGTGTTCTCTGAAATGTTCCGCAAGTAGGCGGCCTGTCTCCCCAGTGTAGAGGAGGCCACATCGGGTGCAGCGGATGCAATAAATGATGTGTGTGGGGGTGCAGGTGAATTTGTGGTGGATATGGAAGGATCCCTTGGGGCCTTGGAGGGAAGTGAGGGAGGTGGTGTGGGTGCAAGTTTTGCATTTCTGGCGGTTGCAGGGGAAGGTTGAGATGGTGGAGGGGTGTGGACCTGATGAGGGAGTCGCGGAGGGAGTGGTCTTTCCAGAACGCTGATAGGGGAGTGGAAGGAAATTACCTCTCGAGTGATGAAAAGGGTGTTGCTATAACCATGTTGCTTTTGAGGTGAGCAGGGTGAGGCTCAGTCATGATGGAAAACAAATCTGAGACCTGTTGATACTTTTCTCGGAGCATAAGTGGGAGTGGGCAGCGTCAAAGGGCAGGTTCTGTGCCGATACGGGGGAGGTGAATATGGAGCACAGGTTGGGAAGATGGTAGAATAGTAACTAGAACCCTAAGCTAATGTTCTGGGGACATGTTCGAATCCCACGACAGGATGGAATTTAAGTTCGATGCAGCCAATGAAAAATGTCATTTAAAAAAAGAAGTTTCACGAATGTCCTTTGGGGAAAAAGAAATCTGCCATGTTCAACCACATAGATCTGGCCCACATGTGAATTCAAATATACAGAAATGTGGTGGACTCTGGACAATTACAAATGGGCAATAAATTCTTTCCTTACCAGAGATGCCCATGAATTTAAAAAGACAGAAAGAAAAGAAATACATAAAAGCAAGATATAGAAAGCAGAAAAACAAACTTGCACCTTTTAAAATGCTCTAATATTTATTACACGCAAACTCACTGATATGACAAATACTTAGAATCTGCACCACTGAAATTGGTCATCTGGTCCACTTATGCCTTTATTTATGCTTACACTGGAACTCCCTCAAACTTCACTTATTTTTCTCAATATATTCTTCTATTCATTCCTCCTTAAATGTACGTGTTCAGCTCCACGTTGAATGTATCAGTACTATTTGCCACAATTATTCCCAACAAAACCCACACACCATCATGCTAGGCAAATGTAATTGACATTCCTTCACTGGTCCTGGGTCAAAATTGTGGAACTCTCTCCCTAACCACACATTACCTAAGTCACATGGATTACAATAGTTGAAGAAAGCAGCTCACCAACACCTTCTCAAATTAGGGATGGGCAACAAAATGCTGGCCCAGAAACACCCACATCACCTTGAAGGATAAAAACATTTACTCATATCGGCATCAAGTTCCACATTCCAATCATTCTCTGGGTAAAGACCTTGACTTGCTGGATTTAATGAGCTACGGTAATGATTGCTGGTCTTCAGTTGACCAACATGTTTCCAGAGGCCTGACATCAACAATAAATGCCTCAAGACTTATAAAGGTTATTGTGAAGCAGTGGTAGCGTCCCTGCCTTTGGGTCAGATGGCCTGTTTTCAAGTCCCACCTTCTCCAGAAAGATGTATCATAACATGACCAATGCAGGTCGATTTAAAAGTTATTACATAACAAAGGATAAAAATTGAACAATGCCATATTGCAGATTCATACCTCAACCCTTGGCAAATTGGGATCTCCCAATCTCAAATTACGATTAGTAGTAGATCACTTGTCAAAAATAAAAAAAAAGGTCACATCTACCAAATCATATCAAAAGCTGACTGATTGAAGGTCTTTCTGATCTTTCCTACGGTGAAGATGTGAAGTGTCTTGAAAGGGTTCAGAAA
The DNA here is from genome assembly GCF_020745735.1 of Hemiscyllium ocellatum. Classification (NCBI taxonomy): domain Eukaryota; kingdom Metazoa; phylum Chordata; class Chondrichthyes; order Orectolobiformes; family Hemiscylliidae; genus Hemiscyllium; species Hemiscyllium ocellatum. The sequence continues at coordinate 10,176,208 of NC_083424.1, forward strand.
AGATTTACAACGATGTTGCCAGGGTTGGAGGGTTTGAGCTACAGGGAGAGGCTGAACAGGCTGGAGCTGTTTTCCCTGGAGTAACGGAGACTGAGGGGTGACCTCAGAGGTTTACAAAATTATGAGGGACATGGTTAGGATAAATAGACAAGGTCTTTTCCCCAGGGTAGCAAACTCCAAAACCAGAGGGCATGGGTTTAAAGGTGAGAGAGGAAATATATAAAAGGGACCTAAGGGGCAACTTTTTCCACGCAGAGGCTGGTGCATGTATGGAATGAGCTGTCAGAGGACATGGTGGAGGCTGGTACAATTACAACATTTAAAAGGCATCTGAATGGGTCCATGAATAGAGAAAAAAAACACTTTAGAGGGATGTGGGCCAGATGCTGGCAAATGGAGCCAGATTAATTTAGGATATCTCATTGGCATGGATGATTTGGCCTGAATTCTATGATCCTATGACTCCCAAAAGACAGGCAGGCTAGGGAGTGTCTCAGAGACCTCATGTTGGCTGCCAATTCCAAGGGCAACAGGTTTGTTGTTAATCCCTGCTGGTTCCGAGGAAGATGGTGGCGAGTTGCATTCTTAAACTGCTGCAGTCCACGTGGCATGCTTGGACCCATGGTGCTGTTCGGGCAGAAGTTCCAAGGTTTTGATGCAGTAACACTGAAGGCGACAGAGTTCCAAGACAGGATATTGTGTGGCTTGGAGGGAAGCTTTCCAGATGGTGGTATTCGCTTGTATCTACTGCTCTTGTTCAACCACATTTAGTGGTGCAATTATGTTATGCTGTAGAACATCAAAAACAATGCAAGCCACTTGCTCAACCGGGTAACTAGCTACAGCATGGAAGTTTTGAAGACTACGGTTTCACATTGCCACCTGTCTGTTGCTGGATTTTGTTACCATGGCAAGACATTGCAGAGACAGACAGCATCACCAAACCACACTGTCATGTCCAACACTATTATAGAAGGTAGGCCCGAACCTTATTGCCTTTTTGAAAATTTTCTTACAAAGATGCATTGTCTTAAATCATACAATCTACTTCTAGAAGACAAAAATCACTAACAGCAAAAAAGATCTAGCAACAAATGCGCCACTTCTGTGCATAACATTCCTTTTATTAATTAAAGGACAGATTGCAGATAAAACAATGTTTATCTGTGAACATAATTACCTTCCTCTCATCCAGGAATTAATTCAGAAACTATTTTACACATCAAGTGTGCAGCTGAAAGCAAGATGTGTGGCTCCCTACTCTTTCAGCTGCACCTGGGCAAAAGGGCCTGTCAAAGCAGCTTCTTGCCAAATTACGCCCACAGGTTTCAATAAAGAACCAGCAAATCTTCACTTTACATCCCTGAAAATGCCCTAAGGAACTTCATAAAGCGCTCGGTAGATCTCTGAGCAGTTTTGTGGATGCATGCGCAGCAGTCAATTTGTCCACAGCAGGTTACACAGAAGACAAGGAGACAAATCTGATCTTCTGGAGGTTGGCCTGGGCACTCCAAGCACTTTGGTTTTTGCAATATGTGTCCTGCTAACAGCAATGCAATCCCCTCAGAATCAGTCGGACTGGTGTAAACATGTCAGGAAAATTTTAAACCATGAGCGAGTGATGCCAAAATGACATGCAAGTCTGTTTTCCATGATTTTATTTCAGCGCTGGTCCAAGATTCGACTTGCAATGATTAGGCCCCAGTCAAGGCCAGGTGACACACTCTGCCAATCACACAGATTCAAGTCAGCTCTTCAAAATGAGCAAAAAAACACCTTCCTTCATAGGGACACAGGGCACATCTTGGAAGCTTTAAAAAGAACAAAAACTCATTATATTACTCAGGAAAAAAAGTCTTGTGTACACTGATAAAACTATTAAACAGTTCTTGTTTGATAGTTTTCAATGTCTTTGTCAGTGAAGCAATGCTAGGTTTATCACAGTTGGAAGCGTAGACATTTATTAACAGGGTTTAGTTTTGGCCATTAATCGATTTGTGGCTGAATTAATAAAGTTTAACTAAGTTATCTTTTTAAACTCAGCAAGGAATTAGTGAGAGAAGAATGAAACAATTACATTGCAATATATTGCTCAACTCCATTGGTTCATGAAAGACTTGAAGTTCATTATCATGCAAAGGAATTATAGCAGAAATCTAAATGACAGAATCCAACCAGTACACTTCCAAACACATTCTGAAATACGAACTCTATTCCAATTGCTCTTACAAGCTGCTGGACGCACAGAAGGAGCTCAAGCAGTGTTCTAAACCTGAAAAAAAGAGCAAGTGCTCTTTATTAAAACATTTGGCACAACCACTGATTTTCCCAAAGCATTTTATAGTCAATGAAGAGATCTTCATTGGATCACAGAATCCCTCCAGAGTTCAAAGCAGGCAATTTGACCCGTTGAGTCCAAACTGACTTTCAGAGGACCATACCACCCAGACTCCCCCATCCAGTCCCTGTAACCCTGCATTTCTCATGGTTAATCCATCCAGCCTGCACATCCCTGGACACTATGGGCAATTGAGCACATCCAATCCATCTTTGGGTGCTCCAGTTTCTTCCCACAATGCACAGGAAACCCACGCAGACATGGGGCGACTGTCTGCTTGGAGTTTGCACTGTCGCTCAATGCTGAATCAAACCTGGGTCCCTGGCACTATGAGGAAGGGCTACCATGCAGCCCAATGTGAAGTGAAGCTGTAGTTGTAATGTAGGAAATGCACCTGCTGATTTACTCACAGCAAGTTCCTGCAGCCAGTAACATGGTAACAAACAGCAAATCCAATTACCCACAATATTACAAGGGTTACGCATCAACTAGGAAACCAGCTAGAATTCCATGCTCTTTTCCAAAGTACTATCATTTATAGCAATTCCTCCCAAACCTTTTCATATTAAGACCCTATATTATGACTGAAAATTATTGCAATCTCAATGAGAACTGACAATGTGGAACAGGGGTGCTATAAGCTCAGGAGGCTGATAAAATGTAGTAGAATAGCTGTTAGAGAATTAGAGTCACACAGGACAGAAACAGACCCTTCGGTCCAACCAGTCCATGCTGGCCATAATCCTAAATTAAACTAGTCCCACCTGCCTGCGCTTGGCCCATATCCCTCCAAACATTTCTTATTCATGAACTTCTCCAAATGTCTTCTAAACATAATATACCTGCATCCACTACTTCCTCTGGAAGTTCATTCAACACACGAACTACCCTCGGATTACCCTCTGTGTAAAAAGAAATTGCTCATGTCTTTTTTTTAATCTTTCGCCTCCCACCTCAACAATACGCTCCCCTAGTCTTGAAATCCCTAAAACGAGGGAAAAAACACCTGCCATTCACCTCATCTATACCCCTAATGATTTTATAAATCTCTTATAAAAAGGTCACCCCTCAACCTTCCATACTTGGGAAAAAAATTTCCTGCCTCTCCTTTAACTCAACCCTCCAGTCTTGGCAACATCCTGGTAAATCTACTTGAAGTCAGCTCCATGGCTGTCATTGCTATTCAGAGTTGGGGATCTGAACTCCCACTTTAGGAAGCTCTATTTTACATCTGCTTGAATAGGCAGATGGAGTCTGGGGATTAACAACCCTCCTCAGGCAGTGAGGAAATTTGGCATGACGGCGATTACCCTTGCCAACTTCTATAGGTGCGCCAGAGAGCATTCTGTCTGGATGTATCACTACCTGGTATGGCAACTGTACCATTCAAGATCGGAGACGGTTACAGAGAGTGGTGAACTCAACCCAGACAATCACAAAGGCCAAACTCCCATCTATAGAATCCATCTACCAGGCCCCGCTGTCAAGGAAAGGCCGCCAGCATTCTCAAAGATCCATCCCATCCTGGCAATGCTTTTCTACAACCTCTACCATCGGGGAGAAGGTACAGAAGCCTGAACACATCCACCAGCTGGATTCAAAACAGTTTCTACCCTACTGTTGTTAGAATACTGAATGGACTCTCAAACTCTTAGCATTCGCCTGTCCCTTTGTTTTTGCGGTTGTCTACCTATTATTTACTACCTTTGCTACTTAACTCTGTGATCTGCCTGTATTGCTCGCAAGACAAAGCTTTTCACTGTGCCTCAGTACGTGACAATAAATTCAATTCAGTTCAATTTAAAAGTGCCTGCTGCAACTCCCTTAATACTGCACTGGAGTTCTACAGCTGTGTATAAGCTCTGAAACGGGACTTGTACCTGGAGCCTGGTGAATTGCAACTCGGAAGCAATCGAGCTGGAATTGGACACAGAGACTCCAGTGACTAGAATGTACACTAAAAAAAGGGATTTTAAAACAGTACCAGTAAACATTAAAAACATCTTCTACGGAAACCAATTGGTTTCACTTGTAAAGTAAAAAGCTAGTTCCGCTCCTGAATTTAAACATGTACCGTGGTGAGAAGTTTCATTTTAAGTGCAGTGTATAATTTAAATTAAAATCCAATTAATAAATCTGGAATTGAAATATAGTCTCAGTAATGGCAACCATGAAACTAACGTTGACTTGCACAAAAATCTATCTAGTACACCAATGTTATTTCGGGAAGAAAATCTGCCATCCTTGCTTGGTCTGGCCTACGTGTGGCTCCAGGCCTACATCAATATGGCTGACTCAGAACTGTCCTCTGAAATGACCCAAGCAAAAACACCCAGTTCAACAACAACTAGAGATGGGTATTAAATGCTGGACTTGCCCAGTGACACTCATATCCTCTGACAGAATATATATTTTTTAAAAATGGAGAAATCACATTCTCATTCCAGCCTGCAACACATGGAACATGAATGCATGTAAGCAAACTTCAGACAAATGATAAAATTTATTTTAAGAAACTGTCAATATTACGTGATCGTTTACCTTTGTCCTGATAACCCATTACTAGTCCAAAGCTCTGCCATTTAACTCAAAAGGGTGGTAATCATTTTAACTTTCCTAGATGAGAAATGTTCTTATAACGAGTGAGAACAAAGAAAATAAGAAACGGGTAGGAGCAGGCCATTTGGCCCATCGAGCCCGCTCTGCCCTTCAATAAGATCACGGTTCATCTTTTTGCGGAGTCAGCTCCAATTACCCACCTACTCCCCAGAACCCTGAATTGCTGCACTGCCCCTGTATGGCATGTATTATAGAAAACACTTGCTAAATATATAGAACTACTTCTACTTGGCAAACACTTTTAACCAATAAAATACCCAAGTCACTTGACAGTAGCAAGGTGAAACAAAGTTGAACTCTGAACCATTTAAAGAGATATCAGGGCAATCAGCCAAAAGCTTCGTCAAAGAGATGGTTTTCAGGCATGTGTCAGGAGGAGGGCAGGGAGGGAATTCCAAGCTTAAGCAGTCAAAGACATGGCCTGTGGAGGATTAAGTAACTTGGAGTGACTCTCAAGACAACAGAATTAGATGGGCGCAGGTATCTCAGAGGACTGTAGTCAAGGTCTTTTCCCCAGAGTAGGCGAGTCCAAAACTAGACCTAAGGTGAGGCGAGGCGAGGCCGGGGGGGGGGGGGGGGGGGGGAGATTTAAAAATAGGACCTAAGGGGCAACCTTTTCATGCAGTACTGCACTGTAATGTTCTGTGTTCTACGGAGGGTGGTGCAAATCCTGTTTGGGTTCCAGTAGTGAGAGGGAGCAAAAAACTTACTGCTGGCATCTTTTCACTGGATTAGCACAGTTTTTGAGACCCTGCTCAGAGAAGAAATGACCACTGTTCCATTAGTGGAGCTTCTTGACCAAACATTGGAACTGGTAGGAATGCACATTAACAGCAATCCATATGGTAGGCAGACTTCTCTTTTCTCACTGTGTGCATCCTTTCTTAATTTGCATCACTCAGCCTGACCTTGTTTGTGTGTCAATCTATGTCACATTCCATTGTTTCCTCTGAGTCAAGTCACAGCTCCAAATCCCAGTACAAAACATACATAATCCAGGTGGACACTTACAGTGCAGAACTGCAGGAGTGCTGCACAGCCAAAGATGCCATCTTTTGGATCAGATGCTAAACCATGGCCCTGTCTGCCCTCTCAAAATGTTCAACTTTGCATTCTAAAAGACGGAAATTCCCGACAGTGCAGCACTCCCTCAGTACAGCACCGAGTGCGCCAGTCTGGAACCTTCTTTCTGACTCTGAGGTGAGACTGCAACTTGCTGAACCACAGCCAGTATTCCCAGATAGGTTACTGACCAAATGTGGGAGGGAACATTATGAATTAAAGAAAAAGGAAACTGATTCAAAATCAAAAGGAGAAGAACCTTTCCTTCTGTCTGCTATTAGCGTGTACTGGAAGGATTTAGCCATTTTGCGAACACATCTTCCCTGGATATCAGGTTCTGGAGTAGGGTTCAAACTTGGAGCTGTAGGCTCAGAGGCAAAGGCACTACCTAGTGTGCCACATAGGCTCCCACGGAAGATATGGGCTAGTTACACTGATTTTTCACATGTTTACAAAGATAGTGAAAAGTCACTTACAGCATAGTAAGTCAGTGTTCTGCAGGAAATAAAGTTTAATATTACTCGCTTAGCCATAGCATGATCAACTGATCTTTTATCCTGCTTGTTTCTTGGCCTTTGCTGCAGATGTTGGCAATAAAATGAGTGCCCAAAAGTAATACACAAGTCATCAGTAATCTGGAATTCCCTGACAATGGGAAAGGAGTGACAAGTTTTTTTTTCCCCACCAGCCTTTAACAGATTCCTTGAAAGTGGAGTCACAGGTGGATAGGATAGTGAAGGTGGTGTTCAGTATGATTTCATTGGTCAAAATATTGAGTATAGGAGTTAGAATGTCAAGTTGCAGCTGTACAGAACATTAGTTAGAGCTGAAAATGTGTTGCTGGAAAAGCGCAGCAGGTCAGGCAGCATCCAAGGAACAGGAAATTCGACGTTTCGGGCATAAGCCCTTCATCAGGAACGTCGAATCTCCTGTTCCTTGGATGCTGCCTGACCTGCTGCGCTTTTCCAGCAACACATTTTCAGATCTGATACTCCAGCATCTGCAGTCCTCACTTTCTCCAGGACATTAGTTAGGCCAGTTTTGGTTTTCCTCCTATCGGAAGGATGCTGTGAAACTTGAAAGGGTTCAGATAGGATTTACAAGGATGTTGCTAGGGTTGGAGTTATAGTGAGAGGCTGAATAGGCTGGGACTGGTTATCCTGGAGCATCGGAGGCTGAGACGTGACCTTATAGAGGTTTATAAAATCATGAGGGGCATGGATAGGGTAAACAGACAAGGTCTTTTCCCTGGGGGGGGGGGTCCAAAACTTGAGTGCATACGTTTAGAGCGAGAGGGGAAAGATATAAAAAAGACCTAAGGGGCAACGTTTTCATGCAGGGGGTGGTGTGTGTATGGAATGAGCTGCCAAAGGAAGTAGTGGAGGCTGGTACAATGACATTTAAAAGGTATTTGGGTGGGTATAAGAATAGGAAGAGTTTAGACGGACATGGGCCAAATGTTGGCAAATAGGAAGAGATTAGGAGATCTGGTTGGCATGAACGAGTTGGACCAAAGGGTCTGTTTCTGTGTTGTACATCTCTATGACAGTAAAATCAGAGGGGGTGGAGGTAACAGAGGCATTTAAAAACAAGCATGCACTCTTTAAAAATTTAATAATCAAGTGTTTTAACCAGGAGTTAAATGTAGGTCACTGAATATGAGACGCCAGAGGGCTGAATGGGACTTGATGGGAGTACAACACAGAGCTCCAGATAATCTTAAGTTTCTGAAGGGTACAACGGCTTAGCCAAGAGCATGTTGGAAATGCCAAGTTTAGAGGCATAGATGACCTCTGAATGATGTCCTTGTTCTAGGGTATCTTAAAATGAATTATTTTTGAGGTGCAGTCAGTCACAAATGTAAAAAGCAAATGCAGTAGCCAATACGTGTGTGGGAAGTCTGACAAAGAGCAACAAAATGAGGCCAACGGTTAATCTGTTTCATTGAGGGAGGAACCTTGACCAAGACAGCAGGACAACTCCCTTCTCTACTTCAGGCAAAGTCCCTTTGAAGCCTGTTGTGCCTTCCTTGGGAGATTGACAGTACTTTGGTCAACTGGAACATCTGACACAATGCAGAACACTCTTACCAGTGTATTGAAGCGTTAGAATGGATAACATGCTCAAGTTTCTGAAATGGACCTTGCATCTACAACCTTCCAACTCAAGAGAGGAAAGGGTTTAAAACTACGGCATGCTGATTCTTATCAGTATTTGTAAAAGAGCTTAAACATTGGACTGTTGGTTTAAAAAAATATATATTTTTGGCCATACTGCACAGCAGGCCAATGAATGCCTGAAAGGGCAAGATAATGTTCAGCATTTGGGTGGAACTCATTGGAAACTATCGGTTTCCGTCAAACTTATAAATAAGCTCCTGTAATGATATAGCATATTTGATACCAAAGTACAGACACAAGGTGGTTGACTGTATATCTGTCTGCTCTCTTCATGAGCTACCTTCACTAACTTCCTAGTTAACCATGCTTTTATCTGCTCCAAAAACTCTATTCTCTTCCATAGCATCTAAAAATTAATGCAGTCCTGTCAAAACTTTCTATCCTTGCCATGTATGCTGTTTCATAATCCCAACACTTCCTCGTTATATATTAAAGTTTATGATTTCTCTTTCATGCCATTAATTTTAACCTCATCCTCAACTCTCAGCGCCTGATGCAAAACTTTTGTATTTAATTTCAGTATAGCTTGGAAAATTCTAAAGGCCTCCATTAACTTGACCCGCATCCTCATTTTCTCACAATTCAGCAGTCTGCCATTACCCTCAGTATCCTCGTCAATAGTTCTACTCGCTTAAAGTAATGCGGGGATTAAGTCCAAAACGTCACATTCCTTGTGATGGAGCCTCATCAAGTCCAAACAGTACTCCGAAAATTACCTGTCAACAAATTTTAAAAAAAACTTCTAACTGCTGGTAATCAGAAAAGAACAGAAATTGCTGGAAAAACTCCGCAGCATCAGTGAAAAGAAAGTGGAATTACTATTTCAACTCCAGTGACCCTTCTTCAGAACCCACTCTGAAGGGTCACTGGACTCAAAACGTTAACCCTGTTTGTCTCTCCACAGAGGGTGCCAGCTTGCTGAGTTTTTCCAGCAACTTTTGTTTCTGAAATTACTTCCTTTGGCAAGAAAACAACAATAACAAACTCACATTTAAATCACACCTTTCACATCCTCATGATGTCTCAAAGTCCTCAGAAGTTAAATGTGTACTTTATAAAAAGTGTAATCTTGTTGTTACATGAGCAAACATTACTGGCAACCTGCCCCCAGCAAGGACCTACTAACATCGTATTTCCAAACGGTCAGGCCAAGGAAACAGTTGACATCTCTTTGAACATAGAGGGATGACAACAACAAAGTGTTAACATTGCTAGATCAGTAATCCAGATTACCAGGACAACGATCCAGTAATGAGAGTTTAGGCCCAGTTCTTTGGGGTTCAAAAGAATGAGAGGAGATCTAATTGAGGTATGCAAGATGCTCAAGGGGACTAACCAAGTAGACATGGTATGAATGCTTCCTCACATGGGGCAAATTTACAATGAAAGAAAGTCTATAGTCTTTCATTGTGGCCAATTTATGACTCCATGACTCTTAGCTATCCTTAGGAATAGCAGAGCAAACCAGTTACATTGAAGGATGTGGCTCATCCACACACCACCTTCTCTCAGGATAATCATGCCTGTGCCCCAGGAGTTAATAATTTAAAAAAAAAGTCCAAGTTTGCTCGTTCAGGTTAAAATCTATTTTTAAACCTTAACACACAGTAAACATGCCTTCCATTTTATTCTTTTCTGTCAGCGTTAAGTTTCAGAATTATCCTGCCCACGTATATATTTTCTCCAACTCATTTTGTAATTTTGGATCTTCCTCTTTCAATTCTACGGCAGCTCAATGTTTGACAGCATCAGCAAATTCAATTATCATTGCAAGGGAAGTTCCCAATTCAAGTTTTTGGTGTAGCTATTTTCTTCTAATCAACATGGTCAGAGATATTTGGACACACCTCTGGAGCAAGTGGGACTTGAACCTGGGCCTCCTGGCTCAGACACAGAGAAACTACCACCATATCACAACAGCTCTATAAATTATTGATGGAAATTACCTCCATCTGGAAAATGGATTGGAACTTTCCAGATATCGATGAACTCCTTTGGCAAGTATTTAATATTTCATTGGCTTTGATGCTTACAGCACAGAAGAAAGCCATTTGACCTGGTCATGTCCATACTAGTCAATAAAGATGTGACTGTGCTAATCCAACTTACCAACTCTTGGTCCATACTACTGGACATTGGGGCAATGCAAGTACATATCTAAAATATTACTTAAATCGTATAAGAGTTTCTGACTCTACCAACCTTACATACAGGGAGTTCCAGATTTCCACTATGCTCTGAGTGAAGAAAGTTGTCCTGATCTCTCAGAGTCACACAGCACAGAAGAGGCCCATTGGCATGGACTTAGTGGGCCAATCTATTAACACTACTCCCTCCTTGTTACGAACCTCTTAGCTTAAGTATATGCCCCTGGTTATTAACTTATTAAACAAACAAGAGCCATCCCATCTCCCCTTTCCTATTCCCCCCACCTATGCCCTTCATAATTTTATACACATCCATGAGGCTCCCATCTCAAACTTCACTGCTACAAAAGGAAGAAACAACAGCCTATCTATTCTTTCCTAATGCTGAGCCTCCAGCCCAGACAAGCTGCCTCTGCATCTTCTTGTCCATCCTATAATGTGATTACCAGAACTGTACACTGTACCTCAGGTGTGGTCCAGCTAGTGTTTAATACAGTTCCAGCACAATCTCCCTGCTATTGTATCCTGTGCCTTGGTCAATAAAGGTAATATCCCACAAGTCACCCTAACTGTATCAGCTACCTGTCTTGCTACCATCAGAGATCTGAGAATTTGCGCACCAAGGTCTTGGATTTTCACTACTGTCCAGGGTCCTAACATTCAGAGTATAATCACTTCCTTTGTTAGCCGTCTCCAAGAGCATAGCCTCATATTTTTCCAGGTTGAAATCTGAAATGCCTAGCTGACCAAACCAGAAGGTTTATTGCCCTCTATCAAGTGTCTCAACATCTGCCTTAAATACCTACTTACTTAACTGAAACCCAATTACACCAAGCTGGGGGCTTCCTAAGTTTCACGTAAGTCACATCCTCAAAAAAATTAGGAGAGGTTGGTCAGTCAAGATATCCCATTTCTGAAGCTACACAAACTGCTGATGGAGACGTTATTCCACAGATAATGGTGAAGTCTGTGTTTTTTCACATGCTCCAGCATTCATGGGATCCCTAGAGTGTGGAAAGAGGCCATTCAGCTCATCCACTCCACATTGACCCTACGAACGGCATCCCACCAGAGCCAGACCCCACCCTATCCCCGTAACCCAGCATTTACCCTGGGTACTTCACCTGGTCTACATATGCCTGGACACCATGGGGCAATTTAGCATGGCCAATCCACCCAGCCTGCATATTTTAGGACTGGAAACCACAAAGTCCGGAGGAAACCCACACAGACAAGGGGAGAACATGCAAACTCCACACCAACAGTCACCCATGGGTGGAATTAAAATCAAGTACCTGGTGCTGTGAGGCAGCAGTGCCAACCACTGAGTCAACGTGCAAGTCATTGGGAAAATTGCTTCCTTCTTTACACATGACTTGACATGGGTGATACCTAATTTAAAGAAAGGCTTTTCCATTTCATATAAAAAATAAAGAGGGGCCTTTTGATTTAAAATCTTGAAAGGAATCACTCACAGATGAAAAAAAGGATGAAGCTATGGCAGAGCTATGAGGTAAATATTTTGTCAGTTATTACAAATAATAGTGCAAGTGAGAGAACGTAGGTGTACTGGGAGGATGATGATATGGAACAAACATCAGCAATAACGAGAGAGAGAGAAAATTGGTTCCATTGATAATTAGCAGAACTGATGAGAGTGAAGAAATCACTGGGCTCAGATGAAATGCACCAGAAGTGCTGAAAGTGATCAGGGAGGAGGTAGCAGAGGGCGGAGATAGTAAGGGTTTTTGCTTTACTAGTGTCAGAGAGGAGGATTACGGTCAATCCAATGTAATTTACAATTTGAAACAAACTGCCACACTCCCTCTCGTAGATGACTTCTTAATCATTGTAACATATCTAGAGGCATTACACCACCTTCTGAAAATGCAAACAAAAAGGCAGCTGAGAATATTGAACAGTAGGTATAAGAAACAAATGAATAGAAGACACATTTCATGGAAAGCTACCACAGGGCATGGGTGAATAAAGGCTGTTTGGGTTACAAACTGCAATACTTTGGTCAAGCGCTGATATTATTAAAGAATGCTAATAAAGCCCATATTTTATTTTCAGTAGTTCTGAGGTTGGGTCATTGATCTGAAATGTCAACTCTTTTCACTTTCTGCAAATACTGCTACACTGCTGGTATTGCCAGCAATTCCTGTTTTTATTCATGAATGGGGACTTGGATTAAAAGATGCCAAACGTGGATCACCGGGCAGGACTCTCCAGAATTAAGCGCTGGGTTAAAGTTCCACACCAAGGATTTGAGCACAGAAATCTTGTTGAGGTTTGTTGCAGTACTGAAGGAATATTTCACTGCAGGTATATAGGAGGTGTGCTCGCTGAGTAGCTGACAGGAATCTTATCTAACCTCTTAGTTGCAGGTAGAAGATCCATGGACACTATTTCAAACATACAGCATGGGAGCCATTCCTAGTGTCCTGTCACAAAGTGGTAGCCCATGTTTCCTACTTGACAACAGTGACTTGCTTCAAAAATATTTAATAGACGGAGGTTATGAATGAAAAGCAGTGATAGAATACATTGTACAAAACATTGGGCAGACTGCAAAGAACTTGTAGGCAAAAGTGAGTGCTGCAGATGCTGGAGCTCGGCGTCAAGATTAGAGTGGTGCTGGAAAAGGTGAATTCCTGATGAAGGGCTTTTGCCCAGAACACCGGTTTTCTTGCCCCTCGATGTGGCCTGACCTGCTGTGCTTTTGCAGCACCACTCTAATCTTGACTTGTGTTTTAAAGGCACCTTTTACAGCTTTAACATCTCCCAATCCACTTTATAACCAACAAGTTGCATCTGAAATATGATCACTCGGGAAATAAACATTACACAACTGTATGCAGCGTTGGCTGCTCTCAAGTTGCAAATCAGGAACTGAAGACTGGAGCACAGCAATAGGAGATATTTAAAATTGTTACCGAGAGCGGGGGGACATATTGCGAAAAGTTACTTTACATGGAACTGCCTCATGCCCTTGACCATAGAGAACAGTTGGGGTAGAGATTATTGCAACCTAAGCAGGATATATGTTTGAAGTAGAATAAAGTGATGGAAAAAGTGGACAGTCAGAACCAATGCTCTGGTATTGAGCTTGCAGAGACAAAAACATTTAGAATTCCTTCTATGCACTAAATATCTTGAGTATATTACATTAAAATTCAAACAATTTTCATTCAGACTTCTCATTCTTTATGAACCACAATAATCTTTCAACATTTTAAATTAACTCCGCCTTCACTGGAATGCAGCCTTTTTAAAATCAATCAAAAATTAAATTCTCTTCAAATTTAAGTAATCTATGTAATGTTGAACATCACATTCATAACAGCTGAACAAACAGCTAAATTCACGCTTCCTCCATTTGCTAGAGCAATGAAAAACAGCGAGAGAGAATAGAGTCATACACAAATGGAGAGACACCTAAGGAGAGAGTCAGTGTTGGACTGGGGTGGACAAAGTTAAAAATCACACAGCACCAAGTTAGAGTCCAATTGGTTTAATTGAAAGCACTAGCTTTCGGAGCGCCGCTCCCTCATCAGGTGTATGAAGTATAAAATCGTAGGACATAAATTCTACTATAAATTCTGCGTCCTATGATCTTACACTCCACAACCACCTGATGCAGGAGCAGTGCTCCAAAAGCTAATGTTTCCAAATAAACCTGTTGGACTATAATGTGGTGTTGTGTGATTTTTGACAAAGTAGAGAAAAGTGTCTTTTGAGAAATGCCTCTTTGATTCCACTCCTTAATCAAACATGCCCAGGTCATCAGATACCTGGCATTGCTCAGTGTAGCAGGAACTCTACCACAGTTAAGAATTTGCCAAATTAAATATTCATGGCAGGCTAACAAGTATCCCTCCACATCCTCCCATCTCTTTTACTGGCTGAAGCTGTTTAAAGCGTGTGGGATGAGTTGTATCATTCAAAATGCTCCAGGTTTTATTCCTTCCTGTAAACCTCCATCAGCATGCCAGGGTCTCAGCCAATCTTCCTCCCTAATACTTAGTCAGAAACAGACCAACTGGTTACGCATTCACATAGAACTTGTCAGGACTTGCTGTGTGCAAATTATCTGTTGGATTGAAGTGCATTACAATTTAGGGGCAACCTGAAAGTGTGATGCTGTGTTGATAAGTTACTGACTTCAGTCTATTCACATGGGTACAGATCATAGCTGTTCTGGGGAGAAGGAAGGAAGACGGAACATGGGCAGAAGTTGTCTTTTTAAGGCATTCACACATTGGGTAAAATTTGTTTGGTTTGCTCAGTCAGCACACTAGCAACAAAGCAGTAACACAAAGAATATAAAAGCACCTTTAAAATATATACACACAAATTAAACATTTATCTTGATACATTCACAAGTTGTTTTTCCAATAGAGAACAATATTGACTATGAGCTTAACAAAGTTTTGCTGAGGGCATGTTGCTTTGTTGGAAAGTTTTCTCTCTAGAACTGACTCATTGCAAGGCATATAGTAACAATGGGCCTGTCCCTTAATTTATAACCAACTTCAGATGGACCTGACAATTAGCAAGTTCCAATCACTTTGTGCAAAGTCAGGTAGCATATGCCTCCCACACTCCTCTTACTGTCCAGTTCCTGGACTGGATTGTCCACCATCATTCAGGATGGTCAGTGTTGCAGAAGCATTCTTCCCACCAGCAGTTCTACAGAGAGGACAGCACTGAACAGCATTCCACCTGAGCTACAGTAAAACACAACCACATCAAAACTAAAATGACTGTGGTGCCATGAAGCATCCGACAGATCAACAACTTACATTTCCATAGCACCTTCGCAATAGCAAAATGTCCCCAGGCGTAGTTTACCAAAATAAGATTTTGACACCAGATAGGTAAATAATAATTAGGACAGGTGAGACAATAACATGCTCATTAAAAAAAACTTAAGCCCCCCCACCACTGATCCCCACCAAAATAAAAATAGAAGTAGAGAATCAGGAATGCTTTTGGACAGAAGATCAGAGGTCAAGGCCAAAGGCAGCTGAAAGGAAATCAGGTTGCAAGGTTGTCAAAATGAACAGTAAGGGAGTGATAGACCTTCAGAAAGTTATGTAAATGCCTGGTTCTAGTTAATCCTAAACAGGATGATTAACTTTTGTTAAAAAAAAGCAACCAGTCAGTGCAATTTCAAACACATATTTCACAACCTGTACTTTGCCCACTAACCAGAATGACAAGATGTTGTTCCATGTGACAGGTCAGGTTCATAGTTGGGTGGAGGCAGTGGGAGATATAATATGCTCTAGGTTTATTTTGCAAGATCTTCATTACTTTAGCATTCATAGAGCCCAAATCTGAAAACCAAATTCAGGGAACTGAACAAAAAAACAGAGGAAAAATATTGAAGGAGGTGGGAAGAGAACACAGTCATAGAGAGGCACAGAAACAAACCCTTCCACCCAACCAGTCATGCTGAACGTAATCCCAAAATAAACTAGTCCCACTTGCCTGCTCCTGGCCCATATCCTCCAAACCTTTTCTTATCAAAATGTCTTTTAAATGTTGTCATTGTACCCCCATTTACCACTTCCTCAGGAAGTTCATTCCACACACGAACCACACTATGCAAACAATTTGCCCCTCGCATCTTTCTTAAATGTTACTCCACTCACCTTAAAAAATGTGCTCCCAGTCTTGAAAGCCCCCACTCCTCAGGAAAAGACAAATACCATTAATACTATCTATACCTCTCATTACTTTTATAAACTTCTATGAGGGTCGCCTCAGAGACTTAAAACAACAATCCTTCTGGTGATTGCACAAACTTTTGTCCAGGTTTTGTGAGGAAATAAGGAACAAGCTGAATTTATACAGCATCTTCAGTGTGCCAGTATGTTTTCAAGCTGGTCTGGTGATTTTACCAGCAATACTTCACACTGAGACCATTCCCGAAAGAGAGATATTTGATGACAGTAAGCTTGATAAGAGATAGAGTCAAAAAGTGTGGCACTGGAAAAGCACAACAGGTCAGGCAGCATCCAAGGAGTAGGAGAATCGACTTTGAGCATAAGTCCTTCGTCAGGAATTATTAGGCTAAGAGATACTTCATAAAACCTATCTTCAGAGTAAAGAGGTTGAGGTCACGAAACAGTGTGGTTTATGATGGAAATCCAGTGCTTAGGACTCTTGGTGACAAACCTTTAGACTGAGACTCCAAAGTCATAATCCTAACACTTCATTAAAAAAGGTATGAAATACATCAATTGTGGTTAAGCTAGGGAGAAACCAAGGGTCCAGAACGGAGAAGAACAAATATGTGGAGTTACTTGGTGTTATCTGCAATCAGGTCAAACAAATAGGTAAACTCCAGGACATTGCAAAAAGTGATGCCCAATATCCTGCATCACATTTGCAATTCTAATCTTGGTGATATTTTTCTGTGAAAAGTTGAGGGTTCCTCAAAAGGACACTAAGAAAATTGGACTTTTGTTAATTCTTCAGTGTGACTTGGGAGGGCAGGTGAAGACCATACATTTATTTGACCCCCTTGGAATGGTCAATACTTTTCCTGCACTTAATAATCTGACTTATTCTTATTGGAGAGGAGGCTTGAGCAAAGTGCTGGAATCCATCCAAAGTGTCCAAATCTTTCAAAGGACCACAGTAACTTGCAACACTCAATCATCCAATCATATAATTCACAGCAACAGGAATATCAGCCCAACCCTTCCAAAAAATCAGAAATTACTGGGAAAGCTCAGCAGGTCTGGCAGCATCTATGGAGAGAAAGCAGAATTAACATTTCGAGTCCAGTGACCCTTTAAAAAACTCTGGGTTCTGTGTTTAGGAATTTACCATAAACAACATAATGATAATCAGATAATTTTTTAAAATCAAAATGATGTTGACAATGATATTGCTCAAAACACTAGGTAACAGTGTCGATATTCTTTTTCAAAAATATAGTTTCATACAAACATTCAGATCCACTTGAGGGAGCAGATTGGGACTCAATGTTACCTTGCTCAAAAAGCTGACCAAAGTTCCTGTAGTCACTCACCAGATTGGAAAGAAGCTCATATTACTTGTGCTACTCTTGTGGTACATGGTTAAAAAAAAAGCAAATAGGGAGCAAACACTATGCTCGAAACGTCGAATTCTCTATTCCTGAGATGCTGCCTGGCCTGCTGTGCTTTGACCAGCAACACATTTGCAGCAAACACTGACCAACCACTTTCATGGGACAGCTAAATGCAAAGGCAACACTGCACCCACCAGATGAGCTGCACTCTCCCTCTGACTCTGGGAGTGGTTCAAACCAGAACCTTCTGACCCAGGGGCAAACTTGCTACCAACTGAAACCAAACAGAGTCAGCAACTTCCAGGGAGAAACCAGTAACAATGATTTTAAAGAGCAGTGAGGGGAAAGTGAGTCAAATATTGGAAAATATCAGCTGATATCTCTTGTGTGTCAAGCACGAGAAGGTCAACAGTTAATCCACTTCAGGAAGTGAAATGCAAAGATCATGTGGAATTTTGATCAATTTCTGGGAACAGCATACTGAATTGTATACGGGGGCTGGGGAGAGCAGCAGGGGGTGGAGGAATGGGGACATCCTACTTCACTGGCAGTTTAACTGCCAATACTCCAATTATTTGCCTGAGTGAATAGTGAAAGAATCCATGGCATGGCTCAATACAGAGTCACACATTCTGTCATGGCCCTACCCTACAATTTTCTCTCAACCAACAGCAAAATGGAAAACAAAGCCGCAGAGGAACGGGGAGGCTCTGTACAAAATAGCTGCTGCCTTTTTAGGCAGATGAACAGTAACAGAGCCTCAATAAGTCGCTACATCTGAGAAAGTGGGAAGTAGAACTCTTCTCAGTGTGGGCCTATGGACTGAGACAGTGCAACAGCCAACATTGTGATGTATTTCACACATTGTCAAAATGTAAGTTTTAGAAATTAATTTATTTCAGTGAAACAATCAAATGCATACAAAAAAATGCATAATTGATGAGGCCTCCTGCAAAACTACCCTTCACTAATTAACAAATCAAGTCTGCTGAAGTAGACTGGCCAGGGAAATAAAACGTAGTATTCAAGAACTGCTGTTTCACACTGCCACTGTCTGAATAAGAGAAACTGCACAACAGCAGGTGTAAAAGAATCTGCATGTACCAGGTTAAAAAAAACTCCCAATCTTTAGTTATTATAATATTCTGTGATCTCAGGGAAGTGGTCACTGTAGCTTCAATATCTTAATGGCATTTTGGAAACTACATGCCAAATATGCTCTGTTGCTTTACTGAAGAAGCTAATTGTTGAACATGTGATGAATGCTGAACATATAAATTTCTTGTGGTGCAGTGGTAGTTGGAGAGTCACAAAGCACAGAAACAGTACTTTCAGTCCAACTCATCTGTGCTGACCAGACATCCTTATCTGACATCACAATAGTGTCCCCACCCCTCAGCCAGGAGACCCAGGTTCAATTCTCATCTACTGCAGAGATGTGCAATAACAGCCCTGAATCAGGTTGAGGAGAAAAATTCTGTGAGCGTGATACCTCTCCCTTACAGGAGTCGGTTATCTTAGTTAGCTAGATGGCTGGCTTGTGATGTAGTGATGATTAGAGTGGTGCTGGAAAAGCACAGCAGGTCAGGCAGCATCTGTGGAGCAGGAAAATCAACGATTTGGGCAAAAGCCCTTCCGAAACATCGATTTTCCTGCTCCTCGGATGCTGCCTAACCTGCTGTGCTTTTCCAGCACCACACTAATCTAGACTGTGATCTCCAGCATCCGCAGTCCTCACTTTTGCCTTTGAGATGTAGGAATGCCAACAGCAGGCGTTCAATTCCTACACTGATTAAGTTTGCCCCTCACTGGACATAAGGTGACGGGTTAAACCATCACCAATTCTCTCTCTCTCTCTCTGTGTCTCTCTGTCCCCAAACAGCAATGAGCCCTATGGTTCTCTGAGACTATGGCAAATTTACCTTTTGTCTTTTATCTCGGTCTTCATCCTGATTACAGTCTTGCTCTTCTTGACTCACAGTAACTGAGACCTCACTACACCGCATTCCACTCGCCATTTACAAATAAGTGCTTTAAAACCTATGATGCTGGACAGTGTTACATAGAAACACAATAAGGTTTCTAGAAATAGTCAGTCATCCAGTCCACATGGTTCAGTGGTCAGCATTTGAGCACAAGAATTTAGGTCAATTCCCTCACATAGCTCTGCATAGCAAGAGGTAGTCATCGCTCGACTGAGGCGTTGCACCATCTCCCACAGGTAGATGCAAAAGGCCTCACTACCAACATTCAAACTTGAGGACAGACATTCTACTTTGTATTCCAGTCAACGTTTAGCCCTCAACAAATATTATTGAAAAGATTTGGTCATTATCATATTGCTATTTATTGCTGTAATTGCCTGTGAAAACACTTCACAATAATAACTTGCTACATTAAAATTTATACAAAAATACAAAACATTCTATGGTGCTTCTCAGGGGTATTATGAATCAGAACATGACACCAAGAGCCAACAAGGAGTTATTAGAGAGAATAGCATCAGACAAGATGCAGAAAATACTTGAGACAGAGGTCCTTGAAAGTAGCCGCATAGATAGGATAGTGAAGGCGGCGTTTAGTATG
The DNA here is from genome assembly GCF_020745735.1 of Hemiscyllium ocellatum. Classification (NCBI taxonomy): domain Eukaryota; kingdom Metazoa; phylum Chordata; class Chondrichthyes; order Orectolobiformes; family Hemiscylliidae; genus Hemiscyllium; species Hemiscyllium ocellatum. The sequence continues at coordinate 10,196,212 of NC_083424.1, forward strand.
CTTTCCTTCATTGGTATTGAATACAGGAGTTGGGAGGTCATGTTGCGGCTGTACAGGACATTGGTTAGGTCACTTTTGGAATAGTGTGTGCAATTCTGGTCTCCTTCCTATCGGAAGGATGTTGTGAAACTTGAAAGGTTCAGAAAAGATATACAAGCATGTTGCCAGGGTTGGAGGATTTGAGTTATAGGGAGAGGCAGAATAGGCTGGGGCTGTTTTCCTTGGAGAGTTGAGGGTGACCTTATAGAAGTTTATAAGATCATTAGGGGCAGGGAGAGGGTAAATAGACAAGGTCTTTTCACTGGGGTGGGGGAGTCCAGAACTAGAGGGCACAGGTTTAGGACGAGAGGGGAAAGATATAAAAGAGACCGATGGTGGTACGTGTATAGAATGGGCTGCCAGAGGAAGTGGTGGAGGCTGGTACAATTACAACATTTAAAAGGATGAGTATATGAATAGGAAGGGTTTGGAGGGATATGGGCTGGGTGCTGGCAGGTGGGACTTGATTGGATTGGGATATCTGGTCAGCATGGACAAGCTGGACCAAAGGGTCTGATTCAGGGCTGTACATCTCTATGACTGGATGGGAGATGGGGGAGGCTGAACACCTGGTGGAAAGTATGATGTCTAGGCAAAACTGGGTACTTCAGATTCTGGAGATTAGAGTCAAGATTAGAGTAGTAATTCTGCCATTGTGGGCGGCACAGTGGTTAGCACTGCTGCCTCACAGCGCCAGAGACCCAGGTTCAATTCCCGCCTCAGGCGACCGACTGTGGAGTTTGCACATTCTCCCAGTGTCTGCGTGGGTTTCCTCCGGGTGCTCTGGTTTCCTCCCACAGTCCAAAGACTTTTTTCATCCAAAGATGTGCGGGTCAGGTGAATTGGCCATACTAAATTGCCGTAGTGTTAGGTAAGGGGTAAATGTAGGGGTATGGGTGGGTTGCGCTTTGACAGGTCGGTGTGGACTTGTTGGGCTGAAGGGCCTGTTTCCACATTGTAAGTAATCTAATCTAGTGCTGGAAAAGCACAGCAGGTCGGGCAGTATCCAAGGAGCAGGAAAATCGACGTTTTGGGCGAAAGTACTTCATCAGGAAAGCACCATGTAGTGAGCACGTGCATGAGAGAGCGCAGAGAAATTGTTCGCACTGATGGAAAAGGACAAGAACCAAGGACACCGATTCAAAGTGAAAAGCAAAAAGGACCAAAAAAGTCAACAGGTGGGAAACTCTCTGCACAGAAACAGAGTGGTTGTGATCTGATCACCATCTATGCTGGAGGTAGATGCAATTGCGGCTTTTAAGAAGTGAATCGCATAACTAACTGGGAAAAAAAAATCACAGGGTTAAGGGAAACAACTTAGATTAGTTAAATTGCATTTGCAGAGAACCAGTGCGAATACAACATACCACCCTCTATGATGTAACCATTCTTTAAAAATGAAAGCAATTGCTGGAATTCTACCATTCAGAGACACACCACCTTAGTTTCTCTCACTCTCTCCAAACACTGCCAGACCAGCTGAACGTTTTCCAGCGCCTTTCCCATCTGAGACAAAAAAGCAGGAACATAAGAGGTAAATGGAGCATGATCAGTTTCAGCAGCTGAATGAGATGTACGAAGAGTGCTACAATGAAGAGCTAAGCCTGGGTCTTGCTGACCAGAATGGACCACCAAGCTGTGGTCTGAGCCTTGAGAAGAACATCCATTTTAAAAATCTGTGCATTTTCGCGCATTTTAATCTATGTTCCCTGCATCTAGATTCTTTAGGTATATGAATAATTCCTGTCAGTGAGATGAAGGAGCAGCATTTGATAATACAAATACCTATTGATTGTAATATCCCCCATCTTTACAGTCCCCCAGCCCTCTCCTCCTGTAGTCATAGCAATTCCAACTTTCCCAATTTTAATCATCCACCAATGGGTGTCTGGACCCTAAGCTCTGGAATTCTTCCCTCGCCTTCTCTACTTCTCTCTCCTCCTCCTCCTCCTCCTCCTCCTCCTCCTCCAAGATTTCCAAATAAATCTCCTTGGCTGAGCTTTAGGTCAATTGACCTGACACCTCCTTTGCAGTTCTGTGTCAAACTTTGATTAATAATACTTTTCTGCAGGGGCTTTGGATTGCTTTGCTGCACTGAAGGCAATACATAAATACAAGCAACTTATTTTTGCAGCAGGTATCTGAAAATTGCCCCTAGATCAGCCAAGTAATAAGAAATGTTTAAATAAAAACATTCTGAACCACATTCAAAGTAACATGTGTATCGACAGAAAACTAATAGTCAAAATCTTCAATAATAAATTGACTGATCTTATCCTCACATTAATGTATCTTTACTATTTGTAGAAACTGTACCAATAAAATGACAAAAACTATTTATAATTTTGATCTCACGGGCATATTAAATGTGGAGGGAGGGGAAGAGATAAACTAGCTGAAAATGTGTTGCTGGAAAAGCGCAGCAGGTCAGGCAGCATCCAAGGAACAGGAAATTCGACGTTTCTGGCATAAGCCCTTCATCAGGAATTGTGCCCGAAACGTCGAATTTCCTGTTCCTTGGATGCTGCCTGACCTGCTGCGCTTTTCCAGCAACACATTTTCAGCTCTGATCTCCAGCATCTGCAGACCTCACTGTCTCCTCGAAGAGATAAACTAGGCAACCTTTCTTTTCACTCATAACTTTAAAAGTTTATATTCAAAGAGATTTCACAAGACAAGAGCTGACCAGTTTTCCTACAGTACATGCAGTCCTCTGATACAATTAGTTTTTTTTTAAAAATCATACTGTGAATTACTTATTACAGGGTTGGTTTTAATTCCTTCCTGACTCACTTGTGCTGCACGTTGATTTTCCTACATTTTAAAAGGCAAACAAGGCTTAAAGGCTAGGGAAGGTGCATTCTTAATGTGGTTGAGTATCAACCTGTAAATCTTTTCAACACTCGTCAATGGCTAGTGGCAAGAGCAAAAGAGATTGGTTTCATTATGTGGCTGATCAGGGAAGCTGGAGCCTCTCCCATCACTACTCAGGGCTCCAGACAACAACACATGGACACTGCGACAGCATATTGGATTCTGAGTGAACTGTAACACGTTACTGCAGCACATAAAACTGACCAGACTTGCCCTCATTGCATTACATTCATCCGAGTTTCTCGATATTCTTGTCTCAATTGCCATGTGCTGTCTCGATTGAGAAAAGGAACTGGAAAGCTTGCTGTCATTCAGAAGATTAATTTCACTGAAGTTTAAATAAAATGAACACCAAACTGTTGTAAGTAATTACCCAAGTGTTCGCATTGCTCTTGTAAAGTCTGACATAGTCTATTAACCTGCAGCCAGCACATGTAGGCATGTTTGAAATACTCTATTAAGAAGCTGGATTTTAAAATTCTCATCCTTGTTTTTAATTCTTTTCAAGACATTCTTCTTGCCACCCTAGAACTCTGAGACACCAGGACTCTTCCAACTCTGGGTTCTTACATAATCTCCAGTACTCACTGCTCCTCCAGAGGTTATTGTGTGTTCACCTGACGAGACCTTGAACCTCTTGCTAAAGATCTCTTCCCTTCTTTCAGATGCTCCTTGAAAACTAGCTTTCTGATCAACCTCTAACACCCAATTGCGTTGCTCAGCATCCAATATTATTTGGTACTACTCACATGACGCGATGTTTTACTGAAGGTGACAAAAAAATACAAGTTGTATTTAAATTATAAGGTAACCTCATTGTTAAATTTGTCACAGGGTGCGTGCAGAATTAACTGTTTAGTGTCACAAGACAAATAGTTACCTCCAAAGAATCACAAACTCACGGCTAACCAGCATACTTGATACAATACTTATCCATTTCTTGCTACCTGTGGTATGTGGCAGTTAGATAACCAGGACGCTTTAGAAAGCTTCCAACAGCTTCGTGCTAAAGGGACTCCTGGATAATCTTCGAATTAGCCAACAATATTCACTGCCTGCAATCCACAGACCTGCCACAGCATAGGAGACCAAGAGACCAAATGTGGACGGAAGTTGCACACAAGACAAAGAAAACCCTTCAGTGAAAACAGGAAGGCACAGGATAATCAGAGACATGTGTTACTTTTGAGGCAAAACATAACCTAAAAAAAAAACTTCTGGTACTGTAGCAGTTAGTTGTTGGTAGAGACAAAAGTGGAAACTTTTGTTTCAAAACCAAGGATAATATACATACAAAGGAAAGCTCACAGGGCTATAAGAAAAACGTAGAGGAATGGAACTAACCAATTCTCTTTCAAACACTAACAGAAGAATGAAGGGACAAAGAGCCCTAACTTGTAGTACCAAGGTTATGTGGAAACAAAAGAGCTGGGTAGGCCATCTAACCCTTTCTCCCCATATACTTTGATCCCTTTTAGCCTTAAAATTAGATCCAACTCCTTTTTGGTAACATTCAATGTTTGGCCTTAATCACTTTTTGCTGCAGAAAATTCCACAGGCTCACCACTCTCTGGGTGAAGAGATTTCTCCTCAGCTCAGTCCTAAATGGCTTCCCTATATTCTTACGCTAACTCCTGGATCTGGACTGCCTGAACATCAGGTACATTCTTTGTGTTTAACCTGTCTAGATCAGTTAAACTTTTTGTGTATTTCTAGGAGACCCACTTCCCCTCTTTCTTCTGCATCTGGTGAGCCCAAATCCTAACCAATCCCAGTCTCTCTTCATACTTCAGTCCTGCCATCCCAGGAAAACATCCAGTTCAAGTGGCCTTAGGAGATGGGGGCACAACACTGCAGAATCTCCAAAGTAAAGCAAAGAATGACAACGTGATCAGTGAAATTAAGCTAATTCTAGCATGACGACAAAGCCTGATGGAAAGATTGAAAACATGATGATTTCTGCTGAAAAATGGCCTGTACCCTGCTGGTGGAAGGGTTTAAGCAGTTCTCGTTTCATCAAGGGTTTATGAGCAAGTCATCATTATTTGATGCCACATTCTACCTGCCTGCTAGTCAGAGCTCCAATAGGTTAGATGTCATATCTCTGTGGTTTTCTGGTTCACCAAGAGTGGTTTTGTTACTAATCTTTAACTTAAGGCACAAGAAAAGGCTTGTGAAAATCTTCAGTGAGAAACTCAGGCAAGTCAAAATATATTCTACTTTGTAAGGCATTACATACACACATGAACTTGTATTTCTCAAACATATTCAGCAAAAATACTGAAGCATTATCAGAAAAATTTTGATAACTTGTAAACTGCAACCAGTTGTCTGTTGCTGGACTGTAAGAATATTCAGCTTTTACTGCATGTAATGGCTCTACTTCTTGAAATAAATGCTTTAGTCTGTTTCAGGAAAGACAGATTTTCTTCATTTCTCATGCAATTAGGCTGAAGCAAGTACCTGAATAGAGATTGCACTGAATCAAGACTACCTTGGGCATTGGGCATGGTGGAGGGTGGTATTTACATTCAGGAATGTTTTGTCAAGTTTCATATGCAGATCAGGTTTAGGCAGTTCCATATCACTGGGTAAATCCCAGAGGACCATGAGAAAGTGATGGCCTAGTCGTATTATTGCTAGACTATCAATGCCCCGGGTAATGTTCTAGGGACCTGGGTTCAAATCTCATCATGGCAGATGGTAGAATTTGAATTCAAGAAAAATCTGAAATTAAAGAATCTTGATGTCTATAGTCAGGAAACCACATCTAGGTTACTAATATGCTTTCAGGAAACTTCCATCTTTACCTGGTCTGGCCTACATGTGACTCCCCACACATAGCAATGTGGTTGACTCAACTGTCTAGAAGGCAATAACTACTGGCCCAGCCAATAACACCCACATCCTGTGAAAGCTTGAAAAAAAGAGTTTGTGAGAGACAGACAGACAGACAGACATGATTGGTGGCAGGTTTAACCTGAAGTTGAGAAGGTGAGACCTTCATAGTACCATCAGCCAGTGCATGAATTGAACCCACGCTGTTGGCATCACTGCGTCACAATCCAGCTGACTGAACTATTTAAAAAGGTTTTGAAGACAGGTTTTTGCTTCTGCAAAAGGTGCAGTGACAGCCAAGAGACACTGTGCACTTGCTGAAGTGATATTAAGTGCACAAGTATTAAGTAAACAACATTTGGAGTCTTAGCAACAGACTATGGTTCAACTAAACAGAGCAAATGGCTCCAGTTTTAAGTGTGGCTGGATGAGTAACTTGCCAGTCTGTGTTCATTTAAAGCCAGACATGGTGGGCTTGGAGGCCTTCACTGTGACCCACCTTCTGCAGTTACACCAGCATCATACCCCACCTTTTCCTCCACTACCTCGATGACTGTATCGGCGCCACCTCATGCTCCCATGAGGTGGTTGAACAGGTCAACTTCACTAAAACCTTTCACCCAACCTCAAATTCACCTGGATCATCTCAGACACCTCCCTCCCCTTCCTGGACCTCTCCATTTCCATGTACATCTCCGGCAACAGACTAACCACTGACATTTACTACAAACTCACCTACTCCCACAGCTACCTGGATACATCACCTCCCACCCTGCCTCCTGTAAAAACACTATCCCTTATTCCCAATTCCTCCACCTCATCTGTTCCCAGAATGACCAATTCCACCATAGACTTCCTAGATGGCTTTCTTATTGAAATACCACAATTTCCCCTCCCACGTGGTCAACAATTCCCTCCAACACATCTCCTCCATTTCCCACACCTCCGTCCTTGAACCCCACACCTCCTTACGCAACAAGGACAGAACCTCCACAGGTCTTCACCTTCCACCTTGCCAACTTCTATATACTTCACATCTTCCGCCGCAGACAGACAGACCCCACTACTAGGGACATATTTTCTCCCCGTTCCTATCAGCATTTCGGAGAGACCATTCCCTCCATGACTCCCTTGTCAGATCAACATGCCCTCACCGCCCACACCCCACTCCCAGCACCTTCTCCCACCAGCACAAGTAGTGCAAAACATGTGCCCACACCTCCAACTTCACCTCCGACAAAGGCCCCAAAAGAATCCTTCCACATCTGACAGAAATTCACCTGCACGTCCACAAATGTCATCTACTGTATTCGTTACATCCGATTTAGTCTCCTCTACACTGGGGAAAGGGGACACCAACTGCGGGTTGTTTCAGAGCACATCTCTGGGATACGCGCAGCAACCAACCCCACCATCCTGTGGCCAAACACTTCAACTCCCCCTCCTACTCCACCAAGTACTCACAGGTCCTAGGCCTTCTCCACCATCAAACCCTAACCACCCAACACCTGGAGGAGGAACACCTCATCTTCCGCCTTGGGACCCTGCAACCACACTGGATCAAATGTGGATTTCACTGCTTTTCTCATTTCCCCTCCCCTCACTTTATCCCAGTCCCAAGCCTCTAACTCAGCACCGCCCTTTTGACCTGCCCATTGTCTTTTCCATCTATCTGCTCCAGCCTCCTCTCTGACCTATCACCTTTTCTCCCCCACCTTCATCTATCTATTGCATTCTCAGCTACTTTCCCCAGCCCCACCCTCTCCCAATTTATCCCTCAGCCCCCGACCCACAAGCCTCTTTTCTGATGAAGGATTTATGCTCGAAACATTGATTCTCCTCGAGAATGCATATAGGGTATAAGCAGGCAGGGTTATAAAAAGTTAAGTTCTGAGTTTTGTGAAACAACAGGTTCAGCTGAGCATGACTCAGATCAGATAAGAATGTCAATTAAAAATGGGGTGTTGCAGGAAAAGGTAATGGGTTAACAAGGTGGAAAAGCATTCATTATATAGAGCCATTCAACAAGATGAGGTAGCATTCAGTATGTAACATCAGTTAATAAAGTGAAAAGTATTCATTATATGAAGTCAGTTATTTATTGCGTAACAGCAGGTGGCTTAATCTTTACTATCGATACTTGCTGATTATAACGGTCACCCAATTAATATGTATTTTGTCTTATCTGGATGCTCCTCCCTGTAAAATGACTATATAGTTCATTGAGAAACTGCTAATCCAGAGAAGACAGTGAACTCACGTCTCTGTGCACATGGGTGATCATTCTCTCTCCCTCCAGAGTCCGGAATAAACATGAAAGAGGTAATACTATACTGTGTCTCTCAGCATTTTGCTTTTTGGGGGTGGGGGGTTAGTGAGGGCGACATCCTACTCCTCAGATGCTACGTGACCTGCTGTGCTTTCCTAACACCACACTCTCATCTATTAGTCACCATGGGTGCTTCAAAATGCTACATCAGTGGAAGTTGTTATTGTGTGGACCACATGTACAAATGCTCCTCCAACATGCATGGCTGAGGGTTGACAGCAGAAATGACAAGTGGAAGCATGCAAGACATTTGAGAGAGTATGCCATGGAAGATGAGAATTGAAAGATACAATAACAGATATTGTGTCAGGGAATATGGAGAACAGAAAACCTGCTGGGCTAAAATAGCTAAAAATCACACTGCAAAGTGTTCCAGGAAAGAATGACCACAAGGCTAGTGAGATGTTAACTCCCACACATACAAACATTAGCTGAATAGCCAGGTGATGCAGTAGTATTAAAGATTATCTGAAACCACAATAATGTATACAATTGCCAAAATCATCATCTTCAAAATGCATCTTCCTGCAAAGTTGAATAATTTGTACAGTTTGGTACACAGTGCAATTCAGGTCAATTACTGCAAATGTCTCGTGGTCAACAAAAGATCTTGATCATGAGAATTTCCTGCTTTTAATTAATATCATAGGATTTCCTAAAGCAAATTGTAACACTTTAAACTTTACTTCTTAGCTGAATTTTGGGAGTTTTGCAGGTGGATGCTCCCCAGTGTCTTGGTCAATATTTATTCTTTAACTATCATTTATAAAACAGATCACCTGATCATGAAGCATTTGCAGACACTTCTTTCTGCAAACTGGCTGTTCCACGTTCCAACATTACAACAGTGAAGACACATTCAATTTACTTTATTGCATAGCACCTTTGGAATTTATACCTGCTAAGATTTTGAGGTAATGAGGCATTAATGTATATGAAATGAACATTTAGTCTTTCATTAATTCCTTAGAAACCAAGTTTGGCCTCCACATACCTGGACTTGTAAGCAAGTGAGTTGGTGGAATTTTAGGATGAAGCTTTGGGAAGGAAGAAGTCATTGGAAGGTGGGTTCTCAGAATACGTTATTAGGCTAGCACATGAAGCTTAACTATTTAGACATGACACTGAAGAATCTAGCTTTGTCAAGTTGAGCTCAACCAAAACTCTTCTGTATGTATCCTAATTCACATCAAACCCCATTCACTCATTATAAATATTGTACAGTACAAATTATTGTTAAGAAACCATTCTTCTGACATTATAAGCCAAACTAGGTAAGTTCCCATAGCATGGCTTCATTTTAGATTACTTAGTGTGGAAACAGGCCCTTCGGACCAACAAGTCTACACCGACCCTCCGAAGAGTAACCCACCCAGACCTATTCCCCTACATTTACCTCTTCACCTAACACTATGGGCAATTTCACATGGCCAATTCACCTAACCCTGCACATTTTTGGGCTGTGGAAGGAAACCGGAGCACCCGGAGGAAACCCACGCAGACACGGGGAAAATGTGCAAACACCACACAGACAGTTTGTGGTAATCTCAGACAGCAATGCCACCGGTTTAATATTTAGACACCAACATTAGTTAAGATTAGAGTGGCGCTGGAAAAGCACGGGTCAGGCAGCATCCAAGGAGCAGGGGGTGGGGGGGGAATTGATGTTTCGGGCAAAAGCCCTTCATCAGGAATCAGGAAGCTCATTCCTGATGAAGGGCTTTTGCCCGCAACATCAATTTTTCCTGCTCCTTGGATGCTGCCTGACCTGCTGTGCTTTTCCAGCACCACTCTAATCTCCAGCATATGAGTACGCACCCCTGCCTACCAACATTAGTTAATTCTGGTCATCCTTGAATTCACCTTTCCCCGAATACCAAACATTCCCTTCAGTGGTAGACATTCCTCAGAGTAAAAAGAGTGAGAAGTCTCAACAGAAGGTCAAGAGAAGAACGCTGTAAACAGTAATTGTTCAACTTATTGTATATACACACATCCTCTACTCCCTCAAAAACTTAATGGCCTCCATTTCCATCCTCAGGATAATGCTTTCCACTTGAAACATTACTGCTCGAGACCAGTTTCACACTTGGATCAAATCCTTGTTAATTTCCAGTGCCTCTCAATCCTCCCACAATAGAAAAATTCTGAACTTACTTGCCTCGCTTGAGGGACCACCTCGCATTACAAACCCAATGTTTACAGACAACTGGGCTATGCTCTATGCAATTCCCTCCCAAAACCCTTCAGTATCACCTCCGCCTTCAACCGCTTCCACAAGCCATTTACAACCAGACTTTGTCATCTGCACTGACTTCTCTGTTATAGACGTTTGCTGATTTCGCAGCTATATGGTTTCAAGGTGCTACACAAATATCCACCACCGCTTCTCCTCCAGTTCAAACCTTTTGTCAGCGTCACTCACTAACCATTTGCCGGGGTAGATGATCGGATTTCAATCTTGCCTTTCTTCCCTCCCTCCGACACCTGACTGAATTTAGAAGCACATGGGGAAGAAACATTTGTGGAGCTGCATATCATGTTCTGAATAGATTCAAAGCATATTTCAAATTCAGAAACAGGCCTTCTCTCCAGGACCTATTTTATTATCAAGCTGTCAATACACATGCTAAAATTAAATCTATTTCCTATTTATTTTCATATCCTGTTAAAATCATTCAAAATTGATTGAAATTAATAGGAAAAAAAATTGAATACGCAGCAGGGCCCACCCGCTAGATATAATGGCTTGCTACTCATTGAATAATCAGCAATTTCAAATTTTACTACGCAACTGGGGTATTTGAAAGTATTATTAACAAATCTGGAATAAAAATGCTCATCTCAGTAATGGTGACATGAGACAAATACTTGTAAAAATCCATCTGGTTCACTCGTGTGTCCTTGAGGGGAAGAAATCTGCTACCTTTACCCTTTCTGGCCTATCCTGTATGTTTAGATCCACACCAAGTGCTTCACTTTTAACCTGCTTTTGGAAAGGGTCAGCCAGAGACTGGGCTGCATGAGAAACCCCTAGACTGGCCTCAGTATAACAGTTTCAGCAAACAGCTGATTAGCAAATTCTCAGGCATTTTGTAATGCAATAAATGCAGGTTTTGCCAATGACACATGTTTCTGTACGAATTTTTACAAAATGCTCACTGAGACGCGAAGGGGGGAGGACAGTGCGAACCGCCCCACTGGCTATGACCTAGTGGAAATTGCTACGACCAGCTATCCTTAGTAGCCACACACGCAGATGACAAACAACAAATTCGACTGGGACAACACTACTATTATAGGACAAGCCAAACAGAGAACAGCCAGTGAATTCCGAGAGGCATGGCACTCATCCACAGATTCGATCAATAAGCACATTGACCTGGACCCAATATACCAAATACTGCAGCGGACAGCTGGAACTGACAACCGGAAGCGGCAGATTCAAACCACTACAAATGCCGGAGGAAAGATCACAGAAGTGTTTCACAGGAGGCTCCCAAGCACTGAGGATGTCATCTAGACAGGGGACGAAACATTTGCAACACAAATTCCCAGCTCGGCGAACAGAACCACAACAACGAGCACCCAAGCTACAAATCTTCTCACAAACTTTGAACGCCTAGTGGAAATATCACTAGACTATTAATCCAGAAACTCAGCTAATATTCTTGAGTCTTGGGTTCAAATCCCACCAACAGAACTTGATTGCGATGTAAAACACCTGGAATTACAAATATACTGATGACCATTGAACCATTGTCAATCGTTGGAAAACTCCATCTGATTCATTAATGTCCTTCAGGAAGGAAATCTGCCATTCTCACCTAGTCTGGTCTACATGTGATTCCAGACCCACACTCTCAATTGCCCTCTGAAAAAGGCCTAGCAAGCCATTCTGTTGTACCAATCACTACAAAGAACCTTCAAGCACAAGAGACGAGCAATAAATGCTGGCTAGTCAACAACGCCCAGATCTTACCAATGAATAAGACATTTAACTCAACTCTCCTAGCCCCCCTGCACTTTTGGCCGATGTAGTAACACCTGGTATTGTTCACTCTGTGCTAGAGTAGAGGCAGAGAGGGGGGAAAAGTAGAGAACGGAGGTCAGCAGGTCTCCAGTTCCTACCCAGTTACTGTTTTCTGGCTTTAATCAAAACACTACAGGTTCAGGTCAAGTGCAACAAAAGCTGGTTAACAATAGGGCTGGACAGCAGCAATGATGGACTCCTACACAGCAGTCAGGCATAGAGCTGCTGGATTCCTGCTCTCACACAGACCCGTGGATAGCACACTCAAATAAACAACCAGGACAGACAATGTGGGGTCCTGTAGACTCACCATGTGGTTAGTGGGATCTTGTTCTGAGTTGCATAAATTGGGTGGCTGACACCTGCAAACCAACAGCCAGTACCTGCTGCTTGTACATCCATAGCATGATGGCAGTTTCATTGACTCACTTTCACCAGGAATTGAAGTTAACAGGAGAATTTCAGAATGAACACATGAAAACAGTGGTCAAGCTGAGAAGAAGCTGCCTTGATACAGTTACTAAAAATGTAATATAGGTGCAGCACTGAAACCTCAACTTCTGCAGGGCCAGAATTAAAAGTCTGCATGTAGATTTCAGCAAGCTAGAAACTTCTGCTAGTTACAAAGCAGCATTTAAACAAACTGCCGAACACCAGGTCTCCACACTGGAGCAATTATACGTATATACCTGCAACAACACTGGGAAATTCCACTTCAAATTCTCACAACAGTTTAACCTTTTACTTCTCAGGGTGTGGGCAATGTGGCACAGTTACACTTATTGCCCAGCACTCACCAATTATAGAAGCTGGAGAGAGGGTAGTCTGAGAATGGTGCATGGCAGCATTAGTTACTTAGCCTCTTCAAGTAAAAAATGAGGTCTGCAGATGCTGGAGATCACAGCTGCAAATGTGTTGCTGGTCAAAGCACAGCAGGTTAGGCAGCATCTCAGGAATAGAGAATTCGACGTTTCAAGGGCTTATGCTCGAAACGTCGAATTCTCTATTCCTGAGATGCTGCCTAACCTGCTGTGCTTTGACCAGCAACACATTTGCAACTTAGCCTCTTCAGAAGAGCTACCAATGCATCAGATGACGTGAGGACAGCAGAGGAGGACAGACATCCCGTACCTACCTGCCAGCTGGCTAGTCAGATGTATCCACTCCTCAACTTCTGGCAAGCTATTTTGTCCCCAGACCGGACTGACAAACTGACCTCATGGGCACAGACTTTTGATAGCCTTCCAGCACTCCCAGCCTTTTCCAATTACCAAGAAACCCCAAAATCTCTTTAAAGAATTGGCAGCCTCTACTTACTACCAACTGCTTACCCCTTGCAGTAAAAGCCCCTTTTATTTATTTCCTACTTGTTGATATATCAACTTCAATCCTGACTTTTCCTCCCTTGAAAATGAAATTAATGCTCAAAACACAAGTGTATATAGTATTCACAACACAAAATAAGACCATTCTAATCAATGGATCTCTCTGGTGTTCAAACTCAATAAGCGTTAGTTTACTTTAGCATGCACAGTGAAAAAATCTCTCTTCCTTTCCCCCTGCTCATGTCCTCATCAAGCTTCCCTTTAAAAATATCTATGTTATTTGTCTCAACCACAGCAACATGGTCATGAATTTCACAGTCCAGTTCTGACTACAAACGTATGCAATGTCAAATAAACCAGTAGGTGCAACACTTTTGTCTTTTTTTAAAAAAAATTTAAAATTACTTGACAATGGTTCAACATACCAGATTCAGTAAAATAAATACAGTATACAGAAACATTCACGAACAACTGAATTTATCTTTTGCATAACACCTCACCCTTGATAACGATTATTTGAAACATTCAAGCAAAGCCAGTTGTTAAAAATGAAAGATGCATAACACTGAAGCTTGCATTTAATTTCCTTAAATAATAAGACTCAAAAGCATACAAAATACATGCACAAAGATAAAGTGGAAAGCCTTGAAGGGATCGAATGTCCAAAGTTAGCTGGATATATGCAACTTTTTTTAAGAACTGTTTAAGAAAAGTCATAATTATAGAATCCAAAATCGTAGTGAGTTTACAGCACAAGAGGAAATTATTCACCACACTGTCTATACCAACTTCTTGCAAACCCTACATTTCGATAGTACCTTTGACAACCTCAGGAAATCCCAAAACACGTTTTATTTTTCAAAATGTAGCCACTATTACAATGGAGGAAACAAGGCAGTCAATTTGCAAACACCAAGCTCCAAAGAAATAACAAAGCAATAATGACCAGATAATTTTTTTAAAAAGTGTATTATTGGTTCATGGGATGTGGGCATCTCTAGTGAGTATCTCTATTGATGCCTGTCTCAAATTGCCCAAAGATGGCGATGAGGTCCCTCCTTGAACTGCTAGTCTATGGGATACAGGGTCACCCATGCTGCTGTTTGATAGTAATTTCCAGGACTTTTACCCAGCAGTGAAGAAACAATGACAGTTTCAATTCAGGATGATGCACACTTTGGAGGGGAATTCGCATCAGGTGCTGCGCCCATGCATCAACTGCTCTTGACTTTCAAAACTGAGAGACATCTTGTTTGGAAGAGGCATCGTGAATTACAGCAGTGCATTTTGCTGCCACTGTGTACTGGTGGTGAAAGGAATGGGTGAATGTTGGAAGGTGGTGGATAAGATGCCAGTCAAGCAGGCTGCTTTGACCTGAATGGTATTGAACTACTTGAGTGTCATTGGAGTCACTGTCGGAGTCCTAGAGTCATCGAGATGTACAGCATAGAAACAGACCCTTCGGTCCAACCCATCCAAGCCAACCAGATATCCCAACCCAATCTAGTCCCACCTGCCAACACACAGTCCATATCCTTCCAAACCCTTCCTATTCATATACCCATCCAAATGCCTCCTAAATGTTGCAATTGTACAAACCTCCACCACATCCTCTGGCAGCTCATTCCATACACGTACCATTCTCGGTGTGAAAAAGTTGCCCCTTAGGTCTCTTATCTTTCCTCTCTCACCCTAATCCTATGCCCTCTAGTTCTGGGCTCTCCGACCCCAGGGAAAAGACTTTGCCTATTTATCCTATCCATGCCCCTCAAATTTGTAAACCTCTATAAGGTCACCCCTCAGCCTCCGACACTCCAGGGAAAACAGCCCCAGCCTGTTCAGCCTCTTCCTATAGCTCAAATCCTCCAACCCTGGCAACATCCTTGTAAATCTTTTCTGAACCCTTTCAAGTTTCACAACATCTTTTCGATAGGAAGGAGACCAGAATTGCACGCAATATTCCAATAGTGGCCTAACCAATGTCCTGTATAGCTGCAACATGACCTCCCAACTCCTGTACTCAACACTCTGACCAATAAAGGAAAGTATACCAAACACCTTCTTCACTGTCCTATCTACCTGTGACTCCACTTACAAGGAGTTATGAACTTGAAATCCAAGGTCTCAGAGACAAATTGAGAGTATTCCATTGCACTCCTGGCTCCTGCTTTCAAGATAATAGACAGGAACTGGGGAAAGTGAAGACAAGCTACTCACTGCAAAATTCCTAGCCTATGACCTGCTCTTCCTGTTACTGTATTTGTATGGTCAGTCCAGTCCACTTTCTCAACGATAGTAACTGTAGGATGTTGGTTGTTAGTATTCAGTGATTAGATTCAGTGCAGAGAGTTGTTGCTTGGCAATTGTGTGGCACAGGTTAACCTGTTCTGGAGATGTTGATCGAGGAATAAATATATTGATGAGATTTGAGAGTAATTAAGCACGAGATTGAGGAGTACTTGAGTCAGCACGGCTTTGTCAAGGGGAGGACATGCCTGACAAATCTGTTAGAATTTTTTGGAGGAGATAATAAGCAAGTTAGACAAAAGGAGAGCTGGTGGATATGGTGAACTTGGATTTTAAGAAGGCCGTTGACAAGGTGCTACACAGGATGCTGCTAAGTAAGAGTCTCTAGTGTTCAGGGCATGGATAGAAGATTGGTTGACCAGCAGAAGGCAGAGAGTAGTTATAAAAAGGATCTTTTTTAGGATGGCAGCCAGTGACTCGTGGAGTTTTGCAAGGGTCAGTGCTGGGACCACAACTATTCATATTATACATTCACAATCTGGACAAAGGAACTGAGGGCATAAAAGCAAATTACTGTGGATGCTGGAATCTGAACCCAAAAGAGAAAATGCTGGAAAATCTCAGCAGGTCTGGCAGCATCTGTAAGGAGAGAAAAGAGCTGACGTTTCAAGTCTAACTGACCCTTTGTCAAAGCTGAGGGCATTATTGCTAAGTTTGCGGATGACACAAAGATAAATGGTGAGACATGCAGTGTTGAGGGAGCAGGAAGGCTAGGACAGGCTAAAGAGTGGGCAAAGAAGTGGCAGATAGAATACAGCATGGGAAAGAAAGAAGTTAAGCACTTCGGTAGGAAGAATGGAGGTGTAAACTATTTTATAAATGGAGAGAGGCTTCAGAAATCTGAAGGGACTTGGGTGTTCTAGTTCAGGATTCTCTTAATGTTAACAGCTAGGAAGGTAAATGCAATGTTACCATTCATTTCAAGAGAGGTAGAACACAAGAGCAGAGATATACTGCTAAAGCTGTGTAAGGCTCTGGTCAGGCTGCATTTGCAATATTAAGAGCAGTTTTGGGGCCTGTGTGTAACGACCTATATACTGGTGTTGGAGGGGATCTAGAGGAGGTTTGAATGACCCCATGAATGAAGTGCCTGTCATGAGGAGAAGTTGAAGACACTGCATCTGTATTCGATGGATTTTAGAAGGATGAAGTGGGGGTTCTTATTGAAACTTACAGAATACCGACAGGCTAGATAGAATAGACATGGAGATGTTGTTTCCACAAGCAAGTGACGATGGCCTGAGGGCACAGCCTCAGAATGATGGGATAATCCTTTAGGAATCAGATGAAGAGGAATTTTTCCAACCCAGAAGATAATGAATCTGTGGAATTCATTGTTGTGGAAGGCTGTGGAGGCCAAATCATTGAGTATATTTAAGACAGAAATAGATAGGTTCTTGATTAGTCAGGGGATCAAGGGAGAAGGCAGGAGAATGGGATTGAGAAACATCTCAGTCATGGTCAAATGGCAGAGCAGACTCAATAGACTAAATGATACTCCTGTATCGTATGGTCTTATCTAGGCCCAGGACATCACACAGAACATGGTCTGCTCCTTATTGAAATAGGTGAAAGTGGAAGATCCCTTAACCCTAAGGGCAGACAGGACCTTAGTGCAGCTTTTCATTGCGAGGAGAGGAGATGCAAAGCCAGACATCACCACTGTATATTTGGAAATGGATGTTGTGTTTCTGAACAATGAACATGAAGAAAAAGTTGCAGCTAGAGCAGGATGGTGTGTTCAACCATTCAACGAGGGGGACTATCCCTTCAAATGCTCAGGCACTTCTCTTTTTCAAGTCACTTTCCTCTTTGACATTGTTTAAAACATGCCTCTGCAAATAAGTGTTTGGTCATCTGCCTTAATATTTTCTCATGTGGACAGGTGCCTGGTGTTTTGTTTGGCATTGTCCTGCAAAACACCTCGGAGTATTGTATTATATTGGAAAGGGCTATGTAAATACATTTTGTTGTTGTAAAATGATTAAAACTTACTGAAGCTCGCCTCTATTTCAAATTAGATTAGATTACTTACAGTGTGGATATTGGATTATTTTTAAGATTGAAATATCCCTATTACAAGAGGGTGTTGTCTCAACTGCCACCAACTTCTGGTGACAAAGCAGGGCAAGTTCTAACAATTCTCTTGTGTAAAAGACAACTTTTCTAATCTCCTGACAGTTTGAAGAGGTGCTTTTACATGGCATGTCACTACAGTACCATGGCAAAGTAGCTAATCAGCTGCTGGGAAGGGCAAAACCAACCAGAAGATCTTAGACCTTGACAACAGAATATATTAAACATGTTTTTTGAATTCTCTGGAGGCAGCAAAAAGAAAACCCAGCACCTCAAATCTTTTCTCAACTAGAGATTCCCATGCCAGATATCATCCTTCTAGTGAATCACTCTCTGGTTTAAATGCCCTTTAAATGGATGCACAGTATTTCTTAAAAATAATGAAGTGCATTAGACTGTAATTTAAAAAAAGATTTCCATGTACTAAGCCTCATTCTAAATTACGAAAAGATTAACATCTCAAGCATATCTGTGAACACCCTAATGGCTGAATTGTTCCTCATTAACATTTTCACACTTCACTGAAAGCACAATTACAAAGAGGCTGCTCTTTAACTTGCATTGCCATGTTCTGAAAGTAGCACAAGTTTGATGCAGCCTTTGAATTGAACCTGCTGTCTCTATCTTCCAAGGCAAAGATAGCATGATGGAACACCAAAAGCAGCTATGTACTGGTGCAGTCTTGCCATCAAGTCACGTTTTTCCCTCCCATATGAAGTACGCTTGCTTGCATATTGTAGCTCAGGTATTTTTGACAGCTTGAATCTCTCATATGCAGCAATTTTTTAAAAAATCCATGTGCCAAGTGGGTTGGATTCAAGTAGCCCATACTCAGTCCTTTGGATACAGTGAGGTCAAGAAACATTGCTGAGAATCCCAATGTGAGCCCAAGTGATTTTCTCACTTGGAAGTCCAACGTTCTTAAAGGAAAACGCAAAAAAGATTAAGGAAATAGCTCATTGTAATAACCTGAAAACTATTTTTGCCTCATGTATGCAAACTATTTACTACCTGATAATTACTACAGTATTTCAAAAGTGTTTTACCTGGGGCCATGTAGAAAATAACCCATGAATATAATCACACAAACAAAAACCAAGAAATTTGACGCTATCGGTCTCATACCTTTTGAAAGGTGTCTTGGCTCAAACTATTTGCAGATTCACTGAAGGAATCAGTCTTAAAAACCCATCAATTGATGTGGTTTCATTACAATTCTAGTCTGAATGCTGTTATTTTTCAGAAATGCAGGACTGTTGCAAGTTAATGTAACCTTGCAAAAGTAAAATATTCCTTCAATCATTCATTGCCTACCAACTCCCTAAATAAACCCTCACTGATTCACGGGATACTGCAAAGCAAAGGCTTCACACTTTTCTTATTTAAAAAAATAGTTAGGTATAAATGGATCTCCAACTAAAGGGGATGGGATGGAGTCAACGTTTGACTACAACTGCCAACCTTATTTCTAAGCTGCTGTCAAAAAAAGACATTTAATTATAGAAGCGCCTCTGGGCCAATTTTAATTTTTCTCCTTCTTGGTTCAGATCCAGTTGATGAAAACAACGACTTGTTTTAAAACAGACAGGTGATAGCTGCTTATATATTAGGCTGAGGCTGCAGTGGTACAACCACAAAGCCCTCTTTCTCCAGTGGCAACATCAATTATTTACTGGGATTGGAGTGATGCATTTGTTTTTTTATGGTCTACATCCCTGAACAAAGCCACCTAATGTTAGCGAGAGCTGTAATGCTCAAGTCCAGCAGCACTTGTAATAACTTCAAGGCATTTTTGGAGTCATAGACAAAGCATTGCACTGGAGAAGAAAGCTGTTGGTGTTCAATATTCTTGAATCTGATCACGTCTGCCTTTTGAATGTTGTTAACACAATCCTGGTCCAACTTGAACCATAAATCGGTGGACTTTACATTGCATTTAACAACTGGATTGTTGCACAGGAAAGTTACACAAATATCTAGTGAAATATTAAGACTGTTCAATGCTGACAAAAAGGATGCACTGCACATTTAGATGGACTAAAAACATACCACAAAATGCAAGTCATCGTCATACAAGGCATCACCTTTAACTCTCCAAGTTTTGCTATCTCATCTGCCCAGAGTGATGGCATTTCTGCCCTTGGATTTTTGCAGCAGCCAAACTTGGCCAATTTTGTACCCTGTTCTCACCATTGTATCAAAGAGAATCATCATAATAAAGAGGCAAACTGCACATTTGTATGTCTATTACCTGTGCTTCTCAGGATTAAATCCCAGACATATTTGGAGAAAGACAAGCGAAAATTTTGGGCGCGTTTTACCTTAGTAAATAAGATAAGTTGTTGGTTATCTAAAATACCACATGAGAAAGCACACAGCTTGCAAACTGGGGAAAACAAAGAAAAATAAACTCCCAAAACAGGGCTGCTGGAGAATAAGGAAATAAAATCCTGCAAAGTTATCTTGATTTTAATTATTGCACCACTGATGGCTGCCTTCTTTTTCTTAGACCCTAAAGTTTGTAATTTCCACCTTAAACCTCTCCTTTCAATCATTCCTTAGAACCCACCTTTTTGACCAAGCTTTAGATCACCTGACCCAATATCTCCTTGTATAACTCACTGTTATATTTGATTTTATATTTTCCTGTGAAGCACCTTGGGAACCTAGATTTATACAATGCCTTCAATGTAATAGAAGTTATTGTAACGTAAATCCATATTTATTCCATTTTAAATTGGAAAATGTATTTTTACATTTCTATTCAATTAAGGTAACCCATGGCCAGCCAAACAGTGCTGTACAGTAAACTAATATTAAATGTAAATAAAACCCATAATGACAAGAAATTAAATAACAGTTCACCACATTCTATATAATGGACTGCTTTAGAAGATTCAATGGAGTCCGGTAGCGTCCCAGGAAGTGTGGAGCAACAGCAACATGAAACTGAACCACACAGATGTCCTCCTTACTGAAGGAAGTATATTTTTGCCTTGGAGACATTGCGCTGAGGGTTTCTAAGACTGATTCCCAGAATAAAAGGATTCTCCTGCAAGAAGTTATCAAGTCTAAAATTTAAAGGCTACCAGACAATCTCACTGAAACAAGATTTTTTTAAAAATGCACAGTTTCCCTAGCTGCGGAGTCTAGAACTAGGGGCCACAGTCTCAGAATGAGGGATTCATCATTTAGGACTGAAATGAGAAGAACTCTCTTTATTCATAAAACTTTGGAATATTTTATCTGAGATCGCTGAAGATGGTCAATCACTGAGTATGCTCAAGGAGACCAGAGCTGTATATTTCAGTGTTAAAAAGATATTGGGATTGTGTGGGAGCGTACAGTCAAAACTGTAGATCAGCCATGATCTTATTGAATGACTCAAAGGACATTTGTTAAAAATATATATTTGATAAGGCAGTTGCAAGTCTGCCTTTCACTGCCTAACCCCAACAGGACCAGCAGCAAAGGTGTAGTATAAATGGCCAAACCTAAACACCTCAAGCAGCATATTGCAAATCTTGAACACTCGCTGCATGAAAACATTATTCCTTTAATCACCTTTGTTTTTTTTTGGTGAACTGCTTTAAATAAAAGTCCTCTGGTTTTTGACCCTTTTGTCAATAGGAACAATTTACTTCAATTGAACTCCTCACAATTTTAAACACTTGGATTAACTCTTCTCTCAAAAGGTTCTCTAAGGAAACCTTTAACTACTCCAATCTAACCACAGCAGAACCTCATCCTGGGAACTTAATCTCTTCTGTACTAAAGCCTTCACACCTCATCAAGCTCATTCTTCTCTCTAAATCCCCTCCAACATTTTCCCCTCCTCTACTCAAGGTAGTGACGCACGCCGAGGTATGGTCCCATAATTCTTGAAGGAAACCATTAATTACGGGTAACCAGAGACAGGGAGTATCAACCGAGTCAGACATTTCAATCAGGGGCACTTTTATACAGGAATCACTGGATTACAACCCTGACAGACAACCCAATCTGATTCTACCCCACTTGTCTAGCCTGACCCCCAGAGATTCTAGTTCATTCTCACCCACAAGATGTACTGCAGTAATCCACCACAAATCCTTAGACAGCACCTTCCAAACCTTTGTCACTTCCATTTGGAAAGTGACAGGCAGCAGATACATAGGAACACCACCCTCTGCAAGTTCCCCTCACAAGCTACTCACTAACATGACTTGGAGTTATATTGCTATTCCTTCAATGGCACTGGATAAAAAGCCTGAAATTCTCTCTTAAGGGATTGTGGGTTTACTAACAGCACATAAACTGTAATGTTTCAAAGCAGCAGCTCACTACCACCATCTCAAGGGCAACTAGGGATGGGCAATAAATCACAGCCAGTGAGCTCTGGCCAGTGATGTCCATGACTAAATAAAATATAAACAGGTAGGTTTCCTACAGACGAGCACCCATTCAACACACCTTAGCTTTTAGCTCCTTCAACAAGAATAAACTAGCAGTTTGGTAAAAACAATGACTGCAAATGCTGGAAACCAGATTCTGGATTAGTGGTGCTGGAAAAGCACAGCAGTTCAGGCAGCATCCGAGGAGCAGTAAAATCGAAATTTTGGGCAAAAGCCCTTCATCCTGATTTTACTAGTCCTCGGATGCTGCCTGAACTGCTGTGCTTTTCCAGCACCACTAATCCATAAACGAGCAGTTTGCCATCTCTATCGAACCCTACACCATGCAGTAATCAATGGCCAGTCTAACTTATTGGAGAGCACAGTAAAATTAAAACTTTCCCAGAAATTAAATACATTTGCCCACTTAAGAGTGTTGCTAACATGAAGCAACACAAGGTAGGTACAGTCAAATTAAACAATTGGTCAGGCACGTTATTCCCTCATTCAGGACATTGTCCTGTTATAAGCCAGGAAAAAAAAACAAATATGAGGTAGATGGTTCCAATTTAGGTATAAATTCAACACCAGATGTGCACAGATTTGAGACAAGCAATGCTTGCAAACTGAATCTATTGGAGGTCCCACCCAAGTGACATCTAGTGGATCCGTTTTCAAAGTCATAAAAAGTATGTCAGGCACCGATTAAGAGTACGTATCGGAAAAAGATTGTTAAACAAAGAAAAATGCTATGCCATATGGTGACGAGATGCTGTTTGGGTGCAAGCTACCTTAAGAAGTTTAATTATTCCCACTTACTAGGATTTTCATTTTAGCAGTAAAATAATGGAGCTGGAATGATTCACAGCTAGGGGATATCAGTGGATCATATCTCGTTACTAATAGGAGAAAAGAGATGTCTTTTTGATATTACAGGAAATGGTAAATAATCTCAATTATGTTCCGGGATCAAATGTTAAAGCAAGGTTCCATCTGCTCTTTCTTGGATGGATCTTAAAAATCCAAACACTATTCTGAAGAGTCAGGGAGCTCTTGAAAGGGCACTAACATGCATTCCTCAATCAATATCAAAAAAGCAGATTACCTTTGTCATTTATCTCATTGCTGTTCATGGGAACACAACTGTATACAATCCAGCTGTTGTTACTACATGACAGAAATGACCAAACTTCAGAAGTAATTCATTATCTGTAAAGCACACAGAGACACACAGAAATCAAGACTGGCTTAACAGCAACACCCCCTCATTCTTTTCCTTCAAGTGCCTCAAATCCTCATCTGCTCTCGTCTCCTGAATGAGCAGACCCTCAGTAGGACAGATGGTATTTAACCAAAGCCATCAGGAAACACAGGCAAGCTTTTTGACAAAGGAGCTGTTACCTAGAGATACATTTTTTAATCTGTTTGATCATGGGATGTGAATGAAATTGGCAAAACCAGCAATGCTGTCCACCACTAAATGCCTTTGTATCAAGTGGCTTATTGAATGATCTGAGAGAGTAGTTAAGTTATCACATTGCTATGTGTCTAGAGTCACGTGTAGGCCAGATCAGATAGAGATAGCAGGTTCCCTTCCCTCAAGCACTTTAAATGAATCAGGTGGGTTTTGAAGACAATTGACAGTTCCATGGTCATGAGATTAGTTTTCAATTCCATCAATCCTATTTAGATTCTGCAAGCTGTCATAATGGGATCCAAACCAGTTTCCTCAGAACCTGGGCTGCACGATAACTTGTCACATGAGGTTACTACTGCAACACCAGCTCTTCAGTAGAGTATCTGTAAGCATTATGGAAGTAACTGGATATATCTTTGACAAAAATGATTAGCCTCCCATGTGTATCATCCAAAGAGATAAAAATTTGGCACATTGTCTACTATCAACTGTCGTCATGGCTAATTCAGTAAAATTTAGTCAGATTCATCAGTGCTGATCTTAAAGAAAAACCTGATACACACTGTGGTTGTGGACTAAAAAAGAACTCCTGGTTAATAACATCTGATGTCTCTCAGGATGCTTCACATAAAATAACTTACTTTTGAACCACTGCTGATGTTGACAAAGTACTAATAGTGAAACACATTTAAAAAAAAAATTGGTTTCCCCCTTCTGCCCCAACACTTAGCTGCTCAAATTCACACACAAGACTCCCATAAACAAGCTTCAGAAACCTTGGACATATTGACAGTATTCCACTGCACTTCCTTCCCCATTAAATTAATGAAACAATAAATCATTGGATGAAAACAGTAGATTTCTTCATGTTAGGAAATCTTCCAACTTGTCACGAGGCAGTGGGTTCAATTCCAAATCCAATATTTGGATGCAGTACATTTTTTTCTGGAGGAACCGCAGCCCCTTTTGCATTGCAAAAAGAAAAAGAATACATATACACTACTTAGCTCCAGGCCTCAACAGAATCTGCATATTCCCGAGTGGGACGTATTCAACGTAGAGACACCTGAAGTCAGTTTGCATCTGTGCAAATGTTAACCTAAAGCCCTACTAACTTGGTGATAAGTTAACCGAGGTTCAAAGCCAATGGTCAAACAACATGATTATGGCAATGGTCATTCCCTGTAAAAGTGTTATCAACAAAAGTGAAGTTGCCACTGCCTCGTGACAAGTTGGAAGATTTCCTAATATGAAGAAATCTACTGTTTTCATCCAATGATTTATTGTTTCATTAATTTAATGGGGAAGGAAGTGCAGTGGAATACTGTCAATATGTCCAAGGTTTCTGAAGCTTGTTTATGGGAGTCTTGTGTGTGAATTTGAGCAGCTAAGTGTTGGGGCAGAGGGGGAAACCAATTTTTTTTTAAAATGTGTTTCACTATTAGTACTTTGTCAACATCAGCAGTGGTTCAAAAGTAAGTTATTTTATGTGAAGCATCCTGAGAGACATTAGATGTTATTAACAAGGAGTTTTACTGGGATACCTGGACTGGAAGTCAATTTGATTTAAATGAAACATCTGCGTTTTACTGTTCTTTTCAGGAGGAGCCCAAGTGAGCAATGCTGTTGCTTACAGAATTCTACAGCTATTACAAGTATCAAAGGGATGCGTATTCCACAGGTTCAACTCCCACCCCAGCTGCAGTCACTATGAAGGCTCCACACTCCCACCTGAGGCTTGATGACCCTCAAGTTCACTTCATCACCAGCCACCTCTCTCGCTAATGAGAGGGCAGCATATTGTCCTCTGTTGGCCTTCACAATCGCGTGGCCCATCCTACCACTGCTAACTCTTTAAAAAGAGGTATCCAAGTAGACCCACTCCTCCATTCTTTCCCAACAGCATCCTAATTTCTCACTCTCCATTCAAGTACAGGATTTCATTTGAGTATAACAACTAAATCTCTTTCGAAGACCTTTTCAGAAGTATACAGTCATATAGCTCCACATAGCTAGCAAGCAGGGTGCAATAAAATGAATGATTGCCACTGCCATTTTAAAAAAAATGGAAAGTGAGGGAATTTCCCATTCTGCGTGAGATTACAAAAGTTTACTGGGAAGTGTGGCCTATTTGGTTTATGCTTGGGTGCTTAAAGAGGTCAGCTTGCAAATTCTATTTTGGAACTGGGAGAAGAGAGATGGAGTAATTTTGTGGAGCTGTCAGCATGTGGGGGGGGGGGGTGGGAAAAGAGAGGTTTGGAATTATCTTGCAATATTTTATTTTCTTGTGCCATTTTTTCCTTTTTATATAAAAGGATTTGTTCAGCCATTGGAAATATAAACAGGAAACAAGTAGCAGACCTGTTGGCATCTAAACACATAAAAGGATAGGTTAGTGGACGCACCTACTATGTTTCCTCAGGAATAGTTGCCTTAGAGGGGGTTACAACACAGATTAACTACAATGATACCAGGGCTTAAAGGATTACTTTATGAGGACAAGTTGCATTCACTTAACATGATCCTTTTGAAGTTAAAGTTAGAAGTGTTTCCCAAACCTTTTCCCACTGTGACCCCATTTCGAGGTGAGATCTGGGAGACCCATGGCCTGTTAGAGGAGGAGAACAATCCTGTTGCATCTTGATTAGAGCTCTGCCACAGTGTTGTTATTTTCTCTGAAGTTGTGACACCAAATTTGGGAGATCCTCGGTTAGAAGCTTGGATTGTGCGAGTGTGCAGTGGTGTGGAGTATGGATCCAATTGGGTGTTTATGTGACATTGGGATTTGCTGGGGGGGGGGGGGGGGGGGGGGAGGGGTAAATGGGATAAAGGAAGTGGGAGATGGTTTTAAAGATTTTATTTACCTGGGAGTGAAATTCTGAAACATTTTCCACATAGAGAATATTGGAAATCCAAAATCTGTGGGAGGTCAAAGTGAACTTTTCAAGACTAATCTCAATAGGTTTTTGTTAGATGAGCCTAACAAGGGATATGGAATAGAAGCAGGTCAATGGAATTGTGTACAGATGCACCAAGGCCAGATTTAACCTGTTCCATCATTTGTCAGGCTGATAGGAAAAGGGGTTAGCCAATGTTCCGAACATCCAAAATACTAGCCACTATTTTCGCCGGCTGCAAGTGTACCAAGCATTGCCAGTATGCATCAATTCTAATTCACTCTTACGTTTAGTTCAGAGTAGCAAAAGGAAAGATATCTGGTTTGAACTGACAAAACTGCCTGCTGTTCACCCCAAAAAATAATTATTTGGACATCACTCCTATAAAAAAAGTGCCACTTTCAAACAAAAAAAAATTACACTGGTTGTAAATACTAATGTCAGTTTGCAGTTCATATCAGGTGTAGCATTTATTGAAAATATGTTCATTAATAATACCCAATATTAGTACACAAAGTGCCAACAGTTTAATTTCAGGAGCATGCTTTTGTAAAGTTAGATTCACAGAAAAAGGTAGTTAATTTGAAAGAAATGTAAATGACAAACTAGCTGGGTTACTCCCTTTCCTTGCAATGCTTATTAATAATCAGTAACAACAACAGAAGGAAAGTATGTTGCTTAGAGAAACAACAGCAAGCACAGGTAGTATAAAAATCTCAAAATGCTGTTCTCTCTGCTACTCTTAAATCAGTTGCACTGATCCAAAAATTGAACAGAGTTGCAAATAGATGAACTTGCCAATATTCACAAACACATACGTATGCTCCTACTTTAATTTAATATTTGTGGAAATGTTTTAAAACCAGTCAGCTTTTAGCGATGGCTCACATTGCATGCTTTAAAATAAAGATTGTTGCAACAATCAAAATGAGATGATAACTTTCAAACATTTTAAAAATTTTCTGAATTGACTTTTAGAAAATCTTTCAATTATTTTGTTGTTGGTGTGTCTTTTGCCGGGGAATGACAACAAAGTAACTTTAATGTGTTTTCCCACAAGACATGTTACAGTAGATGAAACTCCGAGCGGAGCAGAAGTCAATACTCCATGTAGCAATTCACTGAATTATTCAATCAAAAACGCAGAACAAATTTCTGACTGTGCACAGTCTTATACAAGGTGCATCTTATCCCAAGAGTATGGATTTTAAAAAAACCCTCTGAAGTGAAAATCCCAATTTGATTTTTTTTAAATGGCACGTGTTCAGGATTTATTATTAAAATCGTGTTTTATTTATGAATTGATTGACTGATTGATTGCGCCTGTAGCACCGCACACAGGACAACCTAACACATCATGTCGTAGAAAGAGCCAATTAGTGATCCTTCAATAAATAGTCATCTCTTGATTCAGGAGTTTCAAAGTGTAAAGTTTAACTTTTATTGCAAATTATTCAGCCTCAAAAAAAAAGTGCGCTCAACCTCATAATTTTACAAATTTAACAAGAGTTTCAACAATTTTTTCCCCAGGAGAAAGTCATCTAATGTACACTCAGTTATGAGATACAGAGGGAAAAAAGAAGCTTGGTTATACATCCTTACGGAGATCGAAGCAATGAAAAGTGATTTGTGAGAACTGAAACAATATTTGGATATAGGGCTGAAATAGTGCTTCATCATAATCCTTTACATTGAAACAAAAACCAATCATCTCTTATTGAAGTTTACATTTAATGAGATAGCAATAAAACTTGGGTTTGCAATTAAATATTTTTCAAATTAGATACAAATCATTAAGTGCTACGTTTTAGTTTTAACAAGCACATACAAATGTTTATTTCCCCAAGTCTCATAGAAAAATTAATTTTAAAAGGCATCCTCAGAAAATTCTTATTTTCAACAGCTATTCTCCAAGTTTGCACCATTCTACAGTAACCTAAAGTTCTGAATTCCCCTCACAGCTATAAATGCTGATTTTGCAGTATTGGATATTGATATATATTGTCACACATTTCTGCAACTAAAAATATATATTTTTAAAAATGCATAGCAACACTGACCCAGACAATATGAAAGAGTAGTTGAAGGACGATTTACTGTTGTCACTTTTGTGGGAAATTAAATCCTACTATTGAAACTATATTAGTTTCATGTCCCACAAGGTTAAAGAGGCACCCATATTAGTGAGATACTTTGGCCAAAGATCTGATTAAGCGAGTAATCTGTATCAAGGTATTATACACAAGCTGCCCTTTAGCCAAGAAACCAGGGTTAAACTGACTGAGAGATAATTGAATTTAATAATTTTACCTTCTGATTGGCATTGTATATTCCCCTAGCGATGTAATGTGTGCGCTACAGAAGACAACTCAAAAGCGGCGGGCGGGGGAAGGGAGGTGGAGCAGGAAAACGGGACAAGATTTGTCCGAATTGAGCAATTTATATACATCCTTTAAAAAAAAGGAACAATGTAAGCATTCGATTGCAATGTTCTGTGTAGAGAATGTTTCATTTTATACTTAAAACCACCGCTGCCATTCGGAGATTAAAAAAATTCCAGTGTACTTAACGTTAAAAAAACGTACATTTTTTTTAAAATAAATTGTATCGACAGATTGGAAACAGGCAATGGAAAACATACGAAGCAAAAAAAGTTTATACTTGAAGCTTTTTCTGATCAATACTTGCTTTGGATGATGGCGCTCACTCTAGCTCGAGTCTACTCAAGCAAATTGTCCGTCATAGATTTCAATTAAAAAAACACATTGTTTCAGTCAGAAAATGAATAATCTCCAAATTTTCAACTGCATTTGATCGATTTTCAATCATGCAGAAAAAAAAGAGGGGGGAAGAAGTGGAATGGAATGTCTCTCGGTCGGTGGGGAGGGGAGGGAACGGGGTAAACGAAAAGGGGGGGGGTGAGGGGAAAATTCTCTTCCGTTCAACAACAGGGTTAGCAAAGAAACCGAGGACATGATGACCACAGCTTGCCAAGCTGGTATTACTGGCTTCAGGAGTAGGCACAACACAAGAGATAGAATCCTGCACTTTTACTGACACCAATTCACAGAACGGAGCAAACCTTCAGCCGCCCTAAAGCCGACACCCCTGGCCCCCGCCGCAAGCAGAGCAGAAAGGAACAGACCGGACCAGAGAGAGAGAAAAGCAAAGTTGGAAAGGATACCTTGAGACATCCGCCAGGTTTTCAGTGTACCACACCAGGTCTCATCTCACAGTCTTTCCACCGCCATCTTGCTAGCTAGTGACGTTGGTATCTCACCCCTGACCCAATATTTGAATAGAAGCCAAGAGCAAAAAAAGAGGGAGAAGGAGAAACACACACATAGGAGGTGGGAGGCAGGAAGAGAGGAGACGGACACGGAGAGAGAAACGTCTGTGCCAGTTGGACAACATGAGACGCTGACACCCTGATCTGCAAATGTTGCAACTTTCCTCAATTGATCAACATTGTTACGGCTTAGAAATATTGCTACTTAGTATCAAATTTGGGATTGTTTATTGTTACTTTGTATTCCCGGGGACTGTGGACTGAAACAACATTGAAATTATAAATGTATAGGCTTCCTTTCCCCCTCCCCCCCAAAACACACCACACACCACTCTCGTATTAATTTTATTCAGTTCTACTCATGGAAGAACTTCACTTCCCAAGGGCAAGGCAGCTGCAATGTACCATTCATGCCATGACCTGCATATTTCTTTTGCGTTTAGCAATCCCGTGCTACAGGCTGTTTGGAACAAAAAGTGTTCTGGCGTTCTTACATACATGTACAAATTTTACAATGCCCTTTAAAAATAAATCAAATAAGTAGAGGCGTTGCAAGGTTGACCCTCCTGTTTAATTTGCTAAAAGGTTGTTATATACACCAGCAACGCTGAAAAGGTGGGGGGGGGCGTGCAGGGGTAATTGTGCAGAAAGGCTATTGAAGTGCTTACGGTAACAAACAAAAGATAAGCTCACAGATGTTCCCATCGGAAATGAAATCATTGAATCCCCCCCAACCCTTGCAAACCCGCCCATAAGTCGCTAGGATTGGTTGTTTGGGCGCTCTGAGTATCTCCGGCTCATGTGTATGGTTACAGCCACTATCTGTTACACATCGTCAGCAGTAATCTCACACCGTATTTGGGATTAGTCATTCACCCTTTTATGTTATGCAACACTTCTCTTTTGGTGGCAAAAATTGGTGCCTGCCGCGTGGAATTGACGAGGGGTTGTCGATAGTTTAATCTGAAAAGCACCATCCTTGTCCTGAAACACGTGTGCGTGAGTTCCTGGTGAAAATGCCCCCACCCCCCATCTCATTCAAGGGAGGAGGGTAGCACTGTGTCCTGAGGAGTACCCATAAAGTGACACGCATTTTGTGCCCCACTTCCAAAAATCCCCTTTAAGGTAAAAGGAAGCGAGAGAGTGAAACCGTATGCTGATCACACTATTCAACCCATTCCTCTGCAATTTTGTCTTAGCAATGATTTGTCAGAACTGTGCAGAGACTGAATACTCCCAAGCAGATCATGGGATCTGTTCGTTTTGTTTAAACCAATAGCGCCGAAATGCAACCTAACTTATCCGCACCCCTTACCGCCCCCAACCCCCAAAGAGCCCACTTTGTCAGAAACACACGAATTCCCTGACACCTTGTGGATTTCCCGGCAACTGCAGCTGGTCACATTACAACATTTTTGTTCCGAAGAAGCAGAATGTGTTGGGAACACTCAGCCGTCCGTCCCCTGGGGACTCGCGTGGCGGTGGTAGGGAGGTAATATAGGGTTAGTTTTGGGCCCTAGGAAAAAAAGTAACCTAAAAAGGCACTAAAGGCAGCCAAGAGGAAACTGAGGTCAGGAAAGTTCAGATACTGCCAGTCATTCCGACAATCTGGCTAACATGCAGCTAGCCAGGCCCAGTCTTAACTATATTCATTTCTACCTTCCCGGGGGCGGAGAGAAATAAAATTCAACAATTTTAGATTTTCAATCTCAGCAAGTTTCTGTCAGACAGCAGACATGAATCCATGTCATCACATCAGAGGCACTGAGACAGGACGTGTGCCTGATGAGTTCAGCATGGAGATTATCTCATGGGTGAATGCATGGCCAGAAGGCAAGGTGAATGAACAATTGTACTATTTTTGAAGACTTTAGATTTTATTGTCACGTGTACTCAAGTATAGGAGTACAGTGAAAAGTGCCTAATGTCACCTCACATTGTACCATCTTAAGTCCAAAAATCTTTGATTCGTTTATTATTTTGCATCCAAGTTAAGCATTAAGCATTACAGACCTACATAGAATATGTAGAAAAAAGATAATAGTTAAGATTAAAGTCCTTCTTAATATAGAGTAGAAAAAAAGGAATTCATGCAGAAGGTGGTGTGTATATGGAATGAGCTGCCAGAGGAAGTGGTGGAGGCTGGTACAATTACGGCATTTAAAAGGCATCTGGATGGGTATATGAACAGGAAGGGTTTAGAGGGATATGGGCCAAGTGCTGGCAAATGACGCTAGATTAATTTAGGATATCTTGACATGGAAGAGTTGGACTAAAGGGTGTGTTTCAATGCTATACACCTGTGATTCTAAGTTAAAAGTTCAACAGTCTTTGATGAGTCCATCCTGTACTTTGGCGATCTGTCTTGTGTGCATGAGGAACTTGTTTTGTCACTTATTTCCCTCTGAGAAACAACCTGGGAGTCTTCAGGATGAATTTGAGTAGTTTGTCAGGGGCTGCAAGTGAGTCAGTTGGGCTCCAAAAAGACAATAAAATAAAACAAAGACATGCAGATACTGGAAATCTGAAAGCAAAAACCTGAAATTACTGGAGAAACACATCAGACCTGGCAGTATCTGTGGAGAGAATGCGAAGTCAACATTTTGGGTCGAGTGATTCTTCACCAGAACCCTGATAATAATGTTCACTCTATATCAATCTAAACAAATCAAATCAAAACAAAATGATTTGTTAGTTCAAATTGATTATAAACATTCCTTCCCAACTCCTCTACCCACCTTAGCTATTGTGGACTCATCTCCCCACTAACTCTCATGTTGAAAGTCTCTGCCCTGCAAATTAATTCTCACAGCCCCTCCTGTCACTGTCAAAAAACCAGCTCCCACTCCATGTTTACCTGCAGCTCTACCCCTTCGAAGGTCAGAGTGACCCTTATGTTACTTTATGAGAGTTGGTTACCTTGTCAGAGGGTGCACAGCCCTAGGATCCTGCATTCATTCTAAATTGCTCTCCAGGGCCATGGGACCTCTCTCTGGTCTGTCAGATTTTGCACACTTCACAACCACTCTGCTATTCTGCTGTCAACATTTACATCTCCTCTCGATCTATTGTGTTTTTATATGTCCTGTTTTCATATGTTTTTGCCGTACACCTTCATCACTCTGTCAAATAATCAATTATGCCCTTATCATGAACCTTTCCAATATGATTATTACCTGCCCTATTTCTCCCTCTCTGAACCTGCAGTTTACAAAACAGAAAGAGAACTATCCAACATAGTCTAAACGCAAAATCACTCCGACTTCATTGACTGAGCTTCAGTGCATAGACGTTGCTTGTGTGCGTATGGCCACTTAGAAACTAAGTATCAGTTGCCCGCCACTGAAAAGTGCCTAATGTCACCTCACACTGCACCATCTTAGATAAAAAAAATCTTTGTTTCTTTATTACTTTGCATCCAAGTTAAAAAATTAGGCATTACAGACCTTCAACAAACCAACGTATTCGCTGTCCAAGATCTCTGTCTCAGGCTTGCTGCAGTGTTCCAGTGAAGCTGAACGCAAGCTGGAAGAACAACATCCCATTTTCCTGCAGCCTTCTGGTCTCAATATCAAGTTCAACACCTTCAGGGTTTGAACTTCACCCACGTCCTTACCCTAAACCTCGTTCCCAGACCTCGTTAATATATGATTGCATTATTTGCCTCTTACAGACCCCATTAATAAATATTCATCCCACTAGCCTGATTGTTATCCACTCATTTCACTGTCCAACAGTTCATAGAGTCATAGAGATGTACAGCACGGAAACAGACTCTTTGGTCCAACTTGTCCATGCTGACCAGATATCCCAACTCAATCTAGTCCCACCTGCCAGCACCCGGCCCATGTACCCTCCAAACCCTTCCTATTCATATACCCATCCAAATGCCTTTTAAATGTTGCAATTGTACCAGCCTCCACCACTTCCTCTGGCAGCTCATTCCATATATGTATCACCCTCTGCGTGAAAAAGTTGCCGCTAGGACTATTTTATGTCTTTCCCCTCTCACCCAAACCCTATGCCCTCTAGTTCTGGACTCTCCCATCCCAGGGAAAAGACTTTGTCTATTTATCCTATCCATGCCCCTCATGATTTTATAAACCTCTATAAGGTCACCCCTCAGCCTCCGACGCTCCAGGAAAAACAGCCCCAGCTTATTCAACCTTTCCATGTAGCTCAAATTCTCCAACCCTTGGCAACATCCTTGTAAATCTTTTCTGAACCCTTTCAAGTTTCACAACATCTTTCCGATAGGAAGGACACCAGAATTGTGCGCAATATTCCAAAAGTGGCCTAACCAATGTCATGTACAGCCACAACATGACCTCCCAACTCCTATGGTCTAGATTAGAGTGGTGCTGGAAAAGCACAGCAGTTCAAGGATGCTGCCTGAACTGCTGCACTTTTCCAGCATCACTCCAATCTAGACACTGGTTTCCTGCATCTGCAGTCATTGTTTTTACCTCCCAACTCCTATACTCAATACTCTGACCAGTAAAGGTAAGCATACCAGTGCCTTCTTCACTATCCTATCTACCTGTGACTCTACTTTCAAGGAGTTATGAACTTGCACTCCAAGGTCTCTTTGTTCAACAGCACTCCCTAGGACCTTACCATTAAGTGTATAAGTCCTGCTAAGATTTGTTTTCCCAAAATGCAGCACCTCGCATCTGCCACTTCTCAGCCCATTGGCCCATCTGGTCAAGATCCTGTTGTAATCTGAGGTAACCTTCTTCGCTGTCCACTACACCTCCAACTTTGGTGTCAACAGCAAACTTACTAACTGTAGC
Source organism: Hemiscyllium ocellatum (assembly GCF_020745735.1). Taxonomy (NCBI): domain Eukaryota; kingdom Metazoa; phylum Chordata; class Chondrichthyes; order Orectolobiformes; family Hemiscylliidae; genus Hemiscyllium; species Hemiscyllium ocellatum. The sequence continues at coordinate 10,230,802 of NC_083424.1, forward strand.
TCTTATGCTCACATCCAAATCATTTATGTAAATGATGAAAAGTAGAGGACCTGGCACCGATCCTTCTGTCACTCCACTGGTCACAGGCCTCCAGTCTGAAAAACAACCCTCCACCACCACCCTCTCTTCTCCTTTGAGCCAGTTCTGTATCCAAATGGCTAGTTCTCCCAGTAATTCATGAGATCTAACTTTGCTAACCAGTCTGCCATAGGGAACCTTGTCGAACGCCTTACTGAAGTCCATATAGAGCACGTCCACCACTCTGCCCTCATCAATCCCCTTTGTTACTTCTTCAAAAAACTCAATCATGCTTGTGAGACATAATTTTCCACGCTCAAAGTCATGTTGACTATTCTTAATCAGTCTTTGCCTTTCCAAATACATGTGCATCCTATCCCTCAGGATTCCCTCCCACAACTTGCCCACCACAGAGGTCAGGCTCATCAGTCTATAGTTCTCTGGCTTGTCCTTACTGCCTTTCTTAAACAGTGGCACCACATTAGCCAACGTCCAGTCTTCCAACACCTCACCTGAGACTATCGATGATACAAATATCTTGGCAAGGAGCCCAGCAATCACTTTCCTAGCTTCCCACAGAGTTCTGGGGTACACCTGATCAGGTCCTGGGGATTTATCCACTCTTATGTGTTTCAAGACATCCAGCACTTCCTCCTCCGTAATATGGATATTTTTCAAGCTGTCACTATCTATTTCCCTACATTCTATATCTTCAATATCCTTTTCCACAGTAAATACTGATGAAAAATACTTGTTTAGCATCTCCCCCATCTCCTGTGGCTCCACACAAAAACCACCTTGCTGATCTTTGAGGGGCCCTATTCTCTCTCCAGTTACCCTTTTGTCCTTAATGTATTTGTAAAAACCCTTTGGATTCTCCTTAATTCTATTTGTCAAAGCTATCTCATGTCCCTTTTTCACCCTCTTGATTTCCTTCTTAAGTATACTTCTACTGCAATTATAAGTTAGTTTCACTACAGTCTGGAAACAGGCCCTTTGACCCAACAAGTCCACACCGACCTCCAAAGAGTAGCGTACACAGACCCATTTCCCTTTGACTAATGCAACTAACACTATAGGCAATCTAGCATGACCAATTCACCTGACCTGCACATCTTTGGATTGTGAGAGGAGACCCACACAGACATGGAGAGAATGCGCAAACTCCACACGGACATCACCTGAGACTGGAATTGAACCCAGGTCCCTGGTGCTATGAGGCAGCAGTGCTAACCACTGAGCCACCCTGATTGAGCCACCCTGATATTCGTCTATGGATTCACTCGATCTATCCTGTCAATACTTGACATATACTTCCTTTTTCTTAACTAAACCCTCAATTTGTTTAGTCATCCAGTATTCCCGACACCTACCAGCCTTTCCTTTCACCCTGACAGGAATATACTGTCTTTGGATTCTCGTCAACTCATTTCTGAAGGCTTCCCATTTTCCAGTCATCCCTTTACCTGCGAACATCTGCCCCCAATCAGCTTTTGAAAGTTCTTGCCTAATACCGTCAAAATTGGCCTTTGTCCAATTTAGAACTTCAACTTTGAGATCTGGTCTATCTTTTTCCATCACTCTTTTAAATCTAATGGAATTATGGTCGCTGGCCCCAAAGTGCTCCCCCACTGATACCTCAGTCACCTACCCTGCCTTATTTCCTAAGAGTAGGTCAAGTTTTGCAAGAGTAGGTCTAGTACGTACATCCACATACTGAATCAGAAAATTTTCTTGTACACGCTAAACAAATTCCTCTCCATCTAAACCCTTAACACAATGGCAGTCCCAGTCTATGTTTGGAAAGTTAAAATCCCCTACCATAACCACCCTATTATTCTTACTGAGATCTCCTTACAAGTTTGTTTCTCAATTTCCCTCTGACTATTAGGTGGTCTACAATACAATCCCAGTAAGGCGATCATCCCTTTCTTATTTCTCAGTTCCACCCAAATAACTTCCCTGGATGTATTTCCAGGAATATCCTCCCTCAGCACAGCTGTAATGCTATCCCTTATCAAAAACGCCACTCCCCCTCCTCTCTTGCCTCCCTTTCTGTCCTTCCTGTAGCATTTGTATCCTGGAACATTAAGCTGCCAGTCCTGTCCATCCCTGAGCCATGTTTCTGTATTTGCTATGATATCCCAGTCCCATGTTCCTAACCATGCCCTGAGTTCATCTGCCTTCCCTGGTAGGCCCCATGCATTGAAATAAATGCAGTTTAATTTATTAGTCCTACCTTGTTCTCTGCTTTGTCCCTGCCTGCCCTGACTGTTTGACTCACTTCTGTTCTCAACTGTACCAATCTCAGATTGATCTCTTTCCTCAGCATCCCCCTGGGTCCAGACCTCCCCCAACTCTCTCTCTCCTCCACCACCCACCCCACCCCCACCTCCTCTGCCCGGCCACCTTACTAACTTAAATCCTCCCAAGCAGTTCTAGCAAATTTCCCTGCCAGTATATTAGTCCCCTTCCAATTTAGGTGCAATCCGTCCTTCTTGTACAGGTCACGCCTATCCCCAAAGAGATTCCAATGATCCAAAAATGTGAATCCTTCTCCCATACACCTGCCCTCACTATCTAGTAGCACCGGGAGTAATCCAGATATTGCTACTCTTGAGGACCTCCTTTTTAACTTGCTGCCTAATTCTCTGTAATCTCCCTTCAGCATCTCAACCATTTCCCTTCCTATGTCGTTGGGGCCAATGTGTACAATTACATCCTGCTGGCCCCTCTCCCCCTTGAGAACATTCTGTACCTTCTCTGAGACATCCTTGATCCTGGCATCAGGGAAGCAACACACCATTCTGATTTTTTGCTGCTGGCCACAAAAACGTCTGTCTGTACCACGGACTAGTGAATCCCCTAACACAATTGATCTCTTGGAACTCAACATACCCCTCATTTTATTAGAGCCAGTCTCAATACCAAAAACTTGGCTGTTTGTCCTACGTTTCCCTGAGAATTCACCCCGCCCTACATTTTCCAAAACAGCATACTTGTTTGAAATGGGGATAGCCGCAGAAGACTCCTGCACTACCTGCCTACCTCTCTTACCTGGAGTTAACCCATCTATGCGATTCTATCCCTTCCAAAACTGCCATCCATCACATCCCCTTGCTCTTGTAAATTCCTCAACTGTCTCTCCAACCAATCCATTCAATCTGATAGGATTTGCAACCAATGGCATTTATTGCAGATATAATCCTCAGTAACATATAAGCTCTCTCTAAATTCCCACATCTGACAAGAAGAGCATATCACTCTACTAAAGGCCATTTTTGCTTCTTTCAATCTATAGACCCAGAAAATAGCTCTGTCTTATTCCTGTACAAAACACTGCTCCAGGTTAAATTAATACTTATGGCTTATATTTTTAAGTTTAATCAAGAGGCATATCTCAATATAACATAAAATCAAGAAAGTTCTTGTCTCTCTTTAGGCAGTATCTTCATCTATAATTTACTCCCTAGCCCTTCCACTTACCTATCTTCTGCACAAAAACCAACATTTGCCTAGCTACCATCAGTTCTGAGGATGGGTCATTGGACCTGAAAGGTTAACTCTGAATTCTTTCCACAGATAATGCCAGACTTGCTGAGTTTTTCCAGCAATTTTTGTTTTTGTATCAGAGCATTATTGACTCCTTCTCCATAGCATATTGCTAAACATCCAATAAAAATCTTTCATTCTGTGTATGCTCACAACATCTCCTCAATTGGTAAGTGGAGTTGAAATGCCAATCAGCCATGATTGAATGGCGGAGTGGACTCGATGGGCCAAATGGCCTTACTTCCACTCCTATGTCTTATGGTCTTAATTGATTAAAATCAATGGCAAGACCCTAGAACATGGAGACCATTTTCAGTACACTGGAAGGGTCCTTTCACAAAAGGCAAACATAGACAAACAAATTCATCATTACCTCCCGTGTGGCAACTCAGCAACCTCCGCTAATTATTATGAGCAATGATTCCTCAAAACTCTGTTATATCTGTTTCAGAAGTTGATCCAAGACAATTGTAGTCATAGCATCATGAAGCTGATCCAATATTTATATTTATGATTTCAGCAAAGACTAAACTTGTCCCTTCCTTATTTAAATGCCTTTGGTTTGGCTTCTATCCTGCCTGAGACATTATGTCTGAACGCACCAGCAAAGCCATTATTGTGACCACAGTGTGTTATTACTCTTTGGCACACATGCGAATCCTGAGTGGACATGTAACATAGACATGCAAGGTTTCCTTGTCCTCTCTGTGAACTTTGATATGGCCAGTCACTCTATCTTCCACTGTTGCCTTCCTCCTTGCCTGTTTCTATGGACAATGTTGCCTGGTTGTATTCCCTTGTATTCCCATTTACGTAGCACATCCCATGAAGGATTTATCCCCCTGTATTTACAGAGTCGTCTTCACCTTGCCTTCAAATTCCATCCTCAGATCCTTTAATATATCTAGTTCCTGTTGTGGCTTAGATACATTGTACTTAAACATAATAACAAATTGTCATTGTACAGCACCTTTAATGTGGTAAAACATTCTAAGGCATTTCTCAGGAAGGAAATCAAAGGAAAAAAATGATATTAAGCCGTGCGAGGTGCTGTCAAAAAGGCCTGTTTCAAAGGGCACCTGAAAAGAGAAGAAAGAGGGAATTCCTGAGCTTAGGACCAAACCAACTGAATACATTAAAATCAATGATAAAGAGAAGGAAATTGGGAATGCACAATGGAGATAATGAATCCGCTGAGGGTTATGATCCTCTGAGAATTCATAGATTTGGGGAAAAGCCCAGAGGATTGGAAAATTGCCTTATTCATTAAGGGAAGGAGACAAAAACAGATACCAAAAGGCCAGTTAGAGACTAAAAAACTGCAGTTGCTGGAATCCAAGGCAGACAGTCAAGAGGTTGGAAGAACACAGCAAGCCAGGCAGCATCAGGAGGTGGAGAAGTCAACGTTTCATCATGACTTCCTGAAGGGGAAATCATGCCTGATAAAATTTACTACAGTTTATTGAGGAGGTAACAAGCATGAAGGTTAAAGGGGAACCAATAGATCAGATGTATTTAGATTTATAAAACACATTTGATAAGACAACTTATGGCAAGTGTTAAGTGCAAATGGTTTTTGGGATTGTATATTAGCATGGATTGAGGATTGGCTAACTTAAAGAAGACAGAGAGTTAGAATCAATGGAACATTTTTAGGATGGCATCTGTAACTAAAGGAGTGTCACAGGGATTATGCCAAGACCACAATTATTTACAATACATATTAACATCTTGGATGTGGGAAGTGAATGTATTATTGCCAAGTTTGCGGATGACATAAAAGTAGATGGGAAAACAAGTGGTGAGGATGATACATAGAGTCTGCAGCAGGATATAGACAGGTTAAATGATTGGGCAAAATCTTGGCAGGTGAAACATAGTATGGGAAAATGTGCTGATATGCAATTTGGCAGGAAGAATAGAAAACTAAGTATTATTTAAATGGGGCAAGGCTCCAGAAAGCTGCAATACTAGAGGAGAGAGATTTTAAAAAGACATGAGGAGCAAATCTTTTACACAGAGTGTGGTTCGTGTGTGGAATGAACTTCCTGAGGAAGTGGTGGATGTGGACGCAGTTACAACATTTGAAAAACACTGCGATAAATACATGAATAAGAAAGGTTTGGAGGAATAAGGGTCATGACCAGACAGGCAGGACTAGTTGTATTTGAGATTATGTTCAGCAAGGACTGGTTGGACCGAAGGGCCTGTTTCCTTGCTGAATGACTCTCTGACTATGGCTCTGCAAGTATTTGGGTCCTTGTACATGAATCATAATAGCTGGCATACAAGTTCAGTGAGCAATAGGGAAGACAAAATGGATTGTTGACCTTTATTTCAAAGTAAATTGAGTATTAAATAGGGAGGTCAGAACTAACCAGTCAGACCACAGCTAGACTATTGAGAACAGTTTCAGTCATCCTATCTATGGAACGATAGAGTGACATTGAAGGTATTTCAGGGAAGGTTCATTTGGTTGATTTCTGCTCTGAAGTGATTGTCGTATGAGGAGATGTTGAGTAGGTTGGATTTGTATTCAGTGGATTTTAGAAGAATGAAAGGAGATATTACTGAAACATGAGATTCTCAGGACTAAATGCAGTTTACTTCCCCTTGCAAAAGTATCTAGGACTGGGGCCTAATCCCAGGGTAATGGGTCACCAATTTCAGGTGACGTTGAGGAGGATTTTTTTTGTCTCAGAGGGTAGCAATTTGTCAAATTCTTTGCAGCAGACGGCAGTTGATGCTGGGTCTTTTGAGCATATCCAGGGCTGAGGTAGACAGGTTTTTTAATCCAGATGGGAATCCGGGGTTGTGGGGATAAGGCAGAAAAGTGGAGTTGAGATTATCAGATCATGCATGATCTCGGAGCTGACTTGACAGATAGAAAGGTTTACTTTTCCCCCTGTGTCATACAGTCTTAGGCCAGAGCTGATGCAGTTTTTGTGGCTGTAAGATGTTCCATGGTTTTGGAGAGGCAGGTGTGATTTGAACTCAAGAATGAGAACTTAATAATCAAGGAACTGTCAGATTTCACACCCACTTTTGGATTCCCATTTAAATTAAAACCCACAGTGGAGAAAGTCAGAGTCATAACTAATCCAGTGTGGACAGAGTTTCAAATCACCACATGCAGACTGTCATCAATAATTTATATATCCATTTAGAAAGCATCCTACCTCTACTTCCATCGTCTCAGATTTCCAACTTTTACCTTTGTTTTTTTGAGACATTGCAAGTCAAGAAAGAAAATTAAAAGACTGTGTTATAGATAGTTTTTAATTAGCCTGATCAGAGATGTTATTGCATATCTCTGGAGCAGGTGGGACTTGAACCCAGGTCTTCTGAATCAAAGGCATGGGCACTACTTTCATACCATAAAAGCCTTCAACTTTGTGTTATACTGTGTCCTTCCATATTCTGAAGCAATTGAAATTGCTTAAAATACTGGAACTGCAGGATCATGTAGTAATCCATTACGTGTATTCATTTCTACTCAAAGACCTTTACCACTCCTTTTCTATGCCAGGAAAGCACTCCTTCCCCATCCTCCAACAGACTGATTTCAAAGCATTCCTTCTCACTGATAAATTCCACATTAGCTTGCCCAGTTGAACTCCATAACTAACCCAGCCTTTTTTTCCAACTTGTGCTGCTGAATTTTACTAATATGTCTCTCCTCTCCTTCCATCCCATTGGTGGTCATTCTTTCCCCTAATGGTCTCAAGTGAACTCAAGAACTTGTGCACATAATCTAGGTTTCCCCTCCAACCTGGACCATTGCTAGATCAGTCAAATATGACATGGAACTAACAAATGGAACATAAGATTAAAAGTAAGTAATTTGCCCCTCAAGCCCCTTCTACCATCTCAGTAGGTCATGGCTGTTCTGTGTCTCAACTTCATCTTCTTCTTCATCTTCATCTTCATCTTCATCTCCGTGCCCTGGCTCCGTAACCTTTAAACTTGTGTAAAACAACAATCTATCATTTCTTATTTTGTTATTGTCAATTGACTGCACCTTCAGCAGTTTTACAGGAGGGAGTTCCAGTTTTTTACTTTGTGGAACGTGATTCCTGAAATCCCCAATTCCAGCTCTTCGCTCTCAAAAAAAGATGAGATCTAATTTTAAGCTAATGCCCATGCAAAGTGTTTCTCTTGAGCGATCTATCCTCCTATTTTATCACTTTAAACAATTCAACCAGATAATTGCTCAATCTTCTACACTCTGTCATAACTGTGTCACTGCATTGTCACATGTTTTGTAAGGAAGGCTAATCTGTTTTTGAAGTGGGCACAGAATGCTACAAAATGGCTCCCATTAATCACATGATTATCATTGTAGATTGAACTAGTCTTGGCCTATTCATAACTCAGGAAGAAATTACAGCTCTTTTTCAAAGTTCAATGAACATTTCCACAGGTAATGAGAAACGTTCTGACCATGTTTCCTCTAGTGTGAATAGCTTATTCCAGCTCACTGCAACTTGGCAACATGCACCATCTAAACTCAGAAAAAAGAAATTGTTGGAAAAGCTTAGCAGGTCTGGCAGCATCTGTGGAGAGAAAGCAGAGTTAAGGTTTCTGGTCCACTGACCCTTCTTCAGGACAGATTCAGAATTGAGTTTTGAAGAAGGGTCACTGGACCAAAAATATTAACTCTGTTTTCTCTCCTCAACTGTTGTCAGACCTGCTAACTTTTCCCAGCAACTTCTGTTTTTGTTTCTGATTGCCAGCATCTGAAGTTCTTTAGGTTTTATTCCCTGTATAAGCTAATGGCTGAGTCAGTTAAAACGTAATTATTTTGGATGGTACGGTGGCTCAGTGGTTGGCACCGCTGACTCACAGCACCAGGGACCCAAGTTTGATTCCAGTCTCGGACAATTGTCCGTGTGGAGTTTGCACCTTCTCGTATCAGTGTGGGTTTCCTCTGGGTGCTCTGGTTTCCTCCCACATTCTAAAGATGTGTAGGTTAAGTGGATTGGTCATACTGAAATTATTCATAGTGTTCAGGAATGTGTTCACTAGATGGATAGCCATGGTAAATGTGGAGTTATGGGATATGGTAGAGGGCTGGGTTTGGATGGGATGCTCTTTGGAGAGTTGGTGTGGACTTGATGGGCCAAATGGCCTCTTTCCACACTGTAAGAGTTCCGAGGTTCTACCTTGACTCAAAGGTATTTATTGTCCATTCTTAATTATCCAGATGGTAGTTAAGAGTTAAGGACATTCTGGAACCACAGTAGATCACACTGGGTAAAGGTAGCAGATTTCCTTCTCTAAAGAAATTCAATGGGTTTTTCACAACAATCACCAGTGGACACGTGTTCGCCATTATGCTAGCCTTTTTTTATTTTAGTGAATTCAAGTTTCAGTATCTGCCATGGTGGGATTCAAACTGATGACTCTAAAGCCTGGGGCTTTGGATGACTAGTCAGATAACATTCCCACAATGTCACTATTCCCTCTGGATCCCTAATTACTCTTTGATGGTGGTTCCCAGAATTTTTCTTGGCATTGTCTTCAAAATGGTATCTCATGGATTCCAGATCAAACGTAGGTTAGCTGCTATTGCATGATCAACGCTGTTGCTAATTGAATGATCTCTTTGTCTCCCTTCCAATTTAAGCTCTTCCTTGTATGTTTTGATATACTCCCCCTCATCCCTCTTTGCGTGACACTTCAGGTTTGGCTTTATGATGATATGGACCTTACAGAGTAAGAGTCCACAAGCAAAGAGAGTGGGGGCAACACCCCCTTCCCTTCACTCTTCTAAAAGGGGAAAGAAGTTAAATCACAATCTGCTTACGGGCAGGTGGTGAGAATGGGGAGAGAGATTTGATTTAAAACTCACAAGTACTCCACAACACACTGTCATAGTGGAAGGCACAAGTAATAATATATAGGACTCTGTTTGATATGGCAAAGGGAATTCATTCATGTGTTGAATCATTACAGTTGAAGAAGGGGATTCTTGGATACTGCCAATTTCTGCTGCGTTCTCATACATCAACCTGAGCAATCGTAGTCAATCTACCTGGTTGAGAACTAAGAGAGACAGTTAGCTGCTCCTGCTGCAGCTCCGTTGTCAACGATGGCCCAACCAGTCGTGCTTCTCATGCTGTATAAATTGGCATTTCTTTTGTCACATCTGTTTCTTGTGGCCTGTGTCTGATGAGTGCAAAATGAAAAGCTTCAAATTCTTGTATACTTTTGTAATGTTTGAAGCTATGTGTAGATTTATTGCCTCTAGTCCTATTAAGTTTTTGAAACATGGATTTTCCTGGGGCATAAATCTGTTACAGTAAAAGTTTGAATTCAAAGACAGCTAGGGGACTGTCACCACCAATCCTTATTTTCACAGGTCTGCTTATTTTAAAAATGGTCATTGTTTGTACTGTGAACATTTCCCCACAATCATAAAGAAATAGTTGAAGTTCAAGTCAGCCTCCAAACAGCAGTACCAATGCCAAGTTGTTAGAAGCAGATAATAATGGCAAAACTGATGTGTCATGTGTCGGACCAACTATATGATGTTTGCACAGTGGACTGTCTTCCTGCAACATTTGCCAGACAGTGCTGTTCCCTCTCAGTCGGGGAACACTTCAGCGGTCAGGGACATTTGGCCTCGGATTTCCGGGAATCGTCCTCCAAGGCGGACTTTGGGTTACGCAACAATGTTTGGCTGAGCAGAACCTGATAGCCAAATTTGCTACCTGTGAGGATGACCTCAACTGGAACCTTGGGTTCATGTCACACCACAGGTGACTATACACTTTCACACACAAGCACATACACACACATAACACACAGTCTTACATACCTACACATACCTATCATACATATGCTCCCTCTCAGACACACACGCGTGCACACACACACACACACCTTCTCACAGACATATACTCCATTACATTCATGTACAGTATCAAGCATACACACACATACACTCGCTCTCTCTCTCTCTTTCTCATTCTGCCTCCCTCACACGCATGCTCACACACATATAAGTCTATGGGGTGAATTTGCTTTTGCAGGATTGTATTTACAGATACATTCTACTTTGTTCAAAAACCACACAACCTGTAGGCAGTCAATATTTCTTATAATCCATGTGATCTTTTATAAATTCCTACTTTGGGAAACCAGTCTGACTCAAGATTGGGATACAGACAAACTCTGACATCATACCTTTAGTGCATTGGCTGAGCTGAGATGTCACCTTTTTTTATAAAATCTTAAGTTATTTTGGGAATGTGACTTACAAGATTTATATACTTATCTGGGATTTATATATTTAAAGAATTGAAATCTGCAACCCATTCTAAAAGATGAAAGACTTAACAGCAATCTAGGTTTGTTCAATATATCGCATCAGAGTATGACACTATGATATTTTGCAAAAGATTCTGTGTCCTATGATCCTACTCCACTAGCCATCTGATGAAGGAGCAGCGCTCTGAAAGCTTGTACTTCCAAACAAACCTGTTGGATTATAACCTGGTGTTGTGTGATTTTCAACTTTGTCCACCCCAGTCCAACACCGGCTCCTCCACACCCTCTTCCTAATGACACACCTATTGTGTAGGGACAGAAACCTTCTGGGTTTGTCTGGGATGGGGTTCATACTTACCTGTTGGTACTGGTTGACAGCAAGGTTAGATTAGATTAGACTTAGACTTACAGTGTGGAAACAGGCCCTTCGGCCCAACAAGTCCACACTGACCCGCCGAAGCGCAACCCACCCATACCCCTACATTTACCCCTTACCTAACACTACGGGCAATTTAGCTTGGCCAATTCACCTGACCCGCACATCTTTGGACTGTGGGAGGAAACCGGAGCACCCGGAGGAAACCCACGCAGCCACGGGGAGAACATGCAAACTCCACACAGTCAGTTGCCTGAGTCGGGAATTGAACCCGGGTCTACAGGCGCTGTGAGGCAGCAGTGCTAACCACTGTGCCACCGTGCTGCCCATAGGTTGTTTTTGCAAGTGGGAGCATTGAATGATTCAAGGTTTGATGTCGGTCATGACTCAGTTGGTATCACGCTTGGTTCTGAGCCATGACATTCTGACTTCAATTTCTAGCTCCAGGGTTTGAACACAAAAATTAATCCTGACACTCCAGTGCAAGGTTACGGGAATACTGCAGTCTCAGAGGTGTTGTTTTCTCACATGAGATATTAGACTCAAACTATATCTGCTTACTTGGGATATGAAAGATCCCATGGCACTATTTTGGAAATGAGTAATTGTGTTATCCCTAGTGTCATAGCCAATGTTTATCCCTCAACCAACATTACAAAAACAGATTAGCTTCTCATTATCTCATTGCTGTTTGGGGAGCTTTGATGTATGCAAGTTGCCAAGTTTTCTGCAATATAATGGTGATGACACTTCAAAAGTATTTAATAGTCTGGAAAGCACTTTCAGTCTTCTGCCAGTGTTGAGAATATAGCCTCACTATATAGATGCAATTTTTTCCTTATTTCCTTTTAGTCCTGGCATGGGCACAGAAGAAGACAGTTATGATATAAAGAACATAGAACATTGCAGCGCAGTACAGGCCCTTCGGCCCTCTGTTGCACCGACCTGTCATACCAATCTGAAGCCCATCTAACCTACACCAGTCCATGTACGTCCATATGCTTGTCCAATGATGACTTAAATGTACTTAAAATTCCATAACCTTACTACTCTCTGAGTAACGAAACTACCTCTGACATCTGTCCTATATCTATCACCCCTCAATTTAAAGCAATACTCCCTCGCGCTCCCTGTCACCATACTCTTTCACACCCATACATGGGTCATCACAGTCTCCAGACTTAGACATGCTGTGTATGGGTGTGAAAGATTGAATAATACCAGTGGAATAATCCACTATGATGGTGCTTCCAAATAAACCTGTTGGACAATAACCTGGTCTTGAGTAAGTTTTAACTCTATGATGATGTCATATGAACTTATCAGCAGAGTAAGTTAGATCTAAAAAGGAGTGAGACTTAATACCTCACCTTGTAATGATGCCTACTTTATCAAAGTAACTTTTAATGAGGTTCTAATGTGCAATAAACTAAACCTTGTTAGCTCCAAGAGACACTTCTCGTTAGGTCAAAATGTGGTTTTCTTTGACCACACAGGTCCTTTGAAGTACACTGTGCAAGCAAAGATAGCATGGCCGTCCAATCACCACACAGTTGCTACTTGAAAGATTTTCGACTATATTATCCTCAGCTTGGAAAGTGGCTTGCAGATCAAAGGCTGCCTATAGTTTTTTAATGTACAAGTCCTTGGTTTCAGAGTGATTCTTGTATATATTAGGATGTAAATCATCCCCATTCTTTGGTGGTGTCCTGTTTTGGGGACTGTCAATTTCTATAGGTTTCGCTGTCACAATGTCCTTGTTTGCTGTTTTTAATCTGTGCAGAATTAGCTGTTCCCAAACAGTCAACAAAACAGTGGATTTCAATCTCCCTAGGATAAGGGGAAAAACATGAGGCAAGATTTGCACTTTCTTTCATTGCCCATAGCATGCTCACAGAGAGCACAAGATCAGGTCTAACCAGGCTGATTCCCCGAATGTCACGCATTCAGCTGGGCTGCATTCCTAAGAGGTGAGTGTGCGGACTTCCTGCAGGGAGTTGGCAGAGGAGCACCTGTGCTTGGTAATTGTCAGTGCCTTTAGAATGGGAGAGCAGGCAAGGTGAAGAGTCTGAGGCAGGCAGTCAAATATGGAGCTAAACTCATTGGAACTGATTGGAATTGGTTCTTGTTATATAACCAAGTCACTGGAAAGCAGTAGAAAGGTATTTTCTACTCTTGAGTTTTAACATAGTTATGAATTCATAGAACTCTTATCATAGGATCCCTTAGTGTGGAAACCGGCCCTTTGGTCCAACAAGTCCACATTGACACTCCGAGGAGTAACCCATTCCTGTGCTCTATTATCTTATACTTACCCCTGACTAATACATCAAACCTACACATACCTGAACACTATCGGCAATTTAGCATGGCCAATTCACCCTAATCTGCACATCTTTGGATTGTGGGAGGAAACTGGAGCACTTGGAGGAAACCCACACAGGCATGGGGAGAATGTGCAAACTCCACACAGACAATTAGTGGTAAAGTTTATGAAATATACAAAAGGCAATGAATAAGGGAATAAAATAGTTAAATAATTCAATGTTTTAAGGATGGTAGTTCAAGTGAAGTGTTGAGGTTGTAGCATTGTGGCAGTGCTGGATATATTGTAATCCAGGGTAAACACATCTGTAGTAATTGTTTTGACATTCAAGCAGCTTCACCTCAGAGATTGTGAGCTGAAAGCTGAACTACAGACACTGTATTGCATCAGGGAGGGCAAAGGTTACATGGATTCTTTACACCAGTCCCACCACTTAGGATTGAGTCTTCTGATTTGATCAGTGGTCAGCGCTGGAGAGTATGAACGTGAATGATGGAAGTAAGGGGACCTACACACGTACACACATTCCGGCAGCCCCTTATGTTTGGTCACTGTTGATAAAATTGCAAAATTAAACCTTATGGTCTACCAAGCCACGTCTCACTCTGACTGACATGTTCAGCTATATCATTACCTGGGATCATGACAGAGGATAATAGATGGTAGCATTCAAATTCTGAGACAAGAGTGCAGTATTTTTAATCCTTCTATATTCTTATGATGCTAAAATTTGTGCAATTATTTCAAACAGTCCTGACTGTAACACAATGGACAATAAATACAGTCAGAGCTAAATAGTTCCCAAAGTTCAGAAAAAAATGGAATTCATCTTGTCACTGGAATGTACAGATGTTTCCTGAATATAGCTGCCACATATCTAACGGAAACATCTTATTCAGTAAGTTCAGTTGACACCACATCAGAAGCTGTAGTCAAGCGAACTGAAAAACAGCTCAGCCTAATAGTTTTACAATGTGGCTATTTCCTCTGTGTCATGCCTTCTCCTTCTTCAGGTCCTTTCCTCTTGCTGCTGGTTGATGAAATAGTGTGACAAATGTAAGCAACAGCATTTTTATAAGCAGGTTTCATCCCTAACTATGGGAATGATAGATGGTAAGGTTCCAATTTTTCCATGTGTCTGGCTATGAGTCGGCTACATTCGGAGAGTTGCCAGGAGATATCACACATCTTACTGGTGATCATCCTGAAAGCCATTATCATTGTGCTGGGGTCATCTGCCTCTTCCTTTGTGTCCTTAGAGACATGTCAGTTCCCAGTTGACTCTAGATGAATGTGATGATGCTGCCATTTCACTCAGTTTGTCAGCTGAAGTGATGCCCAAGTTATATCCGTTGGTATGCACTACCAGCTGCTTGGGGGTACACATGAGAGCTGAGGGCACTGTGGGGCATTTATGAGCCTTAAGCCTGTTCGAAGCCTGTGGATACAGCTGAAAATGACTTAGAGATCCTGGTCCTATCACAGAAATACCCTGTTTTATCCTGCACACTGTTGAAAACAAACAAACACAGAATAGTGAAGGTGCAAATGTAGAACAATAACAAAACTACCCTCCTCATTCACCTCTATCTTTAATCCTCTGTAAACATGAGCTAATTAAAAACTCTACTACCCCTACATGCCTCACACAACAGCATGTTCACCCATCAGCCCCAGTCAATCCTGTGCTCACTGACCTGTATTAACACTTGTTTTATAATTCTCATCTTTGTTTTCATGACCCTAGCCAGACCATAACGTATAGGAGCAGCAGTAGGCCATTCAGCCCATTGAGTCTACTGTATGATTGAAACACATTGTGGCTGATCTGATAATCCTCAACTCCACTTTCCTGCCTTTTCACCATGACCCTTGATTCTCTTACTGATTACAAATCTTTCTATCTCAGCTTTGAATAAATTTCATGAGCCAGCCTCAACAGCCCTCTGCGGTAAGCAATTCCAGATTCACCACCTTCCGAGAAAAGAAATTCCTTATTCTGAGATGATGCCATTTAGTCCTAGACTCTCCCTCAAGGGGAAACAACCTTTCTGGATCTACCCATTTCAATAAGATTAGATTAGATTCCCTACAGTGTGGAAACAGGCCCTTTGGCCCAACAAGTACACACCAAACCTCCGAAGAGTATCCCATCCAGACCCATTTCCCTCTGACTAATGCACGTGAACACTATGGGCAATTTAACATGGCCAGTTCACCTGACCTGCACATCCTTGGACTGTAGGAGGAAATGCAGACACAGGGAGAATGTGCAAACTCCACACAGACAGTCATCCGAGACTGGAATTGAATCCAAGTCCCTGGTGATGTGAGGCAGCAGTGCTAACCACTGAGCCACCGTGCCGCCATAAGGTTGCCTCTCATTCTGCCATATTCTAATGAGTGCAAAGCCAATCCACTCAACATCTCCACACCTGCTATCAGCCTAATGAACTGCCCTATAATGGATGGCTTACAATGCCAGTACATATATCTTTCCTTAGATAAGAGACCTCACCTTCATAAATGTCTGTAACTGCCTCTAGCTTTGCAACTCTCTGGAAACACCATGCTGTGCTGGCTTTGTACATCAACGATGCAGTCACCAAGAACAAGTCTAACATACAATTACATTAATGCCTTGAAACATGCCAACATGCTTTATATTGGTTTTATTAAACAACATTTGATATTAGCCACAGATGGAGACATTAAGACTGGTGACCAAGGAGATCGATGGCTCCATCATTGACAACCATGCCTTCAACTGCCCAGACCCCAAGCTTTGGAATCATCTCAATAAACCTTTCTTTCTTATCAACGTGCTCTCCTCCATTAAGATGCTACTTAAAACCTAGTGGTGTGGACTCCAAGCTTAATCCAGTACCTTCAGAGCGTACAGTGTGTCAACTGCTCACATCAGTGATGATGAATGAGAAAAAAAGAAATTGGTTGAGAAACTCAGAGGCAGGAGGATCACTGGACCTGAAAAGTTAACTCTGCTTCCAAAAGAGAACTCCTTATCCCGACTTGCTGTTTTCTGCCCATTAGCAAAAGGCTATCCATACCTATGTACTACCTCCAACACCATGGGTTCAATTTTATGACTTAACCTTTTGGCATGTGTCTTGTCGATCGCCTTCTAGAAGTACAAATAAAACATATCTATTGGTTCACCTCTATCCATTCTGGTTGAGGCTTAGAGTCATACAGCACTGAAACAGTCCCTTCAGTCCAACCAGTCCATACCCACCATGTTCCTAAACTAAACTAGTCCACTTGCCTGCATTTCGTCCATATCCCTCCAAATCTTTCCTGTTCAAGTAAATATCCAAACATATTTTAAATGTTGTAACTGTACCTGCATCCACCAATTTCTCTGACAGTTTATTCAACACAATCATCAAAAAACTCTAATATATTAATCAGACATGATTTTCCTTTCATGAAACCATGCTAATTCTGCTTGACTAAATTATGAGTTTCCAAATAGTCTGCTATTAATTCCTTAATACTTTGTTCCAATATTCTTCCAACAATAGATGTTAGGCTAATCAGCCTATAGTTACCTGCTTTATGCCTCTCTCACTTTTTGAATAGGGATGTCATTGTTAGCAGTTTTCCAAACCTCTGATACTTCTCCAGACTCCAAGAACTTTTTTGGAAAATTACAGCTAATGCATCCACTAACTCTGTAGCTATCTCTTTACGATCCTAGGATGCAAGCTATTAGAGCTGGGGAGGTGGGGGGTGGGGTGGGGGGGGCTTATTTAGCGCCATTAGTTTGTCTAAAACTACTTTTCTACTGACTTAATTCCTTCCCCATATTCTTCTGTGTTAATTGAATGTTCGAACCATAAAGACTGATGCAAAATATCTGCTTAAATATCTTCTCTTCTATTTCCCCAGATTTATTTTCTAAAGAGTTATGTTCATTTTGACCTCACTCTTCCTTTTCATATATTTAAAGAAGCTCTTATTGTCAGTTTTTATGTTACTCACTAGTTTGTTCTTGCAATTTATTTTCTCTGTCTTTTTAATTTCCTTTATTGGATTCTGAATGTATCCCAATCTTTGGGCTGTCATTGACTTTTGCCTCTTCTGTTCTTTTTCTTTCAACTCTATATTCTGCTTAACATCCTCGATTAGCCATGGTTGGGTTAGCCCTCTCTTAGAATCTTTCCTCTCTACTGGTTGTACATTTGCTGACCGCCATGAATTACTTCCCTTAATGCCTGCCACTGCTTGCTTACTGTCATTCCTGCTAATCTATCTGTCAAGTTCACTTTGACTAACTCTGTCCTCATTTCATTGTAATTCCCTTTATTTAAGCTAAACACAATTGTTTTTGGCCCATTAATGGTTGGGGGGGGGAGTGAGGCTGGTCACTGCAGCACACTAAATGTCATCCCATAAGTGATGATTAAGAGCCTTGCCAAATAACCTTAACAACATCCCAGCACTCTGCAAGGAAGGTAGCGGTGGGAGAGGATTGGCAAGGGAAAGGAAGGGACAAGGAGTAGGACAGTGGGACAGGGAAACGGTTTGGGAGGATGAATACTTGGGAGATATGGAAGGGAGGTGAGGATGGCAGAGGAAGACAAGGTGGCATGGACTCTTAGCTAAGGGGGATGTGAAGAAATGGGATGGGTGTGGCACGAGAGGGAAAGATGCCAAAGCGTGTTGCAATATAATTATGAACAGCAATGGGAACGTTTACCAGGTGTCTGCTAATTTCAAAGCAATTGTTGTGGGAGACACAGAGTTGTTTATTTCTTCACGTAATCCCTGTAAAGGTTAACAATGCCTTTCTCACCACTGCGAATTCCAAACTTTCCTGAAATGTCTAAAGTTGGCACTGTTTGTTCATCGCTGAAAGCAAAATCTGACCCATTTTATATGCCTTTTGGGAAAATGTTTGCTGTGCATGATTACGACAATTCCACAGACAAACTCCCAGAGGCAGCATCAGATACTCGTCTGACCAGACCTCATCAACAATGAATCATTTGACCTAGTGTCAGCCTTGGGAAGGTGGAATGTTTTGGAGTAATTAGAAGCAGATATTGGTAACATCTGGCTCACAGTATTCACAATGCTATGCAGACACTCTTTTGAATCTATTAAGCTATGAAGTTACCATGAGTTAAGAGCTTGATGTCAAAGTGACTCGATACTAGTTTGCATGTAGAGTGCTTGGCAAATAATGTCTGGTGGCTCATAGTAACGTCATCGCTCCTGTGTGCTTGGCATAAACAGGGTAACAATGTTCTCTCTGCTGATCCTTGCTGGTTTACAGAGCTGCAGGAACAGATGCTACTAAGTGCATCATCATCCTGTTAGTATCCAACACGTAGGCGGGGTGATGTAGTCACTATTGTAAGTCATTACATGACTAGCCAAACTGAGCTGCTCCTTCACAGAAACTCAAACATTCAGCTCTTGTCACTTTAATGTGCACCAAAATGGATAGGATTTTCCCCACCCTTCATTCTGTGCAGTCCTGATATTGCAAGGATGTAACAAATTCTTATAATTAAATCATGGCTCCCCCCCCTCCCCTCCTCCCCCCACCACCCCCTCACCCCGCCCCCGCCCCCAACTCCTGCACATTTCTGTAACCTCTTCCAGCTCTACCACCCTCGGAGATTGCTGTTCTTCTCCAATTCTGGATTACCAACATCCTTCTTCTGATACAAATAAAAGCAAAATACAGTGGACAGTGGAGATTGGGAAATGCTGGAGAAATTCAGCAGGTCTGGCAGCATTCTTGGAGAGAAAGCAGAGTTAACGTTTCAACTCCAGTGACTCTACTATTTCAGGGACCTGATAGTAACTAGGAAATTACGGTATATAGGCTGAAGATAGGGGGTGGGAGGATGTGTGTTGGTGATAAATGGAGAAAGAGAATGGGCAGATAGATTGGGACAAAGCCCAGAGAGAGACAACTACAGCTAGGCAAGCAAAGGGATAGTTGATATAAGTCAGGGAGAAGGAAAAACTGACAATGGAGACCCTAAGTAGGTAAAAAGTATGGGGACCATAAGTAGTTCCGAACTGATGGTACTTGTCCAGATGCACATTCAACTTTTAAAGAAGGTAGGTGTGCAATGGATGCTAGATTTAAAATTGATTTGTAGGATGTGGGCGTTGCTGGCTGAGACAATTGTCCATCCGCAGTTG
Source organism: Hemiscyllium ocellatum (assembly GCF_020745735.1). Classification (NCBI taxonomy): domain Eukaryota; kingdom Metazoa; phylum Chordata; class Chondrichthyes; order Orectolobiformes; family Hemiscylliidae; genus Hemiscyllium; species Hemiscyllium ocellatum. Next base: position 10,250,532 of record NC_083424.1, read on the forward strand.
CCCTTGAGAAAGTGACAGTGAGCTGCCTTCTTGAACCGTTGCAGTCCATGTGATGTGTCTTCACCCACAATGCTATTAGGGAGGGAATTCCAGGATTTTGACCCAGTGATAGCGAATAAACGCTGATATATTTCCAAGTCAGGTTGGTGAATGGCTTGTAGGGGAACTTGTAGGTGGTGATGTCCCAATGTATCTGCCTGTCCTTTGAGATAGAATTGGTTGTGAGTTTGGAAGAAGCTATCTGAGTTTCTTTGGTGAATTTCTGCAGTACATCTTGTAGATATTACACATTGCTGCTACTAAGCATCAGTGGTGGAGGGAGTGGATGCTTGTGGATGTGGTGCCAATGAAGCAGGCTGTTTTGTCCTGGATGGTATCGAGCTTCTTGAGTGTTGTTGAGGCTGCACCCATCCAGGCAAGTGGGCAATATTCCATCACACTCCTGACTTGTGCCTTGTAGATGGTGGGCAGGCTTTGGGAAGTCAGGAGTTGAATTACTTGGTGAGTCCAACTGAGTTTTTAGTCAGTGATAACCACCAGGATGTTGATAATTAATTCTGGTATGTCATGGCAGTGACGAGTTGTTCTGGGAACGAAGCATGGTCAAGTGTGGCTAAAATTGAGCGCGAGGGACTATGCAGGCCATTAATGGTCCGAGTTTGGTCAAATACAATGAGAAGACCTGCTGGGTCTCATGGTGAAAAGGCTTCCAAACAAACTCACATTTGGCTAAAATAACATGGGTTTCAGCCTTGAGTTACTGATTATTTAGCAAAGTATTTTGACACAAAGGAAATGTGGATTTTGTTCTCTCATTGGTGGCACAGTGGTTAGCACTGCTGCCTCACAGCGCCAGGGACCTGGGTTCAATTCCCGACTCAGGCGACTGACTGTGTGGAGTTTGCACGTTCTCCCCGTGTCTGCGTGGGTTTCCTCCGGGTGCTCCGGTTTCCTCCCACAGTCCAAAGATGTGCGGGTCAGGTGAATTGGCCATGCTAAATTGCCCGTAGTGTTAGGTAAGGGGTAAATGTAGGGATATGGGTGGGTTGCGCTTCGGCGGGTCGGTGTGGACTTGTTGGGCCGAAGGGCCTGTTTCCACACTGTAAGTCTAATCTAATCTAATTTCACAAATAAATGCAATTAGTTTAGAGTCAGCAAGGGTGTCTTGATGACTTTATGACGTTAGCTCAATTTTAAAAGGTTACATAGAACATGGCAGCCCTTTTTGAACTGTACGGACACAGATATTTCAGCCATATTGTTCTGGGCCTTTGTTTAGCCGTGGTAATGGTTCTGGTTGGTTCGGGGGCTGGAGGAGGAATCCTGTGTAAATACGGGTTTTGTTGTGATTTGATATAAATCTATTTTGAGTATGTATTTAGTTATTTATTCATCTATTTGTTTATTGTTAGTAATGTATGATATCCTTTTTTTTGTTTTGGCTGTTTGTAGAATAGATTGGTAGTTTTTTAAAAAATCTCATATTGGTGTTGTTATTATATTGTAAAATGGAATATACTAGTTGGTATTATTTTTGTAATTTTGTAAAAAAAATCTTTAAAATCTTCTTTTTCAATAAAAATATCTATTAAGAAAAATAAATTACACTACATTCAACAAAACATAACATTTCCACGTGTTACTACAGTAAACGTAGCAATGCTCATTGACTCCCTCTTGATGTCTCAATAGCACACACCCTGGTGAAGCTGAGAATTGCTGACAGCAGCCTTGGATGAAGATGTGCCTGGAATGTACCTATTTCAGAAACTGCTATGGAGTCAGAGTGACAACATGACATCGCTTTTGAGAAAGCAGCTGGGGGTGGGGTAAATAAGCGTAGAGAATAGGAGCAAGATCAGTCCATTTGGCCCCGTGAACCTGCACCAGCATTCATTATGATCATGCAATCTCAGTATCCCACTCCACTTTCACTCCGTACCCCTTGATCTCATTAGCCACAAGGGCCATGCTCAGCTCCCTCTCGAATCTATCTAATGAACTGCCTCAACAACTTCCTGTGGGAGAGAATTCCACAAGTTCACAGCTCTCAGAGTGAAGAAACATCTCTGCATTTCAGTCCTTTTTGGCTTACCCCTTAACCTTAGACTGCGACCTCTATTTCTTGACTTCCCCAACATTTTTCACGCATCTAGCCTGTCCAGTCCCATCAGGACATTTTGTTTATGTTTCTGTGACATACCCCCCAACCACCTCCCCCACCTCGTTCTTCTAAATTCCAGCGAGTACAAGCCCAGTCGATCCAGATTACTTTGATATGTCAGTCCTGCCAGCCTGGGAATCAGTCTGGTGAATGTTCGGTGGACTCCCTCAATAGCAAGAATGTCCTTCCTCAGACTAGGAGGCTAAACCTGCACACAATACTCAAGGTATGGATATAGTCAGCATTCAACAGATGTGCTCTGATGACCCGTCCCACTCAAAGGGATTGGAGACGGGTGAGAGCCTGTGTGAGTTTTAGCGAAGAGGTGAAAATAGCAGAGAGATCCATTTTGGCAGCTATCTCATGGCAAAATCCTTTTCTTTCAGAACTCAGCTGGAAAGTGGGGAACAAAGGAACTCTTTCCACTTGGGGCTGTTGGTTCCCAGTGTTGTAAGGGAAGCAGCTAGAACCTTACAACACTGGGAACCATCAGCCCCAAGTGGAAAGAGTTTTGAACCAAACTGGTTAAGAAGAACTTCCCCAAAAATGACAGGGACCAAGAAAATTTAAGGAGCTCCGTGTTTGAACTAAACAGAAAGAAAAGTTGCCATAAAATGAAAATCAATCCCAGGAAAACTTGTATTTGAATTGAGTGGCTTAGACCTCTTGTTCCACTCCCTGAAGACAAATGACCAATTGTTATAAATACTGGTATGTGTTGTGACTAAAACCAATTTGTGATATCTTATGCATCGTAACAGTGAGAGAGCAGTCAACACCATGATGTGCATAAAGTAGAACCCATGCACCATAGTTAATTAAATGATCAGCTAAACTGGTAGTCTTGTTTTGGGGAGTAGTCGTGGAGTTGTACAGCGTGGAAACAGACCCTTTAATCCAGCTCGTCCACGCTGACCAGATATCCTGACTTAATCTAGTCCCATTTGCCAACACTTGGCCCATATTCCTCCAAACTCTCCCTATTCATATACCCTGATTCGTATTCCTGATGAATGGCTCCGGCCCAAAACATTGATTTTCCTGCCCCTCGGATGCTGCCTGACCAGCTGTGCTTTTCCAGCAACACAGTCTCAACTCTGATCTCCAGCATCTGCAATCCTCACTGTCTCGTATTCATATTCCCGTCCAGTGCTGGCTAGGAAACTGGCAAATCTTCAAATTCTACTCTGGCATTTCCATGAAATCTTTATCATTCACGATAGTTGAAAGAATCGACGGATTGGATCTCAAGTTAACATGTTATCTGAAGGATTTCTTCAGTCACAAGTTGGAGTATCAGCCTTGCAAAATGTTTAAGTCCTAAACTGAGGGATGATTCCAAAAACCCCTGGTTCAGGTGAACAATTATGTCTATCCAAATAGTTGCATTATAAATCCACTGGAGATGAATTTACCCAAACTGTAATCCTCAGACCTTAGGAATGCTGAGGAATATGAGGGAAAGGAATGGATGCGATATTCCTAAACACCATTCTTTAACTTCGTAGATTTATGAAACAAAGAGCAAATTTGCCCCCAAGATCACAGCAGTCTGTACTTAAAATATATTAAACTTTAATTGGCCCACTAGGAATTTCCAGTTACTGACAGCCACACATAAGGAAGTTCACTAATTATAATTCCATTGAGGCAAAAGGCAGTTAGTTTGATTAAAAATAGATTGGAATGACTATAAAATCCAGGAAAGCCATTATTCAGTACTCTCTTGGCCAAATGCCTGTTGCATTGATATTAGAGTTTGGAGGTGCGGGCTACATAATTCTCTTCATATTCCATGTTTGCTTAGCCACAAGCATAGTGGTGATCAATGTGTCTGTCCTGCTTGCTTTGCTGATCAGAAGGTTTGTCCTGAAGGAGAACAGGTTCTTGTTCATGTTGAGTACGTGTGTAAGTGATTTGGGGACAGGCGTTTCCTGGTACTATTCTGGCCTTTTCGATGCCTTGGATGCATTCCCTCCGAGGAATGGGACCTACTACATCGCTCCAACCTTCATGGGGCTTTCCTACCTGGTCACCTTGGCAGCGCAAGCTGACCGATACCACGCTGTCATCTCGCCCTTTCGATATGCCATGAGAATGACCCGTGCCAAAACTGGGATTGTCATTGTCTGTCTGTGGATCTACGCCTATGCAGTCGTTGGCGCACAGAACCTAGTCACCTCTACAATTGGCATGAAAATCAGTGGCATTGGCTCATTGATCTGCAACCTAATAACATACATCATCATGATAGGGTTGAACATTAAGCTGTATCTGATTGCCAAATATCAGCTGGAAAGAGAGCCACCCTCGGCAGAGAGAGAGAACAAGAGAAGCTCACTCTACCTCATCATCATCGTGGCAAGTTGCTTTCTCATCTTCTGGATGCCTATCTTTCTAAACGTCATCATTTGCTCATTCTCACAACGCTTCTGTTTGAGATTTAGAACTGATGGCTTAGACCCTCTGAAAATTCTGCCTCGATTAAATGCAGTGGTCACACCTGCTTTGTACATCAGGGGATGTGCCCCTTTGAAAGCGATCGTGATGACCAGAGTTTGGAAGTGCTGCCACAGAATCAGTAGTCGGTGAGTCAATGGTTAAAAATAAGTTTGGTGGCATTTTCACCCAAGACTGAAGACAGAACATGAAAAGGTAGAATTCTGTATCAATCAGAATTCGCTGCTCACTATAGGAAATCATTGATGCCTTTCATATTTCTAAAGAAATTGTAACACGAGGTGAGCCAAAGCAAGTCTACTAAAAACAGGCAGCAGGTAGGATGTGCAGAGAGATACCCAACTTAGTGCCTGAAATGATGTTGTGGGGGCAGCACAGTGGTTCAGCACTGCTGCCTTACAGTGCCAGGTTCAATTCCAGCCCTGGACAACTCTGTGTGTGGAGTTTGCACATTCTCTGTGTTGCTGGGTGGGTTTCCTCCAGGTGCTCTGGTTTCCTCTCAGAGTCCAAAGATGTGCAGGTTTGCTAGATTAGCCATGGAAAATTGCCCATAGTGTCCAAGGATGTGTAGGTTGGGTGGGTTGGCAATCATAAGCGTGTGGGTCTGGGTGGGATGCTTTTTGGAGGTTCAGTGATGGGCTGAATAACCTGCCTCCACACTGCTGGATTTTATGATAGTATTCTGTTGATTTGAAATTCCTTATCACACAAGGTACAGCAGTGGGATTATTGTGAAATAAATTAAAACCCAACAGAGGACAGAGAGTAATTTTAACTGAGTATAAGTTAATATTTTAGAGCGCAGTTTTATGGGCAATCATTTCACTGCAATGTTCAAAACAGAAAGAATGAAATACAGAACCATTCAAGCAACAATTATGGAGAGTGAAAGAAAGTTCATGTTTCATGTTGATGACAATGATCAGAATTGATTGGATGATAGGTATTTATTGCCTAAAGCTGTATGACCACAATATCTTCCATGGTGTGCTAACAAGCATTTTCTGTCTCTAATGCTTGCATTGGAAAGTTCACAGAAGAGATTCATGAATGTTGAGAAAAGCTTTAAACTCCTAACTTATCCAACTTCCTTTAAAATAAAATGGCTTTGGGAAATAGCACTGCTTATGGAATTTGGCTTTTTGGAGCTTTTAAATATTCAAGGACTCTCTTCGACCTGTTGAAGTTTGCCCCTGCTGGTTCCCATTAAGCAATGCCTAATTTCAAAATTTTCATCCATGGTTTCAAATGCCTTCACAGATTCTCCTGCTCCCTATCTCAGTAATCTCCTTCAACTCCCCAAGGTATGTGCGCTTCTCAAAATCTGGCCCCTAGTATTTGTCTGTTTTGATCTGCCCACCACTGATGCCATGCTTTTAGCTGCCTGACACCTATTTCATTCAGTGTCAAAGCAATGTCAATGTCTATTATTTCACCTTCATTCGCACCAAACGTAGTTTTAGCTAGTGTCTTCTTGCAAAGCTAACTGTAGCCCTAAAGCAGCATTCTGTGGCCGTATATAAATTTCCATCTACGTAGCCCAATTAAAAAAGACTTGCTATAAACAAAGGATGTAACAAAGACCTTTCTAGCTAAAGGAATGAGCCAATGATGTATTGAAGCGAGTAATGTGGAAAACACATAAAACAAACTCCCAGAGACTGCAATGTAATACTGGCTAGATAGTTTGTGATGTGGGTTGAGGAACTAATATTGACCAGGACTGGTTTTTATTTAAAATGGTGGAATTTTAGACATCAAACTGAAAGTGTAAACAAATCTCTGCCTATTACCTCACCTGATAAATGACACCTCCAGCAATGCAGCACTCCCTCAGGACTGCACTGGAGTGCTCGCTTTCACTTTGGCCCTTTGGTTCTTCACCCATTTAGCAGTGGGAACTTCTCTCTGACTAGACAACAGTGGTTGATATATTTCTAGCTTGTGAGCACGAGTATTTCTAGAGATGATCAACTTCTGGCCATTTCAAAATAAAAGAGACTTGTGTATCATTGTGATTTATTAAGAAATGTTGATGCCCTTTTCATATCTTACACCAAACCCTTATTCACTAATTGCCTCTCCGTTTGCTGAACTGCACTGGCTCCTGATTGCCAATGCTTCAATTTCAAACTTCTCATACACTTTCCTCTATGGCATCTCCCAGGGCCAACCCACCCCACTCAGCAACACACACACCTCCCTCTAATCTCCTCCAACTCTATTACCCTCCAAAACCAGGCTCCTGGCATACCCTGATACTTCCTACATCCCACCATTGGCAGCCATGCCTTCAGTCCTCATGGGCCTGAGCTTGGGACTTCCCTGTCCATGAATGGCTGCCTCTCTATCACTCTCTCCTTCTTGATGATGTTGATTAAAACCTAACATTTGGGTCAAGCCTTTTCTTCTGTGTCTACAAACATCTTCCTCTTTGCAGCTGCACAGTTGGATGAGAACTGACACCAAGACAAAGACCCTGGGAGTGTTTTGCAGGCGGATAGACACTAATCAAATGCAAATGATTACTGTGGTATGGCCTTTTGCATTGTGCCATGGTCTCTCCTGAGGTTCCACTGTTAATATTTTGTGCCTGTTTTGCAATCTCTCAACAGAATCAATCCAGATCCAGGTGATCACGTTGCAAACAGTGAGGATCGTTGGCAACAGAATTTATAGGATGAGGAGTGAGAAAAGAAATTACCTGAAAAAGTCTCACTTTTGTTTTATTATTCTTTATTAAGTAATGTTTAGAAGCTCCGTTACAGTCCTCACATCTGTTCTTTGCAAAAGATGCAATCTCACCTGATTAGGCAGGAAAGCTGTGTTAGTGACAATATTGTTTTGAGTCTTGTTATTCTAAAAGTATTTGGGACTGGTTCATGAAATGCTTGTCAGTGGCCAGAGGCAAATAAATGATTGATAAGCCATTGGCTGCGCTTCAAGTGTCATTACGAGAAAACACTTCAAAAAAAACAAGCTGAAATTGTGATATAGTACAATATAAATATAACCATATTTATATCTATAAGGGGTGATCTTATGGAGATTTATAAAATCATGAGGGGCATAGATAGGGTTAATGGCCAAGGGTAGGGGAATCCAAAACTAGAGGGCATAAGTGTATGGTGAGAGTAGAAAGAGTTAAAAAGGACCTAAGGGGCAACTTCTTCATGCAGAGGGTGGTGTGTGTATAGAATGAGCTCCAGTGAAAGTGGTGGAGGCTGGTACAATTACAGCATTTAAAAAACATCTGGATGAGTACTTGAATCGGAAAGGTTTAGAGGGACATGGGTTAACACTACTATTATAGGACAAGCCAAACAGAGAACAGCCAGGGAATTCCTAGAGGCATGGCACACATCCACAGATTCTATCAATAAGCACATTGACCTGGACCCAATATACCGACCACTGCAGCGGACAGCTGGAACTGACAACTGGAAGCGGCAGATTCAAACCACTACAAATGCCGGAGGAAAGATCACAGAAGCGCTTCACAGGAGGCTCCCAAGCACTGAGGATGTCACCTAGACAGGGGATGAAACGTCTGCAACACAAATTCCCAGCTCGGCGAACAGAACCACAACAACGAGCACCCGAGCTACAAATCTTCTCACAAACTTTGAAGAGTCAGCTGTGGTAGGGCTGGAGAGGGTGGCCTCCTTCTGCATTGTAGCAATCTGTGATTTCACTTGGGATTGGCCTTCCCAACCCAGGAGTATGTATCTCTGGCTATTATCTCTCAGGTATTGTCTAGCTCTCTCTTCCCTGACCTCCATCAGAGCAGTATAGTTTGATGCTGAGTCACCACCATCACAGTGGTAGATCCTGGCTGGATACCTTGAGGTATACTCTTCCTTCTTGTACTCGCTTTGAAATCTGCACTTTCACATTTAATCCTTGCTGCATTCTCAGTGTATGCTTTGCACACAGCAGAAAGAATCCATGTGGAATATCCCCAAAGGTTTATTCCAATCCTTTAACACCACAGAGAGAAAGAGAGGGTGAGCAAGGGAGAGGGCAAGAGATAGCATAAACTGCACAAGAAACTCGGCTGCCAATGCTCCCACACTGTATCCTCTATCACCCCATCCAGCATTAAGTTCCATCACCTCTGTGCTCAGTGACCTACACTGACAGTGACCTACACTTGGTAGTGCAATTATAGGAATTCTTGTTTTCCTTCTCCCTTCTTTCTTGCATGGTGGTGATTCATTTGCTAATTTCCAATCTGCCGGGACCAATCCAAAATCCCGGAAACTTTGGAAAGTCAAAACTAGTCTGCCCGCAGAAGTGAGGACTGCAGGTGCTGGAGATTAGAGAGAAGATCAGAGTGGTGCTGGAAAAGCACAGCAGGTCAGGCAGTCTCTGAGGAGCAGGAAAAATTGACATTTCAGGCAAAAGTTCTCGTTTCCTGATGAAGGGCTTTTGCCCAAAACGTCGAGTTTTCCTGCTCCTCGGATGCTGCCTGACCTGCTGTGCTTTTCCAGCACCACTCTAATCTAGACTGCCCACAAACTCAGCATAACTCAACTCTTTGTATTTTTTTTGTGCACGCGATGTGAGTATCACTGGCTGGGCCACCATTAATGCCTGTCCCCGATTATATTAGAGGACAGGTAAGAGTGAGCCACAGGGAGGCCAGATTGGGTGAGGACTACAGATTTCCTTCCCTTAAAGGACACTGGGCTCCAGGATGTGGCTTTCAAGTCTTGGAGACTGGGAGAAAGTGAGGACTGCAGATGCTGGAGATCAGAGTCCGAAAGTGTGGCGCTGGAAAAGCACAGGAGGTCAGGCAGCATCCGAGGAGCAGGAGCATCGACATTTCAAGCATAAGCCCTTCATCAGGGATGTGGTGAGGGGAGGTTTGGGAGTTGAGGGATGGTTGGGGGAAAGGGGGATGAGAAATCAAGGGGAGAGGGGTGGGGCTGAAGGGAAGATAGCAGAGAATGCGATAGGTAGGTGAAGGTGGGGGTGAGGGTGTTTTTTCGGAGTGGAGGCTGGAGTGAATAGGTGGGAAGGAAGATGGGCTGGTAGGACCTCCCCCAACCTTTTCCCAGATCCAACCCTTCAACTCAGCACTGCCCTCTTGAAATGTCCTACCTGTCCATGTTCCTTCCCACCTATCCACTCCACCCTCCTCTCCGACCTATCACCATCACCAGCTCACCCCCCATCACATTCCCAGCTACCTTCCCACCAGCCCCACCCACCTCCCATAGATCTCTCAGCCTCCTTGGCAACCCAACATTCCTGATGAAGAGCTTTTGCTCGAAATATCAATTGACCTGTTCCTCTGATGCTGCCTGATCAATCTTTGTTCAATGTGCCTGTAATTTCTTCATCCCTCATTGTAATTCCTGGTGCTTCTGCTACTAAGGAAGTAATGTTTACTTTAGAAACTGTCCAAATGAGACCACATCCAGACACTGAATTAGAAAATTGTCTTGTACACACTTAAGAAATTCCTCTCCATCTAAACCTTTAACACTATGGCAGTCGCAGTCGATGTTTGGAAAGTTAAAATCCCCTACCATAACTAACCTATTATCCTTACAGATAGGTGAGATCTCCTTACAAGTTTGTTTCTCAATTTCCCTCTGACTATTGGGGGGTCTATAATACAATCTCAATAAGGTGATCATCCCTTTCTTATTTCTCAGTTCCACCCAAATAACTTCCCTGGACGTATTTCCAGGAATATCCTCCCTTAGCATAGCTGTAATGAATGCTATCCCTTATCAAAAATGCCACTCCCCCTCCTCTCTTGCCTCCCTTTCTATCCTTCCTGTAGCATTTGTATCCTGGAACATTAAGCTGCCAGTCCTGCCCATCCCAGAGCCATGTTTCCATAACTGCTATGATATCCCAGTCCCATGTTCCTAACCACACCCTAAGTTTATCTGCCTTCCCTGTTAGGCCCCTTGCATTGAAATAAATGCAGTTCAATTTATTAATCCTACCTTGTCCCTGCCTGCCCTGACTGTTTGACTCACTTCTGTTCTCTGATGTACCAATCTCAGATTGATCTCTTTCCTCAGCATCCCCCTGGGTCCAGACCAACCCCAATTCTCCCCGCCACCCCCGCCCAGCCACCGTACTAACTTAAATCCTCCCAAGCAGTTCTTACAAATTTCCCTGCCAGTATATTAGTCCCCTTCCAATTTAGGTGCAATCCGTCCTTCTTGTATAAGTCACTTCTACCCCAAAAGAGATTCCAATGATGTGAATTCTTCTTCAAAGTTTGTGAGAAGATTTGTAGCTCGGGTGCTCGTTGTTGTGGTTCTGTTCGCCGAGCTGGGAATTTGTGTTGAAGACGTTTCGTCCCCTGTCTAGGTGACATCCTCAGTGCTTGGGACCCTCCTATGAAGCGCTTCTGTGATCTTTCCTCCGGCATTTATAGTGGTTTGTATCTGCCACTTCCGGTTGTCAGTTCCAGCTGTCTGCTGCAGTGGTCGGTATATTGGGTCCAGGTCGATGTGCTTATTGATAGAATCTGTGGATGTGTGCCATGCCTCTAGGAATTCCTGGCTGTTCCCTGTTTGGCTTGCCCTATAATAGTAGTGTTGTCCCAGTCGAATTCATGTTGCTTGTCATCTGCGTGTGTGGCTACTAAGGATAGATGGTCGTGTCGTTTCGTGGCTAGTTGGTGTTCATGGATGTGGATCGTTAGCTGTCTTCCTGTTTGTCCTATGTAGTGTTTTGTGCAGTCCTTGCATGGGATTTTGTACACTACGTTGGTTTTGCTAATGTTGGGTATTGGGTCGTTTATTCTAGTGAGTTGTTGTCTGAGAGTGGCTGTTGGTTTGTGTGTTGTTATGAGTCCTAGTGGTCGCAGTAGTCTGGCTGTCAGTTCGGAAATGCTCTTGATGTATGGTAGTGTGGCCAGTCCTTTGGGTTGCGGCATGTCCTCGTTCCGTTGTCTTTCCCTTAGGCATCTGTTGATGAAATTGCGCGGGTATCCGTTTTTGGCGAATACATTGTATAGGTGTTCTTCTTCCTCTTTTTGCAGTTCTGGTGTACTGCAGCGTGTTGTGGCTCTTTTGAACAATGTCTTGATGCAACTTCTTCTGTGTGTGTTGGGGTGGTTGCTTTCATAGTTCAGGACTTGGTCTGTGTGAGTGGCTTTCCTGTATACCTTTGTGGTGAATTCTCCGTTCAGTGTTCTCTGTACCATCAGCCTAGGAATGGGAGCTAGTTGTCCTTTTCTTCCTCTCTCGTGAATCGGATTCCTGTGAGTGTGGTGTTGATGATCCGGTGTGTGTTCTCTATTTCTGTGTTTTTAATGATTATAAAGGTGTCATCCACATATCTGACCCAGAGTTTGGGTTGAATTTGTGGTAAGACTGTTTGTTCTAACCTTTGCATTACCGCTTCTGCTATGAGTCCAGAGATGGGTGAGCCCATGGGTGTGCCGTTGATTTGTTCATATATTTGGTTGTTGAATGTGAAGTGTGAGGCACAGGTCCAGTAGTTTGAGTATGCCATCTTTGTTGATAGGTTCAACGTCCTGTTATCTGTTCTGTATGTCCAGCAGGTTGGCTATTGTTTCTCTGGCTAGGGTTTTGTCGATAGAGGTGAACAGTGCCATTACATGAATCCTTCCCCCATACACCAGCTCCTCAGCCATGCATTCATCTGCTCCATCCTCCTATTCCTGCCTTCACTAGCTTGTAGCACTGGGAGTAATCCAGATATTACCACCCTTGAGGACCTCCTTTTTAAATTTCTGCCTAACTCTCTGTAATCTCCCTTCAGAGTCTCAACCTTTTCCCTGCCTATATCATTGGTTCCAATGTGGACAATGACCTCTTGCTGGCCCCTCTCCCCCTGTGAGAACATTCTGCACCCTCTCTGAGACATCCTTGATCCTGGCACGAGGGAAACAACACACCATTCTGCTTTTTCTCTGCTGGCCACAGAAACGTCTGTCTGTACCTCTGACTACAGAATCCCCTCACACAATTGATCTCTTGGAAGCCAACGTACCCCTCGTTGCATTAGAGCCAGTCTCAATACCAGAAACTTGGCTGTTTGTGCTATGTTCCCCCAAGAATCCATCACCCCCTAAATTTTCCAAAACAGCACACCTGTTTGAATATCCACAAAAGACTCCTGCTCTAGGTACCTACCTCTCTTACCCTTCCTGGAGTTAATCCATCTATGTGACTGTAGCTGAGACTTTCCCCCCTTCCTATAACTGCCATCCATCACATACTGTTGCTATTGCAAATTCCTCATCGCTTCTGTCTGTCTCTCCAACCAATCCACTCGATCTGATAAGATTCGCATCCAACAGCATTTATGGCAGATATAATCCGCAGTAACCCTTAAATTCTCTTTAAACTCCCACATCTGACGAGAAGTACATCTCACTGCCTCAGGCGGATGGCTTTCAAACTCACTGTACATCTCACTGCAAAGGCCATTTTTGCTCCTTCACAATCTACAGACCCAGAAAATAACACCATCTTATTCCTCGACAAACACTGCCCCAGGTTACATTAATAGCTATGGCTTATAGTTTAAGTTTAATCAAGAGATGTATCTCCAAAAACATATAATCAAGAAAGAATCCACTATACTCACTACTGCAGCCTTTCTCTTGGACAGACTTAAAACAACAATTAACTTATCTGATTCTGTGCTGTGAACTTCGCCCAACAGTTCCTCCAAGATTAGTTGTGAATTTCACCATTTGCTAATTTTCCCAGATGCACTCCGATGTCCAGCGATACACGAATTCAAACAGCAAAGGCGGTAACTGTGCAGGTTCTAGAACATAGAACATAGAAATATACAGTGCAGTACAGGCCCTTTGGCCCTCGATGTTGCACCGATCCAAGCCCACCTAATCTACACTAGCCCACTATCCTCCATATGCCCGTTTAAATGCCCATAAAGAGGGAGAGTCCACCACTGTTACTGGCAGGGCATTTCATGAACTCATGACTCGCTGAGTAAAGAATCTACCCCTAACATCTGTCCTATACCTACCACCCCTTAATTTAAAGCTATGCCCCCTCGTAATAGCTGTCTCCATACGTGGAAAAAGGTTCTCATGGTCAACCCTATCTAAACCCCTAATCATCTTGTACACCTCTATCAAGTCACCCCTAAACCTTCTTTTCTCCAATGAGAACAGCCCCAAGTGCCTCAGCCTTTCCTCATACGATCTTCCTACCATACCAGGCAACATCCTGGTAAACCTCCTCTGCACCCGTTCCAGTGCCTCTACATCCTTCCTATAGTATGGCGACCAATACTCCAGATGCGGCTGCACCAGAGTCTTATACAACTGCAACATGACCTCAGGACTCCGGAACTCAATTCCTCTACCAATAAAAGCCAGTACGCCATATGCCTTCTTCACAGCACTATTTACCTGGATGGCAACTTTCAGAGATCTGTGTACATGGACACCAAGTTCTCTCTCTCTCTCTCTCTCCTGCACTGTCCTCACCATGTCCTTCCTTTGTCTGCTCTTCTCTCTTTTAAAACTGCTGTTGTTTTGACTTTGTTTTTCCAAAGTTCCAAAACAGTGCAACAACATATAAAACAGGAATTGCTGCTCCTGGAATTCGAGGAAATCACCTCCACCTAAAATACCTCAAAAAAAAGGAGCAGCTCTGACAGCCAGAAACTTTTCCCATCCTCCATCTTGGATTACCCAGAATCATCACCACGTCACTCTTTATTCACACCTGCAACGTACTTGACACTGGTCCCATTTCCTCAGAGTAAAAAGTGAGGTCTGCAGATGCTGGAGATCAGAGCTGAAAATGTGTTGCTGGTTAAAGCACAGCAGGTCAGGCAGCATTCCTTGGATGCTGCCTAACCTGCTATGCTTTAACCAGCAACACATTTTCAGCCCATTTCCTCAGAACCAGCCCTCAGAGTGAACAGGATAGCTGACCCTCCTGTTCTATCTGTCAGCCAGGGCTCCCTTATCGGACCAGGTTAAAGCCCCAATCAGGCAACTCCCATTCTATGAGGTCCATCTGGCTGACCTCATTACAATTTCTCCAGCTATTCGTTTAACTGAAGGCTATCCTCAACCTTCTTAGGAAATGATGGGAAATACATCTCTCCATGAAAAACAAAACATAATCAAATGCATTTCTGAGGAATGCTTTGAATGATTTCATTAAAGTTTTTCTCCTGTTTATTTACTGCTATACTCCTGTTATGAATCAAACCAGGACCCTCAAAGTATATAATGGAGATACCCAAGACCCTAAACTTTACTTCTATTTTTTAAAGGCAAGTGTGAGGTGTTGTGTTCCAGATACAAGTCAATCATCCACAAAGCTTTAACAAAAACACACTTTGTTCTTACAACTCAGTTAAAATGCAGTAAAAAGAAAAATTGGAATAACTTTTATTTTATTGAAATGCTTAACAAGATAATGTATTATTTGATCATCAACGGATCCAATACAGGTAGCATCCCGTAAATACATTCTTTGGTTAAAAAAAATGCAAAACAGTTACCCACTGAATTAATGCCTTTGAATACTCTGTAGCTGCTGTATGGCAGAAAAAGTACAAACCACCATGACCAACCTAAATTTCCGTCTGTACCAAATTCCCAAATCAGCAGGTCATCCCTCATTGTACTCTGTCCTCGTAAGCTTCAATCTCTGCTCTCACTCTGCGCCTTCAAAACATTTCTCCAATTTTATAGAGGACTAATACTTATCAAGGCTACCAGTTACAAACGATTGACAGGTAACTGCTACCACAGGATGGTTTTTGATAAACTGGACTTGTCCAGTAGCTTGTTGTTTTAAAATTCGACATCAGAGTCCAACTGTTCACCTAAATTGTAACTTGAGAGAAAACCAGAGAAGAGATATTCCACTGGCGACAAATTACCAAGTTTGCAATCATTTTTCACCACATTTGAATCGTTTCCATTCCATCCTCCCAGTTCGGAACATTCTAGAGTTGAGAAGAATGTGAGATAATCTTATTGAAACATATCAGATTCTTAAGGGGCTTGACAGGGTAAATGTTGAGAGGGTGTTACTCCTCATGGGAGAGTCTGGGAGCAGAGGGCACAGTCAGTCTCAGATTAAAGAGGTAGCAATTTAAGACTAAGATGAGGAGGAATTTCCTTCTATCAGAGGGTTGTTAATGGAGAGGGAAAATAGAAACCCAAGTTGTTGTTTCGCACGGTTTTTTATTTGGATCAAGACTAATCTTCAGTTGTGCTGGGAAGCTGCGAATCATTTACAGAAATTCTTGTTGGTAGGTGTTCAATAATATGAACTCATCGGTGGATGGGAAAGATTACACATCGAGGTTTGTATGAGAACGTGGGTGTATCCCCAGTCAATAATCGTCAGTCATAAGGCCATAACAAATATGAACAGAAGTGGCCATTTGCCCCTTGAGCCTGCCCATGCTATTCAATAGGATCATAGACATAAAAACTGCAGATGCTGGAATCCAAGGTAGACAGACAGGAGGCTGAAAGGACATAGCAAGCCAGGCAGCATCAGGAGGTGGAAACATCGACATTTCAGGTGTAACCCTTCTTACAGGAGTCCTGAAGAAGGGTTACACCCGAAACAATAACTGTTACACCCCCCGATGCTGCCTGGCTCACTGTGTTCTTCCAGCCTCCTGCCATTCAATAGGATCATGGCTGATCAGACTCTCCTGCCCTTTCCCTGACTGATCAAGGTTCAAACAATCTCAGCCTTAAATATTTACAAGGACTCTGCCTTCACAACGCTCTGTGGAAACTGTGGAGTTCCAAAAGTTCACAATCCTCTGGGAGAAGGAAATTCCTCCTCATCTTAGTCTTAAATTGCTGCTCCTTTACTCTGAGACTGTGCCCTCTGGTCCCAGACTCTCCCATGAGGAGTAACACCCTCTCAACATTTACCCTGTCAAGCCCCTTAAAAATCCGATATGTTTCAGTAAGATTATCTCACATTCTTCTCAACTCCAGGGAGCAGAGACCTTTTTCTTTTAATCTTAGACTGAGAGACACATTTAGCAGGGGAAGGAGATGCCTACATCTGTTTCAGTTGCTAGTTTTATTTTTCGTGAACAGCTGAGTCTAGCTTGTCACCAGAGGTTATAGTTTGAGGGTCACCAGTCTGTCATCAGATATAGCCAACTCTTTGTCCTGACCGCTTGCTATGGGTGCATTGACAGGAATTTGCAGATTGATTTTCAACTTGTTTGGCTATGCAAAGGATGCCAATAGGAGCGGCGGGATTGGGAGAGAGTGGGTGAGGCTTGAACCCCCCCATCTCAGAGGCAGGGACACTTCCCACCGCGCCACAAGATCCTCCAAACACTTCAGTCAATCTGTTGCTTTTTAATGGGAACTTGCTGTGCACAAATTGGATCCCTGGCTTCCCACATGATAGACGGGATTGCACTTCCAAATCCCTCTGTCAGTGGTAAAATGCTCCAGGTCTTCAGGTGCTCAATACTAAAACATTCTGTTCTTACATGGTTCAGTCTTGAGATAGAGTCATAGAGACGTACAGCACAGAAACAGACCCTCGTTCATGCCGACCAGATATCCTAAACCAATCTAGTCCCATTTGCCAGCATTTGGTCCATATCCCTCTAAACCCTTCCTATTCATATACCCATCCAGACGCCTTTTAAATGTTGGAATTCAACCAGCCTCCTCTGGCAGCTCCTTCCGTATTCTTGCCTCCCTCTGTGTGAAAACGTTGCCCCTTAGGTCCCTTTTAAATCACTCCCTGTGCAAAAGTATCAGTGCTGGGTCCACTGCTTTTCATCATTTATATAAATGATTTGGATGTGAACATAAGAGGTACAGTTAGTAAGTTTGCAGATGGCACCAAACTTGGAGGTGTAGTGGATAGTGAAGAAGGTTACCTCAGATTAAAACAGGATCTTGATTGATGGGCCAATGGGCTGAGGAGTGGCAGATGGAGTTTAATTTAGATAAATGTGAGGTGTTGCACTTTGGAAAAGCAAATCAGAGCAGGACTTACACGCTTAATGGTAAGGTCCTGGGGAGTGTTGCTGAATAATGAGACCTTGGAGTGCAGGTTCATAGCTCCTTGAAAGTGGAGTCGTAGGTAGATAGGATAGTGAAGAAGGCATTTGGTATGCTTTCCATTATTGGTCAGAGTACTTAGTACAAGAGTTGGGAGGTCATGTTGTGGCTGTACAGGACATTGATTAGGCCGCTGATAGAATATTGTGTGCAATTCTGGTCTCCTTCCTATCAGAAAGATGTTGTGAAACTTGAAAGGGTTCAGAAAAGATTTACAAGGATATTGCCAGGGTTGGAGGATTTGAGCAATAGGGAGAGGATGAATAGGCTGGGGCTGTTTTCCCTGGAGTGTCGGAGGCTGAGGGGTGACCTTATAGAGGTTTATAAAATCATGAGGGGCATGGATAGGATAAATAGACAAGATCTTTTCCCTGGGGTGGGGGAGTCCAGAACTAGAGGGCATAGGTTTAGGGTGAGAGGGGAAAGATATAAAAGAGACCTAAGGGGCAATGTTTCCACACAGAGGATGGTACGTGTATGGAATGACCTACCAGAGGAAGTGGTGGAGGATGGTATTATTGCAACATTTAAAAGGCATTTGGATGGATATATGAATAAGAAGGCTATAGACGGATATGCACCAAGTGCTGGCAAATGGTACTAGATTTTGTTAGGATATGTGGTCAGCATTGACAAGTTGGACCGAAGGATCTGTTTCCGTGCTGTACATTCTATGACTCTATGACTCTGCCCATTTACCTCAGAACTCGTTCACCATCTCTTCATCATTTATGTGACCAATACGCCATCTTGTGGCCAAACCCCAAACTTCAGCAAGCTCCTGAAACTTCAAACTTCTCGGGGAAAATGATCAGTTTGGGATTTCCGAATTTAATTTTAATTTCCACGCACACACTGGTTAGACTGAACCCCCCTCCAAATAACAGATTGCTCAGAATTTGTGCTGATGCAGGCAAAAAAATCGATTTGGTTTGGCAAAAACCTGGAAGCTTCAAATGGAAACCGAAAGAACTGCGGATGCTGGAAATCAGAAACAAAAACAGAAATTGCTAAGAAGTCTCAGCAGGTCTGGCAGCATCAGTGGAGAGAAATCAGAGTTAATGTTCAGGTTCAGTGACTTCCTCAGAACTGGTGGCAGCTTGGAAAATGTTGTTTTTTATGCAGAAGGGTAGGGGGAAGGGGTAAGGAGTAAAAGATAGGTGGGGATAGAGCTCAAAGAGTAAGAAGGACATATGGACAGACAAAGGAATGAGTAACAGGCTATTAATGGACAATTAGTGGTTAACAATGGGTTGTATACAACAGCAGACCATGCGATAGTGAGTCCTGGAGTGTGGGGACTGGGGTATATATGTGTGATGCTCCCTCAAGCCCGAGAATTGTTGAACTCGATATTGAGTCTGGAGAACTGCAGGTCCCCAAAATGGAAAATGGGATGCTGTCTTTCCAGTTTGTGCTGGGCTTCACTGGAGCACTGTAGCAAGCCTGAGGCAGAGTGTTGGCCAGGGAACAGGGTGGGGTGTTGAAGTGGCAGGCAACTGGAAGCTCACGGTCAGTTTTGCGGCCAGAACGTGGGTGTTCTATGAAGCGGCCATCCAGTTTAAGCTTTGTTGCAGAGGAGACCACATTGTGAGGAGCGAATGTAGTAGACTACATTGTGGGAAGTGCAGGTCTACCTGGAAGCGGTTGGATACTGAGGAGGGAGGAGGTATAGGGGCTGGTGTTACACCTTCTGCAATTGCAGTGGAAGATGCCATGGAGCTGTTGGGGGTGGGGGAAGGAAGGTGTTGCTGGGAATGAAGGAGGAGTGGATCAGGGTCTCTGAGAGGGAACAGTGCCTCAGGAAGACTGACAAGGGAGAGATGGGGAATATATACTTGGTGGTGACAGAAATGACGGTTTATGATGCTCTGGATATGGATGCTGTTGGATGGTAGGTGAATAAAGCACGCTAACAACTATAGCTTTTTAAGAAGTTTTTTGGGATGTGAGTGGCATTGGCAATGCCAACATCGGTTGCCCAACTCTGGAGATGTGGTGAGCACTGTTCTTGATGCCTTTCAGCTGATCTGGTGTATGTACTCCAGTCAGAAAGCCATCAGAATTGCTGTTGGTAATTGTGTTGCTCTTGCAGAGTTTTTGCATTAAATGTGTCCACTTATAAACATTCATTCTCCGAAGAACACATTGCAGCAGCATTTTCAAACTCACAGGTGTAGAATCGTTTAAAACCTCAACTGCAGAAGATTATTACAATAACACAGAAATTACACTGTAACTGGACATATCTATCAGGACAATACCCTTGACCTGTCTTCGCCTATCCCCACTTCACCAACCTGCCTCCGCCACCCCCTTTATCTGCAGCCCCCTCTAAATCCACCCCCCAAGTCCTGAAGAAGGGTTACGTTGACTTCTCCACCTCCTGATGCCACCTGGCTTGCTATATTCTTCCTGCCGCCTGTCTGTCTACTAACAAGGATGATGTAGCTAACATCAATAGTCACATGTTATTGAAATTATGAAAAGGGAGAGAATGGAAGAACAGCAGTAAAGAGCTGGAATCAGAACTCATTCAATGCCAAGTCAGTATCAGAGTTAAGTTGAAGACTGGAGATGTGTTGCTGGAAAAGCACAGCAGGTCAGGCAGCACCCAAGGAACAGGAAATTCGACGTTTCGGGCATAAGCCCTGCCCGAAACGTCGAATTTCCTGTTCCTTGGATGCTGCCTGACCTGCTTTGCTTTTCCAGCAACACATTTTCAGCTCTGATCTCCAGCATCTGGAGACCTCACTTTCTCCTTGAAGACCGGAGAGCCATTTGAGCAAGGCAGAGACAGAGATGCAGCAGTAAGGGCTGGTCAAGCTAAGCAGAATAGCCTCAAGATTGCCAGACTGATACCTGACACCAGGAGGTTGGCGTTACATTATAGAAATGTAGTGAAGATCTTGGAGCGAGTGCAGAAATGAGTTACGGGCATGGGTTCCAAGGCTAAGACATTCAGCTCTGAAGGTAGATTAGGACTGTTCTCTCTGGAAGGGAGAAAGCTGAGAAGAATGGGAGGTGCTGCATTTTGGGAAAGTAAATCTTATCAGGATTTATACATGTAACGGTACGGTCCTGGGGAGTGCTGCTGAACAAAGAGACCTTGGAGTGCAGGTTCATAGCTCCTTGAAAGTGGAGGTGCAGGTAGATAGGATAGTGAAGAAGGTGTTTGGTATGCTTTCCTTTCATTGGTCAAAGTATTGAGTACAGCAGTTGGGAGGTCATGTTGCAGCTGTACAGGACATTGGTTAGGCCACTGTTGGAATATTGTGTGCAATTCTGGTCTCCTTCCTATCGGAAAGATGTGAAACTTGAAAGGGTTCAGAAAAGATTTACAAGGATGTTGCCAGGGTTGGAGGATTTGAGCTACAGGGAGAGGCTGAACAGGCTAGGGCTGTTTTCCCTGGATTGTCAGAGACTGAGGGGTGACCTTATAGAGGTTTACAAAATCATGAGGGGCACGGATAGGATAAATAGACAAGGTCTCTTCACTGGGGTGGGGGAGTCCAGAACTAGAGGGCATAGGTTTAGGGTGAGAGGGGTAAGATATAAAAGGGACTTAAGGGGCAACTTTTTCACACAGAGGGTGGTGTGTGTATGGAATGAGCTGCCAAAGAATGTGGTGGAGGCTGGTACAATTGCAACGTTGAAAAGGCATCTGGATGGGTGGATGAATAGGAAGGGTTTGGAGGGATGTGGGCCAGGTGTTGGCAGGTGGGACTAGATTAGGTTGGGATATCTGGTCAGCATGGACGGGCTGTACTTCTCTATGACTCTGAGCAGAGAGGGACAAGTTATTCCTGCTCGTGAAAAGAGTAAGAAGGCATAGATTTAAAGTAACATGCCAAAGAAACAAGGGATATGTGAACAGAAACCATTTCACACAGCGAGTAATTAGGGTCTGGAATTCACTGCCTGGGATTTTGGTGGAGACAGAAAAAGCTGCAGATGCTGGAATCCAAAGTAGACAGACAGGAAGCTGGAGGAACACAGCAAGCCAGGCAGCATCAGGAGGTGGAGAAGTCGACATTTTGGGTGTAACCCTTCCTCAGGTTCAACTGAGGTATTCAAGAGGGAATTGGATGTTACTTATAGAGAAATAGTGGGAATAGAAGATTGGCACTGGATAACGAAGTGTGTTTGAAAGTCTAGTGCAGACACAATGGGACGAATAGTGTCCTGTATTGTACCAATTGTGTGATGCAGATCCTATGGTAGACTGAGGCCATGACAACACCGTGGGAAACGTATGGGAAGCAGGCAAGGTAATATTTATACACACTACAACATTTTCAAATCATACAACCATTTGGCACAAAAGGAGACCATTGGTCCATTGTACTTTTGCCAGCCTTTCAAAGGGCTAATCCTACACTTTCCCCATAGTCCTGCATATAAACAAACCAAAATGCAAATTAGGAGCAGCAATAAGCCATTCCGTCCCTCATGATTGCACCACTATTTAATAAAACAATGGTTGATCCGACTGTGTCCTCATCTCCACGTTTCCATCTAACTCTGATACCCTCCCAATTCACTTTTGCAAATATGTCTCCAGACACATTTGGAATATGGCTCATCGGTTGGCACTGCTGCCTCACTGCACCTGGGTTCGATTCCCGCCTTGGGCGACTGACTGTGTGGAGTTTACACATTCTCGCCGTGTCAGTGTGAGTTTCCTCCGGGTGCTCTGGTTTCCTCCCACAGTCCAAAGATGGTTAAGTGGATTGGCCGTGCTAAGTTTCCCCATAATGTCCAGGGGATGTGCAGGTTGGGTGAGTTGGTCATGGTAAATGTAGGGCTATGGAGATAGGTAGGGGCTGGGTCTGTGTGGGAGGTTCTTTGAAGGGTCAGTGCAGACTGAATAGGCCAAATGGCCTCTTTCAGCACTATAGGGATTCTATATTATTATTAAATCTATTTCCACTGTCCTTTCAGCCCATGCATTCTAGGCCACAATTCTCCCCAAAATAAACCAAAATCCTCTCTGAAAGGTGTTGCAAGGGGGAATGAAATAAAATAACACAGCAGAAAAAGAAAGAACTTGTATTTGCATAAGTTAACGATTCTGGTCAGTTCTAATGAAAGACGACTGACTCTATCTTACAGACATCCCTGACCTCCTGAACATTTGCAGCACTTCATTTCTGTCTTTACTTCAGATTTCCAGCATCTCCGATATTTTATTCCTGCAATTACATGCAGTGCTTTTCACATCGTCAGGATGTGGCTGAATCGTATTGCCGATGAGTACTTTAGTCACTGTTAAACACATAGGAAACGTGGTAATCAATTCACTCACAGCAAGCTCTGGCAAGAAGCAGTGTGATAACAATGTTGTCTGAGGAATAAATATTGGTCAGGAGACCAGAGTAAACTCCCTGGTTCTTCCTCAAAACAGTGTCATCAGATTTTTCTACATCCGCCTGGGTGCAGGCTTTGCTTTAAGAATATTAGATCGATAACCTTTCCTTTACAATGGCAATTATCGTTTGACTGATTGTGGCAGCTGTTGCTGTTCACCTTGCAACATTTGATGCTTGTTTCATTTGACCAGCCTGTGCCATGAGCTCAGTCTCTACAGAATACTCTGCATGTTGTTGGGGTAATGGCAGACATAGGGTATGGTGAACATTGAGATGTGCTTCTGAGCTTTTCCTGATGAAAAGCTTATGCCCGAAACGTCGAATCTCCTGTTCCTTGGATGCTGCCTAACCTGCTGCGCTTTTCCAGCAACACATTTTCAGCTCTGATACTCCAGCATCTGCAGTCCTCACTTTCTCCTTCTGAGGTATTCTGCAATGTTTCGGTGGCCTCAGTCATCATGTTAGTGTTCTGCTGGGAAATAAAGGGTCCCATTCTAAATGGTGTGCAAGAGTAGAGAGTGCTGGTTGTCTACGTATGTAAATCATTAAAGATGGCAAGACAGGCAATGAGAGCTGTTAATGAAGCATACAAATTCTAGAGTTCACAAGTGGAATCCCGACAGCGTGGAAGCAGGCCATTTAGCCCATCAAGTCCACACCACCCATCTGAAGAGCATTCCATCCAGACCCACCTCCTTAGCCCATTCCCATAACCCGGCATATCCTATAACACGGTGGCACAGTGGTTAGCACTGCTGTTTCACAGCGCCAGAGACCCGGGTTCAATTCCTGCCTCGGGCGACTAACTGTGTGGAGTTGCGCGTTCTCCCCGTGTCTGCGTGGGTTTCCTCCGGGTGCTCCGGTTTCCTCCCACAGTCCAAAGATGTGCAGGTCAGGTGAATTGCCCGTAGTGGTAGGTAGGGGTAAATATAGGGGTATGGGTGGGTTGCGCTTTGGTGGGTCGGTGTGGACTTGTTGGGCCGAAGGGTCTGTTTCCACACTGTAAGTAATCTAATAGCTAACCCACCTAGCCTGCATATCCCTCAACACTACAGGCAATTTAGCATGACCAATCCACCCAACCTGCACATCTTCGGACTGTGGGAGCACACTCAGATACAGGGAGAATGTGAAAACTCTACACTGGATGGGTTTGAACCTGGGTCCCTAGCACTGTGAGGTAGCAGTGTTAACCACTGAGCTACTGTGCTGGCCTACAGGGGCAGAGAGTACAAGGGCATTGGCTATGCCATCACTCTCTGTGGTTGCTCTCTGGAAATCAAACCTCTTTGTTCCAGGAGTCGTCGCAAATGTGACAATTTGATGAAACCACTAAATTGTCCAAATGTACCTAATTGTCTAATTCAGGTGAAAGAATATACACAACAGGTTTTTATTATTAACTAGAAAATTACTATTTATTGCAATCAAACTGTTTTAAACAATGTCAAGAAAGAAACATGAATAGCTAACGTTTCATTTTATAACTTAAACTCTGCCCCTTTACAAAACTTCCCATAATCACACAAACAGACTCAAAAAGAATAGGACACAAATATTCTGGATGGGGGAGGAATAAAAAAAGTCAGTAAAGCAGAGTTCTGGCACCAGTCGGGATCACAGGCATCAGTGAGTTGCTTTCCTTCAGTTCACTTTCGATTTCTCCTGACTCTTTGATGAAAATTATGAATCACACAACACCAGGTTATAATCCAACAGGTTTAATTGGAAGCACTAGCTTTCGGAGCATCTCTCCTTCATCAGGTGATAGTCCATCTCCAAATCATGACAATTATGGACACAGTGATTCCAGTCTTTCATTCACTGGTTGGTCTTCTCAGGTCTCTGAAAGACAATGTTGCTGTCTCTGAGAGTAGTTTCACCCCTTTTCCTTTCGAGGAAAGAATTTACAAAGATAGAAAATAGCTACTTAATCAGAATTGTTTTTTACTTCTCCAACTGAAGAAGGGAAAGACAGAAAGACTTAGGTGCTTTATTCATAACAGCGAGATTGTTTCTACCAGATTGTCCAACCACAGACCTGTAGCCACCCATACAGGATCCAATTGAGAGGTTGTTACCATCTGAAGCACTCCTTAAGAATACATACACACACACATGCACACAGACACACAGACACACACACAGCTACATACACAAACATGCACACACAGACACACACACGCACGCGCGCGCACACGCGCACACACAAACACTCTGACACAAGCACACAGACATGCACACAGACACACAAACGCACACACAGAGACACACAGAGAGACACAAACACAAACACACAGATATGCACACAGAGACACACACAGAGATAAACAGACACACACACACACACACCCATGAGCACACACACACACAGACATGCACACAGAGACACACACGCACACAGAGATGCACACACAGACACACACAGATGCACCCACAGATCCACACCACACACGCACAGACACACACACACGCAAACACACACACATGCACGCGTATGCACACACACACACACAGACACACACACCTGGGTTGTCTAGCAATCTCTCCCATTGCCTGAGTAAAGCAATACTGGAGGTGAAACTCATATGAGTTCAGTTGAATCGTTTTAAAGCTGAAAACTGTTCCTTGGTTGAGAACAGTATCTTTTCCCATTTTTAGTCTACAGACTGAGAAATAAAAAGTGGTCTTTACCTTTGCTGGTTTATTATGTACAGTTCTGGGCACCACACTTTAGAAAGGATATGAATGCATTGGAGAGAGTACAGAAGAGGTTGACAAGAATGGTTTCAGAGATGAGATGCTTCAGTTATGAAGAACGATTGGTGAAGTTGGGATTGTTTTCCTTGCAGAGGAGAAGGTTAAGAGGAGGTTTGAGGGAAGCAGTCAGAGTCAAGAGGGATCTGGGACAGCGTAGACAGGGAGCAATTGTTCCCCCTCCTAGAAAGATCAAGAACCAGATGACAGAGGCCAACCTCCCATCTCCAGAATCCATCTACCAGGCCCGTTGTCAAGGAAAGGCCGCCAGCAATCTCAAAGATCCATCCCACCCTGGCAATGTTTTTGTACAACCTCTACTATCAGGGAGAAGGTACAGAAGCCTGAACACACCCACCAGCCAGTTTCGAAATAGTTTCTCCCCTACTGTTGTTAGAATACTGAATGGACTCACAAACTCTTAACATTCGCCTGTCCCTGTGTTTTGTTTTTGCTGCTATTTGTCTGTTATTTCCTTATCTATGCTATGTAACTCTGTGATCTGCCTGTATTGCTCGCAAAACAAAGCTTTTCACTGTGCCTCGATACATGTGACAATAAATTCAATTCAAATGAATGCGAGGTATGAAAAGATTTTTTCATATGGTAATCAGTTAGGGAGTGGAACACAATGTCTGGAAATGTGGTAAGGCAGGTTCATTGGGCTGTTGAAGAAGGTATTAGTGATTATTTAAATACAACTAAGATTAGATTACTTATAGTGTGGAAACAGGCCCTTCGGCCCAACAAGTCCACACTGACCCGCCGAAGCGCAACCCACCCATACCCCTATATTTACCCCTTACCTAACACTACGGGCAATTTAGCATGGCCAATTCACCTAACCCGCACATCTTTGGACTGTGGGAGGAAACCGGAGCACCCGGAGGAAACCCACGCAGACACGGGGAGAACGTGCAAACTCCACACAGTCAGTCGCCTGAGTCGGGATGTGGAGGCTTCTGGCAAAAAAGGCAAGGTCGGCATTAAGTTAAAATGCTCAGAAAGCCAGTGCAGACAGAATAACTTCCTTGTGCATTGGAACAACTCTATGATTCTGAATAGGGATGTAGGCACAGATATAGACAGTCTAATGAACTGAGGTCTTCCCTTTGTCTGTCAGGAAATGAATGAGTGTGGTAAACACAAGTTTATTGCTGGCCCATGCTCAATGCTAATGAGCTGGGAAATTTGAGAGTGTGCAGTTTGCCACTTTCAACTGACTTAAATTGGTACACAACCTGGTAATCTGTTACTAACTTAGTGCTATGCTTGGATTGAAGCGTTACTCATAGGATTAATTATCATGTTATAGCCCAACCTATCAGTGGTAATTTGCTTAGCCCATTGGCCTCTGAGAAATTATCGGAGAACAGATGACAAAAAATGTAGGGACGAAAACTAAAAAGCTTTCTCACTTCTGTGCAAACCCAAACATGCTCAGAGTTGTGTTTGAGTATTTAACAAATAATTTGGAACAATTAGGTGGGGAGGGTGAAGTAATTCCCTTTTTAAAGCACCTCTGTGGCAGTTGCAAGATAAATTAACTTTTTAGCACACAGCTATCACATTTCAATTAAAACATTGTTTACGGGAAAATGAAGGCGATAATCACCGAGGTTAACATAAGTGGACGGATGACTTTTGTATGGGTCAAACCTGAAGAAAAAACGGCAACATCAAACAAACAGAAACACAAGCAATATGTTTAAGAAGGGAAGTGTTTGTACAGACAGTCAACAATAACACATCTACTCTTAAAAAATCCTTAGGACCTTTGAGGTGGTAGATCTCAAAATCTGAGGCCACCATTGATTACTTACTGGTTCATATCCACAGAGAGAGCAGAATCTGTACATATCTTGAGCTCTTGGTGATCAGTTGCTTGCCAAAATTGCTTTTACATTGGGCGATGTTTTTCCAAGATGATAAGACAAATATGTAGGGATAGAAAGAGAGAGAGAGAGAGAAAGACAGCAAGGCTTCCAGATTATTTCTGTTATGAATCTGTGTCCCTCACCCAGCAACACAAAAGCAGATGTTGCAAAATTGTTCAGTATGTATTCTAGAGTGTCTCCATTCTTTTTCAAATTTGCAACCGAGCAGGCAAATCTTTCATTTTCCGTTGTGTGAAATTATCTTACACGTGAATTGAAAGGATGTAAGAAATTTTTAACACTGACTCAGTTACTTGGATTCAATAGCATTAGGGAAAGTTGGTTATTTCTGTGCAATTGGTTTGTTTATCGAAGTGAATTATCTTTATTGTCGCATGTGCTCAGATGAGGGCAATGAAAAGTTTACAAGTTGTCACTTACATTGCCATTGCAGGTACAAAGGTGCCCAGGGACAGACTCTTGAGGACAAATTCTGAGGAGAAGAAAGAAATAAAAAGTCCAGCGTGACAGACCTTCAAAGCACAAAATCACAGGAATAAATTAGAAAAAAATTAAGAAATAAAAACTTCAGAACAGCAGTCCTTCCACAATAGTATAATAAAAAAGAAAGACTTTTTTTTAAAAAAAGAGAAATTAGTCCAATTCACAGCTCTGGGCTCAAGGAACTGATCCTTGCTCCACCCCCCCCCCCCAAACATTGAAATCCCAGGTTGAGCCCCGTGAATATTGAAGAAAAAGCCACATGGAGTCACAGACCAATGCTGACGCAGCCACCAGGAGATCCAGTGAACAGTCACTGGAATCCCCAGCCTGGATCCACCTCATCCTCAAAGCTGCTGCTGAAGCCAACGCCAGGATCGACACCTCATTCTCCACCGTAGCACCCTCTTGGAGCTCCCTTCTGTTTATCTCATGAAACTTGACTCAATCTGTGAGCAGGTGATCACTGCTGCCATTTTCATAGAATCCCCTACACTGTGGAAACAGGCCCTTCGGCCCAACAAGTCCACACCAACCCTCTGAAGAATAACCCACCCAGACCCATTCCCCTATCCTAATACTCAACATTTACCCCTGACCAATGCACCTAACCAAGACAAATCCCTGAACACTATGGGACAATTTAGCATGGCCAATTCACCCTAACCTGCACATCTTTGGACTGTGAGGGGAAACCAGAGCACCCGGAGGGAACCCACGCAGACATGGGGAGAATGTGCAAACTCCACACAGTCAGTCACCCAAGGCTGGAATCGAACCCGGGTCCCTGGAGCTGTAAGGCTGCAGAGCCAACCCCAGAGCCATCGTGCTGCCCTAATCACTGAGCTATCGTGCCACCCTAACCACTGGGCCACCATGCCACCCTAACCACTGGGCCACCATACCACTCTAACCACTGAGGCACCATGCTATCCTAACCACTGGGCCATCGTGCCACCCTAATCCCTGAGCCATCATACCACCCTAATCCCTGAGCCATCATACCACCCTAACCACTGGGCCACCATGCCACCCTAACCACTGAGCCACCATGCCACCCTAACCACTGAGCCACCATGCCACCCTAACCACTGAGCCATCATGGCACCCTAACCACTGGGCCACCATGCCATCCTAACCACTAGGCCACCATGCCACCCTAACCACTGAGCCACCATGCCATCCTAACCACTGGGCCACCATGCCATCCTAACCACTGAGCCACCATGCCACCCTAACCACTGAGCCACCATGCCATCCTAACCACTGGGCCACCATGCCACCCTAACCACTGAGCCACCATGCCATCCTAACCACTGGGCCACCATGCCACCCTAACCACTGAGCCATCATGGCACCCTAACCACTGAGCCATCATGCCATCCTAACCCCTGAGCCATCGTGCCACCAATTTTAGGTCCATGTTTCTTCTTTTAATAATCATTTAAAACCACAAGTGGTCTCAAGTATAACAATCAGATGATGGGCTTTAGAATTTGATGGACCATATCATAACACCCTTCAACCACAAAAGATCAAAACCAGACAATATTTGTCTTTTTGTTTTGTTCGAGTGCCCCATTACATTGTTAATATGAAATAATGGTACAAAGATTGAGACAATGACAGACACATTCTGCAATCGCTCTTTAATCTGAGTTCAAACCCTGCTTTGGGACAGGTCAGTTGCACTTGTTCACTGGGATTTGCCACCTTCCCAATGTTAACCCTTCACTACCCACTTTTAGAATCCAATAAGCCAATTCAGAGATTTTTATGAATTAGGTTTCTCGGAGGATTTTGAAGTTGGATTCCTGTAGGGCCAGTGAACTCACATCCTGCACCTCACTCTCACTTACCTTTACATTCAACTGCTGTGATGTTGAGAGTCATAGAGATGTACAGCAAGGAAAGAGGACCTTCAGTTCAACTCATCCATGCTGATCAGATATCCAAAATTAATCTAGTCCCATTTGCCAGCACTTGTCCCATATCCCTCTAAACCCTTTCTATTCATGTCCCCATCCAGATGCTGTAATTGTACCAGCCTCCACCACTTCCTCTGGCAGCTCGTTCCATACACATACCACCCTCTGTGTGACAAATGTACACTTCAGTTACTTTTTAAATCTTTCCCCTTCATCTTAAACCTATGCCCTCCAGTCTTTGACCGCCCCACCCCAGGGAAAAGACTGGATACTCACCCTATCTATGACTCTCATGCTTTTATAAACCTCTTTAAGGTCACTCCTCAGCCTCCGACACTCCAGGGAAACTAGCCCCATCAGATACAGCCTCTCCCTATCGCTGAAACCCTCCAACCCTGGCAACATCCTTCTTAATCTTTTCTGAACCCTTTCAGGTTTCACATCTTTCCTGTATCAGGGAGACCATTCCTTCTCCCCTTTGATTTGGGAATGGGCGTTCCTCTTACCTTGATCCGTCTTTCCTTGGATCATTGCTTCCAAAAGCCTCTACTCTTTCCTCTGACTCTTCCACTCAGTAAGGCTTCACCTTCACTTTTTCTCGGGCCTATCTGGAGCCCTGCTGGTTTCCCTGTAATTTTGTCTACTAACCAGATCTCTCGCCCTGGCTGCCATCTTTTGACATCTTCCCTGGCTCCTTTTTGCTTTTGTCAATGCATAACCTTTCCAACTCTAGCCCTGACACTTTCTGATACTCGGAGAAAGGGAGGACTGCTGATGCTGGAGATCAGAGTCGAAGATTGTGGTACTGGAAAAGCACAGCCGGTCAGGCAGCATCTAAGGAGCGGGAGAATCGACGTTTCGGATATAAGCCCTTCATCAGGAATGGATGCTGCTTGACTGGCTGTGCTTTCCCAGCACCACACTTTCTGATACTGTTGGTCTGCTCTCGGCCCTGTTCAATACGAGTGACCCTTCCTGACCCACCCAAAATATGGTGGGCTTCTCTACAGGGATTCCAAGCCTATTTCGATGCCCAACCTTTCTCCCACTGTTTGCTGGAGTTCTCTGGCCTTTTTTAGCCTCTGCTTTGTTGTGGGTCCAGAAAGCATCCAGACGAACTGGTGAAAGGCAGGGCTCAAATGGATGTCAACGCTTTGCTTCCATTCCGAGTTGCACTGTATAAAAATTAATGCAGCCGAGAGTAAGGTGGTAGCGTTGTGTCTGAGGTAGAAGGTTAGCTGCTTCATTCCCACTGCCAAGGACTTAAATCCAGGCTGAGAGGCTGCTATGTTAGTGGTCCTGCACTGTTGGACCTGCTGCACAGCTGCAAGTGTGATACTGTGCTGCTGCTGCTGCTGCTGCTGCCTTTCAGATGAGATGTTAAACTAAGGCCCTGCCCCACTGGGTGGCATGGTGGCACAGTGATTAGCACTGCTGCCTCACAGTGCCAGGAACCCAGGTTCAGGTCCACTCTCCTGCGACTCTCTGTGTGGAGTTTGCACATTCTCCCCATGTCTGCATGAGTTTCCTCCCACAGTTGAGGTAGATTGGCTATGCTAACTTGCTCACAGTGTCCAGGGGTGTGGACTGGCCATGGGAAATGCAGGGTTACAGGGATTGAGGGGGATGTTCTCTGGACAGTCAGTGTGGACTCAATTGGCCTGTCCCACACTCTAGGGATTCTATGACACTTTATCGGGTGGAGATTTAAGATCCTATGTTAGTATTCCACAGAAACAAAAGAGTTATAAGTAGTTTCCTGACCAATATGTACCAACTCATGTATTGGTCAATCTCATGACCCCATATTGTTGGCCAAAAAATCTGGTATTTTTCATATAAGTCGACCCTAGTTTTTCAGGGGTCTCTTCCTGACTATCCCACAATATTTGTGATATATGGTGAGATATTTTTGCTGTGAATATCAGTTTTTTTGATGTAAAGTGTTTATTGCATGTCATTAACAGTTTCATACAGTCCTTTGTAAATAAAATACTGTCAGTCTATTTTATTTTTTCGTTTTTACTGCTCCTCTGTTTTTATTTCATGAATTGTGTGTTGTACAAATACCCCTGTAAATGGCCTGACCATCTGTGGTATGTCTATTAACTTTTGTACAAATGTGTAGATCTACATGCACCTTATGGTACTGGCAACTGGAATATGGTATGACAGTACTGTTCTACCATAACAGGCAGAGTGGAGACATGACTTGGAGAAGCCGATGTTGGACTGGGGTGGACAAAGTTAAAAATCACACAACACCAGGTTATAGTCCAACAGGTTTAATTGGAACCACTAGCTTACAGAGCACTGCTTCTTCATCAGGTGGTTGTTCCCATAAAGGGTCAGCGCTCAGAAATCTAGTGCTTCCAAATAAACCTGTTGGACTGTAACCTGATGTTGTGCGATTTTTAAGAATGGAGACAGTCATTTTGTAAATATAATGGTGATAATTATTTTTCTTTTTGTTGTTTATTATTTTATACAGATATCTGGCTCTTGTTTGTCCATTTTTTTTGACTCATGCCAAGCATTAATTTCATCCCCTCAAAAAAAATACCAAGTGTATAAGTCAACCCCATAATTCTGGCTTAAAATGGTCTTCAAAACTTGACCTATACATGAGTAAATACGGTAAAATAGATGGTTGGGTCATTATAGCTCTGTGGTAGCTTGCTTTTTGGAAATTGACTGCCACTTTTCCTGCAACAGTGACCACCCTTCAATAGTATTTCATTGGCTGCATTGGGGTGGTGCTATATAAAAACACTCCTTTGTTTCTTTTGTGGTTGTTCTGGAGTCCATACCCGAACGTGCCTGAAGGGAGTGTTGCAGTGTAAACTGCGAGCAAATTAATATCAGATGGTTTTGAATGACATTTTACTTAATCGCATCAGGAATGGGTCAGTGACAAAATGCCTACATTACACACCCTGCACCACTGAATCCTGAGCTGCTTATTAATGTCCAGCTGTCAGAATTGATCTTCCTGTTTGATATTTCAAGCATTATCTGGGCACGCGACTTTATTTCAAGTCCTTTCCTCTCCAGAGCCACTCATGACACAGAATCACAGAATGGTAGTGGAAAGGAGGCCATTCAGCCCAGCATGTTTACACCAGCTCCTTCCTAGAGCTCCCTGCGTGCTGTTTCCCCAGTGCCCTGCAAGGTGTTCAAGTATTTTTCCAGTTCTCTTCTGAAAGGTACCATGTAATTTGCTGTTTAAGGCAGCAATTCTGACAACATTCAGTTAGGTCAGTATGATAGCTCAGTGATCAGCACTGCTACCTCACAGCACCAAGGACCTGTGTTCAATTCTAGCCTCAGGCAACTGCCTGTGTGAAGTTTGTACGTTCTCTCTGTGTGGGCTTCCTCCCACAGCCCAAAGATGTGTAGGTTTAATAAATTTTTGCTCAACCGCTTACAGTGTGTAGGCTCGGTAGACTAGCCATGGGGGAAATGCAGGGTAACAGGGATGGGGTGGAACTTAGTGGGATGCTCATCAGAGGTTTGGTGCAGTCTCGATGGGCTGAATGGCCCCTTTTTGCACTGCAGGGATTCAATGAAAAAGGTTTTCCTCACAGCGACAATGGAAGGAGGCCAGACTGAGAGATTCATGGGGTTTACATCCTGAGATCTGAGCTCAGAACTACCTTCAGGAAACCTGCTCACACCAGCAGCAAGAACCGATCGGCTTAGACTGCAGGATTTCTCCTTGAACCACAAAGTCACTGACAGCCGGTGTAAGGCCATTGAGTCACCCAAAGCACAATCTTGTAGTCTACCTGAACCAGGAAAGGATTCCAGTTCAATAATACCCTTCAGTGAAGGAAATCTTACCTGGTATGGCCCACACTTGACTCCAAACCAGCAGCAATGTGGTTTACTCTTAACAGTCCAATGAAATGATCTACTGAGCCAGTCAGTACAAAGGCAACAGCTGCCCCTGATGACCACATCCTGTACAGGGATAAAAATAAAGACTGACTTGACATGAGTGTGATCCTAACAGTCTCTGTAGGTCATACTCATGCAACCTGAGGGAGTTAAACGAATCAGACAGAGGGAGTACAAAGTGAAGAAAATGGTGGCATTACAGGAGAGCAGAGACTGACAGATTTGGAAGGTTTCTGAAGAAGGATCACTGGACCTGAAATGTTATCTCTGATTTCTCTCCTCAGATGTTGCCAGGCCTGCTCAAATTTTGCAGCAATTTCTGTTTTTGTTTTCTGATTTTCAGCAACCACAGCTCTTTCAGTGTTTATTCGGAGAACCAAGAGTTATTGGGAAAAGGCTGGAAAGTGGAGTTGAGAATTTTCAGCTGAGCCATCATCTCATTGAATGGCAGAGCAGATGTGATAGGTGGAATGGCTTATTTCTGCTCCTACATCTTATGGTCCTGTAGTGCAGTGGTAGCAATCCTATGGGCCGCACAGTGGCACAGTAGTTAGCACCGCTGCCTCACAGTGCCAGGGACCTGGCTTTGATTCAAGCCTTGGGTGACTGTCTGTGTGGAGTTTGCACATTCTTCCCAGGTGTTCCAGTTTTCTCTCAGAGTCCAGAGATGAGCAGGTTAGGGTGGACTGGCCATGATAAATTGTCCCATGGCGTATTGGCCATGGTGGATGGGAGTCTGGGTGGGATGCTTCTCAGTGAGTCCCGCAGACTTGATGGGCTGAATAGCTTTTTACTGCACTGCAGGGAATCTATGATCTTTGGACGAGGAGGCCTGAGTTGAAGTCCTATAAGTTCCAGATGTCAATGTCATAACCTTTCTGAATGGTTTAATGACAATATAGAATCATAGAAACAGACGGAAACAGACCCTTTGGTCCAACTCGTCCATGTTGAGCAGATAACCTAATTTAACCTAGTCCTACTTGCCAGCATTTGGCCCATATCCCTTTAAACCCCAGCTATTCATATACCCAGCTAGATGCCTTTAAAATGTTGCAATTGTACCAGCCTCCACCACTTCCTCCGGCAGCTCATTCCATACACACACCACCTTCTGTGTGAAAAAGCTGCCCATCAGATCTTTCCCCTTTCCCCTTTCACCTTGACCCTTGACCCTATGCCCTCTAGTTCTGGACTCTCCCATCCCAAGGAAAGGACTTTGTCTATTCATCCTATCCATGCCTTTCATGATTTTATAAACCTCTATAAATTCACCCCTCAGCCTCCGACCTTCCATGTAAAACAGCTCCAGCCTATTCAATCTCTCCCTATAGCTCAAACCCTCCAACCCTTGGCAACATCCTTGTAAATCTTTTCTGAGCCCTTTCAAGTTTCACAACATCCTTCCGATAGGAAGGAGACCAGAGTTGCACGTAATATTGCAAATGTGGCCTAACCAATGTCCTATACAGCCAGAACATGACCTCCTCACTCCTGTACTCAATACTCTGACCAATAAAGGAAAGCATACCAAATGCCTTCTTCACTATCCTATCTACCTGCAACTTCACTTTCAAGGAACTATGAACCTGCGCTCTAAGGTTAAATAACACTCCCTAAGACCTTACCATTAAGTGTATAAGTCCTACTAAGATTTGTTTTCCCAAAGTGCAGCACCTCTCATTTATCTAAATTAAACTCCATCTGCCATTCTCAGCCCATTGGCCCATCTGATAAAGATCCCATTGTAATCTGAGGTAACCCTCTTCGCTGTCCACTACACCTCCAATTTTGGTGTCACCTGCAAACTTATTAATTATACCTCCTATATTCATAACCAAGTCATTTATATTAATGACGAAGAGCATTGGACCCAGCACCGATCCTCATAGCACTCCACTAGTCCCAGGCCTACAGTTTGAAAAGCAACCCTCCACCAGCAACCTCTGTCTTCGACCTTCAACCCAGTTCTGCATCCAAATGGCAAGTTCTCCCTGTATTCCATGAGATCAAACCTTGCTCACCAGCCTCCCATGGAGAAGCTTGTTAAATGCTTTACTGAAGTCCATATAGATCACATCCACCACTCTGCCCTCATCAATCCTCTTTGGTACTTCTTCAAAAAATTCAATCAAGTTTATGCAACATGATTTCCCATGCACAAAGCTATGCCGACTATCCCTAATCAATATTTGCCTTTTGTTA
Organism: Hemiscyllium ocellatum; assembly: GCF_020745735.1. Classification (NCBI taxonomy): domain Eukaryota; kingdom Metazoa; phylum Chordata; class Chondrichthyes; order Orectolobiformes; family Hemiscylliidae; genus Hemiscyllium; species Hemiscyllium ocellatum. Next base: position 10,286,756 of record NC_083424.1, read on the forward strand.
CGAAGATATGGGTGTACTATACCTTTAAAAGAGTTAAAAGCTAGCAGTGACAGCACCAAGTGTTCTCAATTAGACACAATGTCACATGTGCTCCAGCTACTGGGGTAGCTAGAGTAGCTGGTTGCCTGGAGACAAAAACAGATTTGAATTAGGCCAATCAATTTAAAAATACACCAAAACAAATATTAAACTCCAATCCAGTTTGGATTCAGTATATTAAAAGCCAATGACACAATCTGATGCTTTGGGGGTGAGAGGTATATAAGACTGGGGAAAATTGAACGGTTGAGAGGAGAACTGCCAAGCTACCAGTATGTAAACAGACTGAAAAATAGCACTCTTAAATTATCAATCAGTAATCTGTGAAGCAGAATCTTCAAGAAGAAGAAAAGAAGACAGGAATACAGAGGAAACTGAAAACTGCCTGGTTTTGAGATAAGAAGTTTTGTTTTATAAATCTTAATTGGGAGTTTTATTGGATTAGTATTGTGGAAGGGAAAGGTAAATGATAGGAGAGGAAGGAGTTGTAAATAGTTGTTTGTTAATTATTCTCTGTTATACTTTAAGAAATAAAGTTGTTAATTTTTACTTTAAATAGTTCTTGGCCTCTTGAACTTTCACAGATTACTGCAGGGGATAAATCTTTTCTGCATTGCTGCTTTAAATTAAACAGGAGATTTTACCCCATGTCATAACACTTTCCAAATACATGGACATCCTGTCCCTCAGGATTCCCTCCAACAACTTGCCCACAACCGATGTCAGGCTCACCGGTCTATAGTTCCCTGGCTTGTCCTTACAACCCTTTTTAAACAGTAGCGCCATGTTAGCCAACCTCCAGTCTTCCAGCACCTCATCTGTGACCACCGATGAGACAAGTATCTCAGCAAGAGGCCCAGCAATTACTTCTCTAGCTTCCCACAGAGTTCTAGAGTACACCTGATCACATCCTGGAGATTTATCCACTTTTAAGCGTTTCAAGACATCCAGCACTTCTTCCTCTGTAATATGGACATTTTTCAAGATGTCACCATTTATTTCCCCACATTCTTTATTTTCTATGACCTCCTCCACAGTAAATATTGATGCAAAATACCTGTTTAGTATCTCCCCCCTCTCCTGTGGCTCCACACGAAGGCCACCTTGCTGATTTTTGAGGGGCCCTATTTGTAAAATCCATTTGGATTCTCCTTAACCTTATTTGCCAAAGCTATCTCATGTCCCCTTTTTGCCCTCCTGATTTCCCTCTTAAGAGTACTCCACTGCCTTTATACTCTTCTAAGGATTCACTAGATCTCTCCTGACATATGCTTTCTTCTTTTTCTTAACCAAAACCTCAATTTCTCTGGTCATCCAGAATTCCCTACGGTCTCTGGACTCTGGTTATTTCATTTTTGAAGACTTCCCATTTTCTAGCCATCCCTTTATCTGTGAACATCTGCCTCAATCAGCTTGAGAAAGTTCTTGCCTAATATCGTCAAAATTGGTCTTCTCCAATTTAGAACTTCAACTGTTAGATCCAGTTCTATCCTTCTCCATCACTCCTTTAAAACTTATAGAATTATGGTCATTGGCCCCAAAGTGCTCCCCCACTGACACCTCACTCACCTGCCCTGCCTTATTACCCAAGAGTAGGTCAAGTTTTGCACTTTCTCTAATAGTACATCCACATACTGAGTCAAAAATGTTGTACACAATAAATTCCTCTCCATCTAAAACCTTAATAGTATGACAGTCCCAGTCTATGTTTGCAAAGTTAAAATCCCCTACCGTGATGGCTCAGTGGTTAGCACTGCTGCCTCACAGCACCAGGACCTGGGTTCAATTCCTGTCTCAGGCAATTGTATGGGTTTCCTCTGGGTGCTCTGGTTTCCTCTCACAGTCACAAAGATGTGCAGGTTAGGGTGGATTGGCCATGTTAAATTGCCCATAGTGTTAGGGGAATGTGTCTGGGTGAGTTGCTCTTCGGAGGGTCAGTGTGGACTTGTTGGGCTGAAGTGCCTGTTTTCACACTGTAGGTAATTTAATAACCACCCTATGATTCTTACAGATCCATTTACTAATTTGTTTCTCATTTCCCTCTGACTATTAGGGGATCTATAATACAATCTCAATAAGGTGATCATCCCTTTCTTATTTCTCAGTTCCACCCAAATAACTTCCCTGGATATATTTCTGGGAATATCCTCCCTCAGCACAGCTGTAATGCTATCCCTTACCAAAAATGCCACTCCCCCTCCTCTCTTGCCCCCCACCTTCTGTTCTTCCTGTATTATTTGTATCCTGGAGCATTAAGCTGCCAGTCCTGTTCATGAACCATGTTTTTGCAATTGCTATGATATCCCAATCCCATGTTCCTAACCATGCCCTGAGTTCATCTGCTTTCCCTGTTAGGCTTCTTGCATTGAAGTAAATGCCTTTGAGTTTATCAGTCCTACCTCGTTCTCTGCTTTGTCCCTGCCTGCCCACACTGTTTGACTTGCTTCGGTTCTCAACTGTACCAGTCTCAGATTGATCTCTTTCCTCTCTATCTCCCTGGGTACCCCCCCAACCTTATTAGGTTAAATCCTCCTGAGCAGCTCTAACAAATCTCCCTGCCAGTGTATTAGTCTCCTTCCAATTTAGGTGCAATCCATTCTTGTACATGACACTTCTACCCCAGAAGAGATTCCAATGATCCAAAAATGTGAATCCCATACACCAGCTCCTCAGCTATACATTCATCTGCTCTATCATCCTATTCCTACCCTCACTAGCTTGTAGCATCGAGAGTAATCCAGATATTACTACCTGTGAGGACCTCCTTTTTAAATTCCTGTCCAACTTTCTACATTCTCCCTTCTGAATCGAATCCTTTTCCCTTCCTCAGTCGTTAGTTCCAATGTGTACAATGACCTCCTGCTGGTCCTTCTCCCCTCTTAGAACATTCTGCACCCTCTCTGAGATACCCTTGATCCTAGCACCAGGGAGGCAACCCATTATTCTGAATTTTCGCCGCCGGCCGCAGAAACATCTGTCTGTGCTTCTGACTAGAGAGTCCTCTATTACAATCGATCGCTTGGAATCTGACATATCCCTCACTACATTAGAGCCGGTTTCAATACCAGGAACTTGGCTGTTTGTGCTACATTCCCCTGAGAATCCATCACCCCCTACACTTTCCAAAACAGCATACTTGTTTGAAATGGGTATATCCACAAATGACTCCCGTACTAGGTGCCTGCCTCTCTTACCCTTCCTGGAGTTAACCCATCCATGTGACTGTATCCGCGGTTTTTCTCCCTTCCTATAACTGCCGTCCATCACACCCCCTTGCTCTTGTAAATTCCTCATTGCTCTAACTGGTGCTTCAACCAACTCATGCAATCTGATAGGATTCACAACCAAAAACACTTCCTGCAAACACAATCATCAATAACATGGCAACTGTCCCTAAATTCACATCCGACAAGAAGAGCACATCACTTACTAAAGGTCAGCCTTGTTCTTTCACAATCCTCCCCACTACTCTTGATCCACTCCAATTTGCCTATTGGACCAACAGATCCACGTCACATGCCATATCAGTTGCCCTTCACTCCCCCCTAGAACATCTTGACACCAAGAACAGCTAAGTAAGAATCCTACTCATTGACTACAGTTCAGCCTTCAACACTATTATCCCCTCGAGACTGATTACTAAACTTAGTGATCGCGGACTAAGCCCCACTCTCTGCAACTGGATCCTCAGTTTCTTGACCCACAGCCAACAATCCATGAAGACTGGGGACAATATTTCATCCTCACTAACACACAACACTGGAGCCCCTCAGGAGTGCGTAATCAGCCCCCTACTGTACTCATTGTATACCCATGACTGTGTTGCCAAATACCAGATTAATGCCATTTACAAGTTCGCTGATGACACAACCATAGTTGGTTGAATCTCAGATGGCGTCAAAACAGACTACAGACTGGTGGAAGACCTGGAAAAATGGTGCACTAAGAACAACCTAGATTTCAAAGCCAGAAAAACCAAGGAACTCATTATTGACCTTTGGTGAATGTTACTCATGCCCCCTGCCCCCTACACATTAACAGCACAGAGGTGGAACAAGTGGCGAGAATCAAGCTCCTGGGAGTGGTCATTCACAACAAGCTTTCTTGGATTCTTCACGTGGACGCACTGGGTACAAAGGCCCAACAACGTCTCCTCTTCCTCAGGCAGCTGAAGAAATTTGGCATGATGGCAAATACCCTTGCCAACTTTTATAAGTGCGCCATCAAGAGCATTTTGTCTGGATGTATCACTACCTGGTATGTCAACTGTACCATTCAAGATCGGAGACGGTTACAGAGAGTGGTGAACTTGGCCCGGACAATCACAAAGGCCAACCTCCCATCTATAGAATCCATCAACCAGACCCGCTGTCAAGGAAAGGCTGCCAGCATTCTCAAAGATCCATCCCACCCTAGCAATGCTTTTCTACAACCTCTACCATCGGGGAGAAGGTACAGAAGCCTGAAAACACCCACCAGCCGGTTTTGAAACAGTTTCTACCCTACTGTTGTTAGAATACTGAATAGACTCTCAAACCCTTTGCATTCACCTATACTTATGCTTTTGTTTTGCTGTTGTTTACCTATTATTTACTTATTTAGGTGATCTGCCTGTATTGCTCGCAAGACAAAACTTTTCACTGTGCCTCGGTACACATGATAATAAATTCAATTTAATTCAATTCAATACAGATCCAGAATATAATACCATCTTTTTGCTCGAAAAGGTGTTCCAGGCTAACTTAGTACTTATGGTTTATATTTTTAAAATTTAATCAAGAGACAGATCACTATAAAACATATAATCATATAACCACTCTACTCATACTGTAGACTTACAGCAAGGTTACATGTTACAAACTATGCACTCACCCCGTTCCTCCAAGGTCATTGTGAAATTTGCTGTTTGTTCATTTTTACTAGACGCACTCCCATGTCCAGAGATGCATTAACTCAAACAGCAAAGGCAGTAACTGTGCAGATTCACTGCTGTGTCAATTAGCAGTGTAGGTTTCTTTCTCTCTCTCCCTCACTGATCATGTGGTCTCTGCGTTTTGTCTGTCTTCCTCTTTTCAAAAGTGCTGTTGTTTTGATCTTCTTTTCGTCAAGGTTCCAAAATATTGCAACAGCTTATGAAACAGTAATTGCTGCTCCTGAACTTCAAGGAAATCACTTGCAACACTTAAAATACCTCAAAAAAGGAACAGCTCTTTCAGCCACAATTTTTCCCATCCTCCACCTTGGATTACCCAGAATCCAAGACTGTACATGTAGGTTTGAGATGTCATATTATTGTAAATGGTGTTAATAAATGTCCAGATAACTGCCTGAATACAAACCCAACTTCCTGTGGGAAATGTTACTTCGACTAACAGATCAAAAAGCACATGAAGTACTCGTTCTGAGATATCCTCAGCAGTGGTAATGGGAGAGGGTGAAGCTTCTGGTATTGCAATTGGTATGGCAACTGTACCATTCAAGATTGGAGATGGTTACAGAGAGTGGTGAACTCAGCCCGGACAATCACAAAGGCCAACCTCCCATTGAGAGAATCCATCTACCAGGCCCGCTATAAAGGAAAGGCTGCCAGCATTCTCACAGATCCATCCCACCTTGGCAATGCTTTTCTACATCAAGGAGAAGGTACAGAAGCCTGAACACATGCACCAGCTGGTTTCTAAAAGGTTTCTATCCCACGGTTGTTCGACTACTGTATGGACTCACAAACTCTTAGCATTCGCCTTTACTTGTGTTTTTGTTTTGCTGCTATTTACCTATTATTTCCTTATCTATGCTATGTAACTCTGTGATCTGCCTGTATTGCTCGCAAAACAAAGCTTTTCACTGTGCCTCGGTACACGTGGCAATAATTCAATTCAATTCAATTCTGTTGCCTTTTTCTGGTGTTTCTTAGTCCTTGCGATGGTTTAGAGGTAATCAGTTGGTGAAGATGCAGACTCCTTTATGGAGACCAATGTGAGACACTGCAGAGAAGATCAGACTGCAGCCTTCCTCACTATCTTCTTGACTCCCTAACACCATGTCTCCCCATCAGTGCAGAGCCAGTCCCATTCCAGCTCTCTGAAAGGAAAGAGGATTTGTCCATCCAGCACCAGTCTGCCAGTTTTGGCCTGTCCCCTCCTGTTGTCTGTGACCTTGTCTTTGAAACAGAGAAAAAGAATTGAGAGTGGTGCCAGTGGATGTTTGAGTGTTCTATGTAGATTTATAGACATGCCAGTGTGATGATGCTGCTCCTTCAACAAGGTTATGTTGTCCTTAGAATTTGTTTCCAAAGGGGTTGTAAAAGACACAGACTCCGAAAAGTCAAACTTTGAAGGGCTTTAGGGCAAATTTGATTATGGCTAACAGATACTGCCTCAGGAAAAAGGCTTTCAAGTTAAAAAAAGGACACTTGTACAATGAAAGGGGAGTGGCCAGTTCTCCCAGCTCAGCTTTTCTCTGCTTTGATTTGGTTAGCAAGAAGTAGTGTTGTTGAAGCTGTTGGACACAAAGAATCAGGTCCATGCTGTTCCTCTCTCTGTGGCATCTCTCCTGTAAGACTCTGTGTATGATTTTATCTTTCTTGCCAAAGGGTGTTTATGGGGCTTGGTGCAGATCTTTGCAACAGCATCGTTAAGTTGGGATAATCGATTAAGTTATTCGGTATTCTGTTCTCTTTTGTATTCTGTTCTCTTTTGTTTGTGTTTCATTCAGTAACCTTGTAAATAAATTCTATTTTGTTTAAAACCAAGTAGTTTGACCAGCTGCATCCCTCCTGGAATATTCATCTTACACCTGCCTAAAACAGCCATCAAAGGTTAGGGTCTAAGCTCTGTCTTGAAATGTTTTGAGGGGGCTCTGGCTCGGTCCATGAGACCAAGCTCTGAGCACTCTGTAGAAAGGGATTAGGAAGTGCAGTCGAGAGTGTGGTGCTGGAAAAGCACAGCAGGTCAGGCAGCATCTGAGGAGCAGGACCATCCATGATTCAGACGTAAGCCCTTCCTGATGAAGGGCTTATGGCCAAAATGTTGATTCTCCTGCTCCTTGGATGTTGCCTGACCTCCTGTGCTTTTCCTGCACCACACTCTCGAGTCTAATCTCTAGCATCTGCACTCCTCACTTTCTCCTTAGAAAGTGCACAGTCAGTAACATTAACAGCATAAGGTGGCTATCAGCCTTTCAATCCCCTATTTCAGGTGATTTCCCAATGTGACAGGCCTGTGCTATGACGCAGACTGAATGATGCCCCTGACCATGCCAGCTTGCAGTTAATAGATGATGCCATTTACTGTTGCAGAGCTAGGAGATCATGTGTTGGAGCTCTGTCCTTTCATGAGGGACACTGGTATTGACCCGCTCTGCAAACCTCAAGCCAAGCTGCCAGGGTTGACAGTGTCTTGCCACTAACTCTGGGGGGAGAGGAACTTATTCCAGGATGGCCTGGAGGAGAGCAGCTAATGAGGTGTTGCTAAACTGCTGGGCCATTTCTGTCTGACCGTAGACATTTCTGAAGGCGCATGGGGGCCATTAACAATGGCTCCAGCCCTGCAGTGAGGAAAGACCTACATCTGGATTACCCTTTCAATTTCAAACCTGAACCTTCAACCCAGAAGGTTCCAGCTGAGGTCGGAACTTCCTGGTGCCTGCAATAGGGTTATGGTCAATAAGATAGGGTTAGGGTTAATTTCCAATAAGAATTCACGGTTCAGCTCATGAAACAGGTCATGTGTATGAATATGTAACAAATTGAAAATCACTTGATGGCACGAGAAGCCTTGAATCCACTGGAATTTAGAACAAAAGACCTTGTTTATTTACCTTATCCATACTCCTCATAACTTCATAAAACTCTGTAAGATCGCCCCTCGGCCTTCTACGCTCTCGGGAGAAAGAAAGTCACAGCCTATTCATCATCTCCTTATAACTCAAAACTTCCAGTCTCAGTAACATCCTTGTCAATCGTTTTTGGCACCCTCTCCTTATGTGACTGAAAGACCTTGAGGGCTCTCAACTGAATGGGACTATTTAGGATGAAGGTTCTCTGTTTGAAAATAAGCATTCTTGTCTTTAAGGCTGAGAGGAAGAGAATTTGATTCTTACAGAAGATCATGAACTTTTGGAACTCTCTTCCCTAACAGCTGGAGGCAGCACGGTTTTTGTACAACTTTTAGGCAGAAGTAGACAGACTCTTGATAAGCAAGTGAGGTCAAAGGTTATGCCCATAAATTCAGACACTTTATAGCCAATGAAGCATTTTTAATGGGTGGCCACTGGTGCATTTTGGGAAACCCCATTACCAGTTAGTGCACAGTGAGCTTCCAAAGGCAGCAATACAATCTCCACCAGGTTTATCTAATGTGGAAATGTAGACGGCTGCTTCCAGTTCTGGAATTAACAGGGGATTCTGGAGGCCTGCACTTGATCTTTTCTCTCACTTGTAGGAGGATTTTTTTTTCTGAAGAATCGACGTTTCGGGCATGAGCCATTCCTGAAGAAAAGCTCATGCCCGAAATGTCGATATTCCTGAAGAAGGGCTCATGCCCGAAATGTCGATTCTCCTGCTCCTTGGATGCTGCCTGACCTGCTGTGCTTTTCCAGCAACACATTTTCAGCTTTTCTCTCACTTCCCTGTTGGATTTACCCAAGAGCCTCAGCTAGTCCACACTGGTTTGACGTTGGCAAAGATTGGAAATGTGACAGGGACAAGCATCTGGTTATCATTACACTGAGGACCCATTTCTGTTTGGCTGTGTTTGCTGCCAGTGTAACTGTGGGATTGCATACAGTGCACACTCAGCCAAAGATATCCCTTTCTTTTAAAAGATATTTTGATGTCCCACTAGTAAACAATCCCTCAGTTCTATCACTGTCTCATTTATTTCCGTCGATGCCCTCAGCTTGAGATGCTGATGTGTTTCAGACGCCCTTCCAACACCTGATTGCTTCACTCGCTGCCTCACTCACCACCCCACTGGCTGAGCCTTTTGGTTTTACTCTGCTCCTGACCTTCAAGCCCTCACTGGTTTACTCAATGCCCCCTTTCCTTGTGAGGAACAGTCAACTGGGTGACAAGCCAAGCAGCAAGGAATGGCAATGGACAGGGCAATGGGGTGGGGGCAGGGGCAATAGCAGGGAGTACACGACAATGATGTTAATGGTACCAGCTTCATCTTCCAGAGAGCCGGAAGGAGATGCCAAGTTTCCCTTTTAACTCAATCCTCCTGGTCTGGCCTCAAAGTGAACCATAATGGATGTAGATGTAGGTTTGCTCACTGAGCTGGAAGGTTCATTTCCAGATGTTTCATCACCCTACTAGGTAACATCTTCAGTGAGCCTCCAGGTGAAGCACTTCTGCTGATTCCTGCTTTCTAGTTACTGTATATGTTTGGGTCTCTTTGGGTTGGTTATGTCATTTCCAGTGGTGATGCCATTTCCTGTTCCTTCTCTCAGGGGTGGTAGATGGGGTCCAACTCGATGTGTTTGCTGATAGAGTTCCGGTTGGAATGCCATGCTTCTGGAATTCCTGTACGTGTCTCTGTTTGGCTTGTTCTATTGGCCTGAAATCAGATCGCTGTGAATTCCAAGACAAACCCCTGCTGGATGTGCTTACGATCAGCTACTGATGCCTTTTATCTTTGACCTTGAGAACCAGTTGCAGCTCATTTTGTGTGGAACACTATTGCACTATAAGGGTTCACTCAACTCTCCCTCACATCAACGTTTCACCAAAGGCTGGCAGGACGAATGGTTGCATGAGAAACATTATGAATGTCGACTGCCTCAGGAAAGCATCAATGTCAGCCAGTGACCGAGTGGTAGCTGGTGCCAACTTCTCTGGTAACATGAGCTTTCAAACTACAGCTGCTGTCCAAATCAGGAATCAATATGCACTAAGGGATAGGTCTTGGCCATTCAGTCCTTCCCGCCTGCACTGCAGTGCCATTAAATTCGATCACAGCTGATCAGCACCTCAGCTTCATTCACTCCCCATCCCTTGCTTAGAGAACTATAGAATCCGTACAGTGTTGAAGTAGGCCACTTGGCCCATCTGGTCCACACCGACCCTCCAAGCAGCAGCCCACCCAGACTGTATTCTATCCCTGTATCCCCATAGCTAATCCACCTAACTTGTACATCCGTGGACAATATGGGCAATTTAGCAGAACTTTGGACTGTGGAAGGAAACCAGACCACACAGACATGGAGAGAATGTGCAAACTCCACACAGATGTTCACCTGAGGGTGGAATCGAACCTGGGACCCAGGCACCGTGAGGCAGCAGTGCTAACCACTGAGTCAGGCGAAAGTGAGGATTTTAGATGCTGGAGATTAGAATCAAGATTAGAGTGGTGCTGGAAAAGCACAACAGGTCAGGCAGCATCTAAGGAGCAGGAAAAATCGACGTTTGGGGCAGGAGCCCTTCATCAGGAATCTTCGATTTTCCTGTTCCTCAGATGCTGCCTGACCTGCTGTGCTTTTCCAGCACCAGTCTAATCTAACCACTGAGTCACCATGCTGTCCTACAGGGGCATAGAGTACAGGGACATTGGCTATGCCAGGACTCTCACCTTCCATGAGAAACAAATTCTCCTCATCTCAACCTTAAAGATGAGAATGTTTATTTTCAAACAGAGAACCTTCATTCTCGATTCCTCCACCCTGCTGAAAGCCCTCAAGATCTTAAACATTTCAATCACATAAGTTGCTTTGTATTGTTCTAAATTCTAGTGGATATGAGGTTTCTCGTGCGATCTTGTGATGTTAAAATATAGAAAAATCAAAATCAAAATCATTCCTCTCCAATTGCTCCCCAGCAGCCATGGCAACTCAGAGCAACAAACTCCAGATTTCAGCCGTGTTTTGAGTGGAAAATTGCTTCTCTGCTGATTAACCCTAATTTAGGACTATGCCCTCTTCTCCTTGATATGTCCCAAAGGAGAGTTTGTTTCTTTTCCGGATCTTTCTTGGATTATGATGTCATTGGCCATGCCAGGCCCACACTTCAGAGGGCAGTTCAGAACCAACCGCATTCCTGTCAGCCTTGAGTCACATGTAGGCCCAGGCCAGGTGAGGATGGCAGATTCAAGCTTTACCGGTCCAAACATTTCTCGAAGGACAACCCATCCACTCCAGATACAAGATGACAAACCTTTCTCCAACTGCTTCCACTGTATTTATTCTACATTAAATCAAAGCTTGTCCTGTATTACCTGAATGCAGCTCTTCCTTTTGCAAGTTCCAGGGATCCACTGTACTGTTGGAACAAAACATTTGGAGCTTGCATGGTCTATGCACAGCTTATGTTTTTCAACTAATTTCCAGAAGTAGGGCTAAAATAGCATTGGTGCACAGCTGGCTTCTATAACTTGGAGTGGTGGTTGTACCCCAAGGAATTTGCACTCTTAAATTGGTCTTAATCACCCACTATTTTATGCTCAGAAACTCTTTGAAACGAGAGCCAGTTCCTCCCACCTCCATTTCTTGATTCAGGGAAAATGCACAAAGGAGAAGTGTTGAGATAAACGGGATGAATTATTTATTGTGGCAAGTGATATAACATTATTGCTCAGGTCTGTACGGTAAATTGGCACATTCTGTCCAGTGAATCAAAAATACAGTTTAATTTCTAGGTCTGAGGGCCTTTTGCCTTGGTCCTGAGTTAATACAGGCATCCTGCTAAAGTTCACCACAGTGCAGAAAACACCACTTTTGAATAGAAACAGTCCATCATTTCAAAATATTGTGAGAAAGCAGAACCTAAATGGTAGGCTTTTTACAGACATAATTTTTCAGGCATTTTAAAACTCAGTTAATAAAATCTTACATTTATATAGTTACACGATCTCAGGATGTTGCAAAGAGCTTTGTAGCAAAGAGAATAGTCACATTCGTAATGTTGCAATGGATCAGAGGGGATTGACTGGAAACCCCCCCCCCCCCCCACCAACCCCACAGGTGCTTAGAACTCCAATAGTTCTGAATCTAGCTCTGATGAATCATTGTGGAGCTGTTACAGATCAAACACTAAGTAGATCGATGTCCTGTGGTCTTGCATGTGGTAAGTTTGGACATTATATTCTGGATCAGTGGTGCTGGAAGAGCACAGCAGTTCAGGCAGCATCCAACGAGCAGCGAAATCGACGTTTCGGGCAAAAGCCCTCCATCAGGAATAAAGGCAGTGAGCTGGAAGCATGGAGAGATAAGCTGGAGGAGGGTGGGGGTGGGGAGAGAGAGTAGCATAGAGTACAATGGGTGAGTGGGGGAGGGGATGAAGGTGATAGGTCAGGGAGGAGAGGGTGGAGTGGATTGGTGGAAAAGAAGATAGGCAGGTCGGACAAGTCCGCACAAGTCATGGGAAGAGTGCTGAACTGGAATTTTGAAACTAGGATGAGGTGGGGGAAGGGGAAATGAGGAAGCTGTTGAAGTCCACATTAATGCCCTGGGGTTGAAGTGTTCCGAGGCGGAAGATGAGGCGTTCTTCCTCCAGGTGTCTGGTGGTGAGGGAGCGGTGGTGAAGGAGGCCAGGACCTCCATGTCCTCGGCAGAGTGGGAGGGGGAGTTGAAATGTTGGGCCACGGGGCGGTGTGGTTGATTGGTGCGCGTATCTCGGAGATGTTCCCTAAAGCGCATTACATTGTCTTATGGAGACAACAGTGCACATATCTCCAGGGCATTTGTTTAATTCACTGATGGCAGTGCTGGGGTTGGGCAATGGAGTGTGAATGGCAATACTATCTTCTTAAATGATGAGATTACAGAATTGCAAAAAGAGCAGAAGAATAACAGAGAACAAAACAAGGTGAATTTCAGTCAAATTAGGTGCATAAAGAGAACTAAAGAAAGGGAAAGAAAGATTGGATGAAGAGACACGATAAGCAGACAGAAAGGAAAAGTAAGAAAAACATCTTTGCCTTTAAATATTGCTGAGAAGAGGCACAATGTCAATGCATGTTGTCATTCAATCATGAAGACTGACACACAAAAAAGCAAACCTAGAAAGGAAACATCAAATTATACAGCATGAGAAGAGGTTGTTGATTTAGTGAACATGTTTGGCACGGTAAGCAGGAACTATTAACTGTCAATCTTTGGTGCTTAAATTCAGACTAGACAGGTGACAATGACCTCAATAATCATGAAGTGCTTCGAGAGGCTATGGCCCACATCATCTCCAGTCTCCCAGCCTGACTCAATCCCTTACAATTTGCCTACTGACGTAACAGGTCCACAGCAGGTGTCATATCCCTAGCCCTGCATTCATCTCGGAAACATCTGGATAACAAGGATGCCTATGTCAGATAGGGTTAATTGTTTGGCCTGTTCGGTTCCGAACTCTGCTGGTTTAAAGGTGGTCCGGAGTCGGTGTGGGATGAGTTGGTTACCGATGATGCCTGCTCATTGACTACAGCTCCACCTTCAACACTATTATCCTCTCCAGAATGATTTCAAAACTCCATGACCTAGGTCTCAGCTCTGCCCTCTGCAACTAAATCCTCAGCTCTCTGACCAATTGACCACAATCAGTGAAGATAGGTAACAGCACCTCCTCCACAATAACCCTCAATACTGGAGGCCCCCCAAGCTTTGTCCCTATTATACTCTCTGCACACTTATGACTGTTGCCAAATTCCAAACGAGCACCATCTACAAGTTTGCTGATAACACCACTGTCCTTAGACAGATATCAATGACAAGTCAGAATATAGAACAAAGATATAGGGTTTGATGATGTGGTGCAATAAGAACAACCTCTCTCTGAACGTTAGCAAATCTAAAGAACCGATCATTGACTTCAGAAAGAAAGGAGCAGAACACGCCTCCATTTAAACCAATGGAGCTGAGGTTGAAACATGGAGAGTGTCAAGTTCTAATAACTGACAACCTTTCCTGGACTACCTATATAGATCCGAGAGTCAGGAAGGCACAACATGCCTTTTCTTTCTCAGATGGCTCAGGAAATTTGGCATGTCCATAAGGACCCTCAAAAACTTCTACTGATGCACCACTGAGAGCATACTGGTTGAGTGCATAACCACCTAGTATGACAACTGCTCTGCCCAGGACTGTAAGAAACTATATAAGATGGAGTGCACAGTCCAAACCATCACAGAAGCCAACCTTCCATCCATGAACTCCATTTACATGGATTGATGCTGTGAAAAAGCAACCAACATATGCAGAGACCAATAGCACTTTGGTAACGATCTCCTACAACCTCTTCTGTCAGGCAGAAGATACAGAAGCCTGAACACACACACACACACACACACCCACCAGCAGGTTCAGGAGCAGCTTCTTCCTGGCTGTTGTTATTAGACTGATGAATGGAGTCTCTAGCCTCAAATAATGCTGATCTTGCTAATGCTTATTTTGCCTAGCACATATCCTGTGCAATGTAACCTCTTTGCCTCCAAGTCTTTTTGATCTGTACATCTTTGTTTGCTATGATCAGCTTGTACTGTTTGCAAACAAAGCTTTTAAGACCATAAGACAATAAACCATAGGAGCAGAAATTGGGCCATTCAGCCTGTTGAGTCTACTCTGCCATTCAATCTTGGCTGACGTTTCTCAACTCCATTCTCTTGCTTCCTCCATGTAACCATTGACAATCAAGATTCCTGATGAAGGGCTTTTGCCCGAAATGTGATTTCGCTGCTCCTTGGATGCTGCCTGAACCGCTGTGCTCTTCCAGCACCACTCATCCAGAATCAAGATCCTACTTATCTCTATCTTAAATATACACAATAACCTGGTCTCCACAGCCTTCTGTAGCAGTGAATTCCACAGATTCACCACTCTCTGGCTTAAGAAGTTTCTCCTTATCTCCATTCTAAAAGTCCTTCCCTTTGCTCTCAAGATGTGTCCTCGGGTCCTAAGTCTCTCCTACCAATGGAAACATATTCCCAACTCTGTCGAGGCCATTCAATATTCTGTAAGTTTCAATTAGATCACCACTCATCCTTCAAAACTCCATTGGGTATAAACCTATAGTCCTCAAAGATTCATCTTGTGCTAAGCTTTTCATTCAATTCTTGTGAATCTCTTCTGAACTCACTCCAAGGCCAATACATGTTTCCTGAGATATTAGGCTCTAAACGACACACATTACCTCAAATGTGGTCTGACCAGAGCCTTATAGAAGCTGTTTTTATAGTCAAGTCCTCTCAAAAAGAAATGCCATGATTACAATTGCCTTCCCAAGTACTGACTCAACCTGCAAGTTTACCTTGAGACATTCCTCCCTACACGTGATAATAAATCAATCAATCCATCCAACAATCAATCAGGCTTGGTCAGGATGTTCAATGCAACAAGAGATTGACATTCTTTATAACCCTCTCTATAATTAACAGTGAAAATATATTACTTTTGCCTACAATGAACAAAGTCCTGTGTGTGAACACGTGTAATTTCCAGCCTGCACATTTGAACCACATTGCAAGATCAACGAATGATCTTAGTTTTCTGTGCAATTATTAGATGGATTATTTAGTAAAAGTTCCAGATGAACTGAACAATCTCTAATGGGGGGGGGGTGTATAGTGCTCTTAGGTTTTTATTGTTTAAAATTTGACAATTTCGCAATTGCTTGGAAATGCTGCAGAAATTAAAGTCAACTTTCATATTTATTCATTTTGTAGAATGCTGGTGTTGCTGGCGAGTCAACATTTATTGCCCGTCTCTGCTGTAATTGGCTTAGAAGGCCATCTGACGCCGCTGATTGGTCACGATCCGCCGTTTCCAAACGGCTTTTGACCCAGATGGCGCCCCTGATTGGTCGAAAACCGCAGCTCGCGGTTGGATGACGCCAACGCGGCGTCGCCGATTGGCTGCCATGCGCCTCTCCGGGGGAGGCGCGCCACTAGAACGTCGCCGCGGATTGGGCAAGAGGCGGCGCTCCCCCATTGGTCAGCAGCGTCGGCAGGGAGCGTGCGTCTCGCCGGTCCCGCGGAGAAAAAGTGCGGATGATCAAGATGGCGGGCAGCGGCCGGCTGATGAAGGTAAAAATAATAATAACAATTTACAAAAAAATAATAATAATAAAAAGCCTGCCAATCGCGGCGGGATTGGGAGTCGCGATGGCGACAAATCTGCGGGAGGCGGAATAACGGAAGCGCGAAGCGGGCGGCAGAGCTAACGGTCGGCGGTGGCGGTGGCGGTGGCGGTGGCGATGGGGGTGGGGGAGGGGCAGTGATACCAGCAAGGGGGGGTGGGGGAAGGAGAGCACTGAGTGGGGGGGGGGGATCCTCCCCCCCCGCTCCTTTCTCTCCGCCTTGGGCGGGGATGCTGGAGGGTTTTCCGCCCGACGCCGCGGCGGTGACCCTGAGCCCCGTGCGGGTGGAAAAGGCTCATCTCCCGCCCCTCCCCCATTTCGATGAAATGGATCACCGGCGGGTGACCGGGGTGGGGGCCGCTCTAGTTTCCCCCCCCCCCCCCCCCCAATCGCTCGAGAAGTTCTTATCAACCCCTTCCCCCATCCTTTTCTTTAATACATAACAAGGATCGCGGTTCTGAGCGGAGGTGGTGGGGTTCTCTTCCTTTTTATTCCATCCACTGCCTGTGTTTGGATGCCCCCCCCCCCCCCCCCATCGCAAATCCCACCTCCGGGTCATGGCTTTTTTTCTCCCGCCCCCCTCCCCCTTTCCCCGGGTTGAACCCCGATGGCCTCCCCAGCCCCCACCCTCGAGATGGCCTCCTCTTCTGCTTTCCCTCACCCCAAAACACAGATGGCCGTCTCTTCTACCCCGCCCGCCGTGTGAATGGCCTTCTCTTGTCCCACATTCTCCCCTACCCCGTGAATAGCCTTATCTTCCACCTTCCCCTCCCAATGTAAATGGCCTTATCTTCCCCCTCCAATGTAAATGGCTGTAATTTCTTCCACCCCCCTCCATGTAAGTGGCCTTCTCTTCTCCCAACCAAACCTAGATGGCTGCCTTTTTTCTTCCTTCTACTACTTCTCTTTCCCTTCCATGGTCACCTTCCCCTCCCTCTAAGCAGGTGGTCTTAGCCACCATTAATTCTAGAATCAAACTGGAGATCTTTTCACCTCACTCCCCTCTTCAGTGTTGGTGGACTAGGCTGAGTTTGAAATGTAGATGCTAAGCTTTGACTCAGCAGTTTCCTAGCTTACTGTATCCAGGGGACAAGCTGTCTTTTGTATTAAATACACCCATGCATAAGCTACCACTGTTTCTGCTTGCCTGATTTAAAAATCAAAATTATAGGTTGACTTCATGATAGAGAGGAGTAAAATTGTCAAATATTAATTTGCAAATATGATAAATAGCTTTCAGCAAAGGTACTGTGTGAACAGTTCAAAATAGAATCCCTTTGAATTTATTGCCCTGGGTTTTTAATAATATGGTTGTTAATTCAGCATAGGTGGGAGTTGTGTTTGGGGTCCCCGCTGTAAAACTTTGAAGAAGTTGCATGGGAAATTGAAGAGTCAACTAAGCAATTCCTCTACATGTGGAACCCTTTTGTAAGTCTCTACTTAAACTGGAGAATTTGGAGGTTCCTGATAAAATTTAAGGAAATAGTTTGTCAAAACCGTTTGACTATTATGTATATAATTTTAACTCATGATGCATGCTTTTTACCCCCAGTCCCCTCAATTGCATCATCTAACAAGCTACCTGTACTTTGCACCCTCTCCCTTATTGCTGCGTGCCATCACGTATCTGGGCATTCAATCTATCTAATAGCCTACCCCATACCATCTGATGCCTTATCTCCCAGCACCCTAATGTCATGCTGTTGACAGCTGGTGTCAAAGTTGTTTGGAACTTCAAATTTCAGAATATGACAGCTGACTGCTATGAAAAGGAAGTGTGATCTGCCTCCCCTGACAATCCTACACCGTGAAAGATCTGTCCAATGGAAGAATGGCTTTGCATTTCTGAAGGAGGCCTGATTAGAATCTTCTCAAATGCAGAACTGTCTACTTCTGTTTCCTTCAATTATATTTTTCTGTTTTTTATTTTGAACTTTGTACACTGGATTTGATGTTAAATTCCTAATTCTATCTTGACATGTCTTGCGTGCATGGTTGATTTTTAGCAATTTTTTTTAGTTTGATTAAGGAAATCTATGGGTATTTGGCTGGAACGCTGTGTGGTGTGCGCTAAGGGCCGAGTGGAAATTTAAGAAATTGCGCCGCTGAGTTTCCACTGTTTCCCAGGAGATTTCAAAAAGAACAGACGTGGACATGCTTTCCTTTGAAAGCCATCAAAAGTTATTTGTAAAAAACCTGTATGGTCAACTTAGGGTTATAATTACATTGGCCAGACCAGGTAAAGATGATACTTTTCCTAGTATTCAGTAGTGAGCAATTTGTTTTGTTTTTGGAAGAATCTTAGTTTCATGGCTATATTTAATGACAAAACATTTTGAGTTGTAAAACAATTCAGAATCCTAAATTTGCCATAGCTCTATTCCACTACAATAGTTTATCATTCTAATAATTTTTATTTAAGTATGGTATCTTGCTCCAGTTCTATGTTTGATCTCTTTTAAAAATTCTTATTGACCTGGAATGCATTTGTATGCTTGGAGTGATGGATATTTACATGCACAATTCATGTGGTCAGAATAATTTCCTCAAACGGAAGTATAATGGAACTGCAGTGTTTTAAGTAGTGTCTTGAATCTTGCCGACCAAATCTTGTTTATCGTAAAATAAGAAATGTGTTATAGCAAGAGTGTCTAAGATATAACTACTAGGCCCCATTCTAAACAATTTTTTTTATCCATTATTAAATTATCTGAATTCCTACCTTTTTAAACTAATTTGTTTCACATTAAGTGGTTCAACATAATCAATCTTAAAGTCAATGGTGTCTGGGTATGATCCTCAGCAATTATCCCATCACATGTTGGCATTGTTTAATGCAGTATCTCATGAATAGGAAAACATTTTGGGTGACGTAACTGTCATGCTGGAATATGAAAATAAGTGAAAAATAAACCTTGGGCATTCTGACGTTCTTTGGCAGGTTAATGTTCATTTAAAAAAAATCAACTTCCTTAATATATTTCCAATCCTAATACCAAGTTTGTAATAAGCCACCATTTTAATTCTCCACTTTGCTTCCTTGCTGACTTTTCTGTATGTGGCCTGCTATAGTGTTCCGTGAAGCTTGATGAGCAACACCTTATCTTTTGACTGGGCAGTTTACAGTACTCTGCATTCAACAGAGATTTCAACAACTTTAGATCACAATGTCTACCTTCATTTTTTTTTAGTTGTTTTTGGTAGATTTGTTTTTGTTTTCTTTCTTTCCATTTGTGTTGCGTTCTGATGGTTGCTAAGCAGTCATTCACAACTCATCAGTGCATTTCAGACTGGAGGTTTGTGATCAGTAGAGGCCACAACGATCAGTACTGGGTCCACTACTTTTCGTCACTTAATATAAATAATTTTGATGTGAGCATAAGAGTAAGTTTGCAGATGACACCAAAATTGGAGGTGGAGTGGACAACGAAAAAGGTTACGTCCGATTACAACGGGATCTTGATCAGATGGGCCAATGGGCTGAGGGGTGGCAAATGGAGTTTAATTTAGATAAATGTGAGGTGCTGCATTTTGGGAAAGCAAATCTTAGCACGTATTATACACTTAAGGTCCTGGGGAGTGTTGCTGGACAAAGAAACCTTGGAGTGCAGGTTCATAGTTCCTTGAAAGTGGAGTTGCAGGTAGATAGGATAGAGGAGAGGTGCTAGCAGGTGAGACTAGATTGGGTTGGGATATCTGGTCAGCATGGACAAGTTGGAACCGAAGGGTCTGTTTCCGTGCCGTACATCTCTCTGTTTCTATAACCTTGGTTTCTGTGCCATGTCCTTACTAGTTGCATCATGAAATATTTTGTTGTTTAATTGGTCCTGTCCTACGCCCTGTCTTGGACATTAATATAGAACAGTACAGCACCATACAGGCCCTTTGGCCCATGATGTTGTGCTGACCTTTATTCTACTCTACAATCAAACTAGTCTATGTACCCTTCGTTGACTGCAGTTTCCCCCAATGTGATTGACAATGCCCTCCAGCACATCTAATCCACTTCCCCCATCTGAACTCCACCCCTCCAGTCGCAACAAAGACAGTACCCCGCCAGTCCTCACCTTACACTCCACCAACCTCTGGATACATTGCATAATCCGCTGTCATTTCCACCACCTACAAACAGATCCCACCACCAGGGATACATTTCCCTCCCCATCCCGATGTGTTCCGGAGAGACTATTCTCTCTGCGACTCCCTTGTTGGGTCCATGCCCCCCACCAACCCACCTCCATTCCCGACACCTCCTATGATTGCAAGAAGTGCAAAACCTGCGCCAACCCTCTTTTTTTTTTCCCCCCCCAATCTCTATCAAAGGCCCCAAAGATCCTTCCATATCTGACAGAGGTTTACCTGCACTTCCGCATACATCACCAACTGTGTCTTTTGCACTCGATGTGGTCTCCTCTGTGTTGGGAACACAGGATGCCAACTTGCGGAACATTTCAGCATACATCTCTGGGACACGTGCACTTAACAACCTCACTGCCCTGTGGTGGAAGATTTTAACTCTCCCAGTCCACCAAGGACCTGCAAATCCTCCACCAAACTCTAGCCACCTGACACCTGGAGGAAGAAAGCTGCATCTTCTGCCTTGGGGCCTTCCCACCAAACAGAATCAATGTTAATTTCACCAGTTTCCCCATTTCCCCCCCCCCCCCCCCCATATCCCAGATCCAACCTTCCAATTTGGCGCTGTCTTACCTGTCCATCTTCCTTTCCATCTATCCACTCAGCCCTCCTCTCCGACCTATCACCTTCACCTCCTCTTTCATCTACCTATTGCATTCACAGCAATCTTTCTCCTCATCCCCACCCCTTTCCATTTATCTCTTACCACTCTTGGGGGCATCCCCCCTCCCCATTCCTGATGAAGAGCTTATGCTTAAAATGTCGACTCTGCTGTTCCTCATTTGCTGCCTGACCGACCTAATCTTCATGACCAGCCTGCTGTGCGGGACCATGACATAGGCTTTACTAAAATCCATATCTACAATATCCAATGCACTACTCTTATCTATCCTCTTGGTTAGCTCTTCAGAAAGCTCTAAAAGATTTGTCAGACGTGACTTTCCACGCACAAATCCATGCTGACTATCACTAATCAGATCTGTATGTTGCTTGATCTTCTCCCTCAGTGTCCTCTCCAACAACTTGCCTACCTAGACGCCTGCTAAATATTGTCTGCCTTTTGCTTTCTTTTGGATTTCCCACTTTCAAAGTGTATTTCACAGCTCATCTCAGGTTTTTAAAATTGTAATTATAGGTGAGAAGTCCATTGATAAAGCTTTCAAAATGATTAAAGTAGGTTCAATAATGTTACTTCAACTGTTCAGAATAGAAAACAGAAGACTGTTGGGAATCTAATGTTATTGAAATATTTAATGTTCAAGATAAGTGTTAATTATAGATGTATGTTTAACTCATAATTTTGAAACAACTTTAAGAATGTACTTCGTGCAAAAAGTCTTTACAATTAGAATTTAAAATGTCACAAGCTGCTTAATTTTATTACCATACACAATAGATAAGATGTACGATTAATGAGAAGTTACTTTTTCATAAAGCAGATTTATTTCACTTTCTAACCTACCTTCTCTTGGTGTGAGTATAAATTCATCCTCTGTATGGTTTCATGATTGGCCTAATGGCTTGCTTGGGTGTTGAAACCATTCTGTGTTATTTGTGATCATGTATTTGTGGCCATTTTCCATATAAATCCAATTGCTCAATATTGCGGAAACAGTAAGGGTTGTCAGCTACAGAAGGGAAGAGAATCCGAGGTAAGCTCTTTTAGCTTGATGTATACATCTGTTACTTACTCTCTTGGACTAGAAGCAACAACAATTGTTCCAAAAATGCAGATTTAACAAAAAGAATTTTTTTTTGCTGTAAAAATTGAAGTCTCCTTGGTAAAACCTTGTCAGAATTTTATAAAGTTCTAGGTGTTTCTTGTCAGTGTCGTTGTACTCTGTGCAAGTACATGTGCCCAAGTTATGACTTATCAGAACTTTAGTCATCAGAGCTTATCCAATTGTGTTACTTCTATTAAAATGTGCTAATGGTGTTGTAGCTTACTCTCTGTTTTAATTATATAAAAATCTGAGTGGAGAGAAAAGTGTGTGGATTATTGTAGTAGATAAAATTGCTAATTGAGAGCTATTCAGTCGAGCATGCTGCAAGACTGAGGGCCAACTACTAAAACTACAAGCAATGACAATAATGTGGTTTGAATGCCAGTAGGATGGTTATAGACTGTTACAGCATAGAAGGAGTCCCTTTTGGTCCATCATGATACTGCTAGTGCTCTTCAAGCATTAATCTATTCTAATCCTATTTCCTTGCACTTGGCACTGTATGTGAGGGCACTAAGTGTTTGTTTAGATAGTCAAATGTTCTAATGGTTCCTACCTATATCACCATTTCAAGCAGTGTGTTCCAAATAATCATTATCCTCTGGCTGAAAAAAAATCTCCTGTCCCTTATTTTAAATCTATGCCCCTGTTCATTTTAAAGGGGGATTTATCATCAATGACCTAATACAGTGGGTGAAAGATTTATTGCAATTTTGAGGTTTTGGGCAGCAGCAGTTTCGATATGGTACATTTAGTTAATTAGGCACAATGGAAATATGTAACCTGTGACAGACGAGAATGTTTTACTGATGCATGGAGGAATCTGAATACCTCTTGACCTCTGCGAAGGGGAAAATGTTACTGTTATTGAATCTGCCTATACTACTCATTATTTTACACACCTTAATCAAGACTGTCTTCAGCTTTCTGTGCTCCAAGGAAAACAAACCTAGCCATGCTGTCTCTTCATAGCTGAAATACTCCAATCTGGGCAATATGCTGATAAATCCCCCGGTACATTCTCCAGTGCGGACTCATCCTTCCTGTAATATGGCATCCAGATCTGCACTCCGTACCCTCCCTAACTCATACAGAATTTGTGGGCGGCACAGTGGCACAGTAGTTAGCACTGCTGCCTCACAGCGCCAGAGACCCGGGTTCAATTTCCGACTCGGGCGACAGACTGTGTGGAGTTTGCACATTCTCCCCGTGTCTGCGTGGGTTTCCTCCGGGTGCTCCGGTTTCCTCCCACAGTCACAAAGATGTGCAGGTCAGGTGAATTGACCATGCTAAATACCCGTAGTGTTAGGTAAATGGGTAAATGTAGGGGAATGGGTGGATAGTGCTTCGGCGGGTTGGTGTGGACTTGTTGAGCCGACGGGCCTGTTTCCACACTGTAAGTAATCTAATCTAATTCCAACATAAAGTCTCAACCCTTGTGTTGTATGATTCTACTAACAAAGACAAGTATCCGATGTGTTGATGTAACAGTCCTATGCAGCTGTGCTGTTACCTTCAAAGTCTATGTACATGTACGGCAAAGTTCAGTAAATGAAATTTTTTAAAAAACTTTGAAATGAAAAGTTTGAGGAAATAGACCAATCTGACCAGCAAATTTAATCATAAAACCTGTCAAATGTACAAATATCCCATTCATGAGTATGGGGTGAAGAAACTGACAGGTTAGCATTTCAACTACGTAAATAAAAGCAACATATTACAGATTCTAGAAATATGCAGTGTTGGAGAAATGGATGGTTGAGGAGAATCTGTGGAAAGAAACAGTACCAGTATGCTCGGTTCCTCTCTTGATACAACTTAATTGTGCAGACAATTTTGAGATGTTTAAATATGTATGGTAGAGCAGTCGTCGCTAGATTCTGGTGACCCTTTTTTAGTTAAAAAGGGAAGGAGATTAAAAAAGCAACTATGGGGCTAGTTAGCCCACTGTCTGTCATTGGGGAAAGTGTTTGAGTCTACTATGCAAGACATAATAGAGCATTTAAAAGTATATAATGTGATCAAGCTGAGTCAGCATAGCTTCATGAAAGGACAATCATGTCTGACAAATTTACAAGAAATATTGTAGGTATTAAGCAGGATGGATATGGTGGATATAATATATTTGGATCTTCAGACATGTTTGATAAGGTATTACACAGGCTACTTAAGTGCCCATGGTATTGAGAAATAATATGATAGTGTGGTTCAATAATTGTTTTCTTTTAAGTTAGCCAGAGTTGGGATAAAGAGCACATTTTCAGGATGGCAACCTGGGATCACTGGAGCACCACAGTAATTGGTGCTGAGGCTACTGTTATTTAGAATATATATTAACTTAGCTGAGAGAAGTGAATGTACTATAGCTAAGTCTGCAAATGACACAAATTAGGTAGCAAGGCAAGTGATGAGGATAGCAGTCTGCAGGGGACTCAGAGCAAGAAACGGACAAAAACTGCCAGGCTGAGGTAGGCAGTTAATTGATCAGTAAAGGATTCTAGCATTGTAGAGCGATGGGCCTGTGTCTTGTATCTGATTTTTTTTTTTTGGCGCTGATAGTGTTCAGATGTTTGTGTGGTTTTATTTGTATTTTGTGTTGCATGTTGAAAGTAACCTCTCAATATGACAATCAACATTGAGAGGGGTGACATTTGCAGATTGCAATTTGTTCATCAATGTAGGTCTCATTTACATATGAATTTTACTTCACCAACCGGAATACGGTGCCCAGTTCTGGTTACCTTGTTATAGGAAGGATATGATTTAGTTGGAGAGGGTTTAGAAGAGATTTACTAGGATGTTGCTGGATATGGAAGGGTTGAGTTATAAAGAAAGGCTGGGTCTTTTTGCACTAGAGCTTAGAAATTTGAGAGGTGACCTTCTAGAAGTTCATAAAATAATGAGACGTACAGATAGAGTTGATGGTAGTTGTCTTTTCCCTGAGATGAAGGGTTTCAAGACTAGGGGGACATTTTGAAGGTGAGGAGAGAGATTTAAAAAGACATGGGCAAATGTTTTACACAGGGTGCTTCATGTGTACTGGAGGAAATGGTGGATGAGGGCACAATTGCAATGTTTAAAACACATTTGGGTAGGTACATGAATTGGAAAGGTTTGGAGTGGTACAGATCAGAAGCAAGTAAGTGGGACTAGTTTAGTTTGAGATTATGTTTGGCATGAATTAAAAGGTCTTTTTCTGTGCTGTATAACTCTGACTATGGCTGAATGTATTGTAAGCAGAATATATAACTCTGTTCTGAATTGTAACTCAAGTTGACCATTGTCCACTTGTGACACGCTCAAGTCATTAGCTAAGCCTGTTTCTGAGAAGACATTTTGTCCTGTACACCAATGTTTATTTTTGATATATATCTTGATTACTTAAATAATTGTCAAATTTCAGCTGCAGGTATTGCAGCATTTTGTGTGGCATTGAATTCTAGAATGTGAGCTATTGGATGAAATAAGCTAGGAAACTGGGTAGTTAATCACAGAAACATTTAACCGAAGGTAGGCCCTTTGGTCTATGAATTCCAGCTCTCTTCAGAGCAGTCCATCAAGCCTTGTCCCTCACTGTATTCCTATAACCCTGGAAATTTATTTCAATCCTGTGTCGATTAGTTTACCTTTTACAATGACCTATTGCTTCTGCTTCCACTAAGCTTAAACAACAGGTTTCAGGTCTTTGCCTGTAAAAATACTACCTTCCATTCTACTTGTATCTCTTGCTTTCACTGTTAGTCTAGCATCGATTTGTGCTGGAAATCAGGTTGTGAAGGTCTGCTCTATTTTTAAAATATTGATAGTTTAAAGAGTGTACCACTCCTGCCTCTACCTTTCAATGCAGGATTTCCTGTTTATTTACATATTTGATAAGGTTCAAAGTTCCTTGCATTTAGCATAGTACAAGAAGATAAGCAAACTGATCACCATGTGTAAGTTAAAGTCCACCTTCACTTAGCCAGCAAATAGGCATAGAGTCACAGATATGTACAGTATGGAAACAGACCCTTCAGCTCAACACGTCCATGCCAACCAAATTTAATCCCACCTGCCAGCATCCAGTCCATATCCCTCCAAACCCTTCCCAATCATGTACCCATCCAAATGCTTAAATGTTGCAATTGTACCAGCTTCCAACACTTCCTCTGGCAGCTCATTCCATACACGTACCACCCTCTATGTGGAAAAAGTTATCCCGTAGGTCTCTTTTTTTTTCCCTCTCACCCTAAACCTGTGCCCTCTAGTTCTGGACTGCCTGACCCCAGGGAAAAGACTTTGCCTATTTACCGTATCCATGCCTGTCATAATTTTGTAAACCTCCATAAAATCAACACTCAGCCTCCAACGCAGGAAAAACAGCCCCAGCCTGTTCAGCCTCTCCCTCCAACCCTGGCAACGTCCTTGTAAATCTTTTCTGAACCCTTTCAAGTTTCACACATCTTTCCGATAGGAAAGAGACCAGAATTGCACACAATATTCCAACAGTGGCCTAACCAATGTCCAGTACAGCCGCAACATGACCTCCTAACACCTGTAGTCTGACCAATAAAAGAAAGCATATCAAACACCTTCACTATCCTATCTACCTGCGACTCCATTTTCAAGGAGCTATGAACCTGCACTCCAACGTCTCTTTGTTCAGCAACACTCCCTAGGACCTTACCAATAAGTGTATAAATCCTGCTAAAATTTGCTTTCCTCAAATGCAGCACCTTGCATTTGTCTGAATTAAACTCCATCTGCCACTTCTCAGCCCATTGGCCCATTTGGTCCAGATCCTGTTGTAATCTGAGGTAACCCTCTTCACTGTCCACTACACCTCCAATTTTGGTGTCATCTGCAAACTGTGTACCTCTTATGCTCGCATTTACATTTATGTAAATGACAAAAAGTAGAGGACCCAACACTGATCCTTGTGGTACTCCACTGGTCACAGGCCTCCAGTCTGGAAAAACAGCCCTCCACCACCACCCTCTGTCTTCTGTCTTTGAGCCAATTCTGTGTCCAAATGGCTAGTTCTCCCTTTATTCTATGAGATCTAACCTTGCTAATCAGTCTCCCATGGGGAACCTTGTCAAACGCCTTACTGAAGTCCATATAGATCACATCTGCCCTCATCAATATTCTTTGTTACTTCTTGAAAAAACTCAATCTAGTTTGTGAGACATGATTTCCCACGCACACAGCCATGTTGGCTATCCCTAATCAGCCCTTGCCTTTCCTATTACATGTACATCCTATCCCTTAGGATTCACTCCAACAACTTGTCCGCCACAGATGTCAGGCTCCCTGGTCTATAGTTCCCTGGCACCACGTTTGCCAACCTCCAGTCTTCTGGCACCTCACCTGTGACTATCGATGATACAAATATCTCAGCAAAAGGCCCAGCAATCACCACCTATAGCTTCCCACAGAGTTCTCGGGTACACCTGATCAGGTCCTGGGGATTTATCCACCTTTAACAGTTTCAAGACATCCAGCACTTGCTCCTCTGTAATCTGAACATTTTGCAAGATGTCACCACCTATTTCCCTACAGTCTATATCTTCCATATCCTTTTCCACAGTAAATACTGATGCAAAATACTTATTTAGTATCTTCCCCATTTTCTGAGGCTCCACACAAAGCCTGCCTTGCTGATCTTTGAGGGGTCCTATTCTCTCCCTAGTTACCCTTTTGTCTTTAATATATTTGTAAAAACCCTTTGGATTCTCCTTAATTCTATTTGCTAAAGTTATCTTATGTCCCCTTTTTGCCCTCCTGATTTCCCTCTTAAGTATACTCCTAATTCCTTTATGATCTTTATAGACAGGATTCTTATGCAAGGTATCCTGTCAATACCTTACATATGCTTCCTTTTTCTTAACCAAACCCTCAATTTCTTTGGTCATCCAGCATTCTCTATAGCCACCAGCCTTCGCTTTCACCCTGACAGGAATATACTTTCACTGGATTCTTGTTATCTCATTTCTGAAGGCTTCCCATTTTCCAGCTGTCTCTTTTACATGTGAACATCAACCTCCAGTCAGCTTTAGAAAGTTCTTGCCTAATACTGTCAGAATTAGCCTTTCTCCAATTTAGATTAGATTAAATTAGATTACTTAGTGTGGAAACAGGCCCTTTGGGCCAACAAGTCCACACCGACCTGCCGAAGCGCAACCTTCCCATAACCCTATATTTACCCCTTACCTAACACTACGGGCAATTTAGCGTGGCCAATTCACCTGACCTGCACATCTTTTGGACTGTGGGAGGAAACCGGAGCACCCAGAGGAAACCCACGCTGACACGGGAGAACGTGCAAACTCCACACAGTCTGTCGCCTGAGTTGGGAATTGAACCCGGGTCTCGGGTGCTGTGAGGCAGCAGTGCTAACCACTATGCCACCATGCCGCCCAACTGTGCCACAGTGCCGTCCAAAAAGAACTTCAACTTTTAGATCTGGTCTATCCTTTTCTATCTCTATTTTAAATCTAATAGAATTATGGTTGCTGGCCCAAAGTGCTCTCCCCACTGACATCTCCGTCACCTGCTTTACTTTATTTCTGAAGAGAAGGTTAAGTTTTGCACCTTCTCTAGTAGGTGCATCCATATATTGAATCAGAAAACTGTCTTGTACGCACTTGACAACTTCCTCTCCATCTAAATCTTTAATGTTATGGCAGTCCCAGTCGATGTTTGGAAAGTTAAAATCCCCAACCGTAAACATCGTATTATTCTGACAGATAGCTGCGATCTTCTTACAAGTTTGTTTTTCAATTTCCCTCTGACTATTAGGGAGTCTATAATACAATCCGAATAAGGTGATCATCCCTTTCTTATTTCTCAGTTCCATCCAAATAACTTCCCTGGATATATTTCCGGGAATATCCTCCCTCAGCACAGCTGTAATGCTATCCCTTATCAAAAATGCCACTTCCTCATCTCTTTTGCCTCCCTTTCAATCCTTCCTGTAGTATTTGTATCCTGGAACATTAAGCTCCCATCCTGAGCCATGTTTCTGTAATTGCTGTGATATCCCAATCCCATGTTCCTAACCATGCCCTGAGTTCATCTGCCTTCCCTGTTAGGCCCCTTGCATTGAAATAAATGCATTTCAATTTATTAGTTCTACCTTGTCCCTGCTTGCCCTGTTTGACTCACTTCTGTTCTCGTCTGTACCAGTCTCAGATTGATCTCTTTCCTCTCTATCCCCCCACTAGTTTAAATCCGCCTGAGCAGCTCCAGCAAACCTCCCTGCCAGTAGATTAGTCCCATTCCAATTTAGGTGCAAACTGTCCTTCTTGTACATGTCACTTCTACCCCAAAAGAGATTCCAGTGATCCATAAATGTGAATCCTTCTCCAATACACCAGCTCCTCAGCCATGCATTCATCTGCTCTATCCTCCAATTCATGCCCTCACTCGCTCTTAGCATTGAGAATAATCTTGATATTACTACTCTCGAGGACCTCCTTTTAAAATGTCTGCCCAACTCTAATCAGAATCTCAACCTTTTCCCATCCTATATCATTGGTTCCAATGTGGACAATGATCTCTTGCTGGCTCCTCTCCCCCGTAAGAACATTCTGCACCCTCTCTGAGACATCCTTGATCCTGGCACCAGGGAAGCAACACACCATTCAGCTTTTTCGCTGCTGGCCACAGAAGCGTCTGTCTGTACCTCGGACTACAGAATCTGCTAACACAATTGATCTCTTGGAAGCCGACATACCCCTCGTTGCATTAGAGCCAGTCTCCATGCCAAAAACATGGTTGCTTGTGCTATGTTCCCTGACAATCCATCACCCCATACTTTTTCCAAAACAGCATACTTGTTTGAAATGGTTATATCCACAAATGACTCCTGTACTAGTTGCCTATCCCTCTCTCCTTTCCTGGAGTTAACCCATCTATTTGACTGTATCTGAGACTTTTCCCCCTTTCCTGTAACTGCCATCCATCACATACTGTTGCTGTTGTAAATTTCTCCTTCTAACTGTCTCTCCAACCGATCCATTTGATCTGATAAGATTCTCATCCAACAGCATTTATGGCAGATAAATCCGCAGTAACCCTTAAACTCTCTTTAAACTCCCACATCTGACAAGAAGTACATATTACAGTACTAAAGGCCATCATTGCTCCTTCACAATTTACAGACCCAGAAAATAAGTCTTATTCCTCTACAAATCACTTCCCCAGGTTAAATTAATAGTTATGGCTTATATTTTAAGCTTCATCAAGAGACTTATCTCCAAAAACACAATCAAGGAAGAACCCACTCTACTCACTACTGCAGCCTTTCTGTTGGACACACTTAAAACAACGATTCTGTGCTTTGAACTGCGCCCAGATAGGTTCCTCCAAGACTAGTTGTGAATTCTACTGTTTGTTAATTTTCCCAGGTGCCCTCTGTGTTGGTCTTTCTCTCCTCCTCCCCCCCCCCCATCCTGACCATATGCTCTCTTTGTGTTCTTTTTCTCTTTTAAAACTGCTGTTGTTTTGACTTTTTCCAAAGTTGCAAAACAATGCATCAGCATATAAAACAGTAATTGCTGCTCCTGGAATTCGAGGAAATCACCTCCACCTAAAATATCTTCAAAAAGGAGCAGCTGTTACAGCCAGAAATCTTTCCTGTCCTCCATCTTGGATTACCCAGAATCCTCTGGGTGGAGGTGAAATTGTTTAAGTATGATGTTTGCCAACCAGCAAATATCAATTATTGGGAATATTGGTAACAAAATTAGAAAAATTAAGAATTCTGATTTCATTAGAGGATGTAATAATGAGTAATGAGATTAAGCCATGAGGTGAAAGGGAGAGGAGTACTTAATCATACAGCATGGAAACAGACCCATTGGTTAAACTTGTCTTGTGTCAACCAGACATTCAATCTGGTCAAGTATGATTTGCATACATTTGGCCCATATTCTTCTGAACACTTTCTATTGATATACCCATCTGTTAGGTTCTTTTCCTGAGGTTTCATACTGGATGCAATTCATACACGCCAACTTCTGCAAACAGTAAAAGTTTATTGAAGCCTGCGTGAGCAAGGTGACCCCTTTTGACCCTCTTTACAGGTATGCAAAGTCGAGTCAAAAGAGGCTCGAACAAAGGAAAGAAATCCCCCTTTATACAGGTCCGTTGGTAATGCTCACAGATACTCTGCCCCCCCCCCCCCCCCAAAAAAAAAGCAATAACCAGGTGTCAACCCAGGTACAATGGCAGTGTGAGATTTTCCATGGAGATAATGTAAATGACCTAATCTTGGGGAATCGTTACGCAAACTATTTCCTGCCACTGTGATTCCCCACAACAATGTAGATGTGATCTGTTTCAGTATTGGTGGATGATCACCCAAACGAATTTGGCTGGGGATGGCTATGAACGTGTTTCTGAATGGAAGGAACTGAATGAGAGTTTAATTTGATATTAGCAGTAGAATGGTAGTAAATGGCTGCCCAAATGAAGTGTGAATTACAATGGATAGTCATCTACATTTCTGCATGTTATGTGAGGCAATGTTACCCCCACCCACTTCCAGAATGTTCAACTTCTTTGAGAAAGAAAGTGCAGGTTTATCCTTTAATGTCCAGAAAGATAATACAAATTAATCTTTTAAAAGGCATCTGGATGTGTAATGTTAAATGAGGTAACTGTACTGACCTTCACCACTTTACATCACTCTCTGTGTGAAAGCGTTACCTCTCAAGTCCTTTAAATCTTTCCCCTCTCATCTTAAACCTATGCCATCTAATTTTGGACTGTCCTACCCTTGGAAAAAGACCTTGACTGTTCATGCCTCTCATGATTGTATAAATCTCTAAGGTCACCCCTCAGCCTCTGACATTCCAGGTGAAAAAGCCCCAGAGCCTATTCAGCCTTTTCCTATAGCTCAAATCCCCAGTGCTGCCAACATGTTTGTAAATCTTTTCTGCTCCCTCTAAAGTTGGTCAACATTTTTCCTGTAGAAGGGCAACCTGAATTGTACACAGGATTCTAAAAGTGACCTATCAATGTCCTATATAGCTGCAACATGACCTCCCAACTCTCAACTTGTTGCAATTGCTAAGGAGCAATATAAAGCTAACTAAAGAAGTTCGGGGTCACTGAGTTGGTCCTGATGGACTTTCATATTGGGCCTTTAAAAGACATGATTAATAATGTGTGTTGGTGTGAGCTTTTCCCTTAATTTTTGGAAAGGTTCTGCCTGACTGGAAAATAGCAAAATAGCTTTTTATTTAAGAGGACAAGAAACTATAGGCCAGTCGTCTTGACATGTTGTGGGGTAAGTGTTAGAAAAAATTATTAAGGAGGGTTTTAGCTGGACAGCTAAACACAAGATCGTCAGTCTGAGTCACCATGTTTTTTGAAAATGAAGTAATCATTATTCGATTTTATTTGATTTCTTTGAAGGAGTAGCATGCACTGTGGGTAGAAGGAGCATTCCAGATGAACTGTTTAGATTTTCGGAAAGCATTTGATAGTGTCTCTCGCACAATATATTTCTTAAAGTAGAAGCTTATGCTATAGCTCACCATATTAGCATGTATAGAAGATTGGCTGACAGAAAAAAGTATACATAAATGCTTACATTTTTAATTGGCAGGATGTGTTCCTGCAAGGATGTATACTAATGACTCCGGTTTTCATCATTTTCATCAATGTTTTGAGTATGGAAACAAAGGGCCTGATGGTTCAATTTGCAGGTGAAATAAAGCTAGGTGGCTTCCTTTTGCCCTTAATTTGTATGTGTGTAGGTTGAACAGATAAAGTAAAAAGTTCGAGGAACCTCGATGGATAAATGCAGCATTATCAGATCAAAAAAGATTGAATTGTGAGTCCGCTGGGAATAATGAGGGAAAATCAAATCTATTACATTTTTAAATGCCTCTCTTCAAAACCTCATCTTGACCCTTGGCAAATGATGAATCTGGAGTTAAATGGTCTTCAATAGTTCTCTAAACTTTCTTATTTGGAATAGACAACATGTGGAAATGCGTGCTACTGTTCCACTTTTTTTTGTAGATTGTCCATCTTTATAATGTGCCACATTCTTGAGAACATGGAGAAAATTAAGGAACAAAATTCTCAACAATTTTATATTGATTCCAGGTTTTCTTGATGCATGTTATGATAGAAATTGTTCGACATTCTTAATCCAGCCTTCTGTAAGAGCTGATTTGCACGCAATCCACCTAGCCTTTTAAATGATTTGTTTTAACCTTCATTACCCGGTCTTGTGATTATTATGATCACTAATCTGCGAAGAAACATTTGCTAATTATCAATTCTCACCTTGCTTTTTATAAGTCCCTGTCACCATTCAACTTGAAATCATGCCGTAGATTTAACTTTTTGTCATTTAGTAACTTATTTCCACTGAGGCAAATTTTCAGGATCGCAGAGTCTGAATTTTTCCAAGCTTTCTTTTTAACTTAAAAGCTGCGTTGTTAGCGATCAGCTTTGTCATTGTATATCTTCCTCCTGAATGTGGACGTATCTTTTGTGCCTCTTGCCTGAAAATGATTTAAAATGTGGCTTGACTAAATGCAGTTATTTCGGGAATGCACTTCAGTTAGTTTTATTGCTTTCTGTTGCATTTTGATTGACCTAAATCAATGATGGTCAATATGTGGCACTTCAGCCTTTACCTTTTGATTTCATAATAGGGCTCTCTGGATAGCTGCATGCATAACACTGCTCTCAAAGTTGGGAGAGCCATTTTCTCTAATTGAAGTTGGGAACTTTTTTTGAAAAGCAGTGAGTAGCAGGTAACAATAGCATTATCACTGGTGAAAAGCAGAGAAGAAATGCAAATGATGGGTTGATCCTGCGGCCCAGGTATATAACGCATTTATTTTTTTAAAAACACTATTTTGCTCACAAGGTTTTGCTGGTTTTTCTAAATGAGCCATCTAACTAATCACATTTCATGCTTGCTACTTTTAATATTCCTTTTACGCAACATTGATTCCTTTTTTAAATAAATTAACGGACTCTGTATCAGAGTTCTGCATTTTAACTGCCCTGCTAATAGTTTTTAACCTGATTTTTATCTCCTTGTTACTACTTCACCAACTAGTGGAAACCATTGTATCATTATCTCGCAAAGCTCTTCATAAGCTTGAGCACTACATTCAGGTCACCTCTTAAACTTCTTAAATTTTGAGTTTTCTGTGTGAATATTTTTCTTTTTAAAAATGGATATAAAGTATCAATCCCATCTCCTTGTATGGAAGGATCACCTGACCTGAAATATTAACTCTGATTTCTCTTCGCAGGTACTGCCAGACTTGCTGAACTTTTCCAGCTGCTTAGGGTCATAGAGATGTACAGCACAGAAACAGGCCCTTCGGTCCAACTCATCCATGCAGACCAGATATCCCAACCCAATCTAATCCTACCTGCCAGTACCTGACCCATATCCCTCAAACCCTTCCTGTTCACATACCCATCCAGATGCCTTTTAAATGTTGCAGTTGTACTAAGCTCCACCAGTACTTCTGGAAGCTCATCCAAAAACGTACTACCCGCTGCGTGAAAAAGTTGCCCCTTAGGTCTCTTTTATATCTTTCCCTTCTCACCCTAAACTTATGCCCTGTAGAGCATCTGCAGTTCTTTTGGTTTTTACTTATTATATTGGGTTGTATTCATGAATAACTAGATGTAAATTGAAAGCCTCAGACACGCACCATTTCTGTACATATTAAGTATATTTTGTTGTAGTTCTGAAGAGCATATGACTGCATTTCTGATGGCAACAATGGTGTCTATTGTACAGTTTAGGTACTTCTGCAGCATGTGTGTTTTTTAATGTTATTTACTGTACAAATTGGATGCTGGACTCTGGTATTATGTAAGGTATTAAGTACAGACTCTGCTGTAACACTGTGCTTTGTTTCTTACCTGTCATTTTATTTGTTTGCAGGAACTTAATGAAATCCGCACATCTGGAATGAAAAATTTCCGTAATATCCTAGTGGATGAAACAAATGTATTCTATTGGCAAGGACTTATTGTTCCTGTAAGTAGGCTGTTCATTTGTCAATAATAGTTTTATAATTAATTATTTAATTCTTAGTGTTGTTTGTTTTCAAATCTTGATCATGTTACACATTTACAAATCTGAAACCTATCCAAGTAGAGCAACTAGTTCCTATTGCAGAATTTCACAACTTGACTGTGAGTGGCTAAAGTAGCCCGACAGTTTTTGTTGCACATGGATTATGTCATCCAGCATTGCTTCTATAATATTGCAGAAGTGTAAATTATTTTCAAGCTTCGAGTATGTATGTCACAAAGTTAAGTTGCACAAGTTGTTCAGCTAAACAGACATGTTCTTCAAGCCTCAAATGTTTAAGGCTGTATTTTAGAGAAAACAGTGCTTAATATGTTCAAATAGAGTGGGTTCATGAATTGCATTTGACAAATTTATGTAAATGATTTGTCAGTAGTAGACTTGTATAGAATAGGTGTTTTCAGCAATTCTGTACATAGATGACAGTTATGTATTTTTTGGTTTCATAAAATTTGGTATCCTATTTTGAAATCCCAGTTGACCATTGGAATGTTCCAGGGATAGTTGTTTTAGGTGTTTGTTTGCTTCTAGGTTTTTCCTTTTTATTTTGCTTGCATCTTTATTGTGGTGATTTGTACAATACTGCCATGTTTTGTGGTCTTGCTTGCTATGTGAGCTTTGTCGTAAATATTGGCAGTCTATTCAACTTCAGCCTTGTAGTTATCATCCAGCATGCAAGTGTATATAGAGTTGATTTTGAATTATTTGTGTTCCCCGTTGCTTTTATTTAGAAACTTAACCTGTTGATTTATTAATCTGAATCACTGCACTGGCCTCCGTTTAATGTCTTAGTCAAAAAAACTTCAGGTTTAGTTTATAAGGTCAGATCTCTGCTATTTGGTTCAATCAATAGTAGTTCCACCTGATCCAGCACAGTTTGGTCAATGGGAAGTCATATCATGGTATCAGCAGCAAGCTACTGGTATGGGTAGAGGATTGGATGATGAGGAATTTCTTCAGCCAGAGGGTGGTGAATCTAGAACTCTGGAGAGAAATATGGAGTCTGAGGATTTAAGTATATTTCACAATGGTAGTCTGAGCCTAGTGGAGTTCCACAGGAGTCAGTGTTGGGGTTACAACTATTCAGGTGATACATTGGTGATCTGGATGAAAATCAGAGTGCATTTTTGCTAATTTCAGGAAAAGGATATGGAGAGGAGAGGGGGTGGGCAAAGAAGTGGCAGAAGGAATACACTGGGGAAAGTGAGGTTATGAACTTTTTGGAGGAAGATTAGAGCTGTAGACTACTTTATAACCTGGAAAAGATTTTGGAAATCTGAAGCACAAAGGGACTTGAGACTCCGAGTTCAGGATTCTCAAGGTTAACAGTTGATAGGGAGGTAAATACAATTTTAGCATTCATTTTGAGAAGGCGAGAATACAAGGGCAGGGATGTATTGCTGAAACTGCATAATACCCTGGTCAGACTGCATTTGGAATATTGTGAGCACTTTTAGACCCCATATCTAAGGAAGGATGTGTTACGCCTTCGTGGACGATGGCGGAGGTTTACAAGAATGATGCTGGGGATGAAAAGCTTGTCATAAGAGGAGTAGTTGAGTCTGTTTTCGTTGGGCATTCAGCAGGATGAGGGGAACCTGATTGATTTGATTGAAACTTAGAATATTGAGAGGCCTGGATGCAGTGGATGTGGCAAATATGTTTCCACTGCAGAAGAGATTAAAACTCAGGGGTGTGTCCTCAGAGTGAAGGGGTAACACTTTAGAACTGAGATGAGGCATTTCTTCAGTTAGTGGATGGTGAATCTGTGGAATTTACTGCCACAGAATGTGGAGTCAGGGTCATTGAGTGTATTTGAGACCGAGAGAGGCTTGTGATTAATGAGGGGTTTCAAGATGATGGGGAGAAGGTAGGAGGATTGAGTTGAGAAACCTATCAAATGATCATGTGGTGGAGCAGACCCGATGGACCAAATGGTGTAATTTTACTCCTATATCTTTTGATTTAATGGTCTCCTACGTTCAATCCACTAATTCAGACTTTACAAATTATATCTGAAAGTTCAGAGTTGGTGCAAGTCCACTCTAACCCAACTTACAAATTTGCTGACAACACCACTGGTGTGTCAGATCTCAGACACAACAAAATATAGGAAAGAGTGCTTAGTGGCATGGTGTAAAGACAGAAATTTCTGCATCAGTATCAGCAAAATAAAGGAGCTACTCTTTGGGTTCAGGAAGCAGACTGGTGGACATGCCTCTGTCTGTATCAGTGGAACTGAGGTGGAATTGGTTCAGAATGTCCACTTCCTAGGAGTAAATGATCGCCAACAATCCATCCTGGTCCATCCACGTTGACACTGTTTTTAAAAAAGCACATCATTGCCCCTCACCTTGAAAAATGAAGGCGATTCGGAATGTCCAAAATGACTCCTGCCACTTCTTACAGATGCGCTATACCAAATATCCTATTTGGGGGCATCATAGCTTGGTATGGCAACTGCAGTGCCCAAAACTGCAAGAAATGAACAAGAATTGTGAACACTGACCAGTCCATCACGCAAATCCATTCATTGTGATTCTGTTTTATACCTACTGGCCTCAGGAAAGCAACAGATATATGATCACATTTGTTTTTGATTGACAGCATACGCAGTTCTTTCAGTTCTAATATAATTACAGATCTCTCCCATCTTGGTTATACTCTTTTCCACCCTCTTCTATCAGACAGAAGATACGACAACAGTTTTGAAAACCTGGATCAACTGTTTCAAGAACACCTTCCTCCCTGCTGTTATCAGATTTTGGATGGACCTCTCAAATACTAAAGGACATACTCTCTTGCGCTTGTTCATGTTCGCTCTTCTTCCACCCATCCACACCCATTTGGCAATGATCATAGGTTTTGGCTCTCTAAGGCCTGCTGCTGCTTTCCCATTTGCTGGAAGCAAGAAACTGAGGATTTCTAATTCTGATCTGGTGGCTTACACAGGATGTCTATGAAAGCTCCCCTTCCTCAGTGGCTCAATTTCCCTGCAGCTATTTGCCATTTCTCCTCCTTTTAATTGCACCCTACTGCAAGAGACCGAGCCCCATGCAGCCCAAGACCCATTGCTGGCGCTCTCATTGGTGGAGGGGAGGAGCCTGGAATCAAGGCCCCTGCAGCTGATGTTATGTAGCAGTGATTGGAGGAGTAGAGAAAGAGAAGCCAACTGAGGAGAAAATGGAAAAGATAAATTAACAAATTAAAAATGCATACTATGTTTATCATGCAAAATGGTCAGTGATATAAGATGGCACCATAGCATGGTGATGCTTTGCGATTAACATGCATGTATTGCGATACATGTGACACTCGTAAGTAAATTTACTTTGAAATTCTGTTCTGTTGCACTGTGTTTATGTATGGTATAATCTGCTGGAATTGCATGCAAAAAAAAACTTCAGTGTATCCCAGTACATGTGACAATATATCCAATCAAAATTCATTGGTGCCTGAAGCCCCCTGAACTATTCAGTAAGGTCACGGCTGATCTTTTACTTTATTTTCTGTCCTGGTCGTATTCTTATTCCTGTGATCACTTGATTCTGTTGATGTTCAAATCTTTCTCGGTCTGTACATTGAGTATTTTCAAGAGCTCACCGGAGTAGAGATTTCTAAAGACTGAAAGTGAAGAAATTCTCCAAGTCTAAAAAAAAAGTCTGACGTGTGATCCAGATTCCATGATCCTTGGGTGTAAGTCCTGGAACCAGGGAAGACATCACCTCAGTCCATCCTGTTAAGTCTTCCAGGAGCTTCATGTTTCAAATTCTCATTCTTCTGAGCTCCACCATCTAGGCCCTCCTGCTAAAGAGCTCTTCATTGGACAGCGTTCTCATCTCTGGATTCAATCTGGTAAATGTCTTGCACTAAAACAAGGAGACCACAGCTACATTATTTGACATACAATTGCGCGTTTCCTCTCTCTTTTGTCTGTTATTGGGATTATTTTTGTGGCTTCTGTTGTGAAGTCATACAAAATACTTGTTCAAAGACTATTTGCTTGTTGACTCATTATCAACTCCTTAACGTCTGTTTAAGGAACCAACCCTCTTCATTCTTTCATTTACATGTAGAGAGGCTTTTCCTGTCTGTCTCTCTCTCTTTTTTTCTTGCTAGTTTTTCTCTGGTGCTCTAATTGCTCCCTTTTTTTAGAAACCTGAGAATGGCAAAATTTTCATTATCTTTAAACTGCAACATTGTAAATCGTTTATTTCAGTTCGTTAGAATTCTTAACTTTCTGAGTCACTTATTGATTCCCTCACATTTTTCTTTCATAATGGAATACATACCTTTTGAGAGTATTCTAACTTAAATATGTCATTGTTTCTTAGTTTTGAATCTATTTCTCCAGTCGACTTCAGCAAAATCTGTCTTCACACTCTTAAATTCCCTATAATAAATATAAATCCAGTCGTAAGGATACTATAAAAGATACTTATGGCTGTTCACGCAGTCAGCAATGGTTTTTCAAGCCTTTAAGCATTTTTGCTTTGACTAATTCACTGAACAGTGCAAAATGTGTTTCCTCATGAATAGAATCTTATTGAAATAGCTGCCTGCTGATTTTTCAACGTTTGAAGGAGCTGTTAAGATTTTTATAATCATACATTTTAATTTTGTAGAGCTTTTAGAACTTGTGATGA
Source organism: Hemiscyllium ocellatum (assembly GCF_020745735.1). Lineage (NCBI taxonomy): Eukaryota > Metazoa > Chordata > Chondrichthyes > Orectolobiformes > Hemiscylliidae > Hemiscyllium > Hemiscyllium ocellatum. Next base: position 10,326,425 of record NC_083424.1, read on the forward strand.
GAAAATCTAAGCTTTTGACATGATTCGTAACTTCATACCATATCCGTTTTATCTGATTAATCACTGTATCATTCTATTCTGTGTTCTAAGAATGGGATGCATGCAAAGTTACATCGCTATTGAAGTGTCCTTTGCACTGTTATGCTCTATGTCCATTTTGATTATCTGTGCAATTCTATAAAATTTAAATGTTTGTAGCATAAGTTGTGACTTTGGAAATTTAAGTTGCATTTGCAAAAATGGGAGAAATCTGTCAGATTTTGAAAGTTTTCCAGTAGTAAACACTGGTAGCTTACATATTTTGGAAAGTTTATAGATTAATGATTTATGTCACACTGCAGTGCCATTGTTTATGGAGTACCTCTTTTGTGTCGAGTGTTTCTCATTTACTTTTGATGTTTTGGGAGCTTTAATATGAACAGACTAAAACCAACTGTTTCAGTAACTGGTTGATCTTGTCGTCTCAATGTGACCTCAGCATCTCAATGCTCACAAACACTTCAAATGCATTTCAATTTCAAGAGTGCTGTAATATTCCAGTTATGATTTTTAGGGAATAATCATTTATTTCAGTTTATGTAAGTAACTTGGAATGAGTTTTAAATCCGTGATAATCAAAGACTGTGTCAGAAATTATTTGGAGTTTTTGCACTTGCTTGAGTCATTGTGGTTTTTATCAAAAGTAGGTCAAAAAAATCCCTAGTTTAAAAGAATCTAGCCCTTACGGCATTAACTAAATTAAGGTTTTTTTTCTTAGTTTTAACAGTGAAGTATAAATCTACAGTAATTTTCTTTGTATTTCCATACTTTATTCCCTTTGTTTATTTTCACTAAATTTGAATTCTAAAGGAGGGGAAAATGTTTCCTAACCTTTTTTGCTTTGATCTTTTGATAATCCTTACTTCATTCTTTTAATCCATTCAATGACTAGAATAGCTTGATCTGAACTTGCCTAACATTTTATAGATATTACAACATGAGAACATAGGGCCTTATGTCTTTGCTTTATAAGCACAAATTCTGTATAACAGGCTTCATTGGCCACATAGTGACAGCTTATAATGCCAAATGTTCACTCTGCATATTGTATTAGTGCTTATTCCTCCTCCAAGCCATCTTGTTTATTCTTCAGTGTTAATATAGTCTTTCAGTTAGACAGTTCTGGTAGTAAATTCCATGTGGACCTTGTTGAAAGAGTTCCTTCTCTTGTCCTAAATCTCTTGCGTTTACGTGTCTATTTTTCTGCATACTTGAACTAATGGAATCAATTTTGATCCTGGCTGTACTGCCAATCAGATCATTCCTTACAGCTTCAATATTGGTCCGCCTGTTGCATCTCAACTTTTTCAGTTCTGTTGCAATTCATCCCAGCTTCTCAAATTTGGCCTCAATTAAGGTATCTAGTTTCCTTTGTCACTGTTGCAAATTTATCTGCATCAGAATTTTCATTTTTAAAATGAGTGGACCAAAATTGAATGGATTAGTCTGTGATTGCTGATCTCATCAGTTTTCTATAAAGCTTTGCCGTTTAATTTATGAAAATCTTAGGAATGTGAGCTGATCCAATTTTGTCCATGTCTGCACAATCTACTAATCCACCTGTTGTCCTAAACTCTCTGGGTCCATAGATCAGTGAACCACAGTAGCTTATTTGTTGTCTGCAGCTCTAGATTTTCTACCTACAAGTTCTAGAATTCTCTTCCATAATCTTTCATTCTTTTCTTTTTCAGATCATCCTTAAGACCTGGTTTTTGGGGACAATATTTTAGACTTCTTTTTCCAGATCTTGTGCATTTGGTTTCCAGTTTTGAGAATCCTGCAAACTTTTATTGCTTTACAGGTTTTGTTCATTGCATGTTTTTATATTTTTGTAACTAATCATTTATATAAAGGAGAAGAGTAATCAGCTGAATATATATCCTGAGCACTACATTTGTTCAGACTGGATAGCCTCTGATCATTTTCTCTAATCTTTAACCAGCTTTGTATCTATACTGCTGGATTTTCTTCCAATGCTGTGTTTGGATTAGATTAGGTTCCCTACAGCGTGGAAACAACAAGTCCATACCGACCCTCCGAAGAGTAACCCACCCAGACCCAGTTCTCTCTGACTAATGCAGCTAACACTGTGGGCAATTTAGCATGGCCAATTCACATGACCTGCACATCTTTGGACTGTGGGAGGAAACCCATATAGACACTGGGAGAATGTGCAAACTCCACACAGTCGCCTAAGGCTGGAATTGAACCTGGGACCTTGGTGCTATGAGGCAGCAATGCTAAGCACTGAGCCACTGCATATGTTCTTTGATTTCTAACACAAACCTCTTTATCACAGACTAATTTGAAGATCCATGCACACAATAGCGCTGCATTTCTTTTTAACATTTCAAGTCATTTCCTCAGAATTCCATCAAACTATCTATACAAATAGAGTGTGAGTACGTATCTCGGCTTCTCAAGACTGCTTCATTAGTCAGTAAGATTGTGTTTTGGATTAGATTTCCTACAGTGTGGAAACAGGCTCTTTGCCCAACAGGCCCACACCAACCGTCCGAAAAGTAACCCATCCAGACCCATTTCCCTTTGAATAATGCACCTAACACTGGACAATTTAGCATGGGCAATTCACCTGACCTGCACATCTTTGGGCTGTGGGAGGAAACCCACGCAGACACTGGGAGAACGTGCAAACTTCACACAGACAGTTGCCCAAGGATGGAATCGAACCTGGGTCCCTCGTGCTGAGGCTGCAGTGCTAACCACTGAGCCACCATGTTGCCTGTTATGATTGCTTTACACTCCTGCTTATCCTTGATAATAAGTGGAAGAAAGATTTAAGAATCATATCTACCTCTGCCTTAAAAGGATTCAACAACTTAACTTCAGCGTCTTTAGAGTCAGAGTTATACTGCATGGAAACAGACCCTTCGATCCGAATTGTCCATGTCAACCAGATGAGGACTGCAGATGATGGTGATCAGAGTCAAGATTAGAGTGGTGCTGGAAAAGCACAGCATGCCAGGCAGCATCTGAAGAGCAGATAAATCGATGTTTCAGGCAGGAGCCCTTCATCACGTCTCCTTTCTTTTTTGAACAAAGGAATTACATTCATAATTTTCCAATATAGTAGCACCTTCCCAAAACCAAGGAGTTTTGGAAGTAGTCAATTCATCAACTAATTGCTTATTTTAAGACTCCCCCAGATGAATTCCAGCAACACCTGGAGTCTTAGCAGTTCAAAGCTCCAAAAAGTTGCCTAATACCACTCCCCCAGGTGATTATAGTTTTCTTGAATTGTTCCCAAATTTCTGTATTACTTCTGTTCTGTATATGGAAGACCATTGCATAAAATCTATTCAGTTCATTTGCCACTGCTTAGGTTTTTATAAAACACTCTCATGGGGCTGGCAAACATCTATTACCTGTCTGTAGATGCCCCTGAGAAGATTTATCTGGGCTCACCCTGTGTTTACTGGGACTGACTCTTACATCTATATTATGCTGACTAGCGTGAATCAAAGTCTACCGCTACACATTTCCTTCGACTGTTCGTTTGAAATTACTAGATCATCCTGTTATCTTTTCTGTAAATAGAAGAACAATGTCTAACTGTCCCAGTATTTCTGTTTGTTAGTCAAATTACAGGAAGTTCTCAAAGCAAACTGCCTACCTCCCCTCCAATCTCTGTTATTATCTGGGGGATTTTTCTGATAACCAACCTAGCAAGATATTCTTCCTTGCACAATGTAAGAATATTGAAAAGTATTGCCTTGTGTGAATCTGCAGGAAATGCAATGGTTAGGCCCAAAAGGAGTGAAATAGGTCCTTCTCCACCCCTAAACCCAAAATCCTCTCCATTGCACCCACCACAGCGCTTCAATATGTTTGAAGCCTGTCACAAGACCAAAGACAATGGGTAAGAAAGAGTATCCGTACAGACCTTGCACTTGGGACATGCTGAAGATACCCCTGGTTTAAATTTTGACAAACGGTCTGAGGCTAAGTCGACCCTGTGGAGAATCTTCAACTGTAAAGCATGGGTCCTATTGCAAATTGATATCTTCCTTGCATTCTCCCAAATATCTTCCCATGCCTCTGAAGAAACTTCAACACCCAGCTGTCTTTCCCACAGATGCATCTGGGGTGGCACCACCCCAGTTGGTGATATAGAGTACTGACAGAAAGTGTACTCTTAACCATTAGTACCCCTCTTTCTATGTCAGATTTGTAGGGATCAGTCAAAAGTGTGGTCTTTTTTGAATAAAATCCCTAAGTTGAAAAAAACGAAAGAGGTCTCTATTAGGTAACTCGTACTTCCGTACTAACTGATCGAAGAACATTGTTACATCTCCCTCAAATAAATCACCCATACAAGATATACTCCTAGCTACCCAACGTTTAAATCCTGAATCTATCATACCTGATTGAAAACTTGACATTTTTGTTTACACCTTTAATGGATATGTTTTGCTAATATTACCTTCTCTCTCCCGAATTGCCCTCCATGCTTTAACAGTATTGATGACTATTGGGTTATACAATATTCCCTAACTGTCCTCACCTTGTCCAAAAACAGCAAACTGGTAAGGGGGCACCTTGCCTGGGAGACTTTGATATCTAGCCATATTGAAAGAGGGTCCCCACAAACCCAATCACTTACGTAGGTCAAAAGCGAGCTTAATTGGTAATTTTTAATGTCCGGAAGGTCTACTCCCCCCAAATTGTGAGGAAATTGCAGTTTGGCTAATTTAATGAGGGGCTGTTTCCGGTGCCAGATAAAGGAGCTGAACCAACTGTTCAGTCTCCTGAGTGTTTGTTTATTGAAAATCAGGGGGAGCATCCATATAGGGTATAAAACAAACGAGGGAGAATATTCATCTTGATGAGCGCTATCCGACCCAACCATGAGACTGGAAGTGCATCCCATCTTTGGAGGTCTTGTTTAATTTTTTTCAAATAATTGAGTAAAATTGGCTTTGAACAGGGAATCCAGAACTGGAGTGATGAATATGCCTAAATACACAAAATCCCCTACTGATGACCTAAATGGGAATCTATAGTCACTCAAGAGCCAACTCTTTTGTAAGAGCACTCCTAGGCATAGCCTCTAATTTAGCAAAATTAATCTTATACCCTGAAAAAGCACCAAACGCGTGAATGCATTGTATCAGGCGAGGCACTGAGACTGCTGGATTTGTCAAGAAAATTAAAACATTATCTGCATACAACGAGATCTTATGTAATTTTGACCCCACTTCTGGAGCTGATATATTAAGATCCCCACGAATGGCCTCTTGCCAACGGTTCAATCACCAACGTAAAACGTAATGGTGAAAGGGGACACCCCTGCGGTTGCCCCTAGAAATATTAAAATTGCTTGATTGTACCCCATTGGTAATGACCGCAGCGAGAGGTACACTGTAAAGAACCTTTATCCATCTTTTGAAAACTTCACCCAGACCAAACCGGTCTCGAGTATAGAAAAGGTACGGTCACTCAACTCTGCCTTCTCCGATGCCAAAGAGATGCATGGATCCATCTAAGGTGATCTGAAGCACTGCCGGATATCTCGGAGTACTGAATCCCAAACTCCTTCAATCTTCTCTTGACACCATCATTCGATTTTCGTTTCTGGATCACCGCCACTGAAAAAACATGATCTTAGACCCCTTGTAAATTAGGGCCTTTGGATCCTTCCCCTTGAATCTGGAAGCCTCCATGACTCTCTCCTTATCCCGGTAATGATGGAACCGCACCAGGAAAGGACAAGGACGTTGACCCAGACCCGATCTCCGTGCTGCAGCCCGGTGAGCCCTCTATCTTCAATCTTCTCATACCAGTCTCCAAGTCAAGGAACTTTGGAAGCCAATCTTCAACAAATTCCGCAGGCCGCTCACCTTCCTTACCCTCAGGCAGACCGATGATCCGAATATTTTTTCTCCTGTTTTCAAGATCATTGACTTGGTCATGCAAATTATGAACCTGCGTCTTCAGGGCTTTGATCTCTTCCTTGAATGAACTGGCATCATCTTCCACTACTGTGTGACCCTGTGCTCCACCTCATCCTTCCTCTTCTCCAGGTCTCCCAGCTGCTGCTCATGCTTCTGCAGCATGAGCGAGACTGGAGCCAGCTTCTCTTCAATCTGTTTCCCCAACATCTCGCGAGATTTCCACAGCTGGTTCACCAGGTCCTGGAGAGTAATCGGCTCCAAGGCTGCTGCAGGTTGAGCTGCAGGCCCGGCCCCTCATGCTCCTCCCTTTTTAGGCATTTCTGGACAGCTGAAAATACAGGTAAGTCAATTTTTAAATGTTTCTTGGGGCTCCACAATCTTTCCAATACCCCAAGAAATCCTGATGACCTGAGTTGGGTGGGTTAAAGGACCATCCTGCTCCTGCAATGCGAAGCTCTGCAGTCCGATCTTCTCAGATCGCCGCCATCTTAAATCCCTCTTTATTTAGTTTTAATGGACCTCTAATATCATGGCCAAAGAACAATTCAAATTTGGGAAGCCTCTGGTAGTAAGTACTAAGAATTGTATTCCTTTGTCCCAGTCCTGTAAATATTCATGACAAAATCATGGCTTTGCATGTCTCTCCAAAGCTCTGTTTGTAGGTGATATGCAGTTGACTTCAATTGTTTTATGCCCAAACTGCTGCTGTTACCTTGGAAGACTTTAGATCTGAGTGTAATTCAGTTAGTAGTCTATGACAAGTCGTGGATGCAGGTACAGTTAGTGTTTTGAAAGACACTTGGAAAAGTTAATGAAAAGGGAAGGTTTGGAGGATATGGGCCAAGCCTAGGCAGGTGGGACTTAGTTTGGGAACATGGACTGGTTGGACCAAAGAGTCCTTTTTTCCATGCTTTAAGACTGCTAAGTAGAGGAAAAAGTTAACCTTTCCAATGATACCTTTCATTGTAGTGGCCCTTTAGAGCAGCAGCTTCTAGAAATTGAGATGTCCTGTCTGCAGTTGTAACGATACACTAGTGTTCTGTTTTGGTCCTACACAATCTATTAATGCTGGACTAATTGGTTCTTTTAAAAACTGGTATCAAATGTGATGATTTATTTTTTGATATAATAGCATTCCAGAGCTCTTTTGGTCACGGCTCCAGTGTGAGCTGCCTGGGCTAACTTTTTAAAACTCTGGATCTACTTCCTCTCCTTAAATTAATAATGATATGCCAAAACTTTTAAATTATTCTCATTCTTAAAGAATTTCAGCTAATGTTTTCTTGTGTTGTTACTTTGACCTCTGGTAATATACTTTGGCAATTGCTGTAGTCACTATGTATGATTTTAAAATTAACAGGAACTGTGTTCTTGCAACTTTACATCTCTTTAGCCTCACTTGAACTTGCCATGATTATCATCAAAGCTACAGTTTTCACCCAAACCAAATAATTTTGAATGCTGCAGTGAGTAATAACCTCACTTCATGAAGTCATTTTCAGTATCTACAAGGCATGAGTCAGGAGTGTGACAAAGTATTACCCACTTGTTTGGATGAGTGTACCTCAAACAACACTCGAGCATGACACCATACAGGACAATGTGGCCTGCTTGATTGGTGCCACGTTCTTAAGCATCCACTCCTCTACCAATGCTCAATAGCAGCAGTGTATACTATGTAAACGGTACAAAGAAATTTGCCAAAGATCTTCCAATAGCACCTTCCAAACCGACAACTGCTTCCATCTAGAAGGACAGGGCAGCAGATGCATAGACACATCACCTACAAATTCTCCTTCAATGCACTTGCCATCTTGACTGTGTTCCTTAAGTGTCACTGGGTCAAAATCTTAGAATTCCCTCCCTAACAGAGCTGAGAGTCCAACCATAGCATGTGGGCTACAGTGGTTCAAGAAACTAGTTCACTACCACTTCTCAACGGCAACTAAGTATAGGGCATTAATTGACAAGTTCCACAGGTGAATTAAAAACAAAATTCTCAAGAGTAAATCAACTGTTCACGGTAATTCCTTAGCTACCTTAAGTACTACAGTCCCAGACAGCAGGTCACACTTCTGTCTTCCCTATGCATGCCCCCTGCAGTCACAGCAGTATTTACCTCTTGTCAACAGAGTTAGTATTCAATTTGTGGCATTTTTCTTTTGATGTTCCCTTTTGGCCTCATTTCTTTCAAACCCCAGAAAGTTCTGTGGCTTCCCTGACGAACTTCCACCATTCTGAAAGAATTTGTCCTGCTTTGTTACAATAGAAATATTTTGGCCTTGGATTTTCACCTCTACTCTCTGTACTTTCCAGAAGGAGATCTTGGGCCAATCCAAGCTATTCACTTTTTAGCCTCACTAATGCTTTATTTAAACCCCTTCACATACGCACAGGCAGATATAAATCAGCAAACATTGATGTTATGGGTGAAGGGGAAAATACCGAGGAAATGCTTTTAGATAGCCCTGGTTCATGGAATCCAATGAGATGTTCCTTTTTGCTTCTCAAAACTTTGTTCTTCATTCTCTCCTTTATTCCACATTCTTTTAATACTTCGTGGAAAATGCAAATTTGTTGGTACAAAAGTTGTGAAGTCTTCCATTCAAAAGAGGTAACTACTTGCTGCAGCTGATGAGTGTTGCCTAGGCTTCACTGCAGACAGAAAAAATAATCTTTTCTTTACCTGGTGGTTTTGTCATGAAATGACAAAAGGAGGGAATGAGAAAGTTTATATAGTCTTAAAAATTGTCCTTGAACATTTAGACTAAAGTGTAATGTTGAATTATAGAACACATTTGCTGCACACTAGAAAATAGGCAGGGAGGGTAAGGCAATTAAGAACACTTGCTTTAACATCATTGAATCTGTATAAACAGGACACGGAGTGATAATGTTCATGACTGTTCCGTTGTGAAATTAATAAGTGTTTGATTCTGACCTCGAAACAAAACTCTGTATCAATGAACTTCTCTGCTGAATTATTGTCCTTCACTGATATCTGTCTAGGTCAGAACATGCAGAGCTTTTGTTAACTTTTTGTACAAAGAAAGCCTGTCTGTGACAGTACAGCTTTTGTAAACTTCTTTGTAAAGGTAGCCTGTTTGTGATAGTTCAGCAGAGTAGCCTGCTAGGGCTCTTAAGAGCTGATGTCCTACTTTCCTGGGTTATTAGAATCCAGTTACTTTGGTTTACAGGTTAGTAAATAAAGGGGATGAGTAAAATTAAAACTAAACGATGAGTATTTTTTCATTCCAGACTACCAAACATACAACCTCCGGGACAAGCCAAGAGAGGCTTGCAGGTTGAGTCCACAAGGGATTCCCTGGGACATCTCAAATCTGTACTTTATCAGCATCTCTGTTGGTATTGTCATCGCACAAGGTGTTCATTTGCCCAGGAGCTAGTCAGCACTGCTGTTGTCATGTTCATCAATTCTGACATTTGTGACTAGCCCTAATTGAGCACCTGTTGCTGGGCAAAGCTAATTTTGAACACTGACCCATGGTGTCCTGGATCTCTTTCTCCCCTCCACTGTTTGAAAAAAAGATAAATGTTGACACAACTTATGATAAATTCCATAACTAGTTTTTAAAAGTGCATTAGCATCTTCCATAGTCTTTGGCTGGTGCTCCGGTTTCCTCCCACAGTCCAAAGATGTGCAGGTCAGGTGAACTGGCCATTCTAAATTGCCCATAGCGCTAGGTGTCATTTATCTCGAGGGTTGGAATATAAAAGCACCGTTGTGCTACTGACACTTTATAAAGCTCTGGTTAGGCCCCATTTGGAGTAGTGTGTCCAATTTTGGTCCCCACACCTCAGGAAGGACATACTTGCACTGGAGCGTGTCCAGCGGAGATTCACACGGATGATCCCTGGAATGGTAGGTCTAACATACAAGGAACGGCTGAGGATCCTGGGATTGTATTCGTTGGAGTTTAGAAGATTAAGGGGAGATCTTATAGAAACTTACAAGATAATACATGGCTTGGAAAGGGTGGACGCTAGGAAATTGTTTTCGTTAGGCGAGGAGACTAGGACCCGTGGACACAGCTTTAGAATAAAGGGAGTAAATTCAGAACAGAAATGCGGAGACATTTCTTCAGCCAGAGAGTGATGGGCCTATGGAATTCATTGCCTCAGAGTGCAGAGGAGGCCGGGACACTAAATGTCTTCGAGGCAGAGATTGATAAATTCTTGATGTCACAAGGAATTAAGGGCCATGGGGAGAACGCTGGTAAGTGGAGTTAAAATGCCCATCAGCCATAATTGAATGGTGGAGTGGACTCGATGGGCCGAATGGCCTTCCTTCCACTCCTATGTCTTGTGGTGCATTAGTCAGAGGGAAATGGGTTTGGGTGGGTTCCTCTTCGGAGAGTCGGTGTGGACTAGTTGGGCCGAAGAGCCTGTTTCCACACTGTAAGGAATCTAATCAAACAGTCCTTTTACCATTTTGATCTGCAATCCAAAGCAAAGAAACGGAGAGAAGGGAGGTGGGAAATTAATCACTTCTGACGAACGGAACTCTACACTTGTAAAATCAAAATTTTCAGGCCAGAGCAGTTATTTGGAAGTAATTCTAAATGATTACACTGTTTTAAAAAAATTTCCTTCCCCTGAAAATACCAGAATTGACCCTTTTCTGCTGTCATTCATGGGAATTCGTTGCCCAAGTTGGCACTTTTATGTCTTTTGGTGCCAAACCTATAGCCAAGAGCTGCTATCACACCTTGTGGATGAGTGGGCTATTTCTGGCAGCAAATTCTGGATTTCTGCAAGTGTAGGTGCCAGCTGTTTCCAGTTTTGCTTGACAAGGCGTGAGCATTTCTCATCTTGGCATTACTTTCACTGCAAAATCTAAACTGGTGATTTGTTTTGTATTGCAATTTATTGTATTTGCAAGTTTTTATTGCACTACTACAGCTTTCTCTGATTCCATTTTAGCTAATGGCTATTTTGTAGTTTCAAAGTAAACATGTCCAACATTTTTGTTTTTAAAAAAGCTTTTCTGGGGTGGGGTTATTATCAGATTTGCCTGATGACATGCAGAATTGATATATACAATCTAGCCTACTGGGTACTGTGACAATAAAAAGAACTTTAATATCTTGTATAAATTGAGTTGTGAATGCTAAAAATGGCTGTTTGTTTACCAAGCACAAAATGATGGACCATGGGTGTTGCATCTGTGAAAAACAGGTAGTATATGTATTAATGAATAAATGGAGATGATTCTGTTTGAGAGAGCTGAGAGATTTTAAATTGTCAATATATGCAGCTGCAACAGTTGTGGTTTCTAGCTGTTTTGTGCCAACTCCGTGTGGTTAAATGAAGAAACAAAAATGCAACTTAAAACTATTATTCCATATATTTAAAAAAAAAGTGTAAAGCTTTGTTGATATGTTTACCTGACATTTGAAATCGCTTGACCCTGAATAAATGACTTCACTGTTCACTGGCAAAAGTTCTCATCTAGCTGTTGGTTTATATTTCTGGTCCTCAATAGTGAAGTAGTAAATATGAGCTTCAATATATTGAGCAGGATGGACCAGATATTATGTGGAAACAATGCAGCATTTGTGACATGTTGCATGATTGCCAGTACTCGTGACATGTTTGCCAAGTTCAGTTTCACTATGCAAGGAACAACTTAACCTCTCTTCTCTTCCTTCCCTCGTGCCCCCTCTACAAAAAAACAAGTTCACTTGGGAGCTGACATAGAAGCACGTAAATGTTATTGCAGAAAGAGGTCTATCAGTTCATTGTGCATGGGCTGGCTGCCGCCAAAAGAAACTCTACTCTTCTGACTACCCCACATCACAGGGAAGAAAACATTCCCGTCTAAAGTATCCAGTTTTCTATTGAAAACTCCATATCAGTGAACCTGCAACACTGATGGACAGCACACTAGCCAGTCCTTTTACATCATAATCACATTACTACTTCAAAAATGTTTTGTTTTTCCTTGTTTCTGATATATAGCCAATCATTTTATAAACGGTGTTCTTTTATGACTTTGTGCCACTAGGTAATTTGTCCCTATCTACTGTTGAGAGGCATAACTTTACACGTTACTACCAACAATACTTTAGCAGAGGTGATGTATTAAAATGAGGGAATGTCTCGGAAAATTGCTTCATAATTGTCAAAATAACTTGTGGGCACTGGTCATTTTAGCAATTGTAAATCTGGCATGCTGTAGAAAATAGATATTCAGATCCTACATTTTTATAATCATAGATCTGCAGCACGGTTCAGTCCAACTCGTCCATGCTGATCGGGTAGCCCAACCAAATCCAGTCCTGTTTGCCAACATTTGGCCTGTTTTTCCCCTCAACCCTTCCTATTCAAATACCCATCAAATGTTGCAATTGTACCAGCCGCCACCACTTTCTCTCGCATCTCATTCCATACATGTACCACCCTCTGTTTGAAAAGGTTTCCCCTTGGGTCTCTTTTATTTCTTTCCCCCCTCACTCTAAACCTATGCCTTCAAGTTCTGGACTCTTTTTCTCTCTCTCCCCCCCCCCCCCCCCCCCCCCCCCCCCCCCCCCCCAAACACACACACACCCACACATACACACACACACACACACACACCCCAGGGAAAAGGCCTTCTCTATTTATCCTATTCATGCCCCTCATTTTATAAGCCTCTGAGGTCACCACTCAGCCTTCGTCGCTCCAGGGAAAACGGCCCTCTCCCTGTAGCTCAAATCCTCCAACCTTGGCAACATCCTTGTAAATCTTTTCTGAGTCCATCAAAGTTTCATAACATCCTTCCAATAGGAAGGAGACCAGAATTGCATGCAATATTCCAAAGGTGGCCTAACCAATGTCCTGTACAGCCACAACGTGACCTCCTGTATAGCTACCACTCCTATACTCAATGCTCTGACCAATAAAGGAAAGCATACCAAACACCACCTTCACTATCCTGTCTATCTGCGACTCTACTTTCAAGGAGCTATGAATCTGCACTCTTTGTTCAGCAACACTGACCTTATCATTAAGCGTATAAGCCCTGCTAAGATTTGTTGTCCCAGAATGCAGGACCTCTTGTATATCTAAATTAAACTCCACCTGCCACTCCTCAGCCCATTGGCCCATCTGACCCAGATCCCATTGTAATCTGAGGTAACCTTCTTTGTTATCCTCTACACCTCTAATTTTGCTGTCATCTGCAAACTTACTAACTGTACCCTTTAAGCTCACATCTAAGTCATTTATATATATGATGAAAAGTAGTGGACCCAACACCAATCCTTGTGGCACTCCACTGGTCGCAGGCCTCCAGTCTGAAAAACAACCCTCCTCTACCAATCTCTATCTTCTACCTTTTTTGAGCCAGTTCTATATCCAAATGGCTAGTTCTACCCGTATTCCATGAGATCTAACCTTGCTAATCAGTCTCCCATGGGGAGCCTTGTTGGCTGCCTTGCTGGAGTACATAAAGATCACATCCACCAATCTGCCCTCATTGATTCTTTGTTACTTCAAAAAACTCAAATCAAGTTCATAGCACATGATTTCCCACGCACAAAGCCATGATGACTATCCCTAGTCAGTCCTTGTCTTTCCAATTGTGTGTAATTCCTGTCCCTCAGGATTCCCTCTAACAACCTGCCCACCACTGACGTCAGGTCTATAGTTCCCTGGCTTGTCCTTCCCACCATTTCTAAAATAATGGTACCACGTTAGCCAACTTCGAGTCTTCTGGCATCTCACCTGTGACTATCGAAGATATAAATATCTCAGCAAGAGCAATCACTTCCCTAGCTTCCCACAGAGTTCTAGGGTACACCTGATTAGGCCCTGGGGATTTATCCACCTTCACGCGTTTTCAAGGCATCCAGCACTTCCTCTGTAATATGGACATTTTTTCAAGATGTCACCATTCATTTTCCCCACATTCTATATCTTCCATATCCTCCTCCACAGTAAGCACTAATGAAAAATACTTTGTTTAGTATCTACCCTCATCTCCTGTAACTCCACACAAAGTCTGCCTTGCTGTTCTTTGAGGCGCCCTATTCTCTCCCTAGTTACCGTTTTCTCAATGTATTTGTAAAAGCCTTTTGGATTCTCCTTAACTCTATTTGCCAAAGCTGTCTCATTTTTGCCCTCCTGATTTCCCTCTTAAGTATTACCCCTACTGCCTTTCTCCTCTTCTAATGATTCTCTTGTTCTCTCTCCTGTTGATATCTGACATGTGCTTCCTTCTTTTTCTTAACCAAAACCTCAATTTCTCTAGTGATCCAGCATTCCCTATACCTACCAGTCTTTCCTTTCACCCTAACAGGACTATCATGTCTCTGTACTCTTGTAATCTCATTTCTGAAGGCTTCCCATTTTCCAGCTGTTCCTTTACCAAGGAATGTCTGCCCCCTATCAGCTTTTGAAAGTTCTTACTGTCAAAATTAGCCTTTCTCCAGTTTAGAACTTCAACTTTTAGATATAATCTATCCTTTTCCATCACTATTTTATAACTAATGGAATTATGATCGCTGGCCCCAAAGTGCTCTCCCCACTGACATCTCCGTCACCTGCCCTGCCTTATTTACCAAGAGTAGGTTAAGTTTTGCACCTTCTCTAGTAGATACATCCACATACTGAATCAGAAAATTGTCTTGTACACACTTAACAAATTCCTCTCCATCTAAACCCTTAACACTGTGGCAGTCCCAGTCTGCGTTTGGAAAGTTAAAATATCCTACCATAACCACTGTATTATTCTTACAAAAAGCTGAGATCTCTGTACAAATTTGTTTCTCAATTTCCCTCTGACTATTAGGGGGTCTATAATACAATCCTAATAAGGTGACCACCTTTTTCTTATTTCTCAGTTCCACCCAAATAACTTTCCTGGATATTTTTCCAGGAATATACCCCCTCAGTACAGCAATAATGCTATCCCTTATCAAAACCCTCCCCCTCCCCTCCCTTTCTATCCTGCCTATGGCATTTGTATACTGGAACATTTAAGCTGCCAGTCCCTGAGCCATTGCTCTGATACCCCAATCCCATGTTCCTAATCATGCCCTGAGTTCATCTGCCTTCCCTGTTAGACCCCTTGCATTGAAATAAATGCAGTTTAATTTATCAGTCCTACCTTGTTCTCTGCTTTCTCCCTGCCTGCCCTGACTGTTTGACTCACTTGCTTGTTTTCTCAACTGTACCAATCTCTGATAGATCTTCAGTATCTCTCTGGGTGTCCTCCCCAGTTTAAATCATCCTGAGCAACTCTAGCAAATCTCCCTGCCATCATATTGGTCCCCTTTCAATCCATCCTCCTTGTACAGGTCACTTCTGCCCCAGGAGAGATTCCAATGATGCTTTGAGTTATTACTGAATCCCACCAGAACAGATTCGGGTCTAGATTCTCTTGCAGCAGTTTAAACTGAAATCAAATTCAAAGAAGCAGAAAGTGGTTGAATTATTCAAGTAGTGATGTGGCTTGACATGGGGAAAGTAGGTATGTAGAACCATAAAATTCCAGCAATAATAAGACACTGTATTGAGAAAAGTTCTTTTTAACACGTTAACAGAGCACGTTTCTAACAGAAACTATAAAATACCACTGAATCTGGAAGTTGTGGTCTACTGTAGTGGTTCTATTCGCCGAGCTGGAAGTTTTTGTTGCAAACGTTTCGTCCCCTGGCTAGGAGACATCATCAGTGCTGTGGAGCCTCCTGCGAAGCGCTTCTTTGATGTTTCTTCCGGCATTTATAGTGGTCTGTCCTTGCTGCTTCCGGGTGTCAGTTTCAGCTGTCCGCTGTAGTGATTGGTATATTGGGTCCAGGTCAATTGTGTCTGTTGATGGAATTTGTGGATGAATGCCATGCCTCTAGGAATTCCCTGGCTGTTCTCTGTCTGGCTTGCCCTATGATAGTAGTGTTTTCCCAGTTGAATTCATGTTGCTTGTTGTCTGAGTGTGTGGCTACTAGGGATAGCTGGTCGTGTCGTTTCGTGGCTAGTTGGTGTTCATGTATGCGGATTGTTAGCTGTCTTCCTGTTTGTCCTATATAGTGTTTTGTGCCTAGCCAGAGAAACAATAGCCAACCTACTGGACATACATAACAGAAAACAGGAGGCGGAACCTATCAATAAAGACGGCATACTTAAACTACTGGACTTATGCCTCACTACACACTTTACATTCAACAATCAGATATACGAACAAATCAATGGAACACCCATGGGATCACCAATCTCGGGACTCATAGCAGAGGCAGTTATGCAAAGGTTAGAACAAACAGCCCTACCACAAATTCAACCCAAACTCTGGGTCAGATATGTCGATGACACTTTCGTAATCATCAAAAACACGGAAATAGAAAAAACACACCGGATCATCAACGCCACACTCTCAGGCATCCGATTCACGAGAGAAGTAGAAAAGGATAGCCAACTCCCATTCCTAGACGTGATAGTACAGAGAACACCGAACGGAGAATTCACCACAAGGGTACACAGGAAAACAACACACACAGACCAAGTCCTAAACTATGAAAGTAACCACCCCAACACACACAAACGCAGCTGCATCAGGACACTATTCAAAAGAGCTACAACACACTGCAGTACACCAGAACTGCGAAAAGAGGAAGAGGAACACCTACACAAGGTATTTGCCAAAAATGGATACCCGCGCAACTTTATCAACAGATGCCTAAGAGATAGACCACGGAACGAGGACATGCCACAACCAAAAGGACTAGCCACACTACCATACATCAGGAGCGTTTCAGAACTGACAGCCAGACTACTGCGACCCCTAGGACTCATAACGGCACACAAACCAACAGCCACGCTCAGACAACAACTTACTAGAACAAAGGAGCCAATACCCAACATGAGCAAAACTAATGTAGTCTATAAAATACCATGCAAGGACTGCACAAAACACTATATAGGACAAACAGGAAGACAGCTAACAATCCGCATACATGAACACCAACTAGCCACGAAACGACACGACCAGCTATCCCTAGTAGCCACACACTCAGACAACAAGCAACATGAATTCGATTGGGAAAACACTACTATCATAGGGCAAGCCAGACAGAGAACAGCCAGGGAATTCCTAGAGGCATGGCATTCATCCACAAATTCCATCAACAGACACATCGACCTGGACCCAATATACCAATCACTACAGCGGACAGCTGAAACTGACACCCGGAAGCGGCAAGGACAGACCACTATAAAACCGGAAGAAACATCAAAGAAGCGCTTCGCAGGAGGCTCCACAGCACTGATGATGTCTCCTAGCCAGGGGACGAAACGTTTGCAACAAAAACTTCCAGCTCGGCGAACGGAACCACTACAACAAGCACCCGAGCTACAAATCTTCACACAAACGTTGTGGTCTACATTATGCTACCCCTTCCTAAGTGCACTCTCCCAAATCCATACGGTTTTGCAATGCTTGTAGCCCCAGCACACCTGTCAACTCTATACCTGCTTTTGTTACTGCTGCTGCAGCAACACTCCTACTGCTAGCACAACACTCTGCAGTGCATTTACAGTGTAGGTCCTCCAAAGCTGCTATAGTTTGGGAGCACATAGTCATGGCTATGATATTGCTACACCCAGCTGAGAAATACCATATCTCTCCAATCATTGGTTGTGGATAATGGGATTTTTGGGAGTAAAACATCACATACTTTGGTTGTGTTCAGTTTTATTTTGGGTATTTTATCTGACAGTCAATACAAAGTAATACAAAGTTGAACGAATGCATGTTTTATTATTTCTAATGTATCTCTCCTGGTGTCGTTTCACTGAGTATAATTTTTTAAAAAAATCTTGAATTACCAAGCAGCGCAGTTTTTATTCATGGGATAAGGGCATTCGCTGGCTCGACCAGCATTTTTTGCCCATTCTCGAAGGCAGTCAAGAGTTGGCCACATTGATGTGGGTCAGGATTTGCATGTAGGCCAGACCAGGGAAGGATGGCAGATTCCCTAAGGACATTAGTGAACCTGATGAGTTTTTCCAACAATTGACAATGGTTTCATGATCATTATTAGACTCTTTTTAACTTCAGATTTGTATTGAATTTAAATTCCACCATCTGCTGTGGTGGCATTCAAACCAGAGTCCCCAAAATGTTACGTGGACCTCAGGATTAACAGCAATAATACCACTGAGTGAATCCTCAGTACCATTTAACTTCTGCTGACTGAGCCAAGGTTTGTTATCTGACATGTTGCTGATTCTAGGACTTCCACTAGCAAATCATGTGGAAAAATTCCACAATTTTTTAGATTTAGCGGTGTATAAATGAAGTGAAAATATTAAAACATTTCTAGAATACTACAAAACAGTAGGGAGTGAGCAGTTTCTGGACATAACAGCAAAGAAATCCTAGGTCCTGAACAGTCAGTTTTACAGTGCAGAAAGATGTCTTTCAGCCCATCAAGTCTGCAAAGCTCCTTCGCACACATCCACTGTACTCATTTTTCAGATCTTGTAGCTTTGTATGCTATGGTGCTGCAAGAGATTAGCTAAATACTTCTGATCCCTGCGTCAAATACCCTTTCAGACAGGGAATTCTAGATACCCACCATCCTGTCGGTGAAAACCTCTTCCTTAAATTCCCTCTGAACCTCCTGTTAAATCTGTGCTTCTGGTTTTTAACTCCAGTAACTAAAGAGAGAGGTTTCTTCCTATATATCTTATCCATGCCCCTCAAAATGTCAATCCATCCCCCTCTGCTCACCCCCAAATCCCAACCTTCTCTCTTCTACCTAGTGCTTCATGTTCACCAGGACTGATGCCTGAGCTATCTTTCCAATAGAATGGGAGATAGGCCACAGTTTGTGCAGTTCTAAGTGACATCTTACACAGCTCCATTGTAACATTCCTACTCTTGTGTTCAGTGCCACAATTAAAAAACAAAATCGGGTATTTCCTATACCTTTTTAACCACTTTATTTATCTGTTGTGTTGCCTTCGAGGATGTATGGACATGCTCCCCAAGATCCTTTTTGATCCTCTGTACCTCCCATGATCCTGTCATTCGTTGTGTATTTTCTCTTGCCTTGTTAGTCTTTCCAAAATGCACCATCTCTCACTTTTGAGGATAGAACTGCATTTGTCAGCTTTCTGCTGATTTGACCAACCCATCTATATTGTCCTGTAGTCAAAGACTACACTATTTACCATGCCACTTAGTGATCAAACCCCTAAATTCATATCTAAATCATTCAGGTACATTCCAAACAGCAAAGGACCCAGCACATAACCTTCTTGTAAGGCACTTGATGTAGACTTCCAGTTAGAAAACTACCTTCACCTACTATCCTCTGTTTCCTGCCCTCAAGCTGATCTTTAATCCACTTTGCTAGAAAGACCATTTCCTTGTTTATGTTCCAAGTCCCACGCAGGTCCACTCTTCCACTCTGCTTCACAGTGATGCGGACCTTTTGCACACTCCACCCAGTCTGCTTCTCTGATTATCACTGCTACACACACTTCCCTAGTGTACTGTAGAGTACAATCAAACATGTTCGAGTTCACCATCAAAAGTTGACTCGATTGGTACAGCATACTCCGGATGAACAGGAGTGAAGAAATTAGTGTGACAGGAGGAAGTAATTAGTAGATAGAAAAGTAGTGACTATATAGGCCAAGCTTTTAATTATGACTGATTATAAGTTTTGTTGCTTACTGATTTGGAAGGTAAAACTGGTGCTTTGGAGCAAATGTTTGGAAACTACTGTATTTATATACATGACGTATACATTCATGAAGTATCTCCTGTTATTAACTCCATGGAGCTGTTCATGTGATTTCTTTGCTATTCCCTTCATGTGTTGGATTCTTGTTTTTTCTTTTGAGATTCTTACATACTTGATGCAACTGCAACATGCCAACTTCTGTGAACAACCAAAATTTTATTAAGCCCAGTAGAAGTTTCGGAGGATCTCCTAAACTTGTGAAGTGTGTCAGAAGAAGGTCGCTGAACAAAGGGACAGTTCTTCCTTTATACAAAATCTTTACATCCATCAGTAACACCCAAGACAACCCCCAACTACTCCCTCGCAGTCACATGTCACTCAAGACACAATGCTGTGACCTGATCATCTCCAGAAACAATAGTGTGGAAATCATCCCTTAATGGCCAAATCTGTTGTGAATTGTTCTTTAACTGCAGGGCGTAGTCAGCATTCCAACTGCAATGTTTTTATTGATTTCTGAGCAGGGGATGATAATGTAATTCTTTTATCCTGAATAACTAGGAAATGGCAATGCAAATGGCTCTAAATCGCAACGGATGGGAATGTAAATTCCTTACATTCTACCTGTAAGACAGAGGCACTCTAGCCTCGTGACATCCAATGTCTTGCGGGTCAGCAGAGCAAATTAACCATATCTCACGTACCCCCTTTCTCACCTTGCCTCTTTCACTCTTCCATCTCTCTCTATCTCCTTCTTCTCCTAATTTATGCTGTTTTCTTCTCTTTTTCCCTTGGTGTTAAATTGAACCTGGGAAAAGGAATCCATAAGGACTGTACAGTTAGCCTTGACTGGTCTTTGGTCATGGTGGGATCAGGCAGATATAAGGGTGTGAAAATACAACTTTGGTTTCCTACCTGCTTTGAGCTGGCAGATTGATAGATGAGATTAGTAACAGTTAGAAGAAAAAGATCCACCTCTGGCCACAGTGCAGTTGCAGTTGTAAGGGATGAAGGTGAGCAAAGGTCCAGTCATCAGATGTATCTGGTGGGTGAAATTCCTTTTCACCTGTATCTGGTGGGCTAAATTTAAATAAAATTGTACACATTGTATTTTCCTGTTCATACCTGAAGGTTAGAGTTTTCGGTCTCTCTACTAGGTTTGTTCTGTCAATTTACATTAATTAATGAAGGATATACTTGAATATTTGTCTAGGTATTAGCTCCATTAATTTTACCTTAAAAATAGTTTTGGATGGTTTGCAGTTGCTTCTGATGCCAGTGGAGATAATACTCACTTGGGATTGATAGCTGTAAAGCAGATGTGGCTGTGATAGACTGAAGGTCTGCCTGGCTTTATTCTGCAGACATTTGCAGGCTGGGTCATTGACGGCTGGCACAATTCATCTTGTATTGTTACGGGAAATTGCAAGGCTTACAATTCTGGCAATTCTTTGCAAAAATCAAGTCAAAACATTCTAGCAGTATATTCTATGAGTCAACTCCACTGTCGGGGACCACCGTAATTGTGCAGAGTAGATATAAATATGATCTTTAGCAGGCTTCTTAATATTCAATTTGGTTGTTGCAGGCAAGCTATCAATGAAAAGCAGGGACACCAAACAAAGAAATTTAAATCCCCATTTACTTGTATAGAGACAGCCTTTTTGGATAATAACACAGACTTGCATTTGTATAGAACCTGGTGTGTCCACAACCAATTAAGTACTTTTGAGTAGTCTTTTTGAATTTTGGCAAACACAGCCAACTTGCATGTACCAAACTCTCAACCAATAATGAGATCCTTTCCAGACATTTTTCTGTGGTATTCACCAAGCAACAAGTATTGGTTGCCAGGGTTCACTCCTTTGCTGTTTTTTTTTGAAATAGTATTTTTTAACCTCTGCCCAGAGAGAAGTGCCTTGGTTTAATGTTCTCTAAATGTGCAATGGTCTGATGTTGATCTCCAAATGTCCAGCACAGCAGTGCCCTCCTAGATTATATGGTCTGCCCTGGGACTGGGTGCGTGCGCACACGGTGTTGTCTTTTAACTTGGATGGTATATTGTTGTGTAAGAGACCATGCATAATGCAAGGTCACAACATGAAATGTTAACTATTTTTGTCTCTTTGTAGAAACTCTGACCTGGGTATTGCCAGCTTTTTGTTTTTATTTCCAGCATCTGTCATATTTTGCTTTTTGATTCATGTATTTTTTGTATAGCTTTCTGGGCCGGGCCAAAGTGGGATTTCTCAAAGCAGAATAATTGATGGAAAAATTGATCACACAGAAGCTGTAAGAATTTTATTGAGCAGGAACATCAAAGTGGGGATCTACCTAGTACCTTCCATAATGCTAACAGGACCTGACACTGCCAGGTGTTACTACTCTTGGGAAGTCACTCTGACTGCAAAAGAGGCTAATTAAAGAAGCATGTGATGTGATTAGCAGGTACCAAACTATCTGGATTTAGCTATTATTCCATCAACCAAAAGGACTGCAGGAAACTGTGGGAGCATTGGTACTATTTGTGGTTACTAAAGTTACAGATGCACAACGTTTTGTCCTCCACTCCTAGCCTATCTAAGTTGGTCAATGATGTGTGAAACAAGACACCATTTTTCAGTTCTGATGTGAAGCTTATGCAATCTTATGCCATTGTATCGGGCGTACATTGTGCTCAAATTTCCCATAGTTGAGTATTCTTATCTATTCATGATGCTCAATCTCTTGGAAGCAATTACTTCTCATCGCCTTTCGCCTGGCATTGCTTCCTTCTGTTTATTAGTGTTGTGCTGCTGAGTAATGGTGCTTGAGAAGGGTGCAGACAGATCTTTAAGCAGTTTTTATTGGGTGTGGTTACAACACTGCAGGCACAAATACTAACAGTGCCGTCTGAGGGATATTTTCCATGGCAACTCACTAAGTGTGTTGGGTTTATATTCCTGTCTTTTAAATGAGAATTATTATAAAAATTATTGCATGGAAGTAGATAATCTTGTCCTTTTCTACATGTATTCCCATGTTTAAAGCATAGCAAGAAATGCACCATTCCTGATGAAGGTCTTATGCGCAAAACGTTAATTCTCCTGCCCTTTGGATGCTCCCTGACCTGCTATACTTTTCCAGCACAACACTCTTGACTGATCTCCAGTATCTGCAGTCTTCTCTTTCCCCTTGTTTAAAGCATAGTAATATGTCCTAGGCCCTAGGATCTTGTATCTAATTACCTATCCTTATACATAGGTCAGAAATGGGCATGTTCATTGTGTTTTTGGTGTCCAGTACTATTTGCAAATGCCTCCAATAACAAGCTGTCTATGTACACCAGCATTAAGGTCTGGGCAACATTCAGATAATGGCAAGAAATGTGCCAAGTGGCATATTCCCCTGATGTTCAACAGCACTGCTGTTATTGAATTCCCCAACTATCAACCTCCTGGTCCTACCTAACTGAACTGGGAATTCTGCAGCATACATTTCACCATCTGACTGCCAAAACTTTATCACCTTTTCGTTGCCCTTGAGAAAGTGGTGTTGCACGCCTCCTTTGAGCAACTGCAGTTTATTTGGTATAGATACACCAATAATGCCATTAGGAATCTGTTTGACCATTTTGATCATTTGCAAAACACATTTAAGAGTGAAATATTTTCCACTTGTCTGGTGGGTATACATAGAACATAAAACATAGGGCCTGTACTGTGCTGTAATGCTCTTCGGCCTTTGATGTTGCACCGACTTGTGAAACCAATCTGAAGTCCATCCATCCTACACTATTCCATTCTTGTTGATATGCCTATCCAGTGGCCATTTAAATGCCCTTAAAGTTGGCAAGTCTACAACTGTTGCATCTCCAGGAAGCTTGACTACCATCCAGCAGAATGAGATCTGTCTGATCAGCACCCTTTTTATGCCTTTACGTATTCCTTACCTCCATCACCACTGTAGCAGCAGTGTGTACCATTTTATAAGTTGGACTGAAGCACTTAGCTAAGTGCGTCTTTGAAATCTGTGATGCAGCATTTTGTGTAGAGAAATTTTCTTGGTAATGTTTCAGTGAAAACTTTGAAACAAAGTTAACATTATATGCAACTCAACTGATTGTTCAGTATTTTACATAAAGTGTAGAAAACCTCTTTGCACAAGTTTACAACGTTATTATTTTGGAATTAAGATCAATTTGTGTGAAGTTTGTAATCCAAACCTGTCTCTTGTTATACGTGAGATTTTCTTGAAGGTAGATGTGGAGAGCCTGTTCATCTGGAAGTAAAGGTCATTGTTTCAAAATATGGGGTTGACCACTTAGCATTTGAGTAATTTTGCCACTTTGTCATTCTTTGATCTAGAGGATTGTGATTCAGGTTGATAAAATTTTTGGACACCCTTTTAAGGACTCTGCATATATCGAGACTGGGAAAGTAGGGTTGAAGTGGAAGATCTTATTGAATAAAGGAGCAGGCTGGCGGGGGCTGTATCCCTCACCAGCTTGCAAAGCTTTTATCTTCTCTTTATTGGTAAAACATTCTGTCTCCATAATTTGGAGTGATTGAATTTGAATTTGTCTGGCTTATTGGGTTCACCCTTTGCTGTGCTACAACCACATTACATACAGAAAGTAATGTTTAATTCATAGATTGTGGAGTTGCTTTAGTTCACTGGGTATAAGAGATAATTAAAAACCACTGCAGATGCTGTAAATCAAAAATAAAACTAGAAATTACAGGAAAAGCCCTGCAGCTCTGGCAACAGCTGTGGAGAGAAATCTGAGTTAATGTTTTGGGTCAAGTGACCCTTTCTCAGCACTCCGTTAACTCTGATTTCTCTCCTCAGCTGCTGCTTGACCTGCTGAGCTTTTCCAGCAACCTTTCTTTTTGTTACAGGAAGTAATTATCTGGAACATGTCCAGATTGGAATATTGGTGTACTTCTAGCATGCATCAACACACAGCTGTGTTTTAAAAAAAAATTAGTGACAAATTAGTTTAAAGTTAATCCCTTAAGTTTTCTTTCACTTGAAGAATTTCCTCATCCTCTACATGGCATGAAGTCCACAACAAAGAAGGTGGGAAAGAATTTTTCTTCGAGAATTATCTAATCCTTGGAAAAGTGTTTTTTTTGTCACACTGCAGTAATATAAATGATTTGCGACAACTGTCAGTTTCTAGAGTGTTCACATTTTAGCCTTTTTGTGTTAGAATTTGTTCTACCTGGGAATATATTGACAATAAGGGCTATCGACATTTTACGTATACTGTATGATGTTTCTTCATGCAGTAACGCCTGTGTTAGATCATGTAATTTTAGATCTGTTTATAAAAGCTAGGTGTTTATTGAGATTATGATGTCTAAAGTGTCATTTCTATGGTTGTGCTAAACATACTAAAATACTTTCCCCCTGTTTTAGGATAACCCTCCATATGACAAAGGAGCTTTCAGGATTGAAATAAGCTTTCCATCAGAATATCCTTTCAAACCACCTAAAATTACTTTCAAGACAAAGATCTATCACCCCAACATTGATGAGAAAGGACAAGTTTGTCTCCCAGTCATTAGTGCTGAAAACTGGAAACCAGCAACCAAAACTGACCAAGGTGAGTGTTCTAGTCCAGAATACCATAAGACGTAGGAGTGGAAGTAAGGCCATTCGGCCCGTCGAGTCCACTCCGCCATTTAATCATGTCTGATGGGCATTTCAACTCCACGTACCCGCATTCTCCCCATAGCCCTTAATTCCTTGTGACATCAAGAATTTATCAATCTCTGCCTTGAAGACATTTAGCGTCCCGGCCTCCACTGCACTCTGCAGCAATGAATTCCACAGGCCCACCACTCTCTGGCTGAAGAAGTGTCTCTTCATTTCTGTTCTGAATTGACCCCCTCTAATTTTAAGGCTGTGCCCACGGGTCCTAGTCTCCCCGCCTAACGGAAACAATTTCTTAGCGTCCACCGTTTCCAAGCCATGTAATATCTTGTAAGTTTCCATTAGATCTCCCCTTAACCTTCTAAACGCCAATGAATACAATCCCAGGATCCTCAGCCGTTCCTCGTATGTTAAGCCTACCATTCCAGGGATCATCACAGTACTCCAAATGGAGCCTAACCAGAGCTTTATAAAGTCTCAGTACATCACTGCTTTTATATTCCAACCCTCTTGAGATAAATGACAACATTGCATTCGCTTTCTTAATCACGGACTCAACCTGCATGTTTACCTTTAGAGAATCCTCGACTAGCACTCCCAGACCCCTTTGAACTTTGGCTTTATGAATTTTCTCACCGTTTAGAAAGTAGTCCATGCTTGTATTCTTTTTTCCAAAGTGCAAGACCTCGCATTTGCTCACATTGAACTTCATCAGCCATTTCCTGGACCACTCTCCCAAACTGTCTAGATCCTTCTGCAGCCTCCCCATTTCCTCAGTACTACCTATCTGTCCACCTATCTTCATATCATCGGCAAACTTTGCTAGAATGCCCCCAGTCCCTTCATCCAAATCATTAATATAGAACCTGCGGCTGCGGCCCCAACACTGAACCCTTTGGGACACCGCTTGTCACCGACTGCTATTTCGAAAAAGTGCCTCTTTTCCCAACTCTCTGCCTTCTGTCAGATAGCCAATCCTCAATCCATGCTAGTAGCACACCTCGAACACCATGGGCCCTCACCTTGCTCAGCAGCCTCCCGTGTGGCACCTTATCAAAGGCCTTTTGGAAGTCTAGATAGACCACATCCACTGGGTTTCCCTGGTTTAAACTACTTGTCACCTCTTCAAAGAATTCTAACAGGTTTGTCAGGCACGACATCCCCTTACTAAATCCATGTTGACTTGTTCCAATCCGACCCTGCTCTTCCAAGAATTTAGAAACCTCATCCCTAATGATGGGTTCTAGGATTTTACCAACAACTGAGGTTAGGCTAATTGACCTATAATTTTCCATCTTTTGTCTTGATCCTTTCTTGAACAATGGGGTTACAACAGCAGTCTTCCAATCATCCAGGACTTTCCTGACTCCAGTGACTTTTGAAAGATCTCAACCAACACCTCCGCTATTTCCTCAGCCACCTCCCTCAGAACTCTAGGATGTATCCCATCGGGGCCAGGAGATTTGTCAATTTTAAGACCTTTTAGCTTTTCTAGCACTTTCTCCTTTGTAATGGCAACCATACTCAACTCAGCCCCCTGACTCCCTTTAATTGTTGGGATGTTACTCATGCCTTCCACTGTGAAGACTGACGCAAAGTACTTGTTAAGCTCTCCAGCTATTTCCTTATCTCCCATCACTAGGCTTCCAGCATTAGTTTGAAGTGGCCCAATGTCTACTTTTGCCTGTTGTTGGTTTCTTTCAATACGTAAGAAACATTTACTATCATTTCTAACATTACTGGCTAGCCTACCTTCATATTTGATCCTTTCCTTCCTTATTTCTCTCTGTTATCCTCTGTTTGTTTGCTTTTGTAGCCTTCCCAATCTTCTGATTTCCCAGTGCTCTTGGCCACTTTATAGGATCTCTCTTTTTCTTTGATACATTTCCTGTCTTCCTTTGTCAGCCATGGCTGTCTAATCCCTCCCCAGATAATCTTTCTTTTCTTGGGGATGAACCTCAGTACTGTGTACTCAATTATACCCACAAACTCCTGCCAGTTTTGCTCTACTGTCTTCCCTGCTAGACTCTGCTTCCAGTCGATTTTCATCAGTTCCTCTCTCATGCCCTCATAATTACCTTTGTTTAACTGTAACACCATTTTGCCTTCTCTTTCAAACTGTAGACTGAACTCAACCATATTATGATTGCTGCTTCCTAAGTGTTCCCTTACTTTAAGATCTTTTATAAAGTCTGGTTCATTACATAGCACCAGGTCCAAAATAGCCTGTTCCCTTGTGGGCTCTATGACCAGCTGTTCCAAAAAGCCATCCTGTAAGCATTCCAAGAATTCCCTTTCCTTGGATCCACTGGCAACATTATTTACCCAGTCCACATGTATATTGAAGTCCCCCATGATCTTGCCTTTCTGACCTGCCTTTTCTGTTTCCTGGTACATGTTGCGCTTCTGGTCCTGACCACTGTTAGGAGGTCTGTACATAACTCCCATTATGTTTTTTTTTGCCTTTGTGGTTCCTCAATTCCACCCACACAGACCCCACATCATCCGACCCTATGTCATTCAGTGCCATAGATTTAATTTTGTTCTTAACTAACAAGGCCACCCTGCCCCCTCTGCCCACCTCCCTGTCTTTTCTATAAGTTGTAAATCTTTGGATGTTTAAGTGCCAGTCCTGAACCCCCTGCAACCATGTCTCTGTGATGCCTACCACATCATAATCTTTCATGATGATCTGTGCCGTTAGTTCATCAACTTTGTTATGAATGCTTGTAGCATTCAGGTAAAGTGCATTAATGCTAACATTCTTATCATTAGAGATATTGGAAGTCATAAAATGTCCTAAGTTATCCTTTCCTTTTGTTGCATTCCTAATCTGCCTCAAGGTTATATCCTCCTGCCTATCTTTTGATCTTTCCTTTTAACTCCATAGTCCCTGTCGCTTTCACCCCCCCCCACCCCTCCAAACTCAGAAGTTTAAAGTTCCACTGACCACCCTATTTATCCTCTTTGCTAGAACATTGGTACCAGATCGGTTCATGTGGAGACCGCCCCAACGGGACAGATTTCCCCCCCCCCCCGTTCCAAAACTGATGCCAATGCCCCATGAAATCAAATCCCTCTTTCCCACACCAATCCCTTAGCCACATGTTTACTTCCCTAATTTACTTATCCCTATGCCAATTGGCACGTGGCTCGGGCAGTAATCCGGAGATTATGACCCATGAGAACCTGTACTTTAATTTCCTTCCTAGTGCTTGATAATCCCCAAACAGGTCCTCCACCCTAGCTTTGCCTATGTCGTTAGTCCCAACATGGACCACAACAACTGATCCTCCCCCTCCCACTCCAATATCTTTTCAAGCCGGTCGGGGATGCCCTGCACCCTGGCACCAGGCAGGCAACACACCATGCGAGACTCCCCCGGCTTGCATAGGATACTATCTGTTCCCCCTAATTATAGAATCCCCTATAACAGCTACTTGTCTTTATACCCCCCCCCCCCCCCCCCCCCCCCCAATGGTCTTCTGCACCATGGTGCTGTGGTCAGCTGGCTCATCCTGTCCAGAGCCCTTTTCCTCATCCGTATAGGGAGCAAGAATCTCATACCTGTTGGACAAGATCAATGGCTGAGGCTCCTGCACTCCTGAACTCAAGTTCCCCCCTACCTCACTTACAGTCACACTCTGTCCTGATCACTAACTGAATGTGAATTACTTAATCTCCCAGAAACAAAGTGTCCAGGTAACTCTTCCCCCTCCCGGATGTGCCGCACTGTTTGAAGTTCAGATTCCAGATCATCAACTCTAGGCGGAGTTCTTCCAGCAACCAACACTTGCAGTAGATGTGGTCACTGCCATTCACAATGGGATTAGCCAGCTCCCACATCATACAGCTTCAGCACATCTCCTGCCCAGCCATCTCTGCTTGTGGGGGGAGGTACACAACACGTATAGAACATAGAAGGATACAGCGCAGTACAGGCCCTTCGGCCCTCGATGTTGCGCCGACCGAATCCTACCTAACCTATACTAGCCCAATAACTTCCAAATGCCTATCCAATGCCCGCTTAAATGACCATAAAGGAGGAGAGTTCACCACTGATACGGGCAGGGCATTCCATGAACTCTCAACCCGCTGTGTGAAGAATCTACCCCTAACATCTGTCCTATACCTACCACCCCTTAATTTAAAGCTATGTCCCCTAGTAACACCTGACTCCATTAGCGGTAAGAGGTTCTTAGTATCTACCCTATCTAAACCCCTAATCATCTTATACACTTCTATCAGATCTCCCCTAAACCTTCTCTTCTCCAATGAGAACAGCCCCAAGTGCCTCAGCCTTTCCTCATAAGATTTTCCTACCATTCCAGGCAACATCCTGGTAAACCTCCTCTGCACTCGTTCTAAAGCTTCCACATCCTTCCTATAGTATGGCGACCAAAACTGCACACAATACTCCAGATGAGGCCTCACCAGAGTCTTATACAACTGCAACATGACCTCAGGACTCCGGAACTCAATTCCTCTGCCAATAAAGCCCAGTACACCATATGCCTTCCTCACAGCACTATTTACCTGGGTGGCAACTTTCAGAGATCTGTGTACATAGACACCAAGATCCCTCTGCTCATCCACACTAACAAGTAGCCTACCATTAGCCCAGTAATCCATCATCTTGTTATTCCTACCAAAGTGAACGACTTCGCACTTAGCTACATTGAATTCCATTTGCCACATTTCCGCCCAGCTCTGCAACTTATCTATATCCCGCTGTAACCTACCACTTCCTTCCTCACTATCCACAACTCCACCGACTTTTGTGTCATCCGCAAACTTGCTTACCCAGCTTTCAAGTCCTTCCTCTAGATCATTTATAAAGATAACAAAAAGCGATGGTCCCAAAACAGATCCTTGTGGTACACCGCTAGTAACTGCGCTCCAAGATGAACATAATCCATCAACTACTACCCTCTGTCTCCTTCCAGCCAGCCAATTCCTAATCCAAACCTCTAGTGTATCCTCAATGCCATACCTCCGAAGTTTTAGCATTAGCCTACCATGGGGAACCTTATCAAACGCCTTACTAAAATCCATATACACAACATCTACTGCTTTACCCTCATCCACTTCCTTAGTCACCTTCTCAAAGAACTCAATAAGGTTTGTGAGGCACGACCTGCCCTTCACAAAACCATGCTGGCTATCCCTGATCACGTTATTCCTACCCAGATGTTCATAAATCTTATCCCTTACCATTCTCTCTAAGAGTCTTATAGTGTCTCTGGTTCAGCCATTGCCCAGATATATTACCAGCAGTCCCCTGGTCGTCGCTCCCGCTCTTCCTACTTATTAACTCGATTAGAGGAGGAGGGCAGGTGGGAGACACTACAGTAGTAGAGTCTCTGGTTTAGCCACGTTGCTGATATATATGCTTTCCTTCCTGGCTGCCCTTCCGGTCCACGCCACTTCCTCCGCTGCTCCCGCTCCTTCGCTGCTGCTCGCACTTAAAAATCTACATTCAGGACCTTAGTCTCAGAATCAACTATCAATTCTATCATATGATGATCACTATTTCCCAAGGGCCTTCACACAGCCAGATTACCAATTATTGCTTTCTCATTACACAATACTCAGTCTCAGATGGTCTGTCCTCTAACTGGTTCGTCAATGCACTTACCCAGAAAACCAACTCATACACACTCCAGGATATCTAATCTACATTAAAGTAATCCACAATTACAGCT
Organism: Hemiscyllium ocellatum; assembly: GCF_020745735.1. Lineage (NCBI taxonomy): Eukaryota > Metazoa > Chordata > Chondrichthyes > Orectolobiformes > Hemiscylliidae > Hemiscyllium > Hemiscyllium ocellatum. Next base: position 10,357,412 of record NC_083424.1, read on the forward strand.
GTACCTTTTATTGCTTGCAGGTCTAATTTCATGTTTAATGCCTTCCCCAACATTACCACTACAGTTTAGTGGTCCATATACAATACCCCCTATTGTTTTCTGCCCTTTGGTGCTTCTAAACTCAATGAATTCAGATTCCATTTCACCAGAGGTGGTAATCTCCCTCACTATTGTGTTAAGCTCCTCTTTAATAAGCAATACTACCAAACTTCCTTCAGTTTTTTTCTATCCTTCCTAAAAAACTGAATACTTCTGGGTGATCCCTGGTCACCCTGCAGCCATATCGCCATAATCCCACTAGACTGTATTCATTTATATCTATTCCTGTGACTAATTTATTCACTTCATTGCAAATGCTCTATGCATTAAGACACAGAGTCTTAATTGTTGCTTTAATCTTTTTCGTCCTGTTCATATTATTTTACACTACAGTTTGAAATTTTGCACAAGTTTTCTTCTTTTTGATACGCCTTTTGTTTTGCCCTTGTTTCTTTCTCTGTCTTCCCGCATAGGTTCCCAACTTATGAGTCTTTGCTTATAATATAAACCCCCCCCCCCCCCCCACAACGTGCCAGGAACCATCGTGTTGAACCTTATCTGACCGGACTCTGAGTCATAAGCATGAAAACACACACCCTTTGGTTCAATTCATTCACGTGGATCAAATACCTCCATTTAATCTAGTCCCGTTTGCCAGCATTTGGCCAATGTCCATCTAAACCTTTCCTGTTCATATACCCATCCAGATGCCTTTTAGATGTTGTAATTGTACCCACCTCCACCATTTTCTGTAGCCGTTTGTTCCATACAGATACCGCATTCTGTGAAAAAGTTACATCTCAGGTACTACTAAAATCTTTCCCCTTTTATCTTAAACCTATGTTCTCTGGTCTTTGACTGTCCCACCCTAGTAAAAAGACTGGATGTTCACCTTATACATGCCCCTCGTGATTTTATAAACCTCTGTAAGGTCGCCCTTTTGGTCTCTGATAGTCCAGCGGAAAAAAATCTCCAGCCTGTCCTGATCATGCAAACCCTCCAGTACATCATCGTAAATCTTTTCCACACCCTTTCGAGTTTAACAGCATCTTTCCTATAAAAGGACAACTAGAATTGTACTCTATATTTTAAATGTGGTCTCACCAATGTTCCTGTACAGCTGCAATGTAACACCCCAGTGCACTGACCAGTGAAGGCAAATGTGCTAAATGCTGCCTTCACCATGCTGTCAACTTGGAACTCCACTGTCAAAGAACTACACACCTGCACCCCCAGGTCTCTTTGTTTGACAACATTCCCCAGGGACCTGCCATTAACTGTATACGTCTTGCCCTGGTTTGCCTTATCAAAATACAACAAATTAAGCCACTCCTCAGCCTATTGGCCTATCTGATCAAGGTCTCTTGTACTCAAAGGTAATCTGCTTCACTGTCTGCCACGCCACATGTTTGTGTTATCTGCAAACTTGCTAACCATACTGCTTTATATTTACATCCAAATCATTTATATAAAACTTCAGTGAAACGATGTTCCCTAAATAAGGGAAACAAAACTGCTTTTGGTATTCCAGATGTGGTCTCAGCACATTGTGCAGTTGCAGTAACTCCTTCCTGCTCTGATATTCCAATCCTTTGAAATAAGGGCCAGCATTCCATTAGCTACCTTGATTAACTGCTTTTTGTGCTTGTTTTCTATGTTTCGTGCACAAGCATCCTCCAACTGTCTTGGTATTGCAGCTTTTTGTTGTTTTTCTCCATTTAAATAATACTCACGTACTTCCTTCCAACTTTACAATTGCCCACTTATGAACCTATCAATATCTCTCAGCAAACTGTTTGTTTGAATCTCTCTATTTGCCCTTCTAACTATTTTTATTTGATCTGCAAATTTGGCTATAGTATGTTGCCTTCTTTCCTTCAAGTGATTAATATATTTTGTAAATAGTGGCAGTGCCAGCACTGATCCCTGTGGAACCTAGCTAGTTACAGGTTGCCAACCTGATCCCTTATCCCCACTTGCTGTTTTCCATCAATTATTCTCCATCCATGTTAGTGTACTCCTCCAACATCATGGGCTCTTATGATTTAACCTTTTTGTGTGGTATCTTGTTAAACACCCTAGTCACATTAAATCGGTAACGTTTGTTAACCCAGCTCATAACATGTTTCTTCTACTTGGGATTGGCGTTCTGAAGAACTGTATCTGTTCATTGAAAGCAGATTAAAACAGTATGTTGAAATTATTCTGTAATTCTGATGAAACTGCAGCTTTAAAATCTTACTCTTCCTTCAAAAATTCGTTTCAGTTTCAGGAGAGGGCTAAAAGGAAATGAAGAGGAGGGGGGGTGAATACTGTTAAAGTACCTCAGAATTTTAGAAACCATTGTTGAACATATTCTGAATATTTCAACCCAAAAACAGGCTGAATATTGCTCAACTTCAATGCTTTGTTGTATTCAAAACTTCAATGATAGAAAAAGCCAGGCTTACGAGGACTTCTTGATTGTTACTTTTCTTGTAAAGGGGTACAGCTGTCATATCTTGACAGAGCTCCACTGTTGTTGTTGTTGCCTTACAAGCTTGCAACCTTGAAATTTCAAGTTGGGGCCTCATTTGGAGTTGTGACCTCCACTTCGGTAAACCCGAGTGTACGCACATCAACCAAGTTGCATTTAAGCCTCCTACTGCTTTACTTTTCTAACCCTGTCAGACTATACTTTGATTTTTTTTTCTGTCATTATCTAACTTTTACTTAAGGGGGTGTACACTATGTGTGTCAACTGTTTCATGTGATAGTGAATGCTATGTTCTCATTGTCTGAGCAAATAACTTTGTCCTGAATCTTTTATTGGATTTACCGCTGACTACCTTGCATTTAGAGCCCCTAGTTTTGGATTTCTTCAAATGAAAACATCTTAAAAATCTTGATCAATTCACTCCACAGACTTCTTGTCAAAAGAGTTATAACTTTCAGTTTTGATATCCTGGTAAATCTTATTGCTTTTTTTTCTGGTGTTTTGGTAATTTTTTGTAATATAGAAATTAGAACTGTTCAGTGTTCTAATGATCAAAGTTTCTTTACAACTTTCTCACTTTTGTTCTAAGGGAAGAGAATTACATAAACCCAGTGCTTTAACTTTAACTTTTTTTTATAATCATGTTAATTTGCATTGTTATTTAAATTTCTTTAATGCGTACCTATTAATTGTGGTCCATGGGGGTTTATCAACTCAGCTGGCTAACAGTTGGTCTGCAATGCAGAATAAAATCAACAGTGTGGATTCCATTCCCGTGCTGGCTGATGCTACCATGAAAGTCCCACCTTCTCAACCTCACCCCTTGCCATGGGACATGGTGACCATAAGGTTAAACCACCACCAGTCATCTCTCTCTAATGAGAGAACTGTTCTGTGGTCCAGTAAGACGATGGCAACTTTCCTTATCTGTTCCATCCAGGCACATTTTTCATGGAGTATGTGGCCCTGTCCATCCTTTTTTAGATGCACCACCTCACTCTTGTTTGTATTTAAACTCAATTGTTATTTACTTAACCATAATCGGAGTGTGCTTGCTCTTGTGATAATGCTGCCCCTTTAATCAGGTAATGTTGTGGTTTGTTTTCGGCGTTGGGGGTGGGTTGTAAAGGCAGTGGTGTTGAAATGGCTGACAAGCTGTCTTTAGTCAACAATCTGAGGAGGCCTTTAGGTTTTTTAAAACAGTTGTACAATGAAAGGGGAGTGGTCACTTCTCCCAGTTTAGGTTTTTTTCCTAGTTTGGTTTAGTTTTAGCAGGCAGTCAAAAAACAGGGGAATTAGAGAAGCAGCTACAGTGAAAAGAAGTTCCATACTTCAACAGATGTTTCTTGCCTGACTTCTCTCTCTCAAAATGCTCCTGCTTGTAAGGGGTGGTTTATGGGATGTTGCAGGGATTGGAACAGTTTTAAGTTGTGAGATCAAGTCGGTTGGGTTATCAAATAAGTTAAGTTGTTCTAAATTCTGTTTTTTCTGTTGTTCATGTTTCGCCCGTAATGTTTAAATAAATTGTTTTGTTGGAAACTGACCAGCTGCTTCACTTCTGGAATTTCCGCTTTACGTCTACTTTTGAAAGAAAGAAAAAGTTAGGGTCTGGGCTACCTTAAAATGTTTTGAGGGGATCATTACATTAACATAAACTGAAACATTAAACTGGTATATCAAATATTAGGAATAAGCTAAGAAAGTAGTATTAGAAAAATTAGGGGTCAGAGAATGTCAGGAATGGCCAGACAGAAAAGGCAGAGGGATACAATTTTTAAAAAAAAAAACTAAAAGCTCTATAACTGTGCATAAGCTTCACATTGAGAATACCCTCTGCTGTGTTGTGACACTGTCACTGTGGTAAGTGGGACAGATTTCAAACTGATCTAGCAACTCAAGACTGAGCATCCATGAGGGGCTGTGGGCCATCAACAGCAGTAGAATCATACTGTAAAACAATCTGCAACCTCATAGCCTGGTATATCGCCCATTGAACCATTACCAACAAGCACCAATACATTCCACCCTGACCTTAAATTTACCTGGACCATCTCTGACACCTCCCTCCCCTTCCTGGACCCCTCCATCCCCATTAATGACGACCGACTTGACACTGACATTTTTTACAAACCCACCGACTCCCACAGCTACCTGGATTACATCTCTTCCCATCCTACCTCTTACAAAAATACCATCCCGTATTCCCAATTCCTCCGCCTCCGCCGTATCTGCTCCCAGGAGGACCAGTTTAACCACAACACCAGATGGCCTCCTTCTTTAGAGACTGCAATTTCCCTTCCCATGTGGTTAAAGATGCCCTCCAACGCATCTCGTCCACATCCCGCACCTCCACCCTCAGACCACACCCCTCCAACTGTAGCAAGAACAGAACGCCCCGGGTGCTCACCTTCCACCCTACCAACCTTCGCATAAACCAAATCATCCACTGACATTTCTGCCACCTCCAAAAAGGCCCCACCACCAGGGATATATTTCCCTCCCCACCCCTTTCTGCCTTCTGCAAAGACCGTTCCCTCCGTGACTACCTGGTCAGGTCCACGCCCCCCCCCCCCCCCAAAACCCACCCTCCTATCCTGGCACCTTCCCCTGCCACCGCAGTAACTGCAAAACCTGCGCCCACACATCTCCCTCACCTCCATCCAAGGCCCTATAGGAACCTTCCACATCCATGAAAGTTTTACCTGCACATCCACTAATAACATTTATTGCATCCGTTGCTCCCGATGCGGTCTCCTCTACATTGGGGAGACTGGACGCCTCCTAGCGGAATGCTTTAGGGAACATCTCCGGGACAGTCTCACCAATCAACCACACTGCCCTGTGGCCCAACATTTCAACTCCCCCTTCCACTCTGCCGAGGACATGGAGGTCCTGGACCTCCTTCACCACCGCTCCCTCACCACCAGACGCCTGGAGGAAGAACGCCTCAACTTCCGCCTCGGAACACTTCAACCCCAGGGCATCAATGTGGACTTCAACAGTTTCCTCATTTCCCCTTCCCCCACCTCACCCTAGTTCTACACTTCCAGCTCAGCACTGTCCCCATGACTTGTCCTACCTGCCTATCATCTTTTCCACCTATCCACTCCACCACCCTCCCTGACCTATCATCTTCAGCCCCACCCCCACCCTCCTCTAGCTTATCTCTCCACGCTTCAGGCTCTCTGCCTTTATTCCTGATGAAGGGCTTTTGCCCGAAACGTCGGTTGCTGCCTGAACTGCTGTGCTCTTCCAGCACCACTAATCCAAAAGCCAGGTATTCAACCCTAGTTCAGCCAGGCTAGAAAACAAGACCACAGGTATACTGCTTCAGATGTCTTAAGGCTCTCGTCAAATTTCACGTTTGGAATATTGTGAGCAGTTTTGGGCCCTTTGTCTAAGGAAAGATGTGTTGATGTTGGAGGAGGTCCAGAAGGCGTTTACACGAATGATCCTGAGAATGAAGGGCTTCTTGAAGCTTCGAAGCATTAGGGAGGATCTGATTGAAATTTAAAGAATACAGAGAGGCCTGGCTAGAGTAGACATGGAGATGATGTTTCCACTGGTAGGAGAGACTAGGACATGGTGGCACAGCTTGAGGACGAAGGGACTGAACTGAGATAAGGAATCTCTTCACCCAGAGGATGGTGACTCATTACTACAAAGGGCTGTGGAGGTCAAGTCATTGAGAGTATTTAAGACAGATACTTAGGTTCTTGATTAGTAATGGGGTCAAGGGTTATGGAGAAAGTGGGAGAATGGGTTGAGAAACACATCAGCCATGATCGAATGGTGGTGCAGACTCGATGGGCTGCGGCCTGATTCTTGGTTGTATCCTGTGGTTTTCTGGCCAATGGAGAGTGCAGGAGGGCATGAGAGGAGCAGCACCAGTCGTGTCTAAAATCTGTGTACCTGCTGAAGCTACCAAATTTGAGTGCCAAGCAATGTAAGCAGCAAGTGATAGACAGAGCTATGCAATCCCAAAACTAATGGATCAAATTCACACTCACATCCAGTTCGGAATGGTGGTGGACAAGTAATGAACTCGCTGGAAGAGGGAGCTGCACAAATACTCCCATCCTCCGTGATGAAAGAGCCTAGCAAATCAGTACAAAAGATAAGGTTGAAGCATTTGCAGCCATCTTCAGCTACAAGTGTTGAATGGGTAATTGATCTCTCCTTCCTCCAGTAGTCCCCAGCATCACAGATGCCAATCTTCAACCGGTTTAATTCATTCCATGTGATTTTAAGAAATGGTCAGAAGCAATGGATACTGCAAAGGATATGTACCCTGACAACAGTTATGAAGTCTTGTGATCCAGAATTTGCTGCTACCCTAGCCAAGCTGCTCTGGCATAGTTACAACACTGGCATCTACCCGATAAATTAGAAACTTGGCCCACTATGTCCTGTCCACAAAAGGCTCGACAAATCCAATCTGACCAATTACCACCCATTCAGTCTACTCGATTATCAGTAAAATGTTGGAAAGTGCTATCATCCAGCACCTAGTCAGCAATAACCTACTTGCTGATGCCATTTGGGTTCTGCCAGGGTCATTCAGTGCCTGAGCTCATTACAGCCTTGGCTCAAGCATGAACAAAGATCTGAATTCCAGAGGCAAGATGAGTGTGACAGCCCTTGGTATCATGGCCACTTTTGACTGAGTTTGATATCGAGGAGCCCTAGCAAAATTAGAATCAATGATTTGTCAGGGGGCAAATTCTCTGTCGGCTGGAGTTGTACCTGATACATAGGAAGATCGTCGGAGGTCAGTTAATTCAACTGCAGGAGTTCCTTAGGGTAGTGTCCTAGTTCCAACCCTATTCAGCTGCTTCATAAATGACTTCCTCTTCATCATAAGGTCAGAAGTAGGGATGTTTGCTGATTGCATAATGCTCACCATAATTCACGACTCTTTGGCTACTGAGGCTATCATTGTTTAAATGAAGCAAGATCCGTTCAATATCTGATCTTGAGCAGAAAAGTGAATAGTAATGTTCACGCTACACAAATACTAGGCAATGACCATCGCCAATAAAAGACAATTTAATAACTGTTACTTGACGTTCAATAGTGTTACCATCACCGAGTCTCCTACTTCCAATATCCTTAGAGTTATCATTGTCCAGAACTGGGCTCATCACATGAACACAGTGGCTACAAGAGCAGGTCAGTGGCTTGGAACACAAGGAATAACTCGTGACCTGACTCCCCAGAGCATATCCACCATCTACAAGGCACAAAACGAGTGATGGAATGCTCCCTACTTGCCTGGATGAGTGCAGGTATAACAACACTGAGGAAGCTTGACACCATTCAGGACAAAGCAGCTCACTTGATTGGCATCGCATCCACATGCGCTTGCAAACCCCACCACTGATGTTTAGTGATAGTAGTGTGTTCTATCTACTTGATTTACTGCAGAAATTCACCGAATTTCCATAGCAGCTTTCTAAACAACGATAGTTTCCACTTAGGACAAGGGCAGCAGATACATCGGAACATTACCGCTTGCAAGACCCCTCGAAGCCACTCACCATTCTGAGTTGGAAGTATATTACCGTTCTTTCGTTGTCACTGGGTCAAAATCCTGGAATTGTGGGTCACTCTTCAGCACATAAACTATAGCGGTTCAACATGGCAGCTCACTGTCACCTCAAGGATGACTAGGCATGAGCAACAAATGCGAGCCAGTGACACGCATGTCCCATGAATGGGGTGGGGAGGAAAGCCTGGATGAAGAGTTCTTCCAATGTTTTTGAGATATTTCTTAACAGCATGTTCTGGAACCGACAGATTGGGGTATTGTGTAATGAGACAGATTTTATTCATGACCTCCGTTAAGGTACCCAAAGTAGCAGTGACCACCATGTTCTCGAATTTTTTTGATTCAGTTTGAAAAGGAGATTACTTGAGTGAAGACTATCTTTTCAAACCTAAATATGGGCAACTATCTAGACGTAAAGCTGAGTTAACTGAACTGAACTGGCATGCCAGGCTAGGTGTTAACTCTATCGGGAGACAGTGACAACATTTAAGGGGATGTTTCAGAATATAAATGTGACTGTGTGCGGAAGATATGGAAATGATTGATGAAATGAACCAGTGCTCTGCTCCTGCCTTCATTATAGAGGATACAAAATCACTCCAGTAATAGCTGTAAATCAGGAATGGAAGAGGAATGTAGCAAAAATTACAGTCAAATGTTACTAATCAAACTATGAAACTGCAGATTGACAAATCTGTGGTCCATGTGGATTTCATCCTCATCTTAAGAGGTTGCTAATGAGGTAGTAGATGTATTGGTTTTTTAAAACATTCCTTTTTGTTAAGGAAATCTTACATTTGAGAGGCTCTGCCAGGGTGGATAGAAAGCAGCTCTTCCCCTTAGTGGAAGGGTCACGAGTAGAGGCACATTTAAAAAAAAATACAAGATGAGAGGTTTATAGGAGGTTTAAGAGAAGAATGTTCCACCCAGAGGGTGGTGGAATGCGCAGTCTGAGAGTGTAGATGGGGTGATTGACCTCAATCTTCAACAAGTACTTGGATGAGCACTTATATTCAAAACTATAGGACTAGTGTAGGTGGTATTGTACTTTGTGTTACAGACACAATGGGCTGAAGAGTCTCTTCTGTACTGTGATTCTGTAGTCCATTTATTAAGATACCAATTCAAAGGTTATTATGGAAAATAAAAGCTTATGTGGGGGGTGATGTTTTAACATGGATTAAGATTGGCTGTTTAGCAGAACTAAAGGCTTAAACCAGCCTTTGTCTGAATGGCAGGATGTGACACGTGGAATCCAGCAAGAGTCTATGCTTACAATTTAGATGAGGGGAGCAAAGGTAGTTAAATTCATAGGCGACCCGAAGAAAGGAAGGGAAGTATTCTTAGAAAGTTACAAGGACGTTGCAGATGGATTGAATGAGTGGGTAAATGTCTGGCAATGATGGAGAATGTGAAATTGTTCACTTTAGCAGAAAAACTTTTAAAAGTACAGAGGAACCTCTATTATCCGAACAAGATGGGTGGGCAGTATTTCGTTGGGATAATTGAGTATTCGGTTAATTGATTCACTGCCACTCCCCTGGGGATCAGAGTTTTCTGTTAGGTCCACTTTCCGTTCAGGAGACGAGGCAGCAACACACTATGCAGGTTCCTGACCCCCATTCACCTCCACCTGCCCCGGCCGTACCCCAACACCGTCCAAAACTGCCCTATTGTCTGCCCAAACCCCCACACCCATCCCTCCCCAACTCTGTCCCACACCACTGAACCCGTCTGCCCCCCAAACCTATCCAACACCGTTCTCTCTTTTTTTTTTCCCCCCCCCGTCCCCATCCAATCCTGTCCACCCCACCTACTGTCTGATCTTCCTGTCCATGCCCCTGCCCCCAGTCCATCGCCTCTCGGGGGGGGGGGGGGGGGGTTCGGGGGAGGTGTGATTCTTCAAATAACATACACATGTGGCCACGCGCACACCGTTTTACCTCAGCTTTTTAAACAGGTTTCACCTTTGCCCTATACAGGACAATGTTGGAGATATTATCTGGGGAAGTGGGATTGGGAGAGGTTGGGAGGTCAGTCATTTGGAAGTAGTGCCTGGGCTACAATCTGTGTCCAGGACTGTTCTCGGCAGTGTTTCAGGAAGCAGAGTTCACTTTTAATCATTGTAAACGAAAGGCGCGATCAGTGTTGGAAACAGCTCTTTGATGTAATGTTTCTATCGGGACCTTGAGATCTTCTTCAGATAATCGATATTCAGATAATCAAGGTTCCACTGTATTACTTAAACAGAGAAGGACTGCAGAATTCTGAGGTATAGAGGGATTCAGGTATTTGCATGCATGATCCTAAAAAGTTATGGTGCAGGTACTAGCATGTATTCAAGAAGACTAGTAGGGTGCAACTTTTATTACAGCTGTAACTGAACTTGCATCCACCACTTTACCTGGCAGTTCATTCCACATGAACTACTCTGTAAAATAAAAAAGTTGCACCTCGTACTGTAAATCTTTCTCCTCAAAAATATGCCCGTAAAGGCCTTTGTTATGCCTTATCTACGCCCCTCATGATTTCATAAGCTTCAATAAAGTTAAGCCTCAATCTCCTACGTTCCAGTGGAAAAATGTCCCTGTCTTCCCAGTCTATTTTTATTCTCAAACCCTCAATTCCTGGAAAATCTTTTCTGAGCCCTCTCCAGTTTAATAATATCCTTCCTATGTCAGGCTGACCAGAACTCTGCACAGACTCCAGGTGAGGCTTCACCAATGTCATATACAACCTCACCATCATGTCCCAACCCCTAGATTCAAAGTAATGAAGGCAAGTGTGCTAAACACACTCTTGACCACCACCTTGTGATGTAAATTTCAAAGAGTTTGTACCTGAACCCCTGTTCATTTATACAACTAAGTTTGGTGTCATTTGTAAACTTACTCACCATACCTCCTGTATTCTCATCCAAATCATTTATAGAAATATAAGTGGACCCAATACCGATCCTTGTGGAACACTACTGGTCACAGGCCTCCAGTCTGATAAATGACCACCACCCTCTGTCTCCTACCATAAAGCCAATTTTGTGTCAAAGGCTAGGATTGAAGGAATTACAGAACTTTTGAGGGTTTTAGGGCAGGAAGAGGTTAGAGATTGGAAGTATCGAAACAATGGATGGTTTGTAAACTAGCATGAGATGGTTAAAGTCCTTGAAAAGTTGGACAAAATTGAGGTCAGATTCTGTCTCGATGTGCTTTATTTAATTTGGCAAATGTGTTTACAGTATATTATAGCTTTAAGCACGGACTTTGAGGCCATTCTTTGCAAATGTTGGTTCCTAAATATTTGTAAATCAATCTGAATTGGCAGTATTTAAATGTCAATAAAGTAGCAGCCCCTAGGGAGAATCTGGAATTGTTAAAAAGCAGAATTTTTAATCTTTTAAAGTTTGTATTTATTCATGGAATGTGACTGTCACAGACGAGACCAACATGTTGTTATTAATGATCTCAACCTGCCAGTGTGGTGATGGTGAGCTGGTGCCTTGAATCACTAATCATGAATGCTAGAGCCTGGATGTTGTTTCAAGATATGCCTGCTAGTTGAAACACTATTATAATTTTCAAATCCACAATATTTAATAGTTTTTAAACGCTAAACTTTGATTTTTATTTTGTTTTGATTTCAGTTATCCAGTCACTCATTGCACTTGTGAATGACCCACAGCCTGAGCATCCCCTAAGAGCTGACCTAGCTGAAGAATACTCTAAGGACCGTAAAAAATTCTTTAAGAATGCTGAAGAGTTTACAAAGAAATATGGAGAAAAGCGGCCAGTGGACTAAGACTTGTCATGCTGCCTTTCTGATTCCAGATTCTGGGCAGTACATTTGAAACACACCATCCAGCAGGACTCTGATGAACACATACAAGTATCACCTTTGGTGTTTACTTGTGGCTGTTACTAACTTTCTACAGTTTTCATATAATCAGAAGTGGTTTAGGTAATGACTGTTCAGATGGGATTAAAACTTTAAATAAGACAGTCTAGTTCTGCTTTCTAGTTTAAAAACACAAAATCACTGCTTTAATAAACAATTTTTCTCTCACAACTCCATGAGTTCCTTTAACAGATGGTATTCTACCCTTGAGCTCAACAAGTAGGTTGCATTTTTTTTTGTCTTCAGCCTGCCCTTTTTTTTTCTCATTTTTATAAAGTTATTTTTCAAACTGACGTCTTAGTGAAAACAGCAACATCTAGAAGGAGATTGAATATTGAAGCAATTTGTTTACTTTCTCTTAATGTTGCACTGTTTTGTGGGAAACCTGGTTGCAAATACACTTGGCCTGCAATGTGCTTAGAACATTGGAAGGGGAAAGATGCTCTGTTGCTGGAGAGAAAAAAAAGCAGCTTGTTCCCATGTAACTTAGCTTGTGTTACTCTACATTGATGTTGACAAAATAGGAAGCCCATGGATTTGCATATGATTAAATGTTGCAAACGGGATTAATTTTCTAAAGTTTTTTTCTAGTGTTCCTTCTTCTTTACCTCTGAATGAAATGATTTGTTGAGGATACATGCTGATTACATTCTGTCAGGCTGTATGGTCCTAAATGCTCACCTTATTACATCACTCTTTACACACCTCGAGTTTCACACTCGTGCACATTTTAAGGTAAATGCAAAGCAAGGAATTTCAAAATGGGAATTGACTGCCACATTTTAAGTGCAACAAGTTTGTCTGGAGCTGTTTATGGGTTGGGTGGTCTGTTTTAATTGTAAAGGAATTCAAAATTAGCAATAGGAATTTAAGATTAATGAAGTGATTGCATGAACAGATCAATACACCTGCATTCGTCTCCTGGCTACTGTTGAGAGCTTTTGTGTTGTGATCGACATTTGTTCTTTCTCCACTTATGATTTATTTTACTAATTTAATTTAATGTGATTCAGAAACTCCCTGCACTCCTGTGGAATCGATCCTGCGCATTCTGCTTCTCTAGTTTAGATATAGTGGTTACTTCATAATAGCATTCATAGAAATGGTTGGATTTTTTAAAAATCTAGAATCCAGCTTGGCTAATTTATGGAAGAAGTTGAGCCACACCAACATGCTGCTTTTGTGCAAATTTGCATTGGCTGATCCAGTCTCTGAAAAGTGTTCACGTTTTGCTCATTCAGTGCGGAGCGAAAAAGAAGTAACTGACATCAGCGCTTTGTTACACGAGTAAAGATCTGAGATGTTTAATTTCAAGACACTGTCACACTTAAATATGGTCAATCACTTTTAAATTAGGAATTGGAATTAGTTGAAGATGTCTGCTTGACAAATCTTTGACTAGTAAATTGACTACTGTCAAAACTACTGGTGTAATGTCTAATTAGAGCAATGTTGTCCAAAGAAAGTCATGTGCTAATTATCCTGATTTTTTTTTCTTATCCCTATTTCCATGTTTTAATATAGGAAGGAAAATAAATTTAGAATGAAATTTGAGCATTAAAATAAAAGTATATGGAAGAATATTTACACTGCTAAATAAGAGTTGGTTGAGGTTGGTCAAAATACAGATTCTGGGCTATGTTTTTAAGTGGATTATTAGCTCTGAAATTGTATCCTATTTTGACTCGTGTACATTTTACCACTGTTTAATCTACAGTACTATCTGTAAAACGGAAACAACTACCCTTTAAGCCTAAGTACCAATATCATTTTTTTAAGCAGTCAACATTAAATTTAGTCTGAATAAAGCTTAATTGTCTCAATTGGGTTTGTAAAAAAAAATTGTGAATGATGCTGGATTTGACAAACTTCCAAGCATTTTGGGATTCAAATAAAACTTCATGCAGTGTATTACTGGACATCTGAGCACTTTCTCTCTTTTCTCATCTTTTCCCAACCCTGACCTGACAACTTTATTCAACCCTGTATAATAGGTCAATCATCTTACAAGGAACGAATGTCATCAAGGTAATCCTGTTTAGATTTTGGTTTAAGCTGACCAAGTTCAATATAAAACAAGCAAGGCTGTGTGCTTGGGATTGTCTCTAAAGTAAAAGGTTTGTGCAAACATTTATCATGCGCTTCTGAACCAGATCAACTTGTCTCCTCCAAAACATTGTTTAATCCAGATCATGTGCATCGCCATCTATACGTGAAGTGGACTACTGACAAAAGAGCACATAAATATGCTTCAAAGCTATTGGAATTATTAAAAATGTTTTTGAAATGATGGGAGTTAGTTTGAAATTTAACTTTCTCTGTTCTTCTGTAGATGAAATGAACAAGTTATGACCCATCTATTAAATTGACAAAATGCATACATTTCGGATGTTTTCTTTTTTGGATTTCTATTGAGCAACAATTTAGGAAATCAATTTATGCCAAGTGCAAACTTGACTGGGATGATTTTGGCAACATTCTCACTTTGAACCGGACTCAAACTTTGTGTTAGGACATTGCTCAGTATCCATGATCGCATTCTAGAAGACAGTTAAAGAACAAATAGTGGTATTACTATGCAGTATTAGAGGTACTTTAGAAAGATTGGGGTAACACCTTTCAAACTTACGGATAATTCTCAAATCTGGCTGATATCGCTTTAAATGAGCTTTCCCTACCAAATCTTTCTCTCAAAAATAAATTGTTTTCAACTGTTGGGAACATACTGTCCACATGTAAATCTCCATCTTCACAGAAATGTCTTCTGAGTCAGAAGAATGCTGTAACAAGGTAGTAACCAAACAATTTTAAAGAATATCCCTGCTTGAATCTTGATTTAAAACTGCCTTTCTTCATTCAGTAACTGAAGTATAAATAGAGCCATAAATAATTGCTAAGACACAAATTAAGCCAACAAGTCATGACAATGTGGCAAGTATATCTTGTGGCTAAATCTTAACTGATTTTCAACATAATTTTAATAAGTGCTAGTTCAATTTGCTTCCCATTTCAAATAGATTAGGTTTCTTTTTCATGTGAAAGCCTTCCACTAGTAACATTTCTGCCCTCTTTTGTAAACTATGACTTGATTTGACTTTCACAATTGGCAGGCCACCATTTTAATGAAGTACTGAATCTTATAGACCCAGGTCAATTTCTGGTTCATTGTGAGATAACCTCTCAGATGATTAATTGCAGGCCTCAGTACCCCTCCATTAAAGAGGAGGCAGCAAGTCCTGGCCATGATTTCTGACTAGCAACTCCTGCAGAAAGTTGTGGTTATTTGGATGTTGAGTGAGAAACCATAGCCTGTCGTGCTTTGGTGAAACTGTCTGCATGTGACAAAATACCAAGGAGGGGAGAATATTTACAAACACAACGTTTTATCTTGTTAAATTTCCAAAGATGTTCTTTTTTGTATACGTGGCTGATTAAAAGCCACAATTCATAGTAATGATTCTGTGGGTAGACTGCTTACCAATATTGTTGCTAAATCTGTCGATACTACTTTAGCTTTTGTATTCTATTATATAACCTTGCACTATTTACATATAAAAGCAGCATTTTGAAATTCTCTAAAGTACTACTTTGCCACATGATTATCAAAGTACCAATTTAGTTGCAGTATCTTACAGGGCCATTTGATAGTACCTTTACAATTAACTAAATAATCATGCAAACTTGCATATCAAAGAATAAGCAGATCTGAACTAAAAGCAGAGCATATTAAAGATTATTGTGTAACAATGGTGTATTCTCCTTTTAAAAATGACAATGAAATATGTTAGCATGCAAATTGGCAGCATTAGTAAAATTTGAATCGGTTAAAATGACCTGCTATGATCTCCATGCTGAGCAGGACATTGAATATTGTTTGGTACTTGGGCTGATACAAGTTTGCTTATTTTTGTTTGTAAGTATTACTTAAAATTTTAAAAATAATTATTTGTGCAGCCTTATGTGGCTGACATGTACAAAGACTATACTACTAGAGGAGAAAAAACTCTCTGTGCAGGGGGTTCATGAAATGGCAGAAACAGTTGCAAATGCATTTGAGGAAACCATAGACAGAAAAACAAATGCATAATCTAAGTAATGCTGCTCATAGTGTAAACGTTTCTGATCTATTTTGGTCATGTACTTTCTAGTTTGCAAATATTAATGCCACAAGTTAGATGAGTGTCTTATAAGAACCAAAATATTAAATTTTATTTGACAATTCTATCAAGATTCATTTGAATGTTCTGTTACATTATACAATATATTGTCTTGTATTCACTTCAAAAGTCAGTCAAATCAATACCTTTTTAAAAAGCCGTATCCTTGAGTACACCAATCAGCAGCCTTCTAAACCCAAGATACTCTCCTATCCAGTTCACAGTTGTGAAATAACCTCATGGTCAGCATTGAGTAGTGTTTTAGGCATTTAAGGGTGCAGTTATCCTGTATTAGGACCCTCCAATTCATAAACCTTGCCAATAACTCTGCAATGGATAACTGCATCGCAAAATTAAAGACTTACTCCAGCACACATACGTGCTGTAATTGAGGTATTCAAGAAGGCATTCGATAATTTAGATAGAGATGACATTCGGGGGGGGGGGGGGAAAGGCAGGAAATTGGCAGTAGGGAACTGAACTTGTGCAGGCATGCAGGTATAGCCTCCTGTGCCACAGCAATTCTGTGATTCTATAAAAACTTGTTCAGTTTAAGTGACCATTTTTTTTTATTTATAACCGAGCATTTCATGACCAAACACTGATTTTAATTATTGATCAATGATGTCTCCCATGTTTTATGAAATTTCAAGTTATTGCACATTGTTTTGTAATTCTGTACATCAGTACTTGTTTATAGAAGAATAGTTTAATGCTTTTTAAAATATAAACTCTTTGAGGCATTAATTTTATCAAAATTGGTTGCCTTGTTACTTCATTTGTTTTGATGCTGTAGATAGCAAACTGAAATATTTGGAACACCGCACTGAACCTAATTTCAATTTCCTTGAATACACAGGATAAATTCAACTGATGATTTAAATTTTTAAGAATTAGCATTGACATCTGTTCTGAGTGGAACTAGAAATAACCAAAGGGGCTTTTTTTACTGTAATTAAATTCGAACTCTATTAAGCATTATGCATTTTTCTGTATGACCAGTGAAATATTGGATAATTTAGTTTCACTTCTTTAACCATGTCTTTTTTCTGTGATCCCATGGCATTTAATTTGCAAGGATTTCTGGGACTGCCATTCTCTAGTCCCTGAAAGCCTCAAATCTGTGTTCGTTCCCCTCCCTCTGAATTATTTTCTCAGCTCCTATTTCCTTTATGTCTTTGAATGAGCACAGTTGTATGTTTTTGTCCTCATAATATTTTAGTAGTTTTGACTCCTTGAGGGTTTGCAGTTCAAGAAATCGATCTGCAGACATTGAAAATTCATCGGGCCCTTCACCACATCCGCCCTCCTCAGGAAAGCTGGGATAACCAGGATGCACCATTAGTTCCATTGTCAATATTGCATCATTCTGTAGAGCTCGGAATCTTTTCCCACAGGAGATGTCTGTCCTTGTGGCAATGGCGTTTTCAATGACTTGCTGGATATTTGATACTGACATATTTTTCCCCATTGTTGTTAGGCCAATATAGATATCAGTCCACCTGTTAAGAGTACAAAAAAATTAAGCCAGCCAGCCATTTGTGATAAATGTAACTTCTTTTTGTAAACATGACAAATTATAAATTTTTGAGATAGATGTAGCTTACAGCCAAAAACGTGTTTTGCAAACTGATCTCTCATTTGGCTACTGAAGAAACTGACAGTATTATAAAGTATTTATTGCAGTGAAACAGATAATTTAACAAGGAGGTTCATGCTAGTGCTTGTAGACTATTAAAATCATGTGTGGTTGCAACCGAAGTCTATTTCCTAACCCTTAATACTGTGATTTCGCAAAAATCCTTGCGTCCAGGTATCATTCTAATAACTCTACAGTATTCTAGGGGCTGTGCATAGTGGTCATGTCCTTGGCTCTGAGTAAGGAGTCCTTAGTTCAAGTCCCACTTACTCCACAGTGTGTCATAACATGAAATTGTGAGTATGCCACATTTCGCCAGGAGGGGTTCAGTTTCAAATATTTTTTTAAAAATGCCTCTGTATTTTTGCTTTTTCAACAGGAATCTTTTCCAGGAATTTGAGTAAATCAGTAAGCCAGAAGTTTGTAGTTTTTCCGGTATTAATGATCCTTCTAGAGCGGAGGACATAATCCCTAAAGTTTGTACTAGACATTAACATCACAACTGGCCAATCCTTCCAAGATAAGGGATACTGTTTTTGGGCCAGGATGGAATGGACATTACTTCCCCTGGAACTAATGAGCTTCTGTTGCCTAGTTAGTATGAGGAGACAGTTGTGAGCATCAGAAATCATAGTATTTTTAGGTCATTCTGCAGCATAAAGATGTCAAGCAGTTTTGTTTGCAACACTAAGTCCAAAAACCTGCTTCTTGATGAATGTTTTGTACTGTGGAATATTTAATAATTATACCTGACACACTTAAATCGGCGAAACTGAGTACTGGAGATCAGAGTCTAGATTAGAGCGGTGATGGAAAAACACAGCAGGCCAGGCAGCATCCGAGAAGCAGGAAAATCAACATTTTGGGCAAAAGCCCTTCATCAAGAATGAAGGCAAGGAGCCTCCAGGGACACCCTTAATCTCCTGACACCCTTAAATGCTGAGTGGAGAACTTAAAGTTAAATAGTTTTAATTTTGCACAATACTGGTTGTTCTATAACATGAATCGTCAACATGATTTGGCTGTAATATGATTGGGGAATGATGATTTTAAAACGCAAACTCCCATTGGCTATTGCACAATTCCGTACCTGGCACTGGGTGTTGCAGTGTGTGGAGGATTGGACACTCTGTTGACATCAGGTGGTCAGCTGGCTGTGGTGAAGTGCTTTGCGAAAGGTACAGTGCTGTACTCAGTCATTTTAGATCCTCTTTTTTTTTGCAAATCTTGCTGTGTTTTCCATGTCTTTCTTCCCATAAAACAAAGCCCTATCAATTTACGAGAACTTAAGGAAAAAAGCTGAAAATCTGGCAGATGTGCCTGCCTTCAGTGCTAGTAGTGACTGGTTTGCTGGGTTTAAGAACAACTATGCTTTTCATAAAGTGAAGCTATGTGGCGAAGCTGCCAGTGCAGACCAGGAGGAACGTGTGCTGTCATTTCCACCCATGGTGAAAAAATTGTTTGAGGAAGGCAGCTACACCTTACATCAAATCTTCAGTTTGAAGAAGACAGGTTTATACTGGAAGTGAGTGCCATCCAGAGCCCACACGTTCAACAATGAAGCGCACACTCCAGGTTTTAAGGTTACAAAGAATCACATGACTGTTGGGTGCCAATGCTAGTGTGACTTAAAGCTTAAGCCTGTGTTGGTGGACCATGCTGCCAAGCCACGAGCCTTGAAAAAGATTCCCTTAAGTTCACTCTACGTGTCTTTGTCAAGCAGAAGAGGTTGGATGACAGGGCAGATTTTTTTCCTGACCTTTATTGTTGATGTTTGAGGATGTTTTTAAAATTTATTGCAGGAGGAAAAAAAAATTGACTTCAAGATTCTCCTCATTCTGGACAATGCCCCACGCCATCCTCAAACCATTGGTGAGCTTTCTGAAAACATCAAAGTGCTATTTCTACCTTTGAACACACTCTCTCATTCAGCCCATGGGTGTCATAACAACTTTTAAAGTTTATTATTTAAGGTACACATTCAGGAAGCTGATCACAGCTACTGAGGGAGATAATGAGAACAGTGTTCTTTAATTTTGGAAGATCTTTAACATTAAGAATGCTATGACATCGTTGTGGAGGCCTGTGGTGATGTCAGTCAGGACTGCTTGCATACAATTTGGCGAAAGCTTCCAGATTTTTCGTGACTTAAAGGCATTGAATTGTCAAAAGAACTTATAAGCAATAAAGAACATTGTGTTGCTCTTGCAAAGCAAGTTGGATTTGAAGTGGAGACTGAGGACGTTGAGGAGCTGCTCGAGTCCCATTGTGAAGACCTCTCCAGAGCTGATCTACAGCAACTTGCTGCAGAGGAGATTGAAGCTCGAGATGAAGATGAAGTCGTTCAGGAAGCAGCAACACAAGAACTTTCTACTTCCCTTTTGTTTTCTATTCTGAGGGAAGTTGAGAAGCAGTTGCAGCTTAGACGACAGCTACAATGCAGAACACAGCAGGATAGCAGTTTGCGGCATAAATATTGATCTAACATCCTATGAACAGCTTCTTCATGAAAGAAGAAAGATGGCAAAGCAGCAAAAACTAGATTCTTGAAAATTGGTTGAAAGAAAGTAACAGAGGATTTTTCATTGTAACCCTGCACCAAGAACTGCACCTGAATGTAAAGATGATCCTGATGATGACCCTCAACCCCTGTCTTAGTACATCACTTACTCAGCAAACTTAGAAACCCCTTCAAGGTGTTAAAATCATATTTTAATGAAATAATAAATTTAACATTTACTTAGACTGTGCTATCAATTGTGTTAAGCTAACTACTACTTTAGTTTCAATTTTTACTGATATTATTAGCGGTTCGCCCCAGCCCTGTTTTTTGCATAGGTCCCGTGATTTCTATTGCTCAATTTTCAATAATTGAAGGCTGCAACTACTATGGTATAGCAGAACAGACTGTACTAGAAATTATGTTTGAGGTTGTCAGAAAATATGATTATATCTAGGAAGTGCTTGGTTTAAGATGTAAGCTGATATCCTTGAACCTGTACTCTTGGAATACTGTTTCAGAGTCAGCATTTTCTGATGCGGGGTATCTGCTTAAAAAGCATTGTGTTCCTTTTTAAATGGAATTCCAATATGTAGAGTTGTCAGTGTTCTCATGAATCAAGTTACAAAATGGTTGTATGTAGGTACAACATGTAATTAAGAAGATTAGCCCTTTATTACAAGATGAAATGAACATAGAAGTAAGTTCAGTTATGTAGGGCACTGGAGAGACCACCTCTCAAATATTGTGCAGTTTAGATCTGTTTTAAGGATGGATGTAAATACGGTGGAGGCAGTTCAAAGGACATTTACTAGATTTATATCTGGAAAAGATGGGTTGGCTGGTGATAAGTTGGACGGGCTGTGTTTGTTTTCTACTGCAGCTGAGTGAGCAGTGACGGGATTGAAGAGTACTGGATCCTGAATGGTCCTGACAAGTGGATGTGGAAAATATCTCCTCAACCATTGCCACCCTAGAGTTTGCAACTTGAGACCATAAACTCCAATTTGGGAAGCCTGTGGATAGGCGGTGGGAGATGTTTGGCCACAGAATATGAGCCATGCTATCAAGGTAAGGGGCTAATCCATGAGAACTTGATGGGAGAAATTTATTTTTTAAAATAATTCTGATTATTTTGAATTTTTCTTGCTGGAAGCAAAAGTGACACAAGAGCTTCTTAAAATGAAAACAGGCCCTTTTTTATGGTGCAGAAAACAATCAACAAGACAGTTCAAACTAGAATTGGACCATGATGTTGCCTATACTAGAGACCTTTGGAGTTATGAAGAGATTGGATTAACTGGGGTTGTTTTTCCTTGGTGTTGGGAATACTGAGGGGGACACAATGAAGATGTGTAAAGCTTTGAGAGGCATAAATAGGATAGACAGTAAGGAACGCTTCCGCTTAACGGAGTGATCAGTGACTGAGGGAGCAGAGACTTAAGGTAAGGCGTAGGAGGTTAGAAGAGATTAGGATTTTTTTTCACCCAGAGAGCGGTAGGAAATCTGGAACATTGCCTATAATCATTGTATGGGCAGAAACCCTCCTAACATTTAGAAGTATTTTCAGTGAGCTGCCAGAGGAAGTGAATGAAGTGAGTATAATTACAATATGTAAGAGAGATTTGTAGAGGTACATGGGTAGGAAAGGGATATGGGGCTAAATTCAGGCAAGTAGGACTAGTTCAGTTTAGGAAACTTGATCAACATAGATGAGTTGGGCTGAAATGTCTGTTTCTATGCTGTAACACTCTGCACGTGTGCTGCCAAGGCGCACAAGGTAATGGGCCAAGTACTGTCAAATAAGACGTAGGAGTGGAAGGAAGGCCATTCGGCCCATCGAGTCCACTCCACCATTCAATCATGGCTGATGGGCATTTCAACTCCACTTACCCCCATTCTCCCCATAGCCCTTAATTCCTTGTGACATCAAGAATTTATCAATCTCTGCCTTGAAGACATTTAACGTCCCAGCCTCCACTGCACTCTGCGGCAATGAATTCCACAGGCCCATCACTCTCTGGCTGAAGAAATGTCTCCGCATTTCTGTTCTGAATTTACCCCCTCTAATCCTCAGGAGACAGGTCCTAGTCTCCTCACCTAATGGAAACAATTTCCTAGCATTCACCCTTTCCAAGCCATGTATTATCTTGTAAGTTTCTATTAGATCTCTCCTTAATCTTCTAAACTCCAATGAATACAATCCCAGGATCCTCAGCCGTTCCTCGTATGTTAGACCTACCATTCCAGGAATCATCCGTGTGAATCTCTCCTGGACACGCTCCAGTGCCAGTATGTCCTTCCTGAGGTGTGGGGACCATAACTGGACACACTACTCCAAATGGGGCCTAACCAGAGCTTTATAACATCTCAGTAGCACAACGGTACTTTTATATTCCAACCCTCTTGAGATAAATGACAACATTGCATTTGCTTTCTTAATCACGGACTCATGTTTACCTTTAGAGAATCCTTGACTAGCACTCCCAGATCCCTTTGTATTTTGGCTTTATGAATTTTCTCACCGTTTAAAAAGTAGTCCATGCTTGTATTCTTTTTTCCAAAGTGCAAGACTTTGCATTTGCTCACATTGAATTACATCAGCAATTTCCTGGACCATTCTCCCAAACTGCCTAGATCCTTCTGCAGCCTCCTCACTTCCTCAGTACTACCTGCCTGTCCACCTAACTTTGTATCATCGGCAAACTTCGCTAGAATGCCCCCAGTCCCTTCATCCAGATCATTAATATATAATGTGAACAGCTGTGGCCCCAACACTGAACCCTGTGGGACACCGCTTGTCACTGGCTGCCATTCCGAAAAAGAACCTTTTATCCCAACTCTCTGCCTTCTATCAGACAGCCAATCCTCAATCCATACCCAGTAGCTCACCTCTAACACTATGGGCCCTCACCTTGCTCAGCAGCCTCCCGTGTGGCACCTTATCAAAGGCCTTTTGGAAGTCTAGATAGACCACATCCATTGGGTTTCCCTGGTTTAACCTACTTGTCACCTCTTCAAAGAATTCCAACAAGTTTGTCAGGCACGACTCCCCCTAACTAAATCCATGTTGACTTGTTCTAATCTGACTCTGCTCTTCCAAAAATTTAGAAACCTCATCCTTAATGATGGATTCTAGAATTTTACCAACAACCGAGGTTAGACTAATTGGCCTATAATTTTCCATCTTTAGTCTAGATCCTTTCTTGAACAAGGGGGTTACAACAGCGGTCTTCCAATCATCCGGGACTTTGCCTGACTCCAGTGACTTTTGAAAGATCTCAACCAATGCCTCTGCTATTTCCTCAGCCACCTCCCTCAGAACTCTAGGATGTATCCCATTGGGGCCAGGAGATTTATCCATTTTAAGACCTTTTAGCTTTTCTAGCACTTTCTCCTTTGTAATGGCAACCATACTCAACTCAGCCCCCTGACTCCCTTAATTGTTGGGATGTTACTCATGTCTTCCACTGTGAAGACTGACGCAAAGTATTTGTTAAGTTCTCTTGCTATTTCATTATCTCCCATCACTAGGCTTCCAGCATCAGTTTGAAGTGGCCCAATGTCTACTTTTGCCTGTTGTTTGTTTCTTATGTATTGAAAGAAACTTTTACTATTATTTCTAATATTACTGGCTAGCCTACCTTCAGATTTGATCCTCTCCTTCCTTATTTCTCTTTGTTATCCTCTGTTTGTTTTTGAAGCCTTCCCAATCTTCTGATTTCCCAGTGCTCTTGGCCACTTTATAGGATCTCTCTTTTTCTTTAATAGATTTCCTGACTTCCTTTGTCAGCCATGGCTGTCTAATCCCTCCCTGGATAATCTTTCTTTTCTTCCATTGAGATGACCTGAGATGAGAATAGTTAGGTTTTTGATGGTTTTTGATGCGGACTCAGTGGTCTGAAGGGCCTTTTCTTGCACCATAGACCTCAGTGACTCTTAAAAACTTCTTTTAAAGGGGTTCAGGTGAAAACAATTTTCATTTGATTTCTCATGTTTCTTTTCTATTTTTATAATGGACCCTATCAGAAACTGCAGGCAAAACACTAGGGATAACTCAATGGAAGAGGGTGATGCTAGAGTTGGCATATGATCGTAACCATATATTGGATTGCTGATTGCAAAGGTGGGAGAAATGTGTACTTGGAAGGAAAGAGATGGTGGCTGTACTTTTGCCTGAAAGCACATTAAATGATTATACCAGCCTCCAGCATAGCTTTGGTATTTACCTGATTCCATGTTGTCTAAATACATCAATTGAATTGAATGCATCTTTTTCAACTTGCAGATAGAAGTCCATTAGCTGCTGTCCTATCCATTCACAGTCATGCAGGCCTGGTTCTATAGGGACTCGAGTGTACTTAATTCCATAATCTGAAAGTACTTGTGCAAATATATCTCGTATACCTGCATACCACAAAATAAAGCAGATGAATACAACAATTGTTAGTTTTATCATCTCACTATGGTATATCAAGAATATTCAAAGTTGGTATTTAGATTTATGCATTTCATCCTTTTAATTGCATCACTTTGATGTTTTAAGATCTGAGGTTAATAATACCAAATTGTTTCAAACAGGATAATTTAAGATTACAATGACAGAAAATTTG
The DNA here is from genome assembly GCF_020745735.1 of Hemiscyllium ocellatum. Lineage (NCBI taxonomy): Eukaryota > Metazoa > Chordata > Chondrichthyes > Orectolobiformes > Hemiscylliidae > Hemiscyllium > Hemiscyllium ocellatum. Next base: position 10,382,278 of record NC_083424.1, read on the forward strand.
GGTAATTGCAACATTTTTGGCTGGGTAATAAGACTCCTGCATGTACCTAAACAAGTGATTTTTCTTTTTAAAAGGAAGTCGCACAGCTTAGATTTTTAGTCAGTCTGAATTCTGAGCTCTGAGGAGGAGCTTGCATTGATGAGGGAAGGTGTGTGAGGGAAGCACATTGCCAACAATGGGAAAGATGGCTCAGTTATCTATGGAAACTCATTTGCCACCTGAGTGGGTATTTAAAACCATTTGCTACCTTTGTGCATATTATCTGCTACTCTGGGGTGAGGTAAGAAATGAAAGAGTAACAGTATATTCAGCATCAAACGTGGAAACTGCTGGAAAAGCTCAGCAGGTCTGGCAGTATCTGTGAAGAAAAATCAGAGTTAATGTTTTGGGTCTGGTGACCCTTTCTAAGAACTGAGGAGAGGTCACCAGACTTGAAATGTTTGCTCTGATTTCTCTTCACAGATACTGTCAGACCTGCTGAGCTTTTCCAACCATTTGTGTGCTTGTTTCTGATTTACAGCATTTGCAGTTCTTTTGGTTTTTGCTTACTGTATTCCGCATTCTATTCTAATATCACACGTCTGTATATCATACTCTACCCAAACAGCATGCAAAACAATACTTATCACTGCATTTCAGTACATGACAATAAATGTTTCCTCTTGTGGGAGAATCTAGTTTTAAAACTAAAGGGCAACCAGTTAACAAGGAGATGAGGAAACATTTTTCTGAGGGTTGAGAATCTTTGGAATTCCCTTCCTCAAAAGTCAGTGGATACAGAATCTTTAAATATATTTAAGGCAGAGATTGATAGATTCTTGATGACCAAGGGAATGAAAGATTATCGGGGGTCTACTGGAAGGCAGAGGTGAGGTTAACATCAAATTAGCTGAAAATGTGTTGCTGGTCAAAGCACAGCAGGCCAGGCAGCATCTCAGGAATAGAGAATTCGACGTTTCGAGCATAAGCCCTTCATCAGGAAAGATGAAGTGAGGTTAACATCAAATTAGCCATGATCTTATTAAATAGTGGAGCAGGCTTGAGTGGCCTCCTCTAGTTCCTTGTTTGTGTTTGCATGTAGTGTCTGCAATTACCTTTCTCATATCCCTCACTCATTCATAAAGTCTGATCAACTGAAGCTAACTTTGCAGGAGCATGTAGATTTGATTTGATTTGATTTGATTCCTTATTGTCACGTGTACTGAAATGCAGCGAGAAGTTTTGTTTTGCATGCTACTTGGGCAGATTATATCCTGATGAAGGAGCGGCGCTCCAAAAGTTAGTGCTTTCAAATAAACCAGTTGGACTATAACTTGGTGTTGTGTGATTTTTAACTTTGTCTACCCCAGTCCAACACCGCACCTCCAAGTCATGACTCTACTGTTGCATTCACTTCCCCTTGCAATAAACTGTATCATTCTATTAACTATCCTGATCACTTACATACTAACCTTATGTGATTCACAGACACACGAGGACAGCCCAATTTCTTTACATTTTAGAGCACTGCAGATAAGATGCTTTTTCAAAAAAAGACTTGTGCCAAAATGGACAATTTCACACTTTCCCATATTGTACACCATTTGACAGATTTTTGCCCAAATCTGCATTCCTTCTAGGCTCCTTATGCCCTCTTCACAACTTATTTTCCAGCCCATCTTTGTGTCTTTTTAAAAAATGTTATTGAACAATACACAGTTTACAAAACGATTAACATTAACAGCTGTATAACGAGGAAACAGCAATTTTATAAGGGAGAGGAGTGGCAAAGCCAGGCTCTTTGTGTCTTTGCAAACCTACTTAATGTACTTTCAATCCCTTTATCCAAATCATTGATCTAAATTGTAGAGTTGAGGCCCCAGCACTGATCCCTGTGGCACATCACTCATGACATCCTCTCAGCCCAAAAATGAACTGTTTATTCCTACCCTCTGCATCATAGTTAGTAAGCCAATCTACTACCTTTGTGATTTTTGCCTTTTCATTTTAAGTAGTGGGGAGTGAACACGTGGGGATGAAGCTTCCTACGAATGACACCGTTTTGTTACAAAGGCCTAATGGTGTCACTAAGTCATATTGCTAAGGCGACTTTATCATTTTCCAAAGATTTCAAAGCTTGGATAAGGTGTTAAACTAACCCATCACTAACTTGGCATTAACAAGCTCTTGGAACAGGACAATAAACTAATATAGGTTAATAGCTAAATGTTGATAGCAATTTTCTTCCCCACAAGTTAAATATTCCTGATTAAGCTTTAATAAGTGGACAACACAGATATTCTACATTAATCTAGTCGCATTTGCCAGCAGTTGGCCTGTATCCCATTAAACCCTTCCTATTCATGTGCCCATCCAGATGCCTTTTAAATGTTGTAATTGTACCAGTCTCCACCACTTCCTCTGGCAGCTCATTGCATACATGCACCACCGTCTGTCTGAAAGAGTTGCCCCTTCGGTCCCTTTCTTTCCCTCTCACCTTAAACCTTAGCCCTCTAGTTTTGGACTGGGGATAAAACTTCGACTATTCACCCTATACATGCCCCTCACGATTTTATAAATTATAAGGTCGCCTCCTCATCCTATTCAGCCTGACCCTATAGCTCAAATGCTCCAAACCTGCCAACATCTTTGTAAATCGTTTCTGAACCCTTTCAAGTTTCATAACATCTTTCCTAAAGCAGGGAGGCCAGAACTGAATGCAGTGTTCCAAAAGTGGCCTAACCACAGAGGAAACATGACCTTCCAACTCCTGTACTCAACGCTCTGATCAATAAAGGCAAGCGTATTAAACACTTTCTTCACTATCCTGTCTACGTGTGACTCCGCTTTCAAGGAACTACGAACCTGCACCCCAAGGTCTCTTCATTTAGCAACACTCACAGGACATTATCATTAAGTATGTAAGTCCTGCCCTGATTTGCCTTTTCAAAATGCAGCGCCTCCCATTTATCCAAATTAAACTCCATCCGTCACTCCTAGGCCCAATTGGCCCATCTGATCAAGGTCGCATTGTAATCGGAGATAACCTTCTTTGCTGTCCACTACACCACCAATTTTGGTGTCATCTGCAAACCTCCTGACCATACCTCCTATATTCAAATCCAAAGCATTTATATAGATGATGAAAAGCAGTGGACCCAGTACTGATCCTTGTGGCACACCGCCAATCATAGACCTCAGTTCAAATAGCAACCATCCACCACCACTCTCTGAATCCTACCTTTTGAGCCAATTTGACTAGTTCTCCCTGTATTCTGTGATTTGATCTTGTAAACTAGCCAACTATGCCTTATTGAATGCCTTACTAAATCCATACAGACAATTTCCACTGCTTTGCCCTCATCAATCTTCTTCGTTTTTTTCTTCAAAATACTCAACCATAGTAGTGAGACACTATTTCCCACACAGGAAGACATGGTGACTATCCCGGGTCAGTCCCTCCTTTCGAAATACATGTAAATCCTGTCCCTCAGAGTCCCCTCACCAACTTACTCATCATAGGAGTAGAACTTAAGAATATGAAAGATGCAATCGATATGATAGGGTTCTACTGTAGGCTTCTCAACAGCCATAGGGGCAGAAATGTAAGCAGATTATGGAAAGATGTAAAAATAGGGTTGTTGTAATGGGTAATTTTAAATTCCCCAATATTGACTGGGACTCCATTAGTGCCAGGAGATTAGATAGGGCAATATTTGAGAGGTGAAAATGTGTTGCTGGAAAAGAACAGCAGGTCAGGCAGCATCCAAGGAACAGGAAATTCGACGTTTCGGGCATAAGCCCTTCATCAGGAATTTTTGAGAGGTGCAATGAGGAAGTACAACAACACGTAGATAATTCAACTAGAAAAGGGAGTCATACTAGACCTTGCATTGGGGAATAAGCCTACCCAAGTGATCAAAGTTTCAGTGGGGAATCATTTTGGGAACAGTGATCATAATTCTGTATATTAAAATAGTTATGGATAAGAATAAGACTGGTCCTTGGGTGAAAGTGCTAAACTGAAAGGAAAACTAATTACAGCTGTATTAAGCAGAAGCTAGAGAAATCGGATTGGGGTTGGTTGTTTGAGTGTAAATCCACATCTGAGATGTGGGAGTCTTTTTAAAGGCCAGTTGATCAGTTCACGACCAGCACGATCCTATGAGGTTGAAAGATAGAAGTGAAAATATTTGGGAACCTTGGATGGCAAAGGATATTGAAAGTTTTATCAAAAAGAAAAAAAACAACCATTTTTAAGGTTTAGGAAACTGAAATCAAACAATGCTGTTGAGGAAATATAAAGGAAGCAGACAAGAAATTAACCATAAATTAGGAGGGCTACAAGGAGCGATGAAATGTTCTTGACGAATAGGATTAAGGAAAATCTTGAGGCATTTTAGATGTATACTAGGAACAAAAGGGTAACTATGGAAAGGGCAGGTCCACTCAAGATCAAAAAAGATAAAAATTTGTGGATGGATCCACAGGAAAAGAGTGAGATCTTTGCACCAGTATTCACCAATAAGAAGGACATGGTTAATGGTAAGATTAGGGAAGGGTATGTTGATACTCTGAGGAATGTCAATATTATACAGGAGGTGATGTTGGCCATCTTGAAGAAAATTAAGGTAGCTAAATCCCCAGGGCCTGATGGGATCTCTTCCAGGATACTGAATGAAGCCAGGGAGGAGATTGCTGGGCCCTTGACAGAGATCTTTAGAGATAAGTGAGGTCCCAGATGACTGGAGAATAGTTTTGGAGTCTGAGGAATGATCTGGAAGAAGTATATCAAATTATGATAAGGTAGATAACCTGAGTCTTTTTTTACCAGGATGGAAGTATCAAATACTAGAGGTATAGGTTTAAGGGGAATAGTTAAAAGGATTTGTGCAAGGAAACTTGTTTTTTTTTCAAAAACACAGATGGTGGTAGGTGCCTGGAATGCACTGCAGGGGAGGTGACAGAAGTAGATATTTTTGCTAAGTTTAAGAGGCATTTAGTCAGACACATGAATAGTCAGGGAATAGAGGGATTTGGATCTTGTGCAGGCAAATGAATGGCATCATGGTTGGCACAGATATGATGGACTGAAGGGCCTGCTTCTGTGCTGCAGTACTGTATGTTCTATGGTTCCTTGCCGTGTCTTTTAACTCCTTCAATGGAATTTTTAAAAAAAGAGAAGGATACAATTATTAAAAATGTTGTTAGTTCATACCTGGTAAAACATGAACATGCTGATGTCCATCCATATGGTGAGGTAAATGTCCTGTTAGTTCACAGAATAGATCTACCTGTCCTCTTAACTCCTGGTCTACCTGACAAATAAAGGTATGAGAAGGCTGATAAGAATAAATTTGATTACTATGATACAACAGCAGGTTGAATACTTTAGTCATGGAAAGCAAAGGGCACATGCTATAAAACCTTGGATTTGCAAATGGACTACTTTGATAGTATGTTTGAGAGGGATTTGTTCTGTCATGTTTCTCTTGAACAGGGGTGTTGTAAACCTGGTGCTGAAGTGTCAGCTTCATGGTAAGCAGACAAAAAAAGAATCAAACAAAAGAAGCATAAGTTGGTGGAATCAGGGTCACACAGACCCAGAGTTTTCATTTTTCTTTCAGTTGTTGAAGTTGGGTCCTTGGACTCAAAGCTGCTGAATACAACTCTGTCTACTACTGAAAAAAAGCTCAGATTACAGCAGTTCAAGTACATGGCTAGCAACAACCTCACAACCTTCTTAGACATCAGTAGCAAGTGCCATCATTTAACTGCTGATTGCTTTGCAAGAAATTTCATGTGAATTCTTATTAGTATCAAGTATGACACAAATCAGCTCCTAATGTAATTACTGTGCGCCATGCATTAGATAAGGTGAACTGTTTGTGTCAATGATTTCTTATGTTGATCTGTCATGGAATTCCATTTATCTATTGTATAGATAATTTTGAAAACAAGTCTGTGTAGGTTCATCATACTTCTGGTGTCACATTTCATAGAGACACATTTGTTAGAAATGCAAAGTAACCTTATGCACAGAAATTGAAGTCAGGCATTTCTTGCTGAAGATTGGATGGAAAATATAGTTCACAAAAGCAAAGTACTGCAAATACTGGAAATCTGAAAGCAGAAAACACTGAAAATAGCAGGTTAGGCAGCATCTGGGAAGGAGAATCTGACTAATGTTTCAGGTCACTGACTTTTCATCATAGAGTCAGAGATGTACAACATGGAAAAGACCCTTCGGTCCAACCTGCCAACCAGATATCCCAACCAAATTTAGTCCCACCTGCCAGCACCCAGCCCATATCCCTCCAAACCTTTCCTATTCATATACCCATCCAAATGCATCTTAAATGTTGCAATTGTACCTCTGGCAGCTCATTCCATACACGTACCACCCTCTGTGTGAAAAAGTTGCCCTGTAGGTCTCTTTTATATCTGACAAGTTTTTTTGTGGAGTATTTCTCTAGGGAATTTCAGGCTTCCTAGACATCAACTTAGGCTCAGTTGATAGATTAGATTAGATTCCCTACAGTGTGGAAACAGACCCTTCGGCCCAACAAGTCCAGCCTGACTCTCTGAAGAGTAACCCACGCCCTTGTGACTAATGCATCTAACACTATGGACAATTTAGCATGGCCAATTCACCTGACCTTTGGACTGTGGGAGGAAATATTTTAAAAATATGGAACGCTTCACAAATTTGTGTGTCATCCTTGTGCAGGGGCCATGCTAAACTTCTCTGTGTCGTTCCAATTTTAGTATATGTGCTGCCGAAGTGAGCACAAATAGAATTGAGAAATGTCGTTGACTTCAGAAAATTTGTAAGACACTTTCATTCTGCAATGCTACTCATCCAGCAAGTATTGATTGTTATGTTTATTTAATAGCAACTAGTATACGTAATTTTAAAGGGCATGTTTTACTCTGTTTACAGAACTCTACATGTCATGCAGTCAATAAGTCCTCGTAAAATCACGTGACACAGCACATTTTAAAGTTGTTCTGAAGATATAAAAGTAATTATTTCATAATAAACTCTCCAGTAATAGAATTATCAGAGCTCTTTTAAACAACTATACATTGACCCCCTTGCTTTTTCCACAATCTTTTTAATTGCAATAGTAATTTTCAAGTATCTGTAGAAGTAATTTCTGTTTTGAAAGTTAATACTGAATTTATTTCCAGTGCCATTCAGTGAGTGCATTTCAACGGTCTGTTGTGGAGATAAAAATACTCATATCCTCACCGATACTTTTGTCAATTAACCTTTAGTCTCTTCGGTTGCTGACCCTCCTGCAAAGAGAAACTGTTCCTGGTTATACATAAATAACTCTTTACGATGTAACAAATTGCCAAAAAAAAAGAGCAGTTAGGTATTGTGTGGTAGATTCCTTTAATCTGGAGCCTGATTTTTAAAAACATTTCATCACCTCTATCTAATAAAACAGATCGTGATGTGAAATCTCACATTAGTTCTCAATTACATTATGTTCGTGTTCTGTCAGTTTTGCCACTAATTAGTTAGAAGGGCATAAAATTCTAAAATGTGCCAATCTCTTTAGAAAAAGTGAAAACATAAATGGACAAAATAAATTGTATAATTATTTGTTTGCAGTTGACTACAACTCTGCAATAGTCACTTCAAATTTCTACCACTCCTTTGAGATTTCAAGTTTAAAGTAAGTTTGTATGTGGAGAGATACCTTTATACAACTGCCATTGAAGACTGAAAACATACACACCTTGAAATTATTCACTACCAGATGTTCTGTATTATTCATGTATGTTATCGTCAAATGAAATCAGTTCAATGGAATAATCTGACAGAAGACTAAGTCATGTAGTGTCTTTTTGTTTTGAAAATATTCATTCATGGACCAGGGATCTTGCTAATGCTGGGGGAGCACATCCAAGGAGCAGCAGAATCAACATTTTGGGCAAAAGCCCTTCATCAGGGATGCCATTCCTAATGAAGGTCTTTTGCCTGAAACATCGATTCTCCTGCTCCTCAGTTGCTGTCTCACCGGCTGTGCTTTTCCAGCACCACACTCTTGACTCTAATCTCCAGCATCTGCAGTCCTCACTTTCGCCACCTTGCTAATGCTGTCAACTCTATTACATAAATTATCCTGGGAAAGGCAGTATTGTTTCACATGTTAATATGTTCATTGTTGATTTCTTAAATTATGTGGGAAGGGCATTTCACCGGTACATTTGGGGCAAATGTGGAATTGAAATTGTTGAAAGACCAGGTGATGTGGTTCTGTTCGCCGAGCTGAGAATTTGTGTTGCAGATGTTTCATCCCCTGTCTAGGTGACATCCTCAGTGCTTGGGAGCCTCCTGTGAAGCGCTTGCGTTGTTTCCTCATGCATTTATAGTGGTTTGAATCTGCCGCTTCCGGTTGTCAGTTCCAGCTGTCCGCTGCAGTGGCCGGTATATTGGGTCCAGGTCGATGTGCTTGTTGATTGAATCTGTGGATGACTGCCATGCCTCTAGGAATTCCCTGGCTGTTCTCTGTTTGGCTTGTCCTATAATAGTAGTGTTGTCCCAGTCAAATTCATGTTGCTTGTCGTCTGGGTGTGTGGCTACTAAGGTTTGCTGGTCGTTCGTTTTGTGGTTGTTTTCAGAGCAGGAGAGTCATTTATTTACTGTGCAATGCTGCTTTTTCATGGTATGTGGTCGGAGAAGATAGAACCCTTGTAAGAAATATGATCCACTCCTGAAAATATGCAAGATTTCCTGCATAAAACCAGACCACTTTTCTGACTTCAAGTTAATTAGATGTCCATGTAAAGACATTTCTGTTTAGTTTTGGTTTCAGCATCCTATCCACTAGGTGGCAGAAACTACGCTTCCTGAGTCCCTGGGTTGATTGTACAGTGTATATACAGTCCTGACCTTGAGAGATCAAATAAAATGACAAGCAGGTGAGAATGCTTTAATGCAGGAGATTCCTTTTTTGTTGATATACTCACCCTCTCCCTTTTGAACTTCATGTCCAATGAATGTAAAGTCTTTCCAAAATAAAACAGGACAAATTACAGTATTGCAATGAATGTTTCCTTTATGGAATCTCATCTCAAAAGGTGTTGATTAGTTCAGTTGGCTGGACACCTGGTTTGAAATGCAGAGTGATACCAACAGCATGGGTTCAATTCCTGAGCTGGCTGAGGTTACCAGCCTCTTCCCTTGCCTGAGGTGTGGTGGCCCTCAGGTTAAACCACCATCAGTCATCTCTTTCCAATGAGAGATCATCCCTAAGGTCTGGTAAGGGAATGGCAATTTTATCTTTGACCAATAGAGAGCATACATCACAGATTGGCTCTGATCAGTCACCCTACAAAGAAATTTCAGCCTCTATATTAAAGGAAATAAATCACATTTACTGGATATCATCTCTACGTTTTGAGAAAAATTGGTTTGGATGATGCCATAAGAGATAGGAGTGGAAGTAAGGCCATTCGGCCCATCTAGTCCATTTTGCCATTTAATCATGACTGATGGGCATTTCAACTCCATTTACCCGCACTTTCCCCGTGGCCCTTAATTCCTTGTGAGATCAAGAATTTATCAATCTCTGCCTTGAAGATATTTAACATCACTGCCTCCACTGCACTCTGTGGCAATGAATTCCACAGGCCACCACACTCTGTTCTAAGTTGACCCCCCCCCCCATCTAATTCTAAGGCTGTACTCATGGGTCCTAGTCTCCCCACCTAATGGAAACAACTTCCTAGCATCCACTCTTTCTAAGCCATGCATTATCTTGTAAGTTTCTATTAGATCTCCCCTCAACCTTCTAAACTCTAATGAATACAATCCCAGGATCCTCAGCCATATGTTAGGCCTACCATTCCAAGGATCATCCGTGTGAATCTCTGCTGAACACGCTCCAGTGCCAGTATGTCCTTCCTGAGGTGTGGGACCCAAAACTGGACACAGTACTCCAAATGGGGCCTAACTAGAGCTTTATAAAGTCTCAGAAGCACATCGCTGCTTCTATATTCCAACCCTCTTGAGATAAATGACAACATTACATTAATTTTCTTAATCACGGACTCAATCTGCAAGTTAACCTTTAGAGAATCCTGGACTAGCACTCCCAGATCCCTTTGTACTTTGACTTTATGAATTTTGTCACCTTTTAGAAAATAGTCCATGCCTGTATTCTTTTTTCCAAAGTGCAAGACTTCATATTTGCTCACGTTGAATTTCATCAGCCATTTCCAGGACCACTCTCCTAAACTGTCTAAATTTTTCTGCAGCCTCCCCACTTCCTCAGTACTACCTGCCTGTCCACCTAACTTCGTATCATGGGCAAACTTCGCCAGAATGCCCCCCAGTCCCTTCATCCAGATCATTAATATATAAAGTGAACAGCTGCAGCCCAAACACTGAATCCTGTGGGACACCACTTGTCACCAGCTGCCATTCTGAAAAAGAACCTTTTATCCCAACTCTCTGCCTTCAGTCAGACAGTCAATCCTCAATCCATGCCAGTAGCTCACCTCGAACACCATGGGCCCTCACCTTACTTAGCAGCCTCCCATGAGGTACCTTATCAAAGGCCTTTTGGAAGTCTATTTTTGCTTTCTGTCTGGATAAAACGTTCCATGCCAACAGTCAGATCAATTAAAATGGAGTTGCTGTCGGAAAGCAATTAGGGACAGATGGATTACATAGGCAATAAAGAGCCTCCAGCAGCTAGTAGAAATTACATTTTCATCTGTCCAGATGAAATACTCTTCAAAAAACCTGAAAGAACTGTAGATGCTGTAAATCAGAGACAAAAACAGAAATTGTTGGAAAAGCTCAGCATGTCTGGCAGCATCACTGGAGAGAGAGCAGAGTTAACATTTCAGGTCGAGTGTGACCCTTCCTCAGAAAGGAAATACTCTTCACATGTTAAAATTTCACATAACAACTTGTATGTATACAGTGACTTTCATATAATTAAATAAAAGGAGACACTGAAGCGTATAGCCAAAAGAGGAAAGCTTTGTTTCTTGAAAGGTGTAAAGTAGGATGGACAGGTTTCAGGAAGGAGTTCCACAGCTCAGTGTCTCAGAGGATTAAAGAAAAGTCCCCATTGGTCAAAGTGATTAAGATCAGAGATGCTCAACAGGTTGGAATTAGAGAAGTGCACTAATCTTGGAGGGTTCTAGAGACTGAGAAGATTACAGAAATAATTGGAGCAAACAAGTGGAGCAGGGCTGAGGACAAGGATGGGGAAGATGCTGAACCAGGAGCCACTTAGTCAACGAGGACAGGTGAATAGGTGAATGGAGCTTTGTGAGAATTAGGACACAGGCTGCAGAGTTTTGGATGACTTCAAGTTTATTGTGGATAGAATGTGGATGACCAGTCAGAAATGGATTAGAATAATCAAGTCAAAAGATAAGGAGGTGAGTTTCAGCAGCAAAAACATCTCAGGAAGGATAGAACCAGTTGGTGTTACCGAGGTAGAAATAGTCAGCCTTAAGTGATGACATGGATATATAGTTCATACTTGTCTCCAGGATCAGTTTTGATCTCAAGGTGATGAAAAATGTGGTCTAGCTCAGACTGTTACTAGGAAATTGAAATGGAGTCAATGGTGAGGGGTTGGCAGGGACAATGGTTTCTGTCTATCTCAAATACAAAGAAATGAAATTTCTGGGTGAAAGTTAGTACTGAGGATGCTGGAGATTAGAGTTGAGAGTGTGTTGCTGGAAAAGCACAGCAGGTCAGGCAGCATCCGAGGAACAGGAGAATCGGTGTTTCAAGCAAAAGCTGGTCATCAGGAATCAATAAAATTTCTGCTAATCTGGATGCTGGATAAACAATCTGCCTATCAAGTAGTGGTGATGGGGCTGAGAGAGATGGTAGTGTAGTTTTCACATATAAATCAAAAAACAATTGCAGGATTATAAAAGTAGTTATATACCCAAAGTGAATTGGCTTCAGTGAGCACCCTGATTTTGGTCTGGTAACTTCAGATATCACCATCATTCTGAAATGCCGGTATCATATCGCAAAAGTACATGAAGAATACAGTCTGAGGGTGAAAGCTCATGTGCTAAATCAATGGTATCACACAAATTGTATGCAAATGTATGAGAAAAATAAACAGTGTTCTCCACTTTACACAAAAAAGTAATTAATGGCAAGACATTGGGTGCGAGTATTTAACTTTGGGTGAGTCACTGCTTTTCCCCTACTGTTGGATCCCCAGAATTAACAATCGACAGTCCATGGTGTGTTCATGTTGTCACTTTTGCACAGAAGGTAGCCATGTGGCCCATTGAAAATGTCTTCAACCAAAACAAACGGTAATAATAACAGAAACGTTCAAGTTTGCGCTCCCTGGGTCCTTACAATACAGATCAGCCATTTAGAATCCCTAAGTGTGGAAGCAGGTCCTTTGGCCAAAATCCCTCCAAAGAGCATCCCACCCAGACCCTTGCCCCTACCCTATTCCTATAACCCTGCATTTCCCATGCCTAACACACCTAACCTACATATCCCTGAACACTGTGGACAATTTAGCATAGCCAATCCATCTAATCTTCACACCTTTGGACTGTGGGATGAAACTAGAGCACCTGCGGAAAGCCGCGAAGGGAGAACATGCAAAACTCCCTCGGGTAACTGAAAAGCATGACTCACCTGAAATCAAATACTTGCACCCAATGTCTTGTCATTAATTACTTTTTGTGTAAAGTGGAGAACACTTTATTTTCTTCATACATTTGCATACAATATGCAATTTAGCACATGAGCTTTCACCCTTGGACTGTATTCTTTATGTACTTTTGCGATATGATACCGGCATTTCAGAAAGATGGTGACTTCTGAAGTTACCAAACCAAAATCAGGGTGCTCACTGAAGCAAATTCACTTTGGGTATATAACTACTTTTATAAAATTATAATCCAGCAATTGATTTTTGTTTTATATGTAGTGCTATAGTAAAGTAAAAATAAAGCCATCATAGTCCCAGTAGTCTCGAATATCATTAGAGACAGATGACTGTATAGAGCTCTGTACTGAATTACTTAATCACTCAATCTCCCTCCGAGCTGGTGTTCTTTCCTTACATATCCATTTCTAGTAACAGCAAAGGCCTGAAGCTTTACTGACTCCAACACGTCCAGTACTGTAGTATGATTCCTTGCAAAAGCTATGAGCCAACCTGCCCTTTTAAATACTGTCCCTGTACACTGCAGTAATAACCACATCATGCCCAGTCCTTCAGTATGGCTACCTCTAGCTTAACACATATTATGTTGAGTTGAGAGTGTGGCGCTGGAAAAGCACAGCAGGTCAGGCAGCATCCGAGGAGCAGGAGAGTCGGCGTTTTGGGCAAGAGCCCTTCAACCTGATTTAAAAGAGCCAACTGGATTATGCTGGGAGCTATGCTTCCCTTTGGTACAATCAGCAAGGTTCCCTACATTGTAAATTCTACAAGGAGCAATTGATATAACATCACTGTAAAACTCTGAGATTCTTTCAAGAATTATCAATGACCATCTGCAACAGAAACTGAAGCACTGTTCACCAGCAATGGTAAATGGGGAGCTCTGATATTACCATACCACCATTAATGGTTAAAACAATTCTCCCAAATGACTTCAATAAGATCTTGTGAAATATTTGGCAACCCACAATTATTGTCTTTTTCTAGTTGCCCCAAGAAGATCTTCTTATGAGGGGTATTTATAGCGATTATTGTTCAAATGACTGCTGCATTAAGTGGTCAAGAAAGTCACTAATCAAGTAGTGAATACAAATTACCAGCTGTAATGAATTAAGGTTTATGACCCAATGTAGTGTGATTTGAATTCAAAATCTCTGGTCACCATTTCAAGTATTACATCTATTCCATTTTTCCAAATCCTGTTGCAAGGATCAGTCATGAGTGCTTCCTCCTTGATAACAAAATGCATTGGGGATTAACTTGTAATCGACAATCTGCCATTAGCCGCAGGAGCATAATGCATTCTGGATGTACTGTCAACTGAATAACCAGCATCTCATGATTATATCATTGTAGAACAGTGCGATTTGAAGAATTTAATAATTAGATTCCCAAAATCCTTGTCTAATCATCCTATTGAATGCTCCAGCTATTAATGGCACATTCATCACATTGCTGCAGATTTGCTTTGATGTTTATTCAGTGTGTATGTACCAAATGGCTGAGCAGTTGAAATGAAAACAAGAGGTTTGCTGTAATATTATCTCAAAGCTTGAATGAACAGTAATGCCTGCAGATGATGCAGACAGTGAAGGTCATTGATGTTGAATTTCCTTTTAGACTAAGCTGGTAAATTGCCACAAAGAAGACAGAATATAGGTCAGCTTTAACTCCTAGCCTGTTCTGAGCCAGATGGTCTAGTTAGGGAAGCAAATGGACACTAGAATTGGATCGCAAGAGCTACAGGACTTGAAAATGAGACATTAGCCAATGTTCCTGCTCCCAATTGGAATCCTGAATGAGACTGAACAAAAACAAAAGTAAAACAATGAACTGTGGTTGCTGGAGATCGGAAACAAAATTAGAAATTATTGGCGAAACTCAGTAGGTCTGCCAGCATCCGCAGGAAGAAAGAAGAGTTAACATCTCAAGTCCAGTGACTCTTCTTCAGAGCATTAACTCTGCTTTCTTTCCAAAGGAGCTGCCGGACCTGCTGAGTTTCACCAACAATTCTATTTTTGAATCTGATTCCATCATGATGCCCCAACAGTAAACAACATGCCTACCGCATTATTTGGCTTAGATTTGAGGCATGACAATCTGGCCAATGTACTAGAAAGATTCCATCACCCATCAGAACATTGAGAGTGCAGAAAATTAATAGCTTATACACAGCGATGGTTATAATTTATTGTCAGCATTCAAGACAATATGCACAAATCCATATGATTCAAATCTTGGACCTAAGCTAGATTGCATTGGCATTGATTATTGTCTAGCACTTTACCTAAATGCACGTTCTTCCTGTGAGTTTAGAGACAGGAAGGTCTGATAGGCTGAGCAAAGCTTGGTGTTCAAAGCTGTAACAGGTATGCCTTTGCTGAAGGCTGCTTTTACCCATTGTGCCATTGGGCAAATTTCTTGTTATGCAAACATGAAGAACAAGATAACCAAAGCTGAAGGTAGCTTTCGGAGTATGTACGGGTTTGTTCACAATTGGAAGATTGGAAAAGCATTGCCCCTTCATGTCACTGTAGCTCATTTCAATATGTCAAAGTTATCAAAATGTTCACCGATGTTGTGAATGGAGGATTATAGATATTTTCTAATCAACCTGTTCGGAGACATTATTAAACACTTCTGCAACAGATAGGACTTGAATCCAGTCCCAATGGTTCAGAGGTAGGGACATTATCACTGCACCACAAGAACCCTTGAATAGAGAATTATGTCAGGATCACCTCTGTTTGAACTGTTGATTTTTCCATTCACTGAGACTCAAGAAGATCCAATTCAAATTAGCTAACACTTATTCAAATCATCAATTTAAAAATTGACCAATTCCAGTTAAAAGTCTGAAAGATCTGTAAGCTATACAAAACAATGAACGTGCAGACAAGTAAGGAGTGGTTAAGTATTTCATGGATTCTAGCATTTGTGTAGCACATATAATGAACAAAACATTTCACAGTACTTCACAAAGGTTTACAAGGAATAATACAATCAAAGCTTTTTACTGTATTTTGGTACACATGATGACAATAAATCAAATCAGTTAAAAGTGAGGGCCATTGGAAAACCAATATGGAGAGTAAGAATGTGGTTCGAGCAACTATTGTACTGCAGATGTAAGATTATAACAGGGATAGTCAAATTCGTCAGCTTCTACAAACAAGTAGAGAGACGTTTATAATTTGTAGAGAGGGGAAAGATATAAAAGAAACCTACGGGGCAACTTTTTCACACAGAGGGTGGTACGTGTATGGAATGAGCTGCCAGAGGATGTGGTGGAGGCTGGTACAATTGCAGCATTTAAGAGGCATTTGGATGGGTATATGAATAGGAAGGGTTTGGAGGGATATGAGCCGGGTGCTGGCAGATGGGACTAGATTGGGTTGGGATATCTCGTCAGCATGGACAGGCTGGACCAAAGGGTCTGTTTTCATGCTTTACATCTCTATGACTCTGTAATTATATCATTCACAGCATTTACTTAATGGTGGATGAAGTAAATGGAAAGATTAATGCTTTTCGCACTGAGGTCTCAGATACTTACAAGGTATACAATGTAAACCAAGTGCATTTCACCAGGAAAACATCAGCTTGGACCAATGCACAGTGAGATTTCAAGTAGATTTATTGAAGATTTCAGTACGGACACAAAAATAAGCTATTACATTTAAAAAGAAAATAGGCCAAGGACAGAGTTTTTGTAGATCAGCAGCAAACACAGGTGGTGTTTTGGGGAAAAATAAGCTCTGGTGTTATGGGAACAATTTTGTATGATTTAGAAATATCATTAGGAAATGCAAACATAGCCACATGATGCAGCTGCGCTCTAGGCCACAGAAGTTGGTTTAGATATTGCAATCCATAATAGAATCGTCCCAAGGGCGGCACAGTGGCTTCAGTGGTTAGCACTGCTACCTCACCAGGATTCGATTCACCCTTGGACAACTGTCTGGGTGGAGTTTACATGGTTTCTTCTGTCTGTGTGGGTTTTCTCTGGGTGCTCCGGTTTCCTCCCATAGTCCAGGGATGTGCAGGCTAGGTGGATTAGCCATGGAAAATGCAGGGTTACTGGGATAGGGTTGGAGGTTGGGTCTGGTTGGGATGCTCTTCGGAGTATTGGAGTGGCCTGCTTTCACACTGTAGAGAGTTTATGATTCTAAGTCTAAAATGATGGATCGTATGAGGGAAGGGAGGCTTGTCTGAAGTATGGAATAGGCATAGGTATAGCCCTCACTTTGTTCACTTTGTCCGTGTCCAGCTTTAAAAGGGAAAAACATAAGAATTGAAATGAAAGAGTACGTGAGAATTTTGAGGTATGTTCTCAACCTTTCAGTTGCACACAAACTGGTTTGAACTAGACTAAAGAGAAAGTCAGTGAGTCCCTCTCTCACTGCACTCCCCAGGTAATTCCTGAAGAAGGGCTCATGCCCAAAACGTCGATTCTCTCCTGCTCTTTGGATGCTGCCTGACCTGCTGCGCTTTTCCAGCAAAGAGAAAGTCAGTCTATTGGATAAGGTCAAATAAGAATGCATGGTGACTTTTTATAAAGTTGTCTTTCCTCATAATAAATACAGTGGCTGCTTCTTTGTTATTTCACATACAATTATTAAGAGCTTGAGCACCAAAGCACAAGACACGTGTAGCAAGAGGGAAAAAACATTGGCTGGAATCTTCCAGTCCTCCTGGAAATAAGGGAGGAGGCTGAAAACCTGGATAATGTGATGACTTGTCACTGGGACAGAGATATGATACCTTTGTGCGACCGTACAAGTAGGTTCCAGGCACCGAGACTCATGAGCCCCTTTTTCCAGTGAAAAATTGAGTACCCCCCCCATAAAGGCCATTCTCACCTGAGCTGCCATTTTCTCAGCTCCAGGTAAGACAAATAATTAGCAGCCTAAAACAGGTAAATCCTGTGTGGGCATGCCTGTCAGCTGAGGGAGGGTCTTGGTATCCTCGATTTGCAATAATTTCCAGATGATCGAGGGGTTGGAAGTAGGGAGAGGGCTGGCCACTCCCAACCATCCCTTTGCCCCTGTGTCTGACCCTTTTGGACCACAATCCCTACGACTGCTTGAGAGAATGAAACCGCCCTCCCACAGCAACATTCACCTTTCTCCTGGGTCACTCCAACAGCCAAGGAATCCAGGGCATGTTGTACCATCAGAAGCCATGGTCTCTTCCGTGGCACTGCAAACAACTAGAGCTGATGGCCTCTGACCGCCCAGCAGAAAATTGGGCAGAATATCCAGCAGGCAACAGTCAGCACAGCAGCCTCGGGGCTTTCTCAGACAGAACACAAGCCACCTGCCAAATCCACAAGATTCAGCCAAGTGGGAGAATTAAAACATAATTTTATCTGGCGACAGAAAATATCTGCTGGAAACATCACAAATCTAAGGATTAAAATCAAACCAGAAAAATCAAGAACTGCATGCTTTAAGTACATGTATGTGTAAACCTGGATTAGGTTACAGAAACTTTAAAACCCAATAATCTCTCCTTATTTGCATTTTTACAATGGGAATGCCTTTTATGAGCAATCCTTATCCTTATGTCATTCGTTGCCATGATATTACTTCTAAAGGTGTAGTGAAATGATTACAAGTTTAATTATGGTGGAATTCTGGACTTGGTTCAGTATACCTCAGACAGGTTGATATGGCCACTCTTCAGCACTTCCCTAATTCCCATCTTCCCATGGAAAAAGCCATCCTTGTTGACAAGGGAAGAACCCATTCGGAGTTGATCACAGACAGGTAGCCCCTCAGAAAGGTTTGCATGAAGACCAAGTGGAACCTTGTTTCTGTTTGGCAGAGAGAAATATTTAAAGATTAAAAATGACTCACACAATTTATTAGATCAATTGCCATTAATTGGCCAAATGACGGCCAAATCAACCACACCGCCCCGTGGCCCAACATTTCAACTCCACCTCCCATCTGCTGAGGACATGGAGGTCTTGGGCCTCCTTCACCGCTGCTCCCTCACCATCAGACACATGGAGGAAGAACGCCTCATCTTCCGCCCCGGAACACTTCAACCCCAGGGCATCAATGTGGACTTCAACAGTTTCCTCATTTCCCCTTCCCCCACCTCACCCTAGTTCCAAACTTCCAGCTCAGCACTGTCCTCATGACATGTCTGGACTTGTCCTACCTGCCTATCTCCTTTTCCACCTATCCACTCCACCCTCTCCTCCCTGACCTATCACCTGCATCCCATCCCCCACTCACCCATTGTACTCTATGCTACTATCTCCCCACCTCCACCCTCCTCTAGCTGATCTCTCCACGCTTCAGGCTCACTGCCTTTATTCCTTATGAAGGGCTTTTGCCCGAAACGTTGATTTTGCTGCACTTTGAATGCTGCCTGAACTGCTGTGCTCTTCCAGCACCACTGATCCAGAATCTGGTTTCCAGCATCTGCAGTCATTGTTTTTACCACTTAAATGAGGGCCTCAACTGACTCATGGCAGATGGATGGTTTGAGACCCACACCACCATTGGCAAAATTCTAGCAAAATCAAATGAAGATTTTTTTCTTTCAGACAGTAGTTTACCACAAAGGGCTGCAGATGCTGGAGTTTTAAGTTCATTAACATGCTGTCGATCTCAGCCATGAATCAGTAAGGGATCAAGGGTCATGGGATAAGACAGGAAAGTGGAGTTGAGGATTATGAGATCAGCCATGACCTCAATGATGGAGCAGACTCAATGGGCTGAATGGCCTACTTCTGTTTCCATGCCTTATGGTCTTAGATGAAAGGTAACAAGTATGGCCTACCACACTAGCCAATTTCACTACCATTAGCCTGCAGTCTCCACCTACCAGCACAGTCTCAGGAAGGTGTACAACACCAGCCATTCTCTACTAGTAGTAAAGATGTCTCACACTTAAAAATTCATTCAAGTTAATTTTAACCTATTGTATTTATCGATGAGAGTCATTTTATTCTAATTTCAGACATTATATTGTGATGCTATTCACATAATTACTTCTGTAAATGACTGTAAACTTTCGAGGTCAGTCTGCCAATTCCTAGAATTGCACTTTTTGTATTAGAATTAGAATTATATTTTTTTGTCATGTGTACTCAAACATAGAAGCATGAGTACAGTGAAAAGTGTACACTGTCACCATTAATGGCGATGGAACTAACATCAACATGATCAAATGTGGGAGCCGGAGGGGAAGTTGGATGATTAATAATTTATTGGAAACATTTTTTAATTTCTTGGATGAGACGTTGGTTAGACCAATACTACTTGTCCATCCTAATTCCCTTCTGATAGTGGAGGTGAGCCACATTCTCAAACTGCTGTAGCCCCATTTGTTGATGCTGCACCTATAGTGGTGTACAGAAGGAATTTCTGAATTTTTACCAATGAACATGAATGAAAAGTCTTCTAGTTCCAAGTGAGGATGATGTGTGGCCTGTAGGGGAATGTGAAGACACTGTTCACTTGTGTTTGCTGCTTATCCTTCTAGCTGGCAAAGTTAGCACTGGTACAATCGTACATATAATGGTTGTAGTGTTCTAAATTTCTTTTGACTCTGGAAGGTTCCTGGCAGATTGGATATAAGCAAATGCTCAAGAATTTACTCGGTAGTCAGAAAGCAGAAATTTGTAGGCCAGTTAGCCATAACTTTTTCATAAGGAATGTTACAGAATTCATTACTAAGGAACAGATAGTGTGTTACTTGGAAATTAATGATTTGATCAGGCAGAGCCAACAAGGCATTTTGAAAGGAAAATTGTGTTTATCTGATTTATTAGAGATGAGTTTTGGATAAACTAATATTAACATTGGATCGAGTGAATCCCATAGAAGTGGTGCTTCCAAAGTCATTTGACAAGATATCACAAGACAATGTAGAAGTTAACATATTAGAATGGATAAAGGGTTTAGCTAGTACAAAACAGTAGGGAGTACCAGGAAGTAACTTCCTGACTCCCCAAAGCCTGTCCACCATCTTCAAGGCACAAGTCAGAAGTGTGATGTAATATTCCAAACTTGCCAGGACATGTGCAGCCCCAACAACAGTTGAAGCCTGATGGAACCAGGACAAAGCAGCCTGCTGATGACGTTCTGAATATATGCCATGAGCACCACATACACATTAACCCTGTCCACCACTGATGCACAGCAGCAGCAGTGTACACAATCAACAAAATGTACTGCAGAAATTCACACAAGCTCTTTAGACAGCACTTTCCAATGCCATGATTACTACCATCTGTGAGAGCCTTTATCCTTGGATGGTGATGGCTAGCACAAGGGGACATAGCTTTAAAATGAAGGGTGACATAAGTAGAACAGATGTCAGAGGTAGGTTCTTTACTCAGAGTAGTAAGGGCATGGAATGCCCTGCCTACAACAGTAGAAGACTCGCCAACTTAAATAGCATTTAAATGGTCATTGGATAATCATATGGATGATAATGAAACAGTGTAGGTTAGATGGGCTTTTACAGGTCGGTGCAACATCGAGAGGCGAAGGACCTGTACTGTAATGTTCTATGTTTTATCACCTTAGATATAATGGTACCTAGGTACAAAATCATAGGTACAAAGTAGAAAAATAAAGAACAAAGTTAAATATTAAATATTATAATCCTTCTTAGTTTTAAGTAGAAAAATAAAGAAATAAAAAGTTAGAAGTAAGAGGAGATGTGACAGGACTTTCAAAATCATGAGAGGAATGGATGGAATAGCTGAGAGAAACTGTTCTCACTAATAAAGGGATTAAAAACAGGAGGGCACCGATTTGAAATCACATTTGCTTCTTTGATGCAAGAAGAAACATGTTCACACAATGAGTGGTTCTGTTATGGAAGTGTGATGAAGTCAGGTTCAACTGAGGTATTCAAAAGAGCAATGGATGAATATTTTAATGAAAAATCCACAAAAGGTATATAAAAAGGCAGGAGAGCGATGCTTATGTGGCGAACTGGTGCTGACATGATAAGCCAAATGATCTCCTCTCCACCATAACACTTCTGTGATTCTGTGAACTTGTCTATCAAGCTTCATCATGTTGAGTCTAAATATCTTGATGATGAGGAACAGCAGCAAAGGATGAAATTAAAAGGAACAGTCCTGCACTCTGGATCCCACAACCTGATGGGATGCCCTTCCCCAAGGGCCAAAAAGATCTGCAGGTCAAGAATGGGCCTGTTCAGTCACAAGACATCCACAGCAGAAATTCTGATGTGAAAAAATGTGAATGTTGTATATTTCAAAAGTACACAATTGGCTGTAAAGCATTTGAGGTATCGAATAGTTATGAAGTGAGATTTAAAATACAGGTTTATTTTGGTTAACCAATTTTAATTTGATTTCCGGAGCCAATTGGAGAAATAAGCCATCTCATACCACACTTATAGACACCCTCCTCATACCTCAACAAACAAGAGTCAATATCCAAATCCCTCCAATACAGTGAATAAAACCACATGAATTGTGAATATTGGAAAATGTAAACAAAGACCAAGTAACTACTTTGTCCTCTACCTCTTGTTCATATTTATTGGGAGGAATATGTTAATTGATTATCAGCAATAATCATGCAAAAGTGAGGACTACGGAGTTTGAATTCCACAGCTTGATTTAATACAGGTCATTCTGTTAAAGCATGCATTTCGTTAATGCAAATTCGCTATAACGCAATTGATGAATTGGGGACACTGTTTCTACAGTGTGACCTTTTCGTGCATTGGTTATAACACGATTCTGGCCCTGTTAGTTTAAATGGTGCTGCTGTTATGCCATTTTCTTCTAACATGGGATCTCACAAGAACAGAACTACTGCATTACAGCAGAAATGACAGTACCTGGGACTCCCATGGACTGGAATGGTGTTTAAAAAGCAACCTACACGGACTCCAAATGGCCATGAGCATCTCCTGACCTTTAGTGGTCAAGTTTTGATGTGAATTCAGCAACAGACAGCTAAGCTGAATTAGCATTTTAATGAAAGGCAATGAACCCAGCCAGCAGCACCCTACCAAAGAACCATACGAAGGCCCTCATTCACACTTCACAATGTTTACAAGGGAAAATGGTTTGGAGATGCCGGTGTTGGACTGGGGTGTACAAAGTTAAAAATCACACAACACCAGGTTATAGTCCAACAGGTTTAATTGGAAGCACACTAAGCTTTCGGAGCAACGCTCCTTCATCAGGTGATAGTGGAGAGCTCAATCCTAACAGAATTTATTGTAAAGATTTACAGTGTAATTGAAATTATACATTGAATTTTTCAATGTATAATTTCAGTTACATCACACTATAAATTTTTGCTATAAATTCTGTGTTACGATTGAGCCCTCCACTATCACCTGATGAAGGAGCGTCACTCCGAAAGCTTAGTGTGCTTCCAATTAAACCTGTTGGACTATAACTTGGTGTTGTGTGATTTTTAAACTTTGTACAAGGGAAAACATATCCTGCAATTGTGAATCGTGGAGAGAATTAACTCAAACAGGGAAATACACACAAAGCATGCCTCTCAAGAAGCTGCTTTGGGCAGGCAGAAAGAAGGAGTGAAGGAGCTAGGAATACACAATTGAAGGGTTAGGCAACTAACTCACTCTCTCTGTGAAGAAGAGCAATGATAAGGCAGGAGCAAATTACTGCAGATGCTGGAATCTGTACTGAAGACAGAAAATGCTAGAAATTACAGCAGGTCAGGCAACGTCCATGGGGAGAGAGCAAGCCTATGTTTCAAATCTAGATGACTCATCATCAGAGTGTTTAAATTAATATATAGTTTAGCAAGAAATGTCAAAAACTAAGAAGGCTAACTGCAACGTTCAGAATTGGGTTTTTATGACAATATTAGTTTCACAATCATCATTGGGTGGCACAGTGGCTCAGTGGTTAGCACTGCTGCCTCACAGCACCAGGGACCTGCATTCAATTCCTGCCTCGGGCAACTGTGTGGAGTTTGCACATTCTCCCTGTGTCTGCATGGGTTTCCTCTGGGTGCTCCGGTTTCCTCCCGCAGTTCAAAGATGTGCAGGCCAGGTGAATTGGCCATGCTAAATTGCCTGTAGTGTTAGGTGCATTAGTCAGGGGTAAGTGTGGGGGAGTGGGTTTGGGGGGGTTGCCGTTCGGAGGGTCGATGTGGACTTGCTGGGCTGAAGGGCCTGTTTCCAGACTGTAGGGAATCTAACCTAATCATTACTGACACTAGCTTTACAATTCCGAGTTTATTAGTTGAATTTAAATTCCACTAGCTGTTGTTGTGGGAGTTGAACCTTTTTCCCCAGAACCTTTATCAGCCCAGGTCTCTGGATGACCAGTCCAGTGAAATTATGACTTAATCACTACATTCCTCTATTACATAATGTTCTTAAACCATACACCAAAGGTCCATTACTCTTAATTCCTCCTACCCATGTTTGAAAGTAATCATTGATAAAACAGTATGACATCAAGGAACTGAAGCAAAACTGAAGTCAATGGGAATTGGGGGAGAACTCTCCGTGGATTAGTCATACCTGGCATATAGGAACATGGTTCTGGTTGTTGAAGGTGAATCATCTCACCTCTGGGACATTTCTGGAGGAGTTCCTCAGGGTAGCGATCTAGACCCAACCATCTTCAGCTGCTTAGTCAATGACCTTCCACCCATCAGATGATTAGAAGTGGGGATGTTCATCAATGATTGCTCAATATTCAGCACCATTCATTACTTCTCAGATACTTAAGCATACATCCAAAAACATGGCAGAGCCTGGACAATATCCAGGCTCGGTCTGAAAAGTGGCATGTAACATTCAGTCCACACAAATGTCAGACAATGATGTCTGTTATTAGAGATGAATCTAACAACCGCCTATTGACATTCAATTTTATTTCTATCATTGAATCCCCGACTATAAATACCTGGGGGTCACAATTGATCAGAAACTCAACTGGACTAGCCACATCAAGACAGTGGCTACAAGAACAGGTCAGTGGCTGCAGCGAGTAACTCACCTCCTAACTTCCCATAGCCTGTCCACCATCTACAAGGCACAAGTCAGGGGTATGATAGTATACTCCCCACTTGCTCAGATGAATGCAGCTCCAACAACAATCAAGCCACTTGACACCATCCAGAACAAAGTAGCCTGCTTGACTGGAACCGAATTCTCAAACCTTCACTCCCACCACATTCAGTAGCAGGGACCAGCCACAAGATGCAGTGCAGAAATTCACATTGGCTCCTCCAACAGCATCTTCCAAACGCATGACCACTTCCATCAGTTTACAATACCAATTTGTTTTTATTCATGCTATTTAATTTAACTGTCTTCTTTTTTAAAAAAAACAATTAAATTAATTTGATAGTATAAGAAGGCCTGTGCTTTTCAAACGAGATTTCAACCCAAAATTCACTAAATCGTGACAGCAGCTATTTAACTTTAAATCATATACACATTGACATTCACAGTTGCTGTAACCTGGCAAATTGAGCACATTGACAGACATCATACTCCTGACTTTCCTTGTCAATAAGTTAAAAGGTCACACTACCACAATTCGAGTCTTTTTATATATTTTTCCACTTCCAATTTATTTTGCCATCTTTCAGAAATACAGGTGAGATGTTGATAACTGATGAATTGTTCTAATAAGAACCACTGGGGAACAGCAGTGAAGAGACACCAACAAAAAAAAACCTTAGCACCTGCTCCAATCATCATTAACTCAAACTGTTCTATAGCCACAGGTTAATGCCTGCCATGTGAAGTGACAGTCAAGGTTACAAATAAAAGCATCACAGTTAAGCTGCTTTATAGTGTACAAAAATGCTCATCTACTGTACCATTCATAAAAGGTCTTTACACATGCCCAGAATATCCCACTTCCTCTGACAGGCAAAGGATTCCAACACATATAAAAGAGGTGGCATTCAGACCAATCAATTGCATGGGGCCCTGACATTATTCAGTGAAAGAACACTTGTACAATGGCAAAAGCTGATCCTTAAACGTTTTGTCAACTATATTTAAATCAGGTATTGCAAGTGCTTTTTTAAAAAAAAGTTGTGTCTGCAATTTGACACCAAATTAAAGCACCTCATTGAAACTGATAACTCTGAAAAAAATAAGCAACCGAAAGAATGGTAGGTCAAGGTTTTATGTTTTAAGATATTCACTATAACAAATAAAAGAACAAAGAACAATACAGAGTCAAGAGTGTGGCACTGGAAAAGCACAGCAGGTCAGGCAACATCCGAGGAGCAGGAGAATCAATGTTTTGGGCATAAGCCCTTCATCAGGAAAGACAATATAGCACAGGAATAGGCCCTTCGGCCCTCCAAGCCTTTGCCGACACATTTTTCCCTTCCATACTAAAACTGCCTTCACTTACAGGATCCATATCCCTCTATTCCCTTTCTATTCATGTATTCATCCACATGTTTCTTGAATGTTGCAATTGTGTCTGCTTCTACCACCTCCTCTTACAACATATTCCAGACACTCACCATCCTTTGTGTGAACAACTTGCCTCTCACATCTCATTTAAACTTCCACCTTGAACCAGTGTCCTCTAATAAACGACCCGTCCACCCTGGGAAAAAAGTCTCATACTTTACATTCTATCCGTGCCATTCACAATCCTATAAAAACTTCTTTGGATCACCCCTCAATCTCCTGCATTCTAGTGAAAACAAACCCAGTCTATCCAACCTTTCCACATCGCTAAAATCCCCCATACCAGACAACATCCTGGTAAAGCTTTTTCGAACCCTCCCCAATGCATCTACAACCTCCTGGTCACATGGTGACCAGAACTGTAAGCAATATTCCAAGTTTAGCCTAACTAAAGTTCTATAAAGCTGCAGCATAACTTTCTTACCCTTGTACTCAATGCCCCTTCCAATGGAAGCAAGCATGTCACAGGCCTGTTTTTTCCCGACCTTATCTATCTGCACTGCCACCTTCAGAGATCTTCAATGAAGAAAAGAACTTAATGAGAAATATTCTCTGTCGCGAACTTCAGAAGTCATATGCATTTTTACTATCATTTCAATTTTAGAAATAGACTCACCTCAACATTGAATTAGTTTCATAATTGGTAGGGTGTGTACTTTATTTCAATGTTGTAATGGTCTATAGCCTTGTATCCAATGCCTTCAACCATTCCCTGACATCATGCAGAATGAATTGCATTGACTGAAGATGATAGAGGTTGAAATGGACTATCCAGTTGACACTGTCTGATGCACTCGTTAGCTGGGCTCCACCAGGGTGGGGATTTTCATGAACCTCCCCTGCCCCATTTCCATTACTTGCTTCATTGTCTGCTATCAGTAATGACTGAGGAGCGCGATCTCATCTAGTCTGCTGCTTGTAGATTGCTTAGCTCCATCTATAGCATACTGCTTCTGCTGGCTAGCATGCATGTAATCTTGTGTTGAAGCCTCATCTGGTTGGCTGCTCTATTCTAGGTTTGCTTATTGTTTCTCCCACTCCTGGCATGCATTCCTGGCCTTCTCTTAACCAGACTTTGTAATGGTTGAGTGAGGGCCATGTCAGACTATAGATTATGGTTGAATATATTCTGCTGTTGGTGGCCCACAGTACATTATGGATCTCCAGTTTTGAACTGCTACTTATGTTCTGAATCTATCTCATTTAGCGTGGTGCTGGTATCATATAGTACAATGGATGGTAATTATTTTAAACAATCTGTGTAGACATGTTATGATACGCATCTGGGCAGATGGGTCTTGAATCCAGATCTTCTGGAATACTGCAAAACAAATGTTCACCACAACAAAGGGTCTGCTTACTGTGAATAAAAGATTGTTTCATTGATGACTAAGTATTGGTCACTCCTACCAATTCCCTCCAGGTCAGATTAGTTACAATACCTGGACAGCAATACCTAAATCAGGGAGGTTTACTCTCCTTGCATTGGTTCTCAAAGCAGCTGTTTAATTTGTCTTTACTTTTTAAAAATGTAATTGCTTTTTGATCTTGAATGTTATTCTGTTAAATAACTAAAGAAACTAGATGCATAAACTTGTTTGCACTGAAGCAGTTGTATTTTTTCATTAAGTCAAATTTTATTTCAAAACACATGATCAACAAGGCTATTTTTCTCTGATTTTGTGCAGTTAAAGCTTCAAATTCATATTCATTATTGACAAAGCTAAGTGTTGAAGTTCAAAGGCCCTTCACCACTCTTGACCTCTTCTAGGATTTACACTCAAGTAAAGGTTGATAATCCTGAGATTGCAATGTTATTTAATCGCTGACCAAATCCACTTCAAACAAAATTGTATCTAATTAGCTCCCCATTCCTAAACCTAAAACAGTCAAATTCTGATCACTAGGCAACCAGATGACAAAGCCAATTAACTCATCTCAATTTACCTACTCAGAAAGATGTAAAGAAAATTCTCCCCCGTTTATTCATTAAATAGTTTCATGATTTACATTTTCATTTCCATTACTCTATTGGATTATCTGTACACTTCAGGCTAAACCCTTAGGTATGGATAAGACATTGGTTGAAGTATTTATCCGAATTTTATTTCTGAGTATAAAGAAATTCAATGGAGTGATCCAGGTCTTCCCTTCCTCCACCTCACCCTAGTTCCAAACTTCCAGCTCAGCACTGTCCCCATGACTTGTCCTACCTGCCTATCTTCTTTTCCATCTATCCACTCCACCCTCCCCCCTGACCTATCACCTCCCCCACTCAACTATTGTACTCCATGCTGCTTTCTCCCCACCCCCACCCTCCTCTAGCTTATCTCATCAGGAATAAAGGCAGAGAGCCTGGCTCTCTCTCTCTTATTCCTGATGAAGGGCTTATGCTCGAAACGTCGAATTCTCTATTCCTGAGATGCTGCCTAACCTGCTGTGCTTTGACCAGCAACACATTTGCAGCTGTGATCTCCAGCATCTGCAGACCTCATTTTTTACTAGATAAGCTAGAGGCTAGTTTTCAATTTCAGAACTTTTAACTGAATTTAAATTTCAAAGTTGTCCCCAGAGCATTAGCCTGAGCCTCTAGATTATTAGCCCAGTTACTGAATCACCAGAGTTTTGTATTATTACCGTGTAATATAGTACTGGCTTTATTCATTACTAACCTGTGTTAATTTACTTGTCTTGGTTACATTTGCTGCACATCAAGGTTGGAATCATATAGGGCTGAAAATGTGTTGCTGGAAAAGCGCAGCAGGTCAGGCAGCATCCAAGGAACAGGAGATTCGATGTTTCGGGCATAAGCCCTTCTTCCTGAAGAAGGGCTTATGCCCGAAACATCGAATCTCCTGCTCCTTGGATGCTGCCTGACCTGCTGCACTTTTCCAGCAACACATTTTCAGCTCTGATCTCTAGCATCTGCAGACCTCACTTTCTCCTGGAATCATATAGGGGCCTGAATGATGAGGGCTGTGGTGAGAAGTGTGGCAGAATCACATGAAAAGTCTAGTAAGGCCTCTCTCTGTATCAGAACAACTTCCTGCTTCTTTTGAATAGGTCCTGGTAGTTGAGGCAAGATTCTTACTCGGTAACAGCAAGTTGCCTATTAAGAGTGATTGTTGATAATGACCCTAATGAATGGCATATCTCACCTCATTAATATGCGGTTTCCTACCTTATCATCTGCTGTAAGCAAACTAGATGCCAAAAATCCTTCACGTGAGGAGGTCAGAGTGGATTCTTGTTGAGTTCATGTCTCCACTTGCTTCAGTGGAAATCCATGTTGAGTGCTAGGCTCCAATTTATCCATGGATACTAGCCCCATGTCCACAGGCATTGACATCTAACATGTCTAAGCCTCTAAGTATGCTTTCAGTAGGCTCCATCTCTGGGCTGTTCACTTGGTCCTCATTCATTTTGTCTCTACCTGGATGCTTGCTGCTCGCAGCCTTGCATTGTCTTAGCTCTTTGTGCTTTGTGACTCAGCTAGAAATACCAGGCTCACAGTCAGTAGACACAAAACCAAGAAGCTAGTCACAGTCCTCAGTCACAACAAAAGGACAGTCTTTGTTTTGGGGGTGCCTGCACTGTAAACCAAGGGGGAGCTTGATACCAACCCAAGGGCTTGGACTCACTCAGTCAGCAGCTCAGAGAACTCAGACTCAGGACCCTCGCCACTGCAAGTATAAGGAGCTGATTTTTGGGCAGTTCACCATCTGTCTTCTGTCCTGTTGTGCTCTTCCTGGTATGAGGGGTGGCTAATGAGGAAGATGAAACTTTGAACTTAATAAAACCCAAATTATGTGTCAGCTTTACTTTGCTCTCTAACCCAAGAAACCAGAGCCTTGAGTATGTCTACAAATATGTAAGTGGTCCAGCTTCCAGCAACTGAATGCTGATTAGTGTGCAAGTAACAGCATATAGCTGTATGATAATGTGTTGTTTAATTGTTTCTTGAATTAAAAATTACATTTTTTTCTGGGTGATCCAAATCATCTTCCAAACGACAACCTCAGAACATTATGAACTTCATAACTGATCCAAAAGCAGGACTTCTGCCTTCAGGTAGTCTCAATCAATTTAGCAGAATTTAACCAGGTGACTTTACAACAGCAACAGGATATATACACATCTGAAATTCCTTGCACCAACTGAAGGTACTCAGTTTACCAGGAAGTTTGGATTCACTGTCATTAGTTCAGTGGTAGCACTCAAACCTATAACCTTCTGGTGCACTATAAGCACAAGTTCATTTCTAGAGATTGAAGCACATACTCCATGCTGCCGGTTCACTGCAGTAGTGAGGGAGTATGCACTGTCAGAGTTGCTGTCTTTTAGATGAGGTATTAAACCTATTGTTCTCTTGGAGCTGTAATACACCTTATGATATTGTAAACAATGGCAGTGGCATTCTCCCAACATTTTAACGTCTAATATCACTGACACAAACATCGTTGCTGGTAGTGGACCATGGCTGTGAGCAAATTGGTTGTTTGGTTAACCTACACAATAACTAACCATTTCAACAAGCATCATTTGACTGTAAAGCACTTTGGGACAGTCAGAAGCCATGAAATGTGCCATATAAAGGCAAGCCTTTCTCTTCTTCTCTTATTATAACTTGCACCAACTTTCATCCTACCAGATTTAAAAAATAGTTGCTCTGGCAGTCCTAAGTGACTGAACTAAGTAGCAATGAGACACAAATTATACCGGTTTTCCCAGAGTTACAAACAGGTTGTAACTCTTCAGTATTGTTCAGTATGTTCGTAAGTTGATTTGTCTGCAATTTGGAACACAATACAGTCCAATATAAAGTATCCATCATCTAAGTCTACGTGAACATTGATTTGTTGGATATTTAAAATTAATAGTACGACAGGATCTCATTCGTAAGTACAAGCATTCCTAAGTCGAGGGCTCCTGCAAAGTAATATTAATTATTAAAACGTGTCAGAAATGAAGTGAGGAAAGAATGAACCCACCTTGTAGCCGATGTAGCTGCCTCTTTAGCCGCAATGCCATTCACCAATAAGGACACGTTGGAAATTGCTTTTGCGTGAAAGCATTCCATAATACCTTGATTCCTCCTCAAGCAATATCCAAAATCATCACCAGTCACTATTAACCTCACTCTAGGTTGCGGCATTCTCAATTGTCACGGCTAAAGACAGAAAAGCAGAAACCAAAGTGAAAGTTTGACACGAGTCATCATGTTAGCATTATTGCTAACGAGGGAGAATCAGGTTACTTTATACAATTCAATAGCTATTATAATACATATGCAATAGATCTCAACTCATGCATATCTTTTTCATCTTACAACAACAATGTTACCTTCTATCTTTATTTAGTATTTGAAGTAATGTCTATGAACAAATAAATTCGGGGAAGATTGTGTCATAATGTTCATGTCACTGCCAGAGGCCCAGGCTATTTCTCTGGGTGCACATGTTCAAATCCCACATAACAGCTGATGAAATTTAAAGTCAATTAATAATTCTAGATTTGAAAACTAGTTTCAGGGTCATCATTACTGAGACTATCAACAATTGGTGTTAAAATCCATCTGTCTCATTCATGTCTTTTCAGGAAGGAAAATTGCCCCTTTTCTATGTGAGGCCTATATGTGACTTCAGGCCCAGGAATTGACTCTTGAATGGATTCTGAAATTCACTCGGTGGAAGGACAATTAGGGATGGACAACAAACAACCTTAGTGATGATGGCAACATCCATTGAAAGAAAACATTTTAAAAATAAAGATGCCAGACCTTTTAATTTTCCACAAAGATAACTTTCAGAAGCTCATTAGACAATTCTTTTTGTAATGGTTTTAGATTAGATTAGATTATTTTCAGTGTGGAAACAGGCCTTTCGGCCCTACAAGTCCACACCGACCCGCCGAAGCGCAACCCACCCACACCCCTACATTTACCCCTTACCTAACACTACGGGCAATTTAGTGTGGCCAATTCACCTGACCCGCACATCTTTGGACTGTGGGAGGAAACCAGAGTACCCGGAGGAAACCCACGCAGACACAGGGAGAATGTGCAAACTCCACACAGTCTGTCGCCTGAGTCGGATTATTTTCAGATACTTTCTAGAAAAGGATAATGCTCTCTGGCGTGAGTCCATTATCTGTTTTTGCATGAGGAGTCACTCACTGCACTTGGATAAAACTAGTAGGATTTGAATGCTGGTGTTTTGGGTAAGATGTGAGTAGAGTCTGGTTGTGTTCTATTAATGTCAATTTTGGTCTATTTATGCTTCTGCAAAGCACCTAATATTATTATTCAAATGCAAATTGATGTGGCTGTAACGTGACTCATCTGCCCAGGCTGGTGATCTATTTGCTACTAGACAATAACCAGAGAAGACCATTTGGATTAGAGTGGAAAACATCTGGAAAGTAATATATCAGCAAGATCAATACATTCACTGAGAATGTTGAAAATAGCAGACGGGAGATGGCTGACAGCTCCTTCCCATACTAACTTTATCAATCAAATTTTGGTCAAACTTTATTTGAAAATGATTACAATGCATAGTCTCCAAGAAGACTATATTTTAAAACAAAACTGGGTCAAAAGCCCAGCACTAACAAGAAATGACAGTGGATAACTTTTTAAAACTATTCTTGAGATATTCTTCTGCCTGCGCAGATTAAAACAGATGGCTCATTGTGCTGCTTGATAGGGAACTGAGATTCAACCCCCAGTTCTGCTTTAACCACCAAGACTATCTACTTCTCTTTCAGAAATACCAACTGTCCAAGTCATTAACCTTGATATCTTCAATGTTCTCTGTAAATATCTATCCACTTCCATCTGATATAACGTCCAATTTGTCCAGAAATCAACAGCCTGTTGCCAATTCCACATAATGTCCAGCACAGCCATTAACACCATCCTTGACAACTTCTCACTCAAAGCAGTTATTTACAAACATTATTCGGATTTCTGCATTGTTTTCTACCTGCCAGCATGAAAGTATATCCCTCACCACCATTACTGCATCTTTTGTTCTTCCTACTAGGTTTAAAATATATCTCCTCATTACCAGAACCTGTTTCTAAATCCCTAAGCTAACCATCTCTTACATTAGCTTATCAGCCTGATGTCAGCGAAGTAGCAAGGGAAAAATTTCTTCAATTAGAAAAAGGTACCTAGTGTTTAGCTGTACTAAAATATTTCCCAGCAGATGCAGAAGATACTGATGTTCAGGACAAAGAATCAGAGGTTGCAGAAATTTAATGAATGGCCTTTGCAAATAATGAAAGCTTTTCATTTAACTGTGCAAAAGATATTGGGAACAGGTGAATAAGGTGATGCCATTTAGCCCCTTGAGATTGTCCTGCTATTCAACAACTGACCTTTAACAGCACTCCATATCGCCCAGTTATCCCTTGGTATTTCTGGTTAATAAAAAGCTATCGAGCTAGTCTTGAATTAACAAATGATCTAGCATTAAGTGCTATTTGTGAAGTGGGTTCCAAATATCTACCACTGATAGGTTTGGTTCCAATTTTCAGACTATGAACCTAGTCTTAGACTCCCCAACCAGCACAGGAAGGCTAGATGCAGCAAAACAAACTGTACCCATTAATATCTTGAAAACTTTGCTCATAATAATTCTTTGAATATTCAAAATTCCAAGGAATACAATACCAGTTTGTTTAATTTCTCCTTGCTGTTAACCCTCAGATTCCAGGTTGTTCTTGAATCCTAACCAGGACATTCTGAGATACAGGGTAGAATCTTAAAGGGGCCTGAATGATGTGGGCAATGGCAAGAAATCTGGGAAAATTGTGTGTTAATTTGAGCAAAGCTGATTCGACATTGGAAAATGCAGCTAGTTGCTCCCAACAACGATCTAGATGTCGAGTCAAGATTTGTGTGAAGCAGCAGCGAGATACATATTAAAGGGGCATTAATGCTTGCTATCAGCCTATTAACTGAATCAGAGATGTTCATCGCAGAAACAGACCATTTGGTCCAACTCATCCATTCCAACCAGATATCCTAAATTAATCTAGTCCCTTTTGCCTGCATTTTGCCCTTGTCCCTCTAAACCCTTCCTATTCATGTTCCCATCCAATTAAATGTCGTAATTGCACCAGCCCTCACCACTTCCTCTGGCAGCTTATTCCACACAGACACCACCCTCTTTGTGAAAACGTTGTCCCTTAAGTCCCGTTTAAATCTTTCACCTCTCACTTTAAACCTATGCTCTCTAATTTTGGACTCCCTCACCCTGGGGAAAAGACCTTGGATATTCTTCCTATCCATGCCCCTCATGATTTTATGAACCTCTATAAGGTCACCCCCTCAGCCTCCAATGCTCCAGGGAAAATAGCCTCAGCCTATTCAGTCTTTCCCTGTAGCTCAAACCCTTCAACTTCAGTAACATCCGTGCAAATCTCCTCTGAACCCTTTCAAGTTTCACAACATCTGGAACAGAGACCGGAATTGAATGCAGTATTTCAAAAGTGACCTCACCAATGTCCTGTCCAGCATTCTTCCTTCATTAACATGGAACCTCCTATTCTACCATGTGCTGTGAACAATCTAGATGTGAGGAAATCTCGATATGGAAGTTTGAGTGGGTATGGCAATACCAGTTTGCCACATGCTCCTAAGGACCTCAGTCTTGAACACCAGTAGCAGAACTCACGGGCAGTGACTGCATGCACCCCATGTCCACAGATCTTGGGAATGGACATTTGCTAGCACCTCCCATTATCATGTCACACCTCCTTTCCAGTTTCAGGACACTTCAGCTCTTTAAAGTTACAACTCAAATACATTGGGACTTATCATTGCAATGTTGCTGCAAGAAAACCTTATGTGAAGGGACAGACACCCTGCTCAATCATTCGAACAGGCTGGCATCACAGGGCAATTTGCTTGCTGCAGACTGTAGGCGATGTCATTTGCCTGGGAGCAGTCAGCATCGTAGGACAAACAGGTCCTTAACGCATGTTCATAGCAGCTCAGAATTCAGTGCAAATCTGCAACTTCTCCACCATGGTGTCCAATTTAGAAACAGTTTGGCTACCTGCTACACTAAGGTAATTCATTGACTTTGAAGTACTGTGTTATTTCAAGGAATGTAAAGGTACAACATAAATGCAAATGATTGATTTTTAAGATGAGTTTTCAGTTTACTGTTGAAAACAGTACAAAGTTGGTCACCAGTGTATTATTTTGTAGCTGCAATGGGATGCTTTAGAAAAACTCTTGGATAGGCAAAATATAAGTACAAGTATAATTCAGGGGAGCAAAGTTTTATTTTTTTTAAATAACTTACAATTTAAAATAACTAGACTCTCTCCACTTTTCCCATATTCTAACTGTATGAACTTTAAGTCTAGTTATTCATTGACATCACAAGGCTGTTACATATGAACAGACAGTGTTAACTACATAGGAACAATGGAACAGCATGTTTTTTCTCATTGCAAATTAAGCTTTGTTTGTTGGGTAATGTGCCGAGCAACTGACTATACATCTTAGCTCAGGGGAAAAAGGGTGCAGTAGTATGACTAGCTAAAGTGCTGGTGGTGAGAGTCGACATGGGTTGAACGACTCTATTCTGTGCTATAATTATCCAATGATTCTAAACAGTCACCAAAGTTATTCCCATAACAAAATCAACCCCACAAATCAGTAGTAGAGAAATTCTCATGCCATGTTTCAGTAAGGTTGAGTTTCTGGGCAATGCCATTGCTAGTTGAAGTGTGCAGTTTGCAATTGTGAAAGGAGAAAGGTGCACATCACACAATGTCACAAAAAAAAGACATTTGTTGCGCCAAAATTTATTTTAAGCAGGAAACAATTAATGAGACTGTAATTGTTTTTAAATAAAAATAAACTTTAAACTAGTTGTAAGAATGAAGGAAAATACAATAGCAGTTATGTACAGTCTGTAATTTTGTTTGTAAATCAGCACTTTTGTTTACTATTAAATAGACAGGTCTCTGTGCAGGTGCAGTATGATGTCTGACAAATAGTCAGACTTCTTTTTGTTAAAAGAGTAGAAATTTTCAATGTTTCTTCTGGTAGCATGGAAACAGATCCTTCGGCCCAACTCATTTATGCTGACTCCGCTTCCTGAACTAAACTAGTCCCATCTGACCTATATCCCTGCCTAAATTTCCTATCCATGAACCTGTCCAAGTGTGGTAATTGTACTCACCTCTACCACTTCTTTTGGCAACTCATTCCACATATACCCCACCCTGTTTGAAAAAGCTGCCCTTTAGGTCCCTTTTAAATCTTTCCCCTCTCACGTTAAGCCCATGCCCTCTAGTTTTGGACTCTCCTACCCTGGGGAAAGGACCTTGGCTATTCACCTTGACTATGCCCCTCATGATTTTATAAACTTCTGTAAGGTCATTCCTCAGCCTCCTACACTCCAGGGAAAAGATTCCAGTCTCTCTTTATAACTCAAACCCGCCTATCTCTGCAACGTCTTATAATTTTTTTTGCACTCTTTCCAGTTTAATAATGTCCTTCTGATAGCAAAGTGACCAGAATTGTATGTGATACTCCAAATGTGGCCTTACGAATTTCTTGTAATATGACACACCAGCTCCTATACTCAATGACTAATGAGGGCAAGCATGCCAAATGCCTTCTTCATCTCCCTGTGATGCCACTTTTAAGGAACTATGTACCTGCACTCCAAGGTCTCTCTGTTCGACAACACTCCCCAGAGCTCTATCATTAACTTTGTAAGTCCTGCCATACTTTGTCATACCAAAACGCAATACCTGTGTTTATCTAAATTAAACTCTGCCTGCCACTCCTTGGCCTACTGGCCTGGTTGATCAAGATCCTGTTGTACTCTTAAGGCCTTATAACTCATATAAAATGTAAGGTTATGCTAGCATAACATCAAAGACGCAGCTATGCACACGAGGGTGGATCACCATGGTCACCGGTGTGATTGCAACATATGCTCAGTTTCATTCAGGTGGATCAGGAGTCAACAATTATTTAAGCAGCTTTTCATGTCCAGCCCGTAACATTCTGGAAATATGTTTGGTTATAAATTGTTAGAGAACATTTTGTTTTGAATAAATAGGTGATAATAAATCAGAGAATAAAGTAGTACATCCTCATGAAATGCACCCAGTTCACACTTCTGTTGTTACATAAAGTTTCAGGAGTACTGCAGACAAATGATCTATTCATTATACAACTTGAGAACTGTGACTTCAGAATCAAATTAGTTCAATGCCACATTTATTATAATCATACCAGGATTCAAAAGACTCCTTCCCTTTTTCCTCCTTCCTCCCAGGCTCCCCTCACAAGTGTAGAACTTGAGACTTTCTCAGGAGCAGTTTTTGGGTTTTCAGGGGACTACTTCCTCTTGCTAACTTATTTATTAGGTGGCCATCACAAAGTCAGAATAGCTTTTGCATTTGTGTTGACATGTGGGCGACTGGAACTCACATAGAAATTTAATTAGAAGAAATCATCAATATTCTTAAAAAAATTATCAACTTCCCATTAAATTTAATGAAAGCATTAAAATTTCCTAGATACTGCAGTATTTAAAATAGTATTAGACCACAGGCGAAATTAGCAACTAAACTTTTTTTGCTCCCCCATAATTAGCTGACACACTCCACATTACAAGAAGCCATCACTCCAAATCCAGTTTCATAAACTGAAGAATTCACAGCTAAAACATTTCCATTCCGCGTGCACAAAGGTAGATCGATTTAGATCAGGCAGTTATTTTATTTGACTGCATTTTAGATAATAGATTTACATTTTAAAATTAACACACAGTGCTCATTACACTAGGATCCACTTCATATGGGTAAAAAATGAGGTCTGCAGATGCTGGAGATCACAGCTGAAAATGTGTTGCTGGTTAAAGCACAGCAGGTTAGGCAGCATCCAAGGAACAGGAAATTCGACGTTTCGGGCATAAGCCCTTCATCCCTGATGTAGGGCTTATGCCCGAAACGTCGAAATTCCTGTTCCTTGGATGCTGCCTAACCTGCTGTGCTTTAACCAGCAACACATTTTCAGCTGATCTACTTCATATGTCCAAGTATTGTAGCTCCTGATCATAGCAAACATAAATAAGAGAATCCACATTCGTTTATAAGGAATGCATTCCCTTTAACGTATTGCTGGACCTCAATAAGCTGTGCATTTCTTGTTTAAAAGCACACAGTTATCTCTCCTTTTCAGCTCCTTTCTCACCACACGTCTAACTTGCAGCTACCTCCCGCACTCCCACCACATCAATCCACCTCGCGCAGGTGGAACTCATGATCTTGGCTAAAGGCAGGCCTCCCTGATCCTGGCCTCGATTAAAGGCAGTTCCCCCCCGATCCTGGACCCGGCTAAAGGCAGGCCTCCCTGATCCTGGCCTTGGCTAAAGGCAGGTTTCCCCCCACCCCGATCCTGGCCTCGACTAAAGGCAGGTCCCTGACCCTGGCCCTGGCTAAAGGCAGTTCCACCTCCACCACCTCCCCCCACCCCCACCCCCCCCCACACCCCCCAACCCAATCCTGGCCTCGACTAAAGGCAGGCCCCACTGATTCTGGCCTCAAATAAAGGCAGTCCCCCCCCAATTCTGGCCTCGACTAAAGGCAGCCCCCTCTGATCCTGACCTTGGCTTAAGGCAGTTCCCCCCGCTACTGGCCTTGACTAAAGGCAGTCCCCCTCATCCTGACCTCGACTAAAAGCAGTCATTGGCAACAGCCTCATTTCTATATTTTACTGTTCCAAATGTCCATTGCCCTTCCATTCTCAGGTCTCTTCTCTCCCATACTTGCTGCTGACAGGTTCATTCTAAACCTTACAGCAGCAAGCATAGGGCTGTACCTGCCTGTGATTCAAAGTGCAGACCTTCCTATTTCCTCTCATTCTATTTATGTGCAGAACGTCTCTCTGATAGGTCATAAGAAGAGGTAAGCCATTCTGCCCATCAAGTCTGCTTTGTATGACTGTAGTTGATTTGATAATCTTCAACTCCACTTTCCTGCCTTTTCCCTATAATCCCTGACTTCCTTACGATTAAAAATCTATCTCAGTCTTGAGTATACTTCATGATCCAGCCACAGTAACCCTCTGCAGTGATGACTTTGACACATTCACAACCGTCAGAATAAAACTGTCCTCTTCTTGGTCATGAATGTGTGACTCCTTATTCTGACATTATGCTGTCTAGTTCTAGACTCTTCCAATAAGGGGAAGCAACCTTTTTGCATCTTGCCTGTCAAGTCCTCTAAGAATCTTGGATGTTTCAATAAGATTGTCTCTCATTCCCCATATTCCAATGAGTACAGACCCAACCTCATCAGCCTCACTGCATAAGACAGCCCCTCCATATCCGGGATCAACTGAGTGAACCTTCTCTGGACTGTATCCAATGCCAGAATATCGATTCTT
Source organism: Hemiscyllium ocellatum (assembly GCF_020745735.1). Lineage (NCBI taxonomy): Eukaryota > Metazoa > Chordata > Chondrichthyes > Orectolobiformes > Hemiscylliidae > Hemiscyllium > Hemiscyllium ocellatum. The sequence continues at coordinate 10,421,824 of NC_083424.1, forward strand.
AGATAAGGGATCCAAAATTATTCACAGTATTCCAGCTATCATCTGACTAGTGCCTTGTGTAGTTTATGCAAAAGCCCCCTATTTTTGTGCTCCACTCTCTTTGAAATAAAGGCCAAGATTTTGTCTGCCTTCTCTGTCACTTGCTGAACTTAGATGCTAGCTTTTTATGATTCACAAACAATGACTCTCAAATCCCTCCATTCTATAGCTTTCTGCAATCTTTCTCCATTGAAACTGCCCTGAGAGTGATTTCTTGGGTGACTTGGGGGAATATTGGGAGCACAATTGCCTATCCCATTGATTGTTGAGTCACACCATATTGCATCTCCATTGAATTGGCAGCAATTTACTCCTCAATCCTGTGAACATACAGCACTCTAACTTTTGGAGCACAGTAATCATCAGTCTTTTGGTAACAAGTGATATTTACAACCAAAGATCCATCACGCTATTTAAAAATTAATCATTCATTTCAGATCTCTAAAACTTTAAATGGAGGATGCCAGCATACCAGCAACAATAAGAATTTTTTAAATGGATCTGGGTCAGTGAACAACTACAGTATTGATTTCTCAGTTTATGCAGGACTTCACAAGCCATATAACATTACTTCAGCAATATCAGAGTTTCCAGCAGTCCAAAGAGGCAATTAGACAATAACATGGTTTTGTGCAGAAGACCAATGATCCAACTAGTCTATCCTGCTAAAAGTCCCATATAGATTTGGACTGAATATTGCTGTGTTTCTTTTCTCCAAGCATGTTTGTAAAAACTCTGTTCCACCATCCGTATATTTCACAATTCCTGCACCCACTTGCTGAGAAGATTACTGGGTCTTAATTCATCATAAACATTTATTAACCTTGATGCTTTTAGGGCATTTGTGATGACAGTTACCTAATATATGCAATTTACTGCAATTTTCCAATAGTTTATTGGGAAGCAGCAGTTTTGATATAGTACATTTGCTTACTATGTAAAAGAAAGGAAATAGCTGAAAATGTGTTGCTGGTCTCCAGCATCTGCAGACTTCACTTTTTACTCAAAGAAAGGAAATATACAACCCATGACAGATAAAAGCATTTTACTGTTCCTGGAACAGTTTTATAAACTGGAAGCATAGAGACAGCACAATATCATGTGCCAGTGATTTCTATGTTCTTCAGTGGTAGTCTCTGTACCAATAGTCATTGTTCTTCCCTTGGGATGATGTGGGGGAGCTTCTGGTCATCCTCCAAGGAGATGGTGTGACTTGCCTCCTGGGATCTTCTTGCCCCTTCATTCACTCCTGTCACTGTTAATATACCTTATTTTGTGGGCTGGCCATCATAGCCATGCCAATCAAATGGTCATGGGACAAATACTCAGTCAAATGATCACTGTCCTCTTGTCCACCTCCATTTGAAGGGTAGTTTACTATTTTCTTAATAACATATCCTTGTTAGTTTTGATAGACTATATTAATCATCGAGAAGTGAATGAGTCAAGACCTTGATGGTTCTCATGACTTTTCTTGTTTTCATATAGAGATTTGTCTACATTTGCAGAAGGCTAGTTACTAATGTGACACGGTTAAATGAGGTCCCATGTAATACAGGAAATACCAAATATGGGAGTTTGTAGTGATTGTAACACGATCAACCAGCTGGACCTCATAGAATGCAAGTTCCTGATTGGGGCTGTTAACCTGGTCTGATCAGGGAGCCCCAGCTGACAGTCACAAAAGGGGAGTGTCAGAGTGACTGTCACTCTCATAGCTGACTCTGAAAAGGTAGGTAGTACTAAAATCAAGGACTGTTAATGTGCAAGTAAAAGATGACTTGATGACAGGATACTGGCTTCAGTGGAGTCACTTCAGAGTTAACACAATTCTCAACAATCTCTAGCAAGTATCTTTCTTCTCACCAGCCCAACCCCTGCCTATCCCTTATAGAATTATGTTTTCCTAACATAGTTGTTAATCATATTCCTTCTGATCCTGTAAATCAGATGCTTCTTCTTCAAGGCCAGGTACAACTTTAAAAGTCCACTCCTTTAAAAAAAATCACAGCAAAAACAATATTTCTCATTACATATATCTTGCTGTGTGGTAACTGCTCTATGATTCTTTTACTGTCTTCCAGCAGATGTGGCTTAGTCGGTACACCCTGAGCCAGACGGTCATGGCATCCTATACCAGATACTCGAGAACACAATCTAGCTTGCCACCTCAAAGTCATCACTGAGAGAATGCTGCATAGTAGCAAGGGCTGCCTTTTGAGTGAGATCATTTGAAGCCCATTTTGCCCGTGAAGTAAGAGAAAAGGTCCTTATTCCATATATTAGTGCAAGTCCTGAGTGTTAGTTCATGTTTTTGGATAGCTCTGTGATAAAAATCAGAGACTTATAATCATGGCTTTTCACAGAAAAATTAGTGGTAATATCAATTTCATTGTCTCAAAACTGGCTATTAGTGATCTGTTTTTAGGAGTTTCAATGGACCATTGTCAGAGTTCTTCTGCCATTCATTGATATAGATATTCAATTCTCATCTTTGCATAATGTATTTTAGATTAAAGTCTTTGTAGAAGTGTTGCACATAGTAATGTAGCCTTGTCCCCAGGCAGAAACAATTGAAGGCCTCACTGTGAGCAATAAATTCCAGGGGATGAAAATAATGTCCAAGGCTAAAAATCACACAACACAGGTTATAGTCCAACAGGTTTATGTGGAAGTATTAGCATTCACATTAAGAAGGAACAGTGCTCTGAAAGCTGGTGCTTCCAAATAAACCTGTTGGACTATAACCAGGTGTTGTGTGATTTTTAACTTTGCCCACCCCAGTCCAACACTGGCATCTCCACATCATGGCTACCAATGTCCAAGACATGATTCCTTGGATAGCCTTCTCAACATGAACGTCTCAGTCATGCTATTTAGAAATTCCTTTGTAAATTTAAAATTGGCTACTTTCATATCAGATGTTTCTGGTGGCCATTTTACAACAGCCCAGCTCAATTCTCTCAAGCCAAATTTCAAGGTTTTAAGTTAGTTCAAAAATTAATAGTCCATACTCTATATCATCACAATACATAGAACTAACTTAATCACATCATGTACAAATTACATCACACTAAAAGGAGACACAAACTCTAGAAACTAGAATAAAAAAACATGCTAAAAACCCATGTAACTGCAGAGAGACACCATCACAACAGTCTTACAGTGGTGCAAAATGACAAAAGCAGATCACATGGCTATCCTAGTGAGCTCTGCTATGAATGGGCAAAATGGGAACCAAAATTTACAACAACTCACAAACTATTGTTTGGTTTGACAAGTTTTATACATACTAATGCTTAATAAATTCTTTAAAAATCCTTGAACTACCTCTTGTTTGCCTTTTTGCCTCATCTCTGAACCCTGTCCACAAAGTATAATTTGGTAACCACAGCATGATGAGATGTGTATGGCACCAGTATGAAAAAAATAGCTCCAGTTTGACCAAATTAACCAGCATGCAGTAGAACAAGTATGAGTTGAAAGGTCATAGCTTAAAATAGTTTAGATTAGCATGAGGAACTGCCATGCAGACAGAAACAAGAAAACAAAGCGATAATTTGAACCACACAAGATAACATAACAATACTCCAGATAGGCAGATATTTAGATGAAAAAATGCACAATACTCCATACAGGTGAGTGATGATTAGATCACAAAGTACCCTAACTAGATTATCCACAAGTAAAAATATTAGACTAGAGGCAAGTATAGGTGTATGAGAAAGGTGTTGGTGGTATAAAAAGTGGAAGGTAGCATAGTGATGGCAAGAATCTGGGGAGTAACACTCGTAAGAAGGATGGCCCTGAATCAGGGAATCAGAGCAAACAACAAGAATTTAGGGCAACTCTTGTCTGTGGGGCTCTAGATCAGGGTCCCAGAAAACAGGAGTTCTGTCCAGTCTACAGCCTGATCATCTCTGCTTTTTTTTCTCTGGTAGTACTCTGTGCAAGTAGTAAGGCTTGTACATTTGTGATGGTAATAAACATAGTGTCATATAACTGATATTGCCTCTGAGCATTTATCTGATTACTGCTGTTTCATTTTGTGCAAAGAAATGTCAGTAAAAAGTACAACAAGATGGGACAGAGTTTTGCCCTGGTGAAGATGTACAAGGATGTTGCCAGAGTTGGAAGGTTTGGAGGGATATGGGCCGGGTGCTGGCAGGTGGGACTAGATTGGGTTGGGCTGGACGGGTTGGACTATACTGTACATCTCTATGAATCTAATTGTTTCTGATATTGGAATTGATAAAATGAATTGATGAGTGCTAGAAATAGCAACTCGCAAGGAAGTTTACCAGAAATTTATCGTAAAACAAAAGGAAAGAAAAAAAATACCAGCCCAGGTCATTTTTGACCATCAAAAATTGTTTCGTTTGAGGAAAAATAAGTTGAACATGAAACTTTACTAAAAAGGAGACTAGAAGTTGAATCTTTTCATCTTGTACTCATCAGAACTAGGATGCAAGAAGCAGACTTGAGGAAAGGGAAACCATTTCATGCAGAATAGAAGAGGGTGCTGATTGGTTGCATCAACTGAACATTATCAAAGCCTCTAACTAAACACCAACTTGAACTTCTGTTTCTACATATTGTAGTTTATGGAATTGTATATGGAAACTAACAAAGCCTTTGTATCTGGAAAGTCTGTAATTTTGTAATTTACACAATCAGAACACTATTGTAGTCTTTTAATGGAACATAATCTACTCAATTAAGAAATAAAATGGTAGAGCTTTACAAGGCAAAGTCAGTTGTGTTAAAATTACATAGGCAATTTGATCAATCTTCTTCAAAATCCGTTTTCATAATGGCTGCAAGAACAAGGAATAGAGAAGCTCAAGCTGATACGTGACAAATAGAAGACTTAAGAAAAATGGACCAACAACATCATAGTCCATGTAAGTGTTCCCTTAGCAAGAAATGTCAATGTGGGAGTGGCTATGGATTTAGAAATATTGGATAAAAGAAAAAGATTCATCCTGCATTTTGTAGTTTTGGCAACAAGATTTTGTCAGTCAACAATAATACACTGTAAAAGATAAGAAAAGAAATTATGGATAAAGGTAATGGAAAAGTGAATAGGGAATAGTAAAACAATTCTCACTGGTAATGGGGAGTGGTATTTACTGATGATGAATTTAGGGACACATGTGCAAATATGAAAATAATGATTATGAATAAAGAGCAGAAAGCCATTTCAGCAAAATAGTATGTGAAAGGAACTATGCAGCAATAAGGGTACATAAAATTTTGGGTGATCGGTCAAACTGTAAATTCTTGTCCTGTAGTGTGGGCTGTATATGTTAAGGAGTTGTTGCAAATGGCTGGAGGATATAGTCTCTATAGGTCAATTTTTGGCAGGAAGCCTTAAGGTAGGAACGTGATCAGCTCTCAGCTTGGGAAAATGCCACGGTTAGCTCCCTTTCTCCCCCAGAGCATTAAAAGCATTGCATGTAGGTCAAACTTTATTTTTGTTAAAGCCAAAGTCTCAAAGAATTTGGTGAGACTTGATAGGAGGTAAAGCCACCAGAAAGCTGCTTCAATCTGGGAGATTACACTTTATTATAAGAGAAGGGAGTGTTAAAAATGGCGAGGTAAAAGATACCATATTGGTAAAGATGAAAAAATAGTGATTGTACAGCATGGGAATTAAATTGTTCAGACGTTCTCTTGAAAGTTGCTTGACATGGCTTATAAGTTTGCAGTTTCTGAAAGAGCTGTACTAAATAAAGAGCAATCAGGTATTTCTCATATCCACAAGGTGCACAGCTATAGTTCAGTTTTTGACGACGGACATATCAGTTCTGATGGTCAATGAGGCCATTGTTCCGAAAGGACACTTCCAAAACCAGGTACTAAAGTCAAACATTTACTAGAAGGAGTTAGGCGATGGAGAAATGTGACGATTACAAATATAGGAGGGCAGGCAATTGGAAAATATAAAAGCTGGATGGAATATATAGGATGAGGGACAGCAGATTAGGGCATAGATTGGGAACATGACGTACAATTATGGAAAGCAAGAGCACCCAGTTAAACTCAGGCAATGAATCTGGGAATGAACATGCCCTTGGTAAAAGGAATCCAATTAATAGGTGCCAGTAGCAGTCCAGAAAGACAGAGAAGGCAAGATGGAGGGCATGGTTTAAGAAAGGCAAGAAATGCCATTCAGAGAAGGAGCCCATATGGCCAGAAACAAAACTGGAAGACAAATTAATAAAAGATTCAGAACTACAAAGCTGGAGAAAATGGAGATGTGTCAGAGGGCAACCACCCTAACTATATACATGGTTATGCCTGGAAAAGGCATCTCCTGCTGGAACATAAAAAGGCCAAAGCAAGATCAATGGAATGAAGTTTTAAATTAAAACTGGTAGATGAAGCTACAACAATGGATTCCAGAATGGTAGGGAAAGTAATTATAGAATCATAACGTCATACAGCATGGAATTAGACCCTTCAGTCTAACTCGTCCATGTTGACCAGACTTCCTTAACTGAACCTGCTCCTGGCCCATATCCTTCTAAGCCTTTCCTATTCATGTATCTGTCCAAATGTCTTTTAAATAGTTGTAATTGTATTCAACTCTTACCACTTCCTCTGGCAACTCATTCCATACAAGCCTCAACTTCTGTGTGAAAAAGTTGCCTCCTCAGGTCCCTTTTAAATCTTTCCCCTTCTTACCTTAAAGGTATGCCCTCTAGTTTTGGACAACCGTATTCTGGGTCCTGTTACTAACATGGGAATGTGGATCAATGTTAAACCTGTATTTCGGCAGGGAGATCTGTGAAAGAGAGAAGTGTTCTTCAACCTCCAAAAGAGTCACCAAACACAACAGGGACACTGCAGAAGTTAAATCATTATGTTTTGGGGCTAAATTATGCCTTTAATTTTGGTATTTCACAGCAATATCTGTCCTGTTAAAATTGGGTTATCTTCAGTTAAAAGCAACCCTACCATGTTTTATAGTCTCCATGAGGGGAGATTTCAGGCATCTTCATCCAGCACATACAGGCAGTCCCTGGATTGTGAATGGGTTCTGTTCTGGAGTCCATTCAAACCTGTTCACAATTCAGAATGCAATACAGGACAATATAAAGGAACTGTTTGCAAGTCCAGGAAATGTTCATATGTCAGGTTTTTAAAATTACACCTCAGTATGAGATTGTGTTTGTAAGTACAAGTGTTCATAACTCAGACTCAACCCATTGTGTCCTATGGACCCTCTGAACAGCGTCACACCCAGACCCACCCCACTACCCGATATCTGCAATCCTGCATTTCCCATGGCCAACCCACCTAGCCTGCACACCCCTGGACACTATGGGCAATTCAGCATGGCCAATCCACCCAACCTGCACATTTTTGGACTGTGGGAGGAAACCAGAGCACACAGAGGAAACACACACAGGCATGTGGAAGAATGTGCAAACTCCACACAGACAGGGGCCCGAGGTGGAAGTGAACCTGGATCCCTGGCGCTGAGCGACAATAGTGTTAACCACTGAGCCACTGTGTTGCCCCTAAGATTTACAGAGTGTGGTTACCTGAAATAAAGTTCTCTCGAAATGTGGATTTGGACTAGTGTTTAATCTTTTCAATTGAATTCTTCAAGTCAATTACAGACAGAACACTTAAACCATAGATATATGTGATTGAAATGAGACAGAATAACTGATATTAAATGTCCATTGAGCAGTTGAGTAAGTAGGAGTGCTGGAATACCAATCATAATTAAGGTCAACATCACTGGCTCAGAACCTTAGCCATGTTATTGGTGTTGGTACAAATCTTAATTGTGTTTACAGAGCCTTTAAGCTCCATTAATTGAAAGTTTGATCAAGATTTTGCAGAAACCAAGCCAACAATCTAAAATGGGCTTCCTTATCAAGAAGTAAACATTGAGGATACATTAAGGAGAATTCACCCTCAAGATGGGAACTGTAGGACAATTATGCTTGACCTTCATTTGCATTAATTGTGTTAACATCAAAAGGGAATGGTGATCAATTGTATGCAGCTAACATTTGATAAGTTTAACGCTCCATTTTGTAACAGAGACCAGAAATATCTTTGTGCTAATTAGTTCTGAGTTTTAAACTTTTCACGTCTGTGTAATAAATTTGAGACAAATGTCTACAATTGTGAAGAATGGCTGCAGACTTCATTAACTGATCTTAACTGTACTAACTAGACTCCACTTGTATCCTAATCTTTAGAAATCCAGAAATAACCTGATTATATTATCACACTTCAGGAGACTTGAGAACTGGGATATGTGTAAGAGGAATGAAACAAAACCCCTCATCACCGTGCAGAAGAAAACCTCACAGTGACATAAAATTATAAGCAAGAGAAGAAATGTGACCAGCCCTCATAATTCTTAATGTGTTTCAATATCCATGGTCAAAGTAGGAAGCAAAGCCCCCAATGATCTCTAAACTACTGACTGGTTTGTTGACCTTTAATATAGCTGAATGAGCAAGTTAGCAGCAAGGTCAGGAGTCAGACATCACCAGGTTATAGTCCATCAGGCTTATTTGAAAGCACAAGCTTTCGAAGAGTCACCTGAAAGAGCAGCACTCTGAAAGTTTGTGACTTCAAATAAGCCTGATGGACTATAACCTGGTGATGTCTGACTTCTGACCTTGTCCACCCTAATCCAACACTGGCACCTCTGCATCAAGTTGGGAGCAGTAGGCCATTCAGCCCCCCTAGTCTGTTCCACCATTCAATCACAAAACCTGATTAAACTGTGGTCTCAACTCCAGTCCCAACAACTCCTGATTACCATAGACCCCTGAAACTTGTGATGATGTGGTCACTTTAAAAAAGGTTATTTTGTCCTTTTTTTGAAGACAGATTGTAAAGGCAATTGTGCTGAAAATTCTAGGGAATAACAGTTTAATAATGGAAGGGAAGTGGCCAGTTCTCCCAGTTCCGGTTTGTTCTAGTTTTTTTTTTGGCTGTAGCAGTCACAAGAGGTTTTGAGTACCAGAAGGGTTGTAAGCTTCAGTAAAGGGTTCCCCAGACTTTCTCTATAATCCCTTTCTGGATGCTGTTCCCTCCTGCCTGTAAGAATCTGTGTTTGAATTTACCTTTTTGCCAAGAGGTGTATTTATGAGATGTTGCTATATTGGAACAGTTTATTAGTTGAATTGCTGTATTGGGTCATATAGGTTTTCCATAGTTAAATTACTCTAAATTCCATTTTCTTTCATTCGTGTTTCAACTGTAGTGTTTAAACAAATCTTGATTTGCTTAAAGCCAGGTGGTTTGACCAGTTGTATCACACCTGGAGCACCCAATTCAGCCTTGACAATAAGAAAAAGTTAGGGTCTAGGCTACTTTCTTAAAATATTTTGAGGGTGTCTAGCCTGGTCCATAACAAACTCTTCTGCATTAAAGTATCTTTCTGTTGCTTTTTTGAATGACATGAACTCGGTCTAAAATGTGCATGTGAGACTGCCTTTACTATACAGATAGCAGTAACTCCAAATGATTCATCACTATTCAAGTGTGATTACGGATGACCAATAAATGAAATTTATGTGTACAATTCTTTAAAAATCCCATGATCAATTCTTTAAACTTGTTTTTGCAAATCATAAATGGACACCTTCTCTTACCCGGACACTAAAGAGCTGACCAGCATTGACTGCATTTATCTCACCATCATTGGCATTATTGCCAACTACACCCAATTGACGTCATCTGCAAACACATATGTTAGACATTGTTCCACCCACTGAATCATTTACAGGGATTATAAACCACAGCAGCCACAGCACCGATATCTGATTCTGCTAGCAAATATCTTTCTGTCTTGACATCTTATTAACAATCTTTACTGTGTGACCAATTAGTCAAGTGCCAAACTAGCCTCATTCTTTGTCATTCTTTCCATGCAAAGTGAACAAACTTGTGAATAAGTCTCCTCTGTATAAAGTGTCCAATGGGTTCCTAAAATCTAGATCAACACTATCCACTGTAGAACTCTAATCCATTATGTCGATAAACTCTGTAGTGTTGACCAGCCATGATGATTTTTTCCCCAGAAACCATGCTCACTCTATCACCAGTCATTTTGGCAAAGTAGATGACAGGAATTAAATTGGTGCAAACACAAAACATTGCAGATATCAGAAATCTGAAAAAAAGCAATACTGGAAATACTTACCAGATCAGTTGGTACCTAAAATTGATTATGTTTCAGGTTGGTGACCAGGCCTCGGTTTCAGGCCTCATGATTTTTAACGGTGACAAATTCTTAACCAGGAAACTATTCTGGTGCTGGATTTTTAAACTGTTTCATGAGATGAAATATCAAGGCCAGGACTGCATTTATCATTCGTCTCTAATTGCTTTTGAAGTAAACATATTAATAAGTTATCATATGAATTCTCATTTTAAGATATTCAAGATAGGACATGAGCATTACTAGCTATGTCCACATTTATTGCCCATTCTTAAACACTGTAGTCAATAAGGGGCTGGTTACACCTACAGCACTTTCAGCAAGGGAGTTCCAGGATATTGACTCAGCGGCAGTGAGGAAAGACTATCTCTATTTTTGATTTGGTCTGTGGACTGAAATAGGAAAGGGCTATCTTAGAAACCAAGTATTGTGGAAGGGATTGCTACACTCTTTAAAAAGCAAGCTACCAACTTTTATTTACACTATTTAACAATTGGATGTTTGGTTGCAGAGTAACTAGTGCCAAGGGTTTGGATGAAGTGAGGTTTTGGCTAGCAACAGGTAGCTGACAGGTCTGTGGATGGTGACCAATTGCCTCCTGGTTGCTACCTACTGTGATTAGCTCAGAACAGTTTGTGGGTGTGAGCCAAAAGCTTTCGGATCTCCAGCAAAGAAAAGTGCTAGCTTTCTGTAAAGCAGTTACTGTAAGCTGTGGCTTTTGACTCATGAGTTAGAGACTTTATAAATTTACATGAAGGAGTCACTCTGCATTTCGAGTAAAAAGTGAGGTCTGCAGATGCTGGAGATCAGAGCTGAAAATGTGTTGCTGGTTAAAGCACAGCAGGTCAGGCAGCATCCAAGGAGCAGGAAATTTGACGTTTCGGGCATAAGCCCTTCATCAGGAATCCAGATTCCTGATGAAGGGCTTATGCCCAAAACGTCAAATTTCCTGCTCCTTGGATGCTGCCTGACCTGCTGTGCTTTAACCAGCAACACATTTTCAGCTCACTCTGCATTTCCTAAATCAAGTGAATGTACTTGGAGAGGAGACCTAGAGACATAGACAGGTTGACACTTTATAATGGTTTACATATAGCTAGAATCTGTGTGTAATAAAGAATAACTAAATTCAGAAATTGGAAGGCAACTAATATACTGGCAGGGAGATTTGCTGGAGTTGCTCAGGAGGACTTAAACTAGTAAAATGGGGAGGGGGTGGGGAGGTGGTGTTGGGAGCTAGGGAGATAGTGATAAAAGAGATCAGTCTGAAACTGGTACAGTTGGTAAAAGGAGCAAGTCAAACAGTCAGGGCAGGCAGGGACAAAGCAGAGAATGAGGTAAATTAAACCACACTTACTTCAATGCAAGAGGCCTAATGGGGAAGACAGATGAACTGAGGGCATAGTTAGGAACATAGCAATTACAGAGACGTGAGTCAGGGATGGACAGGACTTGAAGCTTAATGTTCCAGGATACAAATGCTATAGGAAGGATAGAAAGGCGGGAGGGGGGGTGGCAAGAGAGGAGGGGGAGTGACATTTTTGATAAGGGATAGCATATGTATGGTATAGACAGGAGAGATCAAGTGAATCCTTAGAAGAGTATAAATGCAGTAGGAGGATACTTAAGACAGAAATCAGGAGGGCAAAAAGAGGATATGAGATAGCTTTGGCAAATAGGGTTAAGGAGAATCCAAAGGGATTTTACAGATGCATTAAGGACAAAAGGGTTTCCAGAGAGTGAATGGGACCCCTCAAAGATCAGCAAGGCAGACTATGTATAGAACCACAGGAGATGTAGGAGATACTAAATAAGTATTTTGCATCAGTGTTTACTGTGGCGGAGGACACGGAAGGTATAGAATGTGGGGAAATAGATTGCGACAACCTGAAAAATGTCCATGTTACAGAGGTGGTGGTGCTGGATGTCTTAAAACGTATAAAAGGTGGATAAATTCCTGGGACCTGATCAGGTATACCCTCAAACTCTGTGGGAAGCGAGGGAAGTGATTGTTGGAACCCTTGCTGAGATATTGTATCACTGATAGTCACAGGTGAGGTGCCGAAAGACTGGAGGTTGGCTAACATGATGCCACTATTTAAGAAAGATGGTAAGGAAACTATAGATCTGTGAGCCTGATATCTGATGGTGGGCAGGTTGTTGGAGGAAATCCTGAGGGACAGTACTTAGATGTATTTGGATAGGCAAGGACTGATTAGGGATAGTCAGCATTTCTTTGTGCATGGGAAATTATGTCTCATGAACTTGATTGAATTTTTTGAAAAAGTAATGAAGACGATTGATGAAAGCAAAGTGGTGGACGTGATGTATATGGACTTAAGTAAGGCATTTGACAAGTTCTTCATGGTAGACTGGTTAGCAAGGGAGAACTAGCCATTTGGATACAGAACTGGCTCAAAGATAGAAGACAGAGGTGGTAGAGGGTTGCTTTTCAGACTGGAGGCCTGTGACCAGCAGTGTGCCACAAGGATCATTGCTGGGTCCACTACTTTTCATTATTTAGATAAATGATTTGGATGTGAACATAGTTAGTAAGTTTACAGACGACACCAAAATTGGAAGTATAGTTGACAGTGAAGATTACCTCAGAGTACAACAGGATCTTGATCAGGTGGGTCAATGGGTTGAGGAATGGCAGATTGAATTTAATTTAGATAAATGTGAGGTACTGCATTTTGGAAAGGCAGATTGGGGCAGGACTTAACACACTTAATGGTAAGATCCTGAGGAGTGTTGCTGAACAAAGAGATGTTAGAGTGCAGGTTCATAGTTATTTGAAAAAGTGGAGTCTCAGGTAGATAGAAGAGTGGAGAAGGCATTTAGTATGTTTTCCTTTTTTGGTCAAAGCATTGAATATAGGGATTGGGAGGTCATGTTGAGGCTGTACAGGACATTGCTTAGGCCAGTTTTGGAATATTTTGTGCAATTCTGCTCTTCCTCCTATAAGAAGGAAGTTGAATGGGTTCAGAAAAGATTTACAAGGATGTTGCCAGGGTTGGAGAATTTGAGCTATGGGAAGAGGCTGAATAGGCTAGGGATTTTTCCCTACAGCATTGGAGGTTGAGGGGTGACTTTATAGAAGTTTATAAAATCATGAGGAGCACGGATAAGGTATCTTGATAAGGTCTTTTCTCTGGTTTGGGGTGAGTCCAGAACTAGAGAGCATAGGTTTAGGGTGAGGGGAAAAGATTTAAAAGGGTCCAAAGGGACAAATTTTTCATGCAAAGGGTGGTGTGTGCATGGAATGAGTTGCCAGAGGAAATAGTGGAGGCTGGTACAATAACAACATTTAACAGATATCTGGATGGGTCCATGATTAGGGGATATAGGGCAAGTACTAGCAAATGGGACTAGATTAATTGAGGATATCTGAGTTGGACCAAAGGATTAAACTGAACGTTCCTTTAATCTGAATATAAAAGACTGGGGATTTCTGTGCACTTCGATGAAATCTTTATCTTTTGTGTTGACTCCAGAAATAGCAGGGCTTGATTTCCAATGTGCTATCCATGTGAAACGCAACAAATAACAATGTAGTTCCAAGTCATGGTGATGCCAGTTTGATTGCTACCTGCAACTAATTTGAGTGCACAATGTTGACAAAAGATGGAAAGAACCGGAAAAATGTTCCATTACAAAAGTTTGCCAATAACTATCCAGGTTTACACAATCTTGTACTTCAATCTCCACACTTATTTGTGTTCGAATGTACATGTGCTGCAATGGGGCAGGTACAGTGGAGACATTAGAATTTTCCGTGTGAATGCTACAGATGCACAACAGCAAATGAACCAATTAGTGATTAGCAGTATGTACCATAAAACAAGTCAATATTGAAAAAAGTTCCAGAGAATACCCATTCAAATACAGTTTCACCACTGGGAGTGCATTCCTCCAACAATTACTTCCCCTTGTCCTGGAATGATGATGCTACAATCCCGCAATAAATGAAAACCACAAATGAATCACTCTCAGATGAATAAAACTAATTAATCCAATCACTTCCGCTTCTCAAAGTCCAAGCAAATCCAAACACTTAAGCAGTCTGTTTATACACAAAGAAAACTTATCAAATTGCTTTGGCACGAATAGCAGCAGCAGCAGCAGCTTTCACAAAGTAGAATTCTATAGCCAAAGTCTTTCCACCTTCTACAATCTTAGGGAATCGCTATCAAAGGCCTCAGTATAAACTTGACGATGAATGTCAGATAATTCTCATTACTGCATTTTATTTCTGACATTTATAACTGTGGCTACATGTCACGGGTATTTAATTGGCTGCAAGGCACTTTGGGACATGCTATAGCCATGAAACATTCCGTATAAATGCAAGCTGTTTTAAGAAAAAAGGAGAACATTTTTAAACTGACAGATACATTCATTAATTACAGGTAAATGAGTGGGCTGTGCAGTGATAAAATCACTGGTCTAGTAATCTAGAGATCCTAGCAATTTAATTCCTTTAATAAAATCTGGAGTTGGAAGCGAATAATGGACAGTCACAACTGTCTTAAAACCCATCTGGTTCACTCATGTTCTTTAGGGATTGCAATCTGCCATCCTTATCTGGCTTACACTTGACTTCACAACTCTTGATTTTTAACTGTATGGGCAGCATGGTGGCACAGTGGTTAGCACTGCTGCCTCACAGCGCCAGAGACCCGGGTTCAATTCCCGACTCAGGTGACTGACTGTGTGGAGTTTGCACATTCTCCCCATGTCTGCGTGGGTTTCCTCCAGGGGCTCCGGTTTCCTCCCACAGTCCAAAGATGTGCAGGTTAGGTGGATTGGCCATGCTAAATTGCCTGTAGTGTTAGGTAAAGGGGTAAATGTAGGGGAATGGGTGGGTTGCGCTTCGGCGGATCAGTGTGGACTTGTTGGGCCGAAGGGCCTGTTTCCACACTGTAAGGAATCTAATCAAACTGTAACTGACTGGCCTGCTCAGCCATTTCAGAAGAACTAGAGTGGCTCATCACCACCTTCAAGGACAATCAGGAATGGACAACAAATACTCACTCAGCCAATGAAGCTCACATTTCATTCAGGAGGTTCAGAGGTCAACGTTTCGGCTGTAACCCTTCTTCAGGGTTACCGAAACCCTGACTTCTCCACCTCCTGATGCTGCCTAGTTGCTGTGTTTTTGCAGTTTTATTTTGTCCTCTACATCTCATTCAAGCATTTTTAAAGAGAGGAGGGGACATTGAGAGGTGGATTATAAAATCGTGAGAGATGGAGTCCACAAATTTTCTTGTGTGGTGCTAGGATTGCCACTTTTTGGTTTTAAGGGATTCATCTGGACTCCCAGGAATTGGTGATTGAGGACAAACTTAGGAATGAACCCAGGAAAGAGAAAAAGATAATGCATCCACTTTTCATTCTCTTTGATAACTTCTGTTTATTAGTTCTAAAATACAGAATACCCAGGCTGTTCAACTGGGCTCAGGTTGGAGAACGGTAAGAAGGACATCAAGGACAGAAATTCAAATGGTGACATCAAGGTATACATCCAGAGAGCTGGGTACTCAAATGGGACTCAAATGCTACAATCCCTGCTGGTCCCACAGAAAGAAAGTGTTAGACTTATTAAAAGGGCCACTTCTGTTTCTTGACTAGCTACCAACCTGCTTCTGCCTGGTATACTCCCATCTTCTCGCAGAAAATGTTTAAAATTGCATCTGGTTCCTACAAATCTGGGTCTGCTGTTTAACGAGTAGTATTCCTGCTTCATAATGAGAAGCATAAGGGGTCAAGTTCCACTTAAGAACATTAAATGCTGGCTGATCCTCCAGTGCAGTACTGAGCGACTGTCCGTGATACAGACTTTCACAGGAGATGCCAAATTGAAGCTCTATTGTCTATCCTTTCAGTAGATGGAAAATAATCCTTGGTATTATTTCAAGAGGAACAGGAGGTTCTTTCTTGGTTTTCTGGCTAATAATATTTAACCTCACAGCCAACACCATAAACTGTTCTTGTCATTTACCTGATTGCTGTTTGTGGGAGTTTACTGTGCACAAATTAGCTCAGGCATTACCTGGATTAGTATCATAGAAAGCCTACAGTGTAGAAACAGGCCCTTCAGCCTAACAAGTCCACACCAACCCTCTGAAGAGCAACCCACCCAGACCCTCTCCCCTACCCCATGTTTACACCTGACTCATGCATCTAACCTACACATCCCTGAGCACTACGAGCAATTTAGCACGGCCAATTCACTAACATATACATTGTGGGAGGAAACCAGAGCACCCGGAGAAAGCCTGCGCAGACACGGGGAGAATGTGCAAACTCCACTCAAAGCAGGAATCATACTCGCCAAAGGCTGGAATCAAACCTGGTGCTGTGAGACAGCAACGCCAACCACTGAGCCACCGGGCTGCCCTCAAAAATTAATTGAACGTAAACAGCTAGGGACTGTCCTGAACTCTTGAAAGAAGCTATAGAAATTCAATGTCTTTGTTTTTTAATGGACTCAAATTGCATGAATGGAGGTTATAGCCTGCTTTAGGCTGATGACCCATTCCACCTATAAAATCCTGTAAGTCAACAGGGGAAACAGTTGGCACCTAAGTGCAAAAGCAACATATTCTCTTCTAATTATAAGCTCACCCCATGAAATGGGTTAACTAAGATCCCAATGATATTGTTAGGTGACTGGTTCCCACACATTTGAAGTGATCACATGCTTATTCTCAAATGCATTTCCTACACCTCTCCATGTGGCTGCTGGATTCATTGGTCAGCACTTGACTGGAGTGCAGTAGCAAAACGTGGTAGCCTGGATACACATTCAAATGACAAATTAGTTCCTAACTTTTTATAAACATAGCAATGTAACACTTGCCTCTCTTTAAAAAAACTTGTCAGTATAACTGTTCCCTTCACTAAACTTCTAACTGAAGATGACTAACAAAAACTGACATTTATAATTAAGCTGAACACCTTTAGATTCTAATTGTTGTCTTTCCTCAGAGAAAAGGTGTCTTTCACATGGTATCGCTTAGGTGGCCCCTTGGGGCAAAAGCAGCACACTAAGTCAGCACTTCTCCTCAATCTTTGAATTACAGTTCTGTAATAAATGTTTCTTTTTCAAATCATTCTATGTACTAGTTTCTGTTAGATTTTCAGCTTCATTTTGTAGCCACACTTGCTGGTCTTCTTGCATTTACTATTTCCTCTTTTAAATTCACCAACATTCCTCACAGTTTGTTATTAGTTTCCAATAAATCAATCATTCTTTGATTGTGATAGCATTAAAATGCATTTCAGTTCACTAATTTTTTGTCTGAACTCAGTACCATCACATTTTTATTTTTCAAATTCTTCTATTTGAAGCACATATTGTTCAAGTTTTGACTTGAGATTCAATTCTCATCTTGAACACCTCTTCTACTTCCTGTACAACTGGCATATTATCTTCTGAAATCTCCTTTTTTGTATGAAGTCCTGTTCTTTCCAGTTCTTGCTTTACTTCATGGAGTGCAGCAGTAGTGAGAAATCTTCTTTAGCTGCCTGAACTTTCCAAATTTTCTTTCTTTCCTATCAAGGAAGTGTCTTTCAATATTTGCCTTGATCACTTCAATATATGACTACAAACCATTATCATCATGAAATCTCTACAGTGTGGAAGGAGGTCATTTGGCCCAATGAGCCTATACTGACCCAGACCCACCCTTGAACCCTCTCCCTGTAACCCTGCTAATCCAGCTCGCCGACACATCTCTGCACACTGTAGGCAATTTAGCATGGCCAATCCACTCAACCTGCACATTTTTGGACTGTGGGAGGAAACTGGAGCACCTGGAGGGAACCCACACAGATGGGGGATCCCTGGCACTGTTAGATAGCAGTGCTAACCACAAAGCCATTGGGCTGCCCCCTAAGCCCACTGCACCTGGTAATCTCAGGCAGTCTCCCATTCAAGTACGAAGCGGGCCCAAGTCTGCTCAGTTCCCAAGATCAGACAAGATCATAATTTTCAGACGAGTATGGTCATTAATTTGGCTTTTTATGTTGTCACAATGATGGAATTTGCCAAAGCTCCAGATTATGGTAATTGTGGCAATTACTTTCTTTATTTCAAACTCTTGGAGCCCACTTGCAGGCTTTCTTCTTAGTTCTATTGGTACTTTACATGGGGAATAAATCATATTGCTCCGTAACAGCAATACTGATGTGATGTTCAAAATCTTCAAAGCATCAAAAGTGTCAACACACTTTGGATATATACTCATGCCAGACCTTCCTTACTTCTGTTTGGAAACTACTTTTCAATGTGTGTACTACATTCAACCCTCATAACCTCAGGAAAAGACTGTAAGACCATAAGCCAAAGGAACAGAAATTAGATCATTCAGCCTATCGAGTCTGCTCCACCATTCATTCATGGCTAATAGGTTTCTCAACCCCATTATCCCACATTTTCCCCGTAATCTTTGATCTCCTTGGCAATCAAGAAACTATCTTTGTTTTAAATATACTCAATGACCTGGCCTCCACAGCCTTCTGTGGCAATGAATTCCACAGATTCACCACTCTCTGGCTAAAGACATTTCTCCTTATCTCAAATCTAAAAGGTCTTCCCTTTACTCTAAGACAGTGCCCTCATCTCTCCCGCCAATTGGAAACATCTTCCCAACATCCACTCTGTCCAGGCTGTTCAGTATTCTGCAAATTTCAAACAGATCCCCCTCATCCTTCTAAATTCCAAACAGTAGTTCCAGAGTCCTCAAATGTTCCACATATGTTAGGTCTTTCATTCCTGGGATCATTCTCGTGAACTTTTTCTGGAGCCGCTCCAGGGCCAATAACATCTTTCCTGAGGTATGGGGCCAAAACTTGCTCACAATACTCTCAATGTGGTCTGACCAGAGCCTTATAAAACCTCAAAAGTACATCCCTGCTTTTATATTCTTGTCCTCTTGAGATGAGTGACAACATTGTATTTGTCTTTCTAACTACTGACTCAACCTGCAAGTTACCTTAAGAGAAATCTGGACTAGGACTCCACAGCCTCTTTGCAGTTAAGGTTTCTGAATTTTCTCCCATCTAGAAAATAGTCCATGCCTCTATTCTTCCTATCAAAGCTAGCTGTAGCTGTAGCTGTTTGCAGCCACTCAATCCCAGGGATAGTAAGACAATCTGTTTTAAAGACATGGAACAGAGTTAATATAGAAGTTAGAGTTTTTACAGTGTGGAAAGAGACCCTTTCAGTCTACTGTGTTTGCAACAGTCAAATATCTACTTATTCTAATCCCATTTTCCAGCACTAGGCCTATTACTTTGTATGATATGGCATTTCAACCACCGATCTAAATTGAGTCATGGAATCATACAACACAGAAACAAACCCTTTGGTCCAACCAGTCCATGCTGAACATAATTCCAAATTAAACTCGTCACATTTGCCTGTTCCTGGCCCATATCCCTCCAAATCTTTCCTATTCATGTACTTATCCAAATATCTTTTAAATATTGTAATTGTACCTGCATCCACCACTCCCTCAGGAAGTTAATTCTACAGGCGAACCACCCTGTATAAAAAAAATTTTTCCTTTTATGTCTTTTTAAAATCTCCCTCCTCTCAACTTAAAAATGTGTCCCTAGTCTTGAAATCCCCCATACTAGGGAAAAGGCAGCTACCATTAACATGTCTTTATCTTTGTCGAAAATGAGGTCTGCAGACGCTGGAGATTAGAGTCAAGAATGTGGTGCTGGAAAAACACAGCAAATCAAGCAGCATCCAAGAAGCAAGAAAATCGACATTTCAGACAAAAGCCCTTCATCAGGAATATTCCTGATGAAGGGCTTTTGCCCAAAATATCGATTTTCCTGCTCCTTGGATGCATATCTTTATCTTTGTCTCTCCCTCTGATTTGGGTTGTTTCCAAGCATTGAATTTTAGCTCTCCTTTATGTCTTTATCATGATAGAAGTATTTTACCTCAGGTAATTATTTTCTTCCAAATTTCCAAGCAAGATCTTCAGCTTTAGTATGACATAATGCTGCGGTCTGGTATTGAGTTTCAGCTTTAGATGTATATGGTTTATCAGCTTTCTTCTTGCTCTCATCCTGATCTGAATGGTAGGAAAGACTTATTTTCCGTAGGCACTTTTGGCCCACTATTTCATGCAGCTCGGAGACTCCTATGCCTGTTATGTTGTTGCCAGAAACTAGATTATGGCGTTTCTGGATTCTTAGTTCTGATACTTCTGGATTCACCCCATTGCTCTGTCACATGATACTTTCATTACCACTTTTGTTGTTTGTTTCAAACATCTTTTTCCATGGATTGGGTATTCCACAAGGTCTGCAGCTTGATGCAAATGCAAGACATTTCTTGCTCACTGTTAACTTGTGGTCATCCAAGCTGCTGCACATTTTTTTCCTCTGTCTGGTGTGCAATCTTCTGTTCCTGTTTCACCATCTACTTCTAACTGGAAGCCAATTGTTGGAGTAGTCAACTTTATGTCACTTGATGTACTTTGGCAGTGTCTATACCTTTTGATATTGTGAATTGTTTTTTCAAATTAAATATTTTTGTACTTCAGGGTTAATCATATACAGAAATTATTAACAACCTCACCTGCTTCCTGCCTTAGGCTTTGAAAGTTATAACTGCTGGATTTACTGATTTGACTTTGGTTGGAGATGGGTCCTAACCAGATCAAATATTTGTGTCTGGGTTTTTAAACAGTCATACACTCATACATCCTTGTTATTAAATGAATTTAACCCTTTGTCTCCACCTCATTAAAATTATGGGGCTGATCCTTTGTTTCTTTACTACTACCTTTTAGAAAGCTATTTGAGTGCCAGTCTGCACTTACATTAACATTTCCCAACTGGCACTATGACACCAACAATTTCCCAATTCATGATGGGATGTAGTGGCCACTGTATTCTCCCATCAGTTCCATGCCAAATGTTTTGTTTGTATCAAGTATGGTGTTTGCACATTCAATAAGCCTTTTGCTTTCCTTGGCATTAATCCAGGTTGATTTTGTTTCTCTTCAACGTAATTCAGTTTCAGCATTAAATCTAATTTATTTGAAATGTTTTTAGAATTGCAATTAGAATTAGCTTTGCCCCATGTACTTAAACAGGAATAGCGAGAACTCGCCACTTATGGCGCCATCTTAGGTAAATATTTAGTACAGATTCTTAGGGAAAAAATAAAATAAGAAATACAAAGTTCAGATCATGGGGATAAATTATAAAAATAAAGAAGTAGAAAGTTCAGAATAACAGGCCTTCCAATCCACTCCATGCCAGCACCTAGTCTCTAGCCCACACCAAGACTTGACTCCACATTGCACCAGGTTTCATCTCCAGGCTCTGATCACTCTGGACTCATCTTGAGGCCAGCAATCCACACCGAGGCCATGCCAGGTCGAAAGACCACCACGCCCAGCCACAGGGAGACTACCATACTGCGCCGAGAGATTGCTCATTGTTGGTGTTGCTCACAGGCTGCCTACTGTCACCATGTTATGTCCTCTAGTTCTCAAAAGTTTGAAATAATCACATTTTTCAGACTCAAGTGCTGAAGCTTCATTGAGTATATTTCTTAGACTTCTTCATGTGATCAATGAACTGATATTATTGCTGGGCACCTGACTGCAGAGTAGAAGTAAATATGGCACTCTGTGAACATGAAACTTACAAAACAATTAGTTCCTGATTCTTTACAAAGAATATAACATTACATTGATTAAACAATACATCAAATGAAACAAGAACAGCACAATGAAAGTAACACAGAGAACAAGGTACACATCCTATTGCAGAATCTTCTCCATGTATTTTACTTCTTGCCAACACTGGCAAACAATAGCTTCCTAAGAACAGTGACCCACGTCATACTTGTATGCCTCCACCCCATCAGTCCTGTGCCAAATGTTTTGTTTGTATCAAGGATGCGCAGAAATCTGCCTCTGCCTTAAAAAATATTCAGGGACTCTGCTTCCATCACCTTTTGATGGAGCTCCAAAGACTCATGGCCCTCTGAGAGAGAAGAAACTTCCTTTGTCGCTCTGTCTGAAATGAGCAACCCCTTATTTTAAACACTGACCTGCTAGTTCTAAACTCTGCCACAGGAAGAACCATCCTTTCCACATCTATTCTGTCATGATCCCTTTGGATCTTAACATTTCAATCAAGTTGCCTCCTGGACTCAATTCCAGCAGGTACAAGTGTAGCCTGTGAAACTGAGCTTTAGGACCGACCTGATCAAACACAAGAAAGGAATTGTAAAGAAGCCAAACAAGGTGAAGAGAGATAAATGGAAATCATGTCCGAGAGAGGAGCAGAATTCCTTCAAGGTTGGCATTTCTGGAAGTGAGTTGATAGTGTGGTACTAGAAAGGCACAGCAGGTCAGGCAGCATCCGAGGAGCAGGACAGTCGACGTTTCGGGCAAAAGCCCTTCATTGGGAATCTTTAAACTTTAAATTAGCAAATGCCATGTGGGAAACCATACCATTGAATGAGGTTGTGACCCCTTTGGCAGTGTGCTATTTACTGTGCCTGGAGCACTTTGCAGTCATTATGATCCTTTATGTACGAAAAGGATGTGAACCCTCCAGTTCTTTGCGGGTGTAAAGGCCCTTGCTGTGATTCTGCTCCTCGGATGCTGCCTGACCTGCTGTGCTTTTCCAGCACCACACTCCCTCATCACCAGCATCTCCAGTCCTCACTTTCTCCTAGTTTATTTCTGGAAGAGAAGTGACTTCCTCGCCGTTCCAAAACATTACAATTAACTCAATCCTTAATACGCCACCTCGGAATAAAAATTCTATACAACTCAAATCCTCTTGGTTTTGTTGATTGGCAGCTAGAAATACAACCGTCACGGGTCACTGTTTTTTTTAAAAGTTACTTGAACCTTTATAATTACACCCGCAGAAAACTGGAGGGTTCACATTCTTTCTTTTCATACATGAAGGATCATAATGACTGCAAAGTACTCCAGCACTGTAATACCACACAATGGTATGGTAGTGCCACAAGTCGTTTGCTAATTTAAAGTTTAAAAAAGGACAATCTTCAATTAAAAAAAGGGGGGGGGGGGGGGGGGCGTGGAGTTATGATACTGTGGAATAAAGCGTTCAGAAATCCATTCTTAAAATATCCACGGATGCTGCCTGACCCGCTGTGATCTCTAACTTTTGTTTTTTGTTCTGATTCCAGCATCCGCAGTAATTTGCTCCTTAAATGAGCCACGTTGCTGTTCAGGAAATCGTCTCCAACTGCAGACCTTGAAACATTATAATATCAAAAAGAGAGCAGGCATGTCCCCCCCCCCAAAAGAAGCTGCTTTAGTTCAGAGAAAGTTTGAAATGCAACTTTTCATTGTCACTTCAACGTGGAAGAGACTGCCATCATTTCATATTACTCACTTTACCCTGAAGTCGTGGTAACATTTTCATTTCTAATTACCTGTTCGCTCCAAAATGCCAGCCTTGATGCTCGGCTGCCGTGGGATCGGATGGGAGCAGGAACCTTATCGTTATTTACATCGGCTGAAAAAGTCCCCACAGAGGGAACCTTTCGCTGGGCTCCTTTAAATACGCCTTGGCAATTCAGTACCGCCAGGAGGATGTTACGTCCTTTGCAGAGATACCGCACTAAGAGGCCAAGGCAATACGTATTGCAATTGGGGGGAAAGACATATCCATATTGGGGACAACTTCAGCTCAAATTCCTGCCTCCGAGTGTCATCAACCACAACCTGACCCCCTCCCCTTGTGTGTCCAAGTTTAATCAGAGGATGTACAGTACTGTAATTTACCAGCAGAATTCACTTCCGCATATCTAGACACTGGGAACATGTTTTTTTTTCACTTTTAGTACAGGAATCGTACCTTTGACCGGAGTCCGCTCCCACTGTAACGCACAATTACCTTCAGAGATTTATCTAAGTATCTTACCCATGGCGAAGAATCAATGACTGGCCATTTCTACCAAGGGATTTCCGAAAGGCTACAATCTGGCTGGAAGGTTACTGCGTCCTTTCTGAAGGAGGAAATGAATGAAGGGCGCTGTCGCTCGGTGGTTATTGAGAGTTTATTATCCTTTGGTTTGCGCTGGTTTCAGTCAGCGTGGGATCGGCTCAATTTTTGCAAAATAGGATGTGGGAATTTCAGACGCAAGCCCCCTACGTCAAGCCGTAACCCTGCGTTTCCGCTATCTTTTCTGGTCTTAAAATAAGCATCTCACGCCAAAATAAAGCCGAGTTCTGGCCACCCCCAATTTAAATTGACAATAACCAGTTTCGATCAATTGCTCTCGCAAAACTGAGCTTTGCTTTTGGACGCTCGGAATCAGACTCGAATTTAAAGAAAGGTTTTCGCATTGACTCCTCCCAAACCAAACGGAAGCATTTTTTGTCCAGGAGGTATGCTGGCGGCTGGCTTACACACTGAGTTAAAAAAATCACACAACACCAGGTTATGGTCCAACAGGTTTAATTGGGAAGCACTAGCTTTCAGAGCGATGCTCCTTCATCAGGAGGGTGTGGAGTCGAGGATGGTAATATCGCTTACACACTAGTCATGGTCAAGTCATCAAGATCTGCACCCACTCAGCAACTGGCAGATTCCTCACAGTGCCAATTCCGGTGAAAGATCAGAAACAAAAACAGATATTGTTGAAAAAGCTCAGCAGGTCTGGCAGCATCTGTGGAAAGAAATCAGAGTTAGCATTTCGGGTGGTTCCTTAGAAAGACCATCCCCTTATAAGGTTTCTCTCTGAGTGTTGCTTGACCAGCTGAGTATTTCCTGCTTTACCCCTTGAAATTTGTAGATTGGCAGCATCTGTAGATGTTGTGATTGCCCCAATGTTGAATTCACTGTGCCTTCTCTTCCAGAAAAGCTCACCTTGAAGAAGGTCTGCTCTTCTCTCAGGCAGGATTTCCATTTGTCTTTCTTACTTTGTTTCCCTTCTTTACATTGCCTTTCTTGTGTTTGATCAGGTAGCTACCAAAATTCAGCTTCACAGGGTAGGCTGGAGTTTACGGAGTAAAGGGGCAACTTGATTGAACTAGCTAACATCCCAAGGCTTCTTGACAGTGTAGATGTAGGAGAGTCTAGAACAAGGGGGTCACTGTTTAAAATAATGGGTTGCCCATTTAAGACAGGGATAAGGGGAGGTTCTTTTCAGTCAAAGGGCTGTGAATCATAGAGATGTACAGCATGGAAACAGACCCTTCCGTCCAACCAGTCCATGCCGACCAGATATCCCAAACCAATCTAGTCCCACCTGCCAGCACCCGGCTCATATCCCTCCAAACCCTTCCTATCCATATACTTCCTATCCAGATGCCTTATGTTGCAATTGTACCAGCCTCCACCACACACTCTGGCAGCTCAGTCCATACACGTACCACCCTCTGCATGAAAAAGTTGCCCCTTAAGTTTCTTTTATATCTTTCCCCTCTCACCCTAAACCTATGCCCTCTAGTTCTGGACTCCCCGACCCCAGGGAAAAGAATGTGTCTATTTATTCTATCCATGCCCCTCATAATTTTGTAAACCTCTATACGATCACCCCTCAGTCTCCGATGCTCCAGGGAAAACAGCCCCAGCCTGTTCAGCCTCTCCCGATAGCTCAAATCCTTCAACTCTGGCAACATCCTTGTAAATCTTTTCTGAACCCTTTCAAGTTTCACAACATCTTTCCAATAGGAAGGAGACCAGAATTGCACATAATATTCCAACAGTGGCCTAACCAATGTCCTGGTAAAAACAATGACTGCAGACGCAGGAAACCAGATTCTGGATTAGTGGTGCTGGAAAAGCACAGCAGTTCAGGCAGCATCCAAGGAGCAGCAAAATCGACATTTCGGGCAAAAGCCCTTCATCAGGAATGTCCTGTACAGCCACAACATGACTTCCCAACTCCTGTACTCAATACTCTGACCAATAAAGGAAATGCCTTCTTCACTATCCTATCTACCTGCGACTCCAAGGAGCTATGAACCTGCACTCCAAGGTCTCTTTGTTCAGGACCTTACCATTAAGTGTATAAGTCCTGCTAAGATTTGCTTTCCCAAAATGCATCACCTCGCATTTATCTGAATTAAACTCCATCTGCCACTTCTCAGCCCATTGGCCCATCTGGTCCAGATCCTGTTGTAATCTGAGGTAACCATTACACCTCCAATTTTGGTATCATCTGCAAACTTACTAACTATACCTCTTATGCTCGCATTTAAATCATTTATGTAAATGACAAAAAGTAGAGGACCCAGCACCGATCCATGTGGCACTCCACTGGTCACAGGCCTCCAGTCTGAAAAACAACCCTCCACCACCACCCTCTGTCTTCTATCTTTGAGCCAGTTCTGTATTCAAGTATCTCCCTGTATTCCATGAGATCTAACCTTGCTAACCAGTCTCCCATGGGGAACCTTGTCGAACACCTTACTGAAGTCCATATAGATCACATCTACTACTCTGCCCTCATCAATCTTCTTTGTTACTTCTTCAAAAAACTCAATCAAGTTTGTGAGACATGATTTCCCATGCAAAAAGCCATGTTGACTATCCCTAATCAGTCCTTGCTTTTCCAAATACATGTACATGCTGTTCCACAGGATTATCTCCAACAACTTGCCCACCACCGAGGTCAGGCTCACCGGTCTATAGTTCCCTGGCTTGACTTTAACCCCCCTTAAACACGTTTGTCCACCTCCAGTCTTCCGGCACCTCACCTGTGATTATCGATGATACAAATATCTCAGCAAGAGGCCCAGCTTCCCACAGAGTTCTTGGGTACACCTGATCAGGTCCTGAGGAATTATCAATCTTTAAACGTTTCAAGACATCCAACACTTCCTCCTCTGTAATCTGGACATTCTGCAAGATGTCACCATCTATTTCCCTACAGTCTATATCTTCCATATCCTTTTCCACAGTAAATACTGATGCAAAAAATTCATTTAGTATCTCTCCCATTTTCTGTGGTTCAACACAAAGGCCGCCTTGCTGATCTTTGAGGGGAAGGTGAGGACTGCAGATGCTGGAGATCAGAGCTGAAAATGTGTTGCTGGAAAAGCACAGCAGGTCAGGCAGCATCCAAGGAACAGGAGAATCGACGTTTAGGGCATGAGCCCTTCTTCAGGAATGAGGAGAGTTTGTCCAGCAGGCTAAGATAAAAGGTGTGGAGGAGGGACTTGGGGGAGGGGCGTTGGAAATGCGATAGGTGGAAGGAGGTTAAGGTGAGGGTGATAGGCAGGAGTTGGGGTGGGCGCGGAGAGGTCAGGAAGAAGATTGCAGGTTAGGAAGGTGGTGCTGAGTTCGAGGGTTGGGACTGAGACAAGGTGGGGGGAGGGGAAATGAAGAAACTGGAGAAATCTGAGTTCATCCCTTGTGGTTGGAGGGTTCCAAGGCAATCTTTGAGGGGCCCTATTCTCTCCGTAGTTACCCTTTTGTCCTTAACATATTTGTAAAAACTCTTTGGATTCTCCTTAATTCTATTTGCCAAAGCTATCTTATGTCCCCTTTTTTGCCCTCCTGATTTCCCTCCTTAGTATATTCCTAATGTCTTTGTACTCTTCTAAGGATTCACTTGATCTATCCTGTCTATATCTGACATATGCTTCCTTTTTTTTCTTAACCAAACCCTCAATTTCTTTAGTCATCCAGCATTCCCTATACCTACCAGCCTTTCCTTTCACCCTGACAGGAATATACTTTCACTGGATTCTTGTTATCTCATTTCTGAAGGCTTCCCATTTTCCAGCTGTGCCTTTACCTGTGAACATCAGCCTCCAATCAGCTTTTGAAAGTTCTTGCCTAAGACCGTCAAAATTAGCCTTTCTCCAATTTAGAACTTCAACTTTTAGATCTGGTCTATCCTTTTCTATCTCTATTTTAAATCTAATAGAATTATGATCGCTGGCCCCAAAGTGCTCTCCCTACTGACATCTCCGTCACCTGTTTTGCTTTATTTCTGAAGAGTAGGTTAAGTTTTGCACCTTCTCTAGTAGGTGCATCCACATACTGAATCAGAAAACTGTCTTGTATGCACTTAACAAATTCCTCTCCATCTAAAACTTTAACACTATGGCAGTCCCAGTCGATGTTTGGAAAGTTAAAATCCCCTACTGTAACCACCCTATTATTCTTACAGATAGCTGAGATCTCCTTACAAGTTTGTTTCTCAATTTCCCTCTGACTATTAGGGGGTCTATAATACAATCCCAGTAGGGTGATCATCCCTTTCTTAATTCTCAGTTCCACTCAAATAACTTCCCTGGATGTATTTCTGGGAATATCCTCCCTCAGCACAGTTGTAATGAATGCTATCCCTTATCAAAAATGCCACTCCTCCTCTTTTGCCTCCCTTTCTATCCTTCCTGTAGCATTTGTATCCTGGAACATTCAGCTGCCAGTCCTGCCCATCCCTGAGCCATGTTTCTGTAATTGCTATGATGTCCCAGTCCCATGTTCCTAACCATGCCCTGAGTTCATCTGCCTTTCCTGTTAGGCCCCTTGCATTGAAATAAATGCAGTTCAATTTATTAGTTCTTCCTTGTCCCTGCCTGCCCTGACTGATGCTGACTCACTTCTGTTCTCAGATGTACCCAACTCAGATCGATCTCTTTCCTCACTATCTCCCTGGGTCCCACCCCCACCACCTTACTGGTTTAAATCCTCCCAAGCAGTTCTAGCAAATTTCCCTGCCAGTATGTTAGTTCCCTTCCAATTTAGGTGCAATCCGTCCTTCTTGTACAAGTCACTTCTACCCCAAAAGAGATTCCAATGATCCAAAAATGTGAATCCTTCTCCCATACACCAGCTCCTCAGCCATGCATTCATCTGCTCTATCCTCCTATTCCTGCCTTCATTAGCTCGTAGCACTGGCAGTAATCCAGATATTACCACCCTTGAGGAACTCCTTTTTAAATTTCTGCCTAACTCTCTGTTATCTCCCTTCAGAGTCTCAACCTTTTCCCTTCCAATGTCGTTGGTTCCAATGTGGACAATGACTTCCTGCTGGCCCCTCGCCCCCGTGAGAACATGCTGCACCCTCTCTGAGACATCCTTGATCCTGGGACTAGGGAAGCAACACACCATTCTGTTTTTTTCTCTGCTGGCCACAGAAACGTCTGTCTGTACCTCTGACTGCAGAATCCCCTAACACAATTGATCTCTTGGAAGCTGACGTATCCTTCATTGCATTAGAGCCAGTCTCAATACCAGAAACTTGGCTGTTTGTGCTACGTTCCCCTGAGAATCTATCACCCCTTACATTTTCCAAAACAGCATACCTGTTTGAAATGGGTATATCCACAAAAGACTCCTGCCCTAGGTACCTACCTCTCTTACCCTTCCTGGAGTTAACCCATCTATGTGACTGTAGCTGAGACTTTCCCCCCTTCCTACATCTGCCATCCATCACATACTGTTGCTGTTGCAAATTCCTCATCGCTTCTATCTGTCTCTCCAACCGATCCACTCGATCTGATAAGATTCGCATCCAGCAGCATTTATGGCAGATATAATCCGCAGTAACCCTTAAACTCTCTTTAAACTCCCACATCTGACAAGAAGTACATATCACTGCAAAGGCCATTTTTGCTCCTTCACAATCTACAGACCAGAAAATAACACCGTCTAATTCCTCTACAAACACTGCACCAGGTTACATTAATAGCTATGGCTTATATTTTAAATTTAATCAAGAGACTTATTTCCAAAAATATATAATCAAGAAAGAACCCATTGTACTCACTACTGCAGCCTTTCTCTTGGACAGACTTAAAACAAAAATTAACTTATCTGATTCTGTGCTGTGAACTTCACCCGAACCGGTTCCTCCAAGATTAGTTATGAAATTCACTGTTTGTTAATTTTCCCGGATGCACTCCGATGTCCAGTGACGCATGAATTCAAACACAGCAACGGCAGTAACTGTGCAGGTTTGATTCTGAGTATCCTTGATACAAATAAAACATTTCGCACAGAACTGATGGGGTGGAGGCATACACGTTTGACATGGATTATTGCCATTATTCCCACTTCTTAGGAAGATATTGAAAGTTATTTAGGGTTTTCCTATATTTGCTGTTCTCTCTGCATACTGAAATGCACTTTCTTCTTTTTTATAATATATTTTTATTAAGAAAAAATAGATTTTTAAATATTACAACAAATACAAAACAATGCAATTCAAAACAGTACAAAAATAGTATACAACTAAACCCAAATAATAAAAAAAGAATTCCCAACCCACCCTCCTATACGAATATGTAAACATATATAGAGAAGTATAAAATTTTTTTAAAAACCTAATCACTATAAATGCCAGAGGAAACATCACAGAAGCGCTTCACAGGAGGCTCCCAAGTGCTGAGGATGTCCCCTAGACAGGGGACGAAATGTCTGCAACACAAATTCCCAGCTCGGCGAACGGAACCACAACAACGAGCACCCGAGCTACAAATCTTCTCCCAAACTTTGAAGAAAACCTAAACTAGCTATTTAACTAACTAAATAAATACCTAACAACAAACAAATAAATAGTAATAACTCAGCCCAGCCAAACAAAACACTCATACATTCACAGTTCCTCCTCCCTGGATATTGGATTCATGAAACACTATCGTTACGGCTATATAAAAGCCCTTGTTAGTGTGGCAGATAAATCTGTGTCCAGGTATTTCAAAAAGGGTTGCCATATCTCGTAAAAATTCTCAGTTTTGTGGTAGACCATATTTGTGAGAAAATCCAGGGGCATATGCTCCATAACAATCTTCCGTCAACCCGACAGGCCTGGGGGTTTTCTGATATCCAACCTAGCAAGATATTCTTCCTTGCACAGAATATAAGAATATTGAAAAGTTTTTCCTTATGCGAGTCTGCAGGAAATACAATGGGTAGGCCCAAAAGGAGCGAAATAGGGTCCTTCTCCACCCCTACACCTAAAATCCTCTCCATCCCACCACAGCGCTCCAATATAATTGAAGCCTGTCACAAGATCAAAGACAATGGGTGAGTACCCGTACAGACCTTGCACTTGGGACATGCTGAAGATACTCCTGCTTTGAATTTTGACAAATGGTCTGGGGCTAAGTGGATCCTGTGGAGAATCTTCAACTGTAAAGCATGGGTCCTACTGCAAATTGATTTCTTCCTTGCATTCTCCCAAATATCCTCCCATACCTCTGAAGAAACTTCAACATCCAGCTGTATTTCCCACATCTTACAGAGTCGATCAGACTCATCTGAGGTGGCACCCCCCAATTGGTGATATAGAATACTGACAGAGAGTGTACTCTTAGCCCTTAATACCCCTCTTTCTATGTCAGATTTGTAGGGATCAGTCAAAAGTCTGGTCTTTTTTGAATAAAATCCCTAACTTGAAAAAAACGGAAGAGGTCTCTATTAGGTAACTCGTACTTCCGTACTAACTGATCGAAGGACATCATTACATCTCCCTCAAATAAATAACCTATGCAAGATATACCCCCAGCTGCCCTACGTTTAAATCCTGAAACCTGATTGAAAACCCGGCATACCCACTAAAGGTGTAAACAAAGATGTTTTGCTAATATTACCTTCTCTCTCCCGAATTGCCCTCCATGCTTTAACAGTATTGATGACTATTGGGTTATACAATATTCCCTAACTGTCCTCACCTTGTCCAAAAACAGCAAACTGGTAAGGGGGCACCTTGCCTGGGAGACTTTGATATCTAGCCATATTGAAAGAGGGTCCCCACAAACCCAATCACTTACGTAGGTCAAAAGCGAGCTTAATTGGTAATTTTTAATGTCCGGAAGGTCTACTCCCCCCAAATTGTGAGGAAACTGCAGTTTGGCTAATTTAATGAGGGGCTGTTTCCGGTGCCAGATAAAGGAGCTGAACCAACCGTTCAGTCTCCTGAGTGTTTGTTTATTGAAAATCAGGGGAAGCATCCGTATAGGGTATAAAACAAACGAGGGAGAATATTCATCTTGATAAGCGCAATCTGACTCAACCATGAGACTATGCCTATGAGTGGTCTTACGAAAGAGTTGTCTGTTGAGAGTGACTATAGAATCTTGTACCCTGAAAAAGCAGCAAACACGTGAATGCATTGTATCAGGCGAGGCACTGAGACTGCTGGATTTGTCAAGAAAATTAGAACATCATCTGCATACAGCGAGATCTTATGTAATTTTGACCCCACTTCTGCAGCTGATATATTGAGATCCCCATGAATGGCCTCTGTCAACGGTTCAATCACCAACGTAAAACGTAATGGTGAAAGGGGACACCCCTGCGGTTGCCCCTAGAAATATTAAAATTGCTTGATTGTACCCCGTTGGTAATGACCGCAGCGAGAGGTACACTGTGGAGAACCTTTATCTATCTTATGAAAACTTCACCCAGACCAAACCGGTCTCGAGTATAGAAAAGGTACGGCCACTCAACTCGGTCAAATGCCTTCTCTGCATCTAAAGAAATCACCAATCCCTGTATTGACTGCTGTTGGTATGCTTGAATTACGTTAAGCAGCCTCCTAACATTATTGGAGGATCTGCAACCCTTTATGAAGCCCGTCTGATCCTCTTTAATAATAGAGGGTAACGCAGTCTCCAGCCTTAACACAAGAGCCTTAGAGAGGATCTTAAAATCCACATTTACGAGTGAGATGGGCCAGTATGAAGCACAGTCTTTTGGCTCTTGCCCTTTTTTAAGGATAAGTGAAATATTGGCCTCTCTCAGAGATGGTGGGAGACAAACATGACTGTATGAATCATTAAACACATTCAGCATCGGGCCTGACAGTATACTTATAAATTCTTTATAGAATTCACTGGGAAGTCCATCAGGACTGGGCGCCTTTCCACACTGAAGCTGCCTCACAGCTTCCTGCACTTTTTGCTCTGATAATGGGGCATTGAGAAAGGACTGTCGTTCGGGAATCACACCCGGGAGCTTCAGATCTTTAAAAAAGGAATCCATTTTGTCCTGCTACTCCTCACAATTCTCAGACTGACATAACATAGAGTAGAATCTCTGGAACGCCACATTAATCTTTTTAGAATCACATGTTAGGTTCCCAGACCCTTCCCTAATCGCTGTAATGGTTTGTGGGGCACTTCTCTTTCTGGCAAGGTATGCTAAGTATTTGCCATGCTCGTATAACCTTTGCTTTGCAAAAGCCAGCTCCTTCTTTGCCGTCTGCATGAGCATGGAATTTAGTGTAGACCTCAGTGCCATAATCCTCTGTAGTTTAACCAATGATGGTCTGTCAAAGTAGGCCTTCTCGGCTGCCTTCAACCATGCTTCAAGGAGACGTTGTTGCTCACCCTTCTGCCGCTTCCTACTGGTGGAATATGAAATAACTAACCCTCTGGCATAAGCTTCGGCAGTTTGCCAGAGAACAGATGAGCTATCAACCGAGCCTGTGTTGATGTCTAGGAATGCCCGAAATTCCCTAGAGAAATACTCCACAAACTTGCTGTCCATGAGAATAAAGGGGTCCGTTCGCCAGTACCTTGAATCCACTGTAACATCCTTAATCTTAACCATGAGGTACACTGGAGCATGATCAGAGATGGCAATATCACCAATCGTACAGGATGCCACCAGATCCAGGGTTACCGCAGGGGTCAGAAAAACATCAATCCTCATGTGACATCTATGTGGATTAGAGAAAAACATGAAATTCCTACCTGTAGGGTGGAGACACCTCCAGACGTCCACCAACCCTAATTCCCCACACAAACCCAATAACTGTTTAGTTCGTACAGAGGGTATCGAGGAACCTTTAGGCAACCTGTCTACTGTGGGTCCATGAGGCAGTTAAAATCTCCCCCTATAATGATGTGTTGAGACTTGAGACTTATCAGTTTAGAAAAAGCATCTAATAAGAATTTAAGAGGATGAGCTAGGGTTCAATAAACATTTAAAATGCCATATTCTTCCCCATTTATCAAGGCTTTAAGAATTACAAATCTCCCGTACGTGTCTTTAACACATTCCAACAATTTAACTAAGAGATTTTTCCTTACCAATATAGCCACTCCCCTACTTCTGGTATTAAATGATGAAAAATAAACTCAGTCAAAGCCATTCTGCTGTAATTTCAGATGCTCCTTGTCATCCAAATGTGTCTCCTGTAACAAAGCAATATCCACCTTCTCCTTTCTAAGACTCAAGAGTACCTTCTTCCTCTTATTTGG
The DNA here is from genome assembly GCF_020745735.1 of Hemiscyllium ocellatum. Classification (NCBI taxonomy): domain Eukaryota; kingdom Metazoa; phylum Chordata; class Chondrichthyes; order Orectolobiformes; family Hemiscylliidae; genus Hemiscyllium; species Hemiscyllium ocellatum. The sequence goes on from NC_083424.1 coordinate 10,456,267, forward strand.
TGAGTGACTTCCCTTGATATTCCAGGTACACCATTTAATCAAGTCATTAGCCATAATCTTCTGTAATTACATTTAAATTCCAGAGAGGAGGAACCCGAACCACAAATTGCTGAGCCTTAGTGTCGCATGGTCTACCAAATATAAAAACTACATAAACTAAAACCACTACATTTAACAAACATACAAAAATTTTTAAAAATAAAAAACAACAAAAACCAGAAAACAAACCAACATATAAAGCGCCAATAGCGCTGGGTAGGGGAACTCACCCCCTGCCCAGAGGGGGCAACTACCCATCCTGAACTGCCCATAAATAGGCGTCTAACCATCTCAACCACCTTCACTTCTCTCAACTAGAGCCGTATCGCAAGAACAAACTAAAAAGAATAAAAACCCCATAGAATATCAATATGAATAAAAAAACATTCTTTTATAAAAAATAAAGGGGTATAAATACCCTACCCATCCTTTGTTTTGTCCTAACTTAGAAATTTAAAGTGTACATCTTAACCACCGCCAGACATAGTTTGAACCAAATTATTATCAATAGAGGAAAAAAAGGGGGAAAAACAAAGCTCCAACCGGATTTCCTCCATTTCTTTTACAGATTGATAAACTCATACCCAAGCACCAATATTTATACATACAACAATTGTTTAAATTAGGTTGGTTTGTCCACAAAGTCTCTTGCCTTCTCCAATGTGTCAAAGAGATGCAAGGATCCATCTAAGGTGATCCGAACACTGCTGGATATCTCAGGGGGTACTGAATCCCAAACTCCTTCAATCTTCTCTTGACACTATCATACGATTTTCGTTTCTGGATCACCGCCACTGAAAAGTCCTGAAAAAACATGATTGTAGACCCCTCGTAAATTAGCGCCTTTGGATCCTTCCCCTGGAGTTTGGAAGCCTCCACGACTCTCTCCTTATCCCGGTAATGATGGAACCGCACCAGGAAAGGATGAGGGCGTTGACCCAGACCCGACCTCCGTGCTGCGACCCAGTGAGCCCTCTCTATCTTCAATCTTCTCATGCCAGACTCCAACTCAAGGAATTTCGGAAGCCAATCTTCAACAAATTCCGCAGGCCGCTCACCTTCCTTACCCTCAGGTAGACCGATGAGCCGAATGTTTTTTCTCCTGCCCCTGTTTTCAAGATCATCCACTTGGTCACGCAAATTATGAACCTGCGTCTTCAGGGCTTGGATCTCTTCCTTGAATGAACTGGCATCATCTTCCACCACTGTGTGACCCTGTGCTCCACCTCATCCTTCCTCTCCAGGTCTCCCAGCTGCTGCTCATGCTTCTGCAGCATGAGAGAGACTTGAGCCAGCTTCTCTTCAATCTGTTTCCCCAACATCTCGCGAGATTTCGAGAGCTGGTTCACCAGGTGCTGGAGAGTAATCGGCTCCAAGGCTGCTGCAGGTTGAGCTGCAGGCCCGGCCTCTCATGCTCCTCCCTTTTTAGGCACTTCTGGACAGCTGAAAATACAGGTAAGTCAATTTTTAAATGTTTCTTGGGGATCCACAGTCTTTCCAATACCCCAAGAAATCCTGATGACCTGAATTGGGTGGGTTAAAGGACCATCCTGCTCCTGCTGCAATGCGAAACACTGCAGTGTGATCTTCTCAGATCGCCGCCATCTTAGATCCCAAAATGCACTTTCTTGACATCCCTGTGATATATGCTTTCTCAAAGCTGTACAGATCTGCAGTATAGTTTTATTCTGTATCTCACGGAGCATTTTAACTACAGAGAGCTTCAGCAGAGGAAGTCTTTGTGCATAAATCACCAAAAGTTCACATCTCACCTCAGCAGGGAGCAGGGAAAGCAAATTGCATGTTGATCTTTACTAAAGGGAATGAGATATACAAATTGGGAAAGCTTGTTCGAACTATACAAGGCACTGGTCAAATGACAGTCAGAACGGCGGGAACAGTTACAAAGGGAGGTTGTGTTTGCATCCATTGGAACTTTGAAACATGCAAGATTCTATAAGTTCACTTCTCATTCTTCTGATAGGATTTGACAGGGAAGATGCAGAAACATTGTGGGTGCTTGTGAGAGAGCCTCTTTAGAGGACATAGTCTCGGAATGAAGGGATGCCATTTTAAGTCAGATAGGATCCTGATTCGATGCTATTGCCATATAAGGGGAATAGTGGAAGAGTTAGAAGTCAATGGGAGCTGGTTGCTGACTAGATTATCTTGCCAAAGCCACATTAAAAGAGTTCTGCTTCAAGCTTCCCAAAGGAAAGCAGATTTTTGTATGTGAAGGGACACTGCCTGCTTTCACTACTTTGCACAATGCACACTGCATTATGCACATGTCATATGACTGTCATTCTGTCTGGACTGGTCATTCTGAAGCCACACAGGATGCAGTTTCCCATAGAACACTCGGTTGGAGGGGAGTCAAGAGTTAATACTGTTCATCTTCAATCTGGGTGAGCATGCAGAGATCTAGAATTCCTTCATCTGTCTGGACTCTTTTGTTTATTGTGCACCAGTTAGTCCTGCAATGAGAGAAAGAGAAGTGTTTGGTGTATTGAGAATGAGTGTCAGTGCATTTGAAGTGCATGTATTTCCCTGTCAGGTGGTAAGCCCTCCCCCATAACTGAGACACAGTTTCAGTGTGAAATATCTCCACAGAGGCTGTTATCTTGTCACCAAGTCACCCTTTATTTACATGTGTATCGTACTTGAAACTGCTCCAGCTTCCTAGGAGCCACTTCTAAGAGTGAAGACAACTCCTTACACTTTAGATGGGGGTAAATAAAAGAAAAACCAAAAATTTCTATCTGAAACAAGGGGAAAGAGAAAAAAAAGAGAACTTTCCTCTTCAGTAGGAAACCCAACAGCAGTAATAACGCTGACTGTGGTCCAGGCAGGTTCTTTTTTTTTTCAATTCTCAACTGAGGAGATTCTAATCTCTTGTTTTTTTTATATTTTGTTAAAGAGTATGAAATACAGTTGACAATTAACAGAAAGCAGCAGTTCACAAAGAAACCACTATATACAGGGGAAAGGACAGCAAAGCCAAGCTCCACCATTCAACCAGTTTTCAGGGAGATGAGGAACCTCAAATCCCACTTTCAGTCATCACAAAGATAACAGTAACAACCAGACAAGACAGAGAAATCAAGTGAGAAACAGTGTATAGAATACAGACCCAATATAGCTGTAAAAAAAAGACACCAGTCCACACTGCATATTGATCAGACCGTCCTTGACTAGCCTTCCTGCAGGACGGTCATCAGTCTTCTGGTATGGCTACCCTGTGTACTGACTGACCATTTCTCCTGGCCAATATTCCTGTGGACCAGTCATCGGCTGTCCGTATCCCTGCGTACTGACCGGTCATCCCCCAGTCGGCCTTCCTATGAGCTGCCGTCAGCCACCTGGCTCAGCCTCCCTGCGTACTGACCGGCTTGCCCTATTCAGTACTGGCTTTCCTGCGAGGATGCTCAGTTGCCTGGCACCGCCTGCCCCATGTACTGACAGGCTCCCCACACACCCCCCCTCCCCCCCTCCCCCCACCCCAGCCTGTTTCCTCTGGGACGGTATCAACCCTCTGACCCCAGCCAGCACATATACTGGCTGCCCCTTCCTGACCAGCTTTCCTACGGGAACGCTTTTGGCTGCCTTGCCCCCAGCCACCCTGCATAATAACAGATCCTACCCCCTCCCACACCCTCACCCCCACCCCCAAGCCAGCTTTCTCCCAGGCTGGTCTTCAACCCTCCAGCTTTCAGCTTCCCCACGTACTGACTAGCCCACTCTGGCCCACACAAACAATTAATGACAAAACCCAAATCCAGTAACAGAATTCACAAAATCCTCAATACAGTTGAGTCCATACCCAAAGGCCAGGATGTAGCAATTGCTAACTTCCCAGCACATGCATGTGTTCAGTCTCCCCAGAGGCCTGGCCCTTCTAGGAAAACCAGGCCCATTCTCAGGAACACAGTACATTGTAAAGTTGCAGTTAACTCACAGGGGTTTGGTCCACTCCCAAAGGCAGGGTCAACTCCCAAACTCTAGGATATTGCAAGTGCTCAGCTCCCAGCACACACACATGTTCAGACTTTGCAGAGGCCTAGTCCTACGGTCAGGCCTACCCACAGGAACAGTTCATCTGGTAAAATGTATTTTCTGACAGGGTCTCCGTCCAAACACCAAAAAAACCAGTGAAGACACATGCAGAAAACAAAGGAAACTAATGCGCAAGGACTAAACCGTGCCACAAAATCAATATTGTCCTTTTCTCAAAAGAGAAAGAGAAAAGAGTCACATACAAGCTGTAACCAGCCAGTGAACCAACAATCCCCTATTGAGTTACACCTGAAACACATTGACTGTGTGGATCAGGCAGTTTAGAAATCAGTCCTCAATAAAGAAAGGATACCAGTTAACAAACTGGCTAAATAATTCACTCAGTTCAGGAATCAGGTTTCCCCCCAAAAAGAGCAGAAACCAACAGTATCAGGAACACACTAACTGTAGCACCAGCCAGCACAGAATCAATCCCCTAGACGGAGGAGATTCTAAATATCCTGTTTACATCTGTCAGTCAGGGCTTTCTGATTGGACCAAGTTAACAGCCCCAGTCAGGGAACTCACATTCTATGAAGTCCACCTGTCTGACCTTATTACAATTACCACATAATGCCCAATAAGTGTTAGAAATTAAGCAGCAGTTGGGTGTGATCCCTTCAGTGTGCATCACGCATGCAATGTTGAGGTTGGCAGTCCTATGTGGTAAGGCAGTAGTGGTAGCGTTAGACTCAGTGATAGTTCTATAAATGTGAGGTTGCAGTGAGAAGATCATGGTACTTACTCTTGTGGACAGCAGAAGAACATTTATCCCTTTTCTGCATTGGATCCAACGTCCTGTCAGCATGCAGCGCTGGCCTCCTATGGTCTTTGTCCAGGCTGTTCAGGCCTGATGCAAAGGCATCTTTTGCCTGTCAGTGGGGAAGAGGACCTTTATTTGTCCAGACAGCCTGGAGCAGAGTGCCTTGTGAGGGTTCAGTAGATCAGGGCCAATATTCTAACGGATTGCAGACATCTCCAGCGACCGTGAAGTGGCAATTGTATTATGTCTGAGAGACCGCCATGTTCCACTGAGAGACCGGACCAAGAAGCCGCCATGGACTGGGTTGAATCCCTCATTAAATCAACATCTCTTGATGCCTTGCTGGGTCCATCCTGAGGCTGGGAGTGAAAAAAATAAAAGAAACAGCAAGACATAACAAAAAAGAGAAAGAAATATATGGAGCAGACGAGCTCTGGCTGAAGTGTTCAACTCTGCCGTCAAAATGTCCAAACTATGTGTAAGTCTGAAATTTTACAGTGGTGTAAATTTTTAGTGTTGTTATTAAACTAAAGACGTCTGTTTCAAAAGAACCTAATCATTGTGATCTACGTAACAAGGGCTGACATCTAAGAAACACTGAGCTGATTCTGCCTGCCAGCTGCATATGATTTGCTCTTAACTTGCTTTAAATTTGGACATAAACTGAGGAGTAATTGATCTCTTCAAACAAAAACTCATGGTAGGACTTGGCTGAATTGACATTTAGCTAAGAAGCCCACCTCCCAACTTCAGCTCCAAAATCAAAAATCCAATCCATTAACTCCATTTTTCTCCACAATAATACTGTTTGGCCTGCTGTTTCTAGAAATTCTGGAGAGAATTGTATGTGGGAACAGATGCCCTGACTCTCCTTCCACCCACCACTCTGGAAGGAAAGTTTATGGTCAGCTGATAGGTTTAGCAAAATCCTGCCTGGCAGCCACAACATGTTGAAGGGCTCTGGCCCAAAATGTTGATTCTCCTGCTCCTCAGATGCTGCCTGACCTGCTGTGCTTTTCCAGCAACACACTCTCGAGCCAGAACAAGCTGCAAGTAGGCAGACAGAATTGATGCTGTAAAAAATCACATATTTTTATTTCCTTTACTTTTTTGGCTTCGGACTGAAAAAAAAATGTTTGTACTAAGGAGCTTGTGTAAAGATCTGGCTACAGTTTTCAAAAACCGAATTTACTGGAGCACATTGTGAGTTATACACAAATGTGTGTTCCTAGTGAGAACTAGCAGACAACACAGAGCTGATGGATTCTGAACGAATGAAAACTGCTTGATAACTTCTTGATTGGGTCTTGACCAGATGACCAAAGCTTTGTTCACCTGGTCAAGAGGAGAAAGTGAGGTCTGCAGATGCTGGAGATCAGAGCTGAAAATGTGTTGCTGGAAAAGTGCAGCAGGTCAGGCAGCATCCAAGGAACAGGAAATTCGATGTTTCGGGCATATCCTGATGAAGGGCTTATGCCCGAAACGTCGAATTTCCTGTTCCTTGGATGTTGCCTGACCTGCTGCGCTTTTCCAGCAACACATTTTCAGCTCTGATCTCCAGCATCTGCAGACCTCACTTTCTCCTCTTGACCAGGTGAACAAAGCTTTGTTCATCTGGTCAAGAGCCAATAAAGACATTAGCAAACAGTGTTTCCCTGATTTGTTTTTCCTTTCTGCTTTTACCTTTAATATTCTTGTTTTGACTTTGTGGCTGTGTCTGTTTATGAAGGGTGAATTTTAAGAAGGGATAGAGCTTAAAGTGTAGAGTCACAAGTTAGAAATTCATATTTCCTAATGGCTATTTATTAAAGACAATTTATTGGTAATAAACAGTTATTTTCCTGTTAGCTACAGAGAACGAAAGAGAGTTTCTTCTTCATCTGCATTGGCCAGTTAAATAAATTGGGGACTTTGGATAGTTTGACTAAATCTTTTCACATTCTGGAATTGTACTTATTTCCACATAAGTATCAAGCTGTGACAAAGCAGAAGAGAACTTCCACATCTCCGCTCCCTGTATAATCAGCACCGGAGTTAAGGTGTGGGCACTGCTGAGACAGCAACCGGTCCCAAGAAAAAGGGCTGTTGGAACCATAGCTGAAAATGTGTTGCTGGTTAAAGCACAGCAGGTTAGGCAGCATCCAAGGAACAGGAAATTCGACGTTTCGGGCCAGAGCCCTTCATCAGGAAAGGCTCTGGCCCGAAACGTCGAATTTCCTGTTCCTTGGATGCTGCCTAACCTGCTGTGCTTTAACCAGCAACACATTTTCAGCTCTGATCTCCAGCATCTGCAGACCTCACTTTTTACTGTTGGAACCATAGGCCAAGGTACATTGGTGGCATTGGGCAGGGATAGTTTTAAGGGTCGGATATGTGTTAACAATTGCACAGAGAGAAAGGAAGTGAGTAATATCTTGTGGGAGTGTCCCCCTGATAGTCACAGGGCATACATTGCACTTTTCCATCCTTCCTGTACTTTAAACAATTTGTTGGGAAAGGGCTGCTGACAGTATTATGGGCAATGTCATTCGGAGACAATTGATTTTTTAAATCACTCAGTGACCCTTAATTGGTTATTTACATATGGTGGGCATCAGTTTTGACACTGACCTGTCCTTTGTATTGTGGGAGTGGGTTGATGAGAAGGTGGTGCATCTGTCCTATTTTACATGCACGCTCCTGCTAAAAAAAACTTTCAAGCCACAGGACTTATAAATGTAAAATCCACCTCTTTGCTTTAATTCACCCATAAATTATTTTTATACAGATGTTTGGATGGCTAATTTTTCTCTCCCATTCTTTTGCAACTGACTCCAGAAAAAGTCTGCTAATAGACCCTTGTGGATGCCTTAATATAGCAGACCAATGCACCACTTTTAACTTCTTCTTTGATAAGGATTACATCATAAATATTATAGGTGTGAATGTGAAATATAAATAGGAATGAACATACAGACTATCCATGGAATGGTGTATTTTTAAGTTTAATTATATGCTGATGCAATGATGGAAACAGGTATATCTCTGTTTGAATGAAATTTGCCTAGCAACAGTGAGGAGGAGTTTTGTTGAACTAACTTCCTTGTAAATACACATCATGTACTTCACAGAACACATAGTACATATATTGCTTGCTCATATTTCACCCTTATACAAACATTTCTGTGTAATATCGTGTTGCAGTTCTCTACCATTCATCTTGTGCCTTTAACATCATACTGAAAATCAATAAATGTCTATAAAGAATGGTCTTCCATAGAAAAGGTTACTTCAACAGAATTTTGTGTTATTAAAATATTCTGATTCAATATTCAAGACTTGATACTTTAGATGCAGATACTTCTCAGATATTGGCACCCTTTCAATGTATTTTTGGTTTTCTTGTTCAATTAATCTCAGATTAGGGTTACAAAATGTGGCTGGTGTAGTTATTAGAATGCAATGGAAGAAAAATCCACTGATCTTTTTTATTTACACAATCTGGAAGTTTGGAGGTCTGCTCTGAAAAGAGCACAAAACAAAAACATTTTTATTTCATTTTGTAGATTTCAAACTCCTACAGATCATGTTGTTAAATTCTGGCATGGTCTAGTTCACTCTTTCCTCTATACTATAATTTGAAGAGTACTGGCCACAGGAGGGCCAGGTGCTCCATATAGAAGTGTGTCATAGGCCCACAACCCTTATTAGTAGAGGAACACTTTGTTTATTACAGATGGGGAAAGAAGTGGGATAATTTTCCCTTTTTTTAACCTCTTGATCGACAGCAACAGGACATACTTTGGAGGAGTGTTTTAACACTTCAGTGCTGTGACTTTAAAGAATGGACTCAAAAGATGTCCTTATAAATTTAAAAGAAAGGTAATGAGTGATTGTTTTCCAAAACACCCAAAAGATAAATGCAATGATTTCTTACTCCTCAAAAGCATAGACACAACCAAGATAATTTCTAAAAATGCAAATCGCACTTAGCCTAAGTGTAAAGCAGAAACAAATCACTTCTTTACCCTGTTCTCAAGATGATGGTTGAAAATGAAGTTCCTTAAAGACAATTGGAGATTGGAAGATTTTGGCTTTCAGTTGAAACTCTGGTTAAGCTTCTGCAAGACAGCTATATACTCATGCAGGTAAAACAAATTAGCTCCTCTTCACTGCCTTGGTATGTTTCTTTTCAAGGCAGAGTTCTTTCATTTCTCTGTGTGCAATGTTGTTCTCTGTTGGTGTTGGTCCAAAAATGACTTGTTGGGCTGCCCTTCTTAATTAATTTCAGCATGCCCACTTAATTTATTGTACAAACAGTATTTATGTATTCTGTTATCCACAAAGAGTCGTGATAACAGATATAATTGACAAATAATGGAAAACAAGTTGTATTTCATCAACACACCAGCTACAATCAGCCTCCTGAAATATCTTCATCAGAAATTCTGTCTTCATTAGATTGGTGAGTCTAGCAACTATTGTCATTACAAATCCTTTTAATTGAAATCATGAAGGGTAATAAACCGGCACCTAGGATGGCCAGTTGCATTTTAAGCAACTTCCCAGAGATGTTCAGACATGTCCCCTTCTTGGCTGCATGCAAACTGTAAAAGAATTCACCTGACTTTTTTGATTCCATTTTATGAAGGTACAATGTCCATACGCCATGTTGTTTTTTTAAAATTAAAGTATTAACTTCCCAATAAGCTCAATGGGCATATGGTATGAGCATAACAGAAGTGAGATGGGTGGGAAAAAAACATTAAAATGAGTGATTTAAAATTTCAGTCTGGCCATGACTGTACATTTAATAGTTCCCCCCTCATTACTCATAAACTCCCTCAGGTTCTAAGTCTATCATTGACCTCTCTTTGTTACTAAGTTAAATTATATGAAGTGGATCTTCTGATATTGGACTGGGTAGACAAGGTCAAAAGTCACACAACACCAGGTTATTATCCAACAGGATTATTTGAAATCACACGCTTTCGGAGCAACCTGACACAGGAGCAAAACTCTGAAATCTTGTTATTTCAAATAAACCGGTTGGACTATAACCTGGTGTCGTGTGACTTTTGACCTTGTCCACCCAGTCCAATACCGGAAGATCCACTTCATATAGTTTAACTTCATAACAAAGAGAGGTCAATGATAGACTTAGAACCTGAGGGAGTTTATGACTAATGAGGGGAGAACTATTGAATGTACAGTCATGACCATTTTTTAACGATGATAAAGCCTATGGAATGCAGAGCCTGATGCAATAGTCGAAACTGGAACAATTGCAAGTTCATCATTGAAAATAAGAGAAGAAAGCATGATTCCCAACAAAAAAAACCAAAAATTATTGAGTTACGAGAATGATGAATAAATAATAAATACTACTCTTGGCAGGCAGATCAAATTACCTTTCCCAGAAAAGAACATGCAATAAAAAGGGAAGGAAGAAACAAAAATATTGGCATCTCAATGATTTCATGAATGATTTATAATGTAATTCCCACCACTTAAGCCATTTAAAAATATTTAAATTGATCTACTGTTTAAGTAAGAAAAATTATGCAAATTCATAATTACTATTATGCTCTGTTCCAAGTTGCTTCGTCAAGCATGTTAAATGCATAATTATTTCTAACAAAAGAAGGTGGTCAGTGAATTGTGAACACAGTGATTGACAAAAGTGTGAATAGGCAGTTTTCAAGCCTATGTTTTAATTGTGATCAATACAACACCATGAGGAAGTGATTGTTTGCAGTTGCGTGTATTTAAGTCAAACTGCAGTACTTGCAGTACAGTGGATTACATTAGATTCTGTGTCCTGCCTGACTTTTCTAAAAATTAATTTGCGAAAAATGGGCCAACAGTTATCGGTAATCCTTAGTTGCCTTTGTAAAGGTGTTGGTGAGCTGTCTTCTTGAATTGCTAAGGTCCATTTGTTGTATGGTGATCCACAATCAGTAGGGAATTCCAGGATTTCGACCAAGCAGCATTGAAGAAGTGGTGATATATTTCTGAGTCAGCATGATGAGTGGCTGTTATGGTGCTGTGTAAGGGACCCTTCATGAATTTCTGCAGTGTGTCTTGCAGATAGTAGACAATGATGCTACTACGTGCTAGTGATGGAGGGAATGAATGTTTGAGGATGTGATGTCAATCAAGCAGGCTGTTTTGTTCTGGATGGTATTAACCTATTTGAATGCTGTTGGAACTACATTCATCCAGGTGAGTGAGAAGTATTCCATCACACCCCTGACATGTGCCTTCTAGATGGTGGATAAGCATTTCTGAGTCATAGAGTCATAGAGATGTACAGCAAGGAAACAGACCCTTCGGTCCAACCCTCAGGAGGTTAATTACTCACTGCAGGAATGGTAGTCTCTGACCTGCTGTTATAAACATTTTATTAATATGACTAGTTCATTCAGGTTCTAGTCAATGGTAACCTCTAGGATGTTGACAGTAATGCCATTGAGTATCAAGAGGCATTGGTTCGATTCTCTCTTGTTGCAGATTATCCTTGCCTGGCTCCATGATGCTACTCTTGATTAAATGTGGCCTAGATGTCATGAGCAGTCACTCTCATCTCACCTCTGGAATTTAGCTATTCTTGTCAATGTTTAAACCAAGGCCATAATGAGGCCAGGAGCAGAAGGTCTCTGGGGGAGCCCAAACTGAGCATCAGTGAACAGTTATTGCTAAGCAAGTGTTGACTGACACTACTGTTTATTACATCTGTCACTTTACTGATGATCGAGAGTAGACAGATAGACTTGTACTGGAACATTTTGGTGAGGGAGACAATGGGTTCTGGAGGACACATCTTCAGCACTATTGCCAGATTGTTCTCATAGCCCATAGCCTTTGCAGTATTCAATGCATCTAGTCATTTCTTGATATAGTCTGTTCTGATATAACGCAATAGTTCCATTCCTGTGCAATCCTATATAATAGTAGCACCATTTAAACCAATGGGACTGGAATTGTGTTACAGCCAATACAGGTAAAGAAAGTTTGTGTTCTACAAATAATAGTTTAATTCCTTCAATCGCGTTATAACCTATTCACATTGAAGAAACTTGCATTATAGCTGAACTGACTGTATCACATGGTTGGAGACTGGCTTCTATGAGGCTGAGAACACCAGCACTTATGGCTGAAGAGTGTGGCAAATGCTTTAGTCTTTCTTTCGAACTGATGTGAGGACGGATATTTGTGGAACCTCCTCCTCCAGTAAGTTGTTCACTTTCCACCACCACTCACAACTGGATGTGGCAGGATTGTAGAGCTTAGATTTCATCTGTCGGTTGTGGGATGGCTTAGCTCTGTCTATCACTTACTGCTAATACTGTTTAGCGTGTAAATAGCCATCATTTGTAGCATCACCAGGTTGACAATTTTAGGGATGCATGGTGCTGCTTTAATCATGCCCTCCGGCACTCTTCTTGAACCAAGGCTGACACCATAAGACCATAAGATCATAAGACATAGGAGTGGAAGTAAGGCCATTCGGTCCATCAAGTCCACGCAGCCATTCAATCATGGCGGGTGGGCATTTCAACCCCACTTACCCACACTCTCCCCGTAGCTCTTAATTCATTGCAAAATCAAGAATTTATCAATCTCTGCCATGAAGACATTTAACGTCCGCTGTGCTCTATGGCAATGAATTCCACCACTCAATGAGGCCCAACTCTCTCTAAATTTAAATTGGTTCCCTCTAATTCTAAGGCTGTGCCCATGGGTCTTAGTCTGATGGAAACAAATTCCCAGCATCCACCCTTTCTAAGCCATGCATTATCTTATAAGTTTCTGTTAGATCTCCCCTCAACCCTCTCAACTTGAATGAATACAATTCCAGGATCCTCAGCCGTTCATCATACGTTAGGCCTATCATTCCAGGGATCATCCATGTGAATTTCTGCTGGACACACTCCAGTGCCAGTATGTCCTTCCTGAGGACATAGTATTCTAAATGGGGCCTAACCAGAGCTTTATAAAATCTCGGAAGCACATCGTTGCTTTATATTCCAACCCTCTTGAGATAAATGACAACATTATTTTCACTTTCTTAATCATAGACTCAACCTGCAAGTCAAACTTTAGAGAATTCTGGACTAATGCTCGCAGATCCCTTTGTACTTTGGCTTTTTTTGTCACCGTTTAGAAAATAGTCCATGCCTGTATTCTTTTTTCCACTTGCTCATGTTGAATTTCATCAGCCATTTCCTTGACCACTCTCCTAACCTGTCTAAATCTTTCTGCAGCCTCCCCACCTTCTCAGAAATAGCCTGTCCACCTAGATTTGTATCATTGGCAAACTTTGCCAGAATGCCCCAGTCCCTTCATCCAGACCATTAATGTATAAAATGAACAGCTGCAGCCCCAACACTGAACCCTGCAGGACACTGCGTGTCACTAGCTGCCATTCCGAAAAAAATTTTTTTTATCGCAACTCTCTGCCTTCTGTCAGGCAGCCAATCATCAATCCATGCCAGTAGCTCACCTCGAACACCATGGGCCCTCACCTTACTCAGCAGCCTCTTGTGAGGCACCTTATCAAAGGCCTTGTGGAGTTCTAGATAAACAACATCCACTGGGTTTCCCTGGTCTAAAATACTTGTTACTCTTCAAAGAATTATAACAGGTTTGTCAGGCACAACCTTCCCTTACTAAATCCATGCTGTCTTGTTGTAATCTGAATCTGTACTTCCAAGTATTTAGAAATCTCATCCTTAATGATGGATTCTAGAATTTTACCAATAACCAAGGTTAGGCTAATCGGTCTATAATTTTCCATCTTTTGTTCTGATCCTTTCTTGAACAAAGGGGTTACGACAGTGATTTTCCAATCATTTGGGACTTTCCCTGACTCCAGTGATTTTTAAAAGATCTCAACCAATTTCTGCTATTTCCTCAGCCACCAACCTCAGAACTCTAGGATGTAGCCCATTGGGGCCAGGAGATGTATCAATTTTTAGACTTTTTGCTTCTCTGGCACTTTCTCTTTTGTAAAGGCTACCATACTCAACTCTGTCCCCAACTCTCCTTAATTGTTGGACTATTACTCATGTCTTCCACTGTGTAGACTGACACAAAGTACTTACTAAGTTCTTCAGCTATTTCCTTATCTCCCGTCACAAGCCTCCTCCATCAATTTGGAATGGCACAATTTCTACTTTTGCCTCTTGTTTGTTTCTTATGTTTTGAAAGAAACTTTTACTATCATTTCTAATATTACTGGCTAGTTTACCTTCATATTTGATCCTCTCCTTCCTTATTTCTCTTTTTGTTATCCTCTGTTTGTTTTTGTAACCTTCCCAATCTTCTGATTTCCCAGTGCTCTTGGCCACTTTATTGGCTCTCTCTTTTTCTTTGATATATTTCCTGACTTCCTTTGTCAGCCATGGCTGTCTAATCTGTCCCGGATAATCTTTCTTTTCTTTGGGATGAACCTCTGTACTGTGTCCTCAATTACACCCAGAAACCCCTGCTATTGTTGCTCTATTGTCTTCCCCACTAGGCTCTGCTTCCAGTCAATTTTCATCAGCTCCTCTCATGCCCTTGTAATTACCTTTATTTAACTGTAACACCATTATATCTGATTGTGCCTTGTATCTTTCAAACTGTAGACTGAACTCTACCATATTATGATTGCTGCCTTCTCAGTATTCTCTTACATTAAGATCTTTTATCAAGACGGCTCATTACATAGCACTAACTCCAGAATAGCCTACTTCCTTGTGGGCTCCATCACAAGTTGTTCCAAAAAGCCATCCTGTAAGTACTCCATGAATTCCCTTCCTTTGATCCACCAGCAACATAATTCAACCAGTCCATTTTGCGTATTGAAGTTCCCCATGATCACCGTGACCTTGCCTTTCTGACATGCCTTATCTATTTCCTGGTACATCTTGCGCCCTGGTCCTGGCCACTGCTGGGAGGTCTGTACATAACTCCCAATATGGCTTTTTTTGTTTTTGTGGTTCTGCAACTCCACCCACACAGACTCCACATCATCTGACCCTCTGTCATTCAGTGCCACAGATTTAATTTCATTCTTAACTAAGAAGACAATCCACCCCCTCTGCCCACCTCCCAGTCTTTTCAATAAGTTGTAAATCCTTGGATGTTTAACTGCCAGTCCTGAACCCCCTGCAACCACGTCTGTGTGATGCCTACCACATTCACGATGATTTGTGCTGTTAATTCATTTACTTTGTTACCAATACTATGAACATTCAAGTAAAAAGCCTGAAGACTAATTTTCTTACCCTCATGACTTCCGACATCTCTGTAATATGTCCTAAGTTATCCTTTCTTTTTGCCTTATTTATTGCCTACCTTGAACTAAAACCCTGCACACATGCTAACCTGCTGCTTACCTTTTTACATGACTCCATACTCTCTGTTGCTTTCCCTTTCCCTTTCCCCCGACTCACAAGTTTAAAGTCCTAGTGACCACCCTGTTTATCCTTTTCACCAGAACACTGGTTCCAGATCGATTCAGGTGGAGACCGTCCCATCGGTCCAGATCGCTCTGGTTCCAAAACTGATGCCAATATCCCATGAAATGGAATCCCTCTTTCCCACACCAACCTCTTAGCCACGTGTTTACTTCCCTGATTTTCTTATCCCTAGGCCAATTAGCACGTGGCTCGGGCAGTAATCCAGAGATTATGATCCTTGAGGACCTGTTCTTTAATTTCCTTCCTCATGCTTGATACTCCCCAAACAGGTCGTCCTTGCTAGCCTTGCCTATGTTGTTAGTGCCAACGTGGACCACAACAACAGGATCCTCTCCATCCCACTCCAATATCATTTCAAGCCGGTCAGAGATGTCCTGTAGCCAAGCTTGATGGTAATGGTAAAGTGAGGAATATGCCAACTCACAAGGTTGATGATTGTGTTGGAATATTGTTCTGCTGCTGTTGATGGCCCACAGTACCTCAGTGCCCAGGCTTGAGTTGTTAGATCTATTCAACATCTATCCCATTTAGCACAGTGATAATACCACACAACAATGGAGGGTATTATCAATGTGAAGGTGAGACTTGATCTCCACAAAGACTGTGCAGTGGTCATTCTTACTGACACTGTCATGGGCAGATACATGGATAGACCCAGTTTTGCAGCTATTTCCTTCATGAATCAATGTGCTCAGTCAGTAGCTGCTGCCAAGTCATTGAAATTTTCCTCTGAGAATACACTGTGTGACCATGTCACTCTCAGGGCATCATCCAAATGGTGTTCAACATGGAAGCTACTGATACATCAGCCAAGTGACATGCAGTATATAGTAATATAAGACCTTAGCTATTCACCTTATTTATGCTTCTTATGATTTTATAAACTTTTATACCCCATCCCTCCAATAGCAACAAGGATAGAACCCCACCCCCCACCCCAGTCCTCAACTTCCACCCCAACCATCTCCAGATGCAATGCATTATCCTCTGCCACTTCCGCCACCAACAGTCAGACCCCACCACCAGCAATATATTTCTGTCCCCAGTCCTATCAGCATTCTACAAAGACCATTCCCTCTGCGATTCCCTCATTAGGTTCACGCCCCCACCAATCCACCCTCCACTCCTGGTACCTTCCCTTACCACCACAAGAGGTGGAAAGTCTGCGCCACACCTCCCCCTCACCTCAATCCAAGGCTCCAAAGGATCCTTCCACACCTATCAGAGACTTGCCTGCACATCCAAATACCTCATATGCTGTATCTGTTGCACTCGACGTGGCCTTCTTTATATTGGGGAGACAAGATGCCAACTTGCAGAACGTTTGGGAGAATATCTCTGGGACACCTGCAGCAAACACCCCCATGCCCCAACCAACCACTTCAACTCTCCCTCCCACTCTACCAAGATCATGCAAGTCCCGGGCCTCCTCCACCACCTAATCCTAGCCACTTGATGCCTGGAGGAAGAACGCCTCATCTTCTGCCCTGGGACCCTCCAACCACACGGCATCGATGTCAATTTCACCAGTTTCCTCATCTCCCCTCCCCGACCAGATCCCAGATCCAACCCTTCAACTCGGCACCGCCCTCTTGAATTGCCCTACCTGTCCATCTTTCTTCCCACCTATCTGCTGCACTCTGACCACCTATCACCATCACCGCCCCCCCACCTTCATTTACCTTATGCCCGAAATAAAACTTGCCTACTCCTTGGATGCTGCTTGACCTGCTGTGCTTTTCCAGCGTCACACTTTTTGACTACTCAATGCACTGACCAATGAAGGAAAGCTTACTAAATGCCTTCTTCATCACCCTGTCTACCTGAGATGTCACTTTCACGGAACTAGGCACCTGCATCCAAGGTCTCTATGATAGACAACACACCCCTGCACTCCACCATTAATTGCGTAAGTCCTGTCTGGTTTGTCTTACCAAAATGCAACATTTCACATTTACCTGCATTAAACTCCATCTGCAATCCATTGTCCCACTGGTCCAGTTGATCAAGGTTCTGTTGTACCCTTGGATAACCTCCTTCATTGAAGTAGAACCTCAATAATCTGAACGAGACGGGCAGGGAATATTTTGTTCGGATAATTGATCATTCGAATAATCTATCTGATCGTAAACAAGTGGTAACTTATGAGTGCCGGTTATCCAAACATTTCTCAATGTACGCCATAATGCGGTTTAACTGATAACTGATCTATTGTAAACAAGCGGTAATTTGAGTGTCGGTTATCGAATATTTCTCGGTTATCCGGTAATTCACGCCATAATGCCGTTTAACTGATAACTGAATGCTGAGCTGCCTAATGCCGTTTTTATGGGACCTAGAGATCATGTTCGGATAATCCAAAATCAGATAATTGATCTTCGTATAATCAAGGTTTACTGTATACCACCAATTTTGGTATCATCCACAAACTAATAACCATACCTCTTATATCAACATCCAACTTGTTTGTATAAACGATGAACAGCAGTGGACTCAGCAACAATCCTTGCAGCACACTGCTGGTCACAGGCCTCCAGTCTGAACAATAAACCACTACCACCATCCTCTAACTCCTACCATCAAGCCAATTTGATATCCAACTGGCTAGTTCTCCCTGGATCCCATGTGATCTAATCTGACTAACCCATCCACCATGTGGGACTTGGTCAAATGCCTTGCAGAAGTCCACATAGACAATGTCTACCACTCTGCCTTCATCTACCTTCTTGGTCACCAATTCAAAAAACCTTATCAAATTTGTGAGATAGGATTTTCCACGCACAACACCATGCTGATTATCCCTAATCAGTCCTTGCCTTTCTAAATGCAGTGTTTTGTGAAAATATTTACATGTAATATATCACAGACTGAACATTTTGGCACTCATGTGACATGCGACAAATGCAAATTATTCACTCTGATTGTGTCCCAGAACAACAAAAGATTCCCAAAAATCATAACACAAATGGTGAGCAGAGCATGTTTACAAATATTAAACATTTGTCTAATATGTTTTCCAGGAAAGAATATTCAGCTTTCCTTTAATACAAGGATGTTAATTATAATTTGAATACAATGGTAACTTTGGCACTTAAACTTGGAATTGTATTTTATTGATTTATTTTCACAAGCCATTATTCATTCACTGGCAACTTCACTGCCGCCATCATTACACTGCAAATGTATGTGTGGCTTGGAAACTGCTGGAGAGCCTGAATATAATATCATGGAAAAATGATGAAAACCATACAAGAGTTAGAAGTTGCTCCCTTTTCATTGTCAACAGGTACAATCTGAAAATATTGTATACATTAAACATGTAATTTATGATGAAATTGATTAGTTTAGAACAATGAAACTGATAAATGGTTCAACATAATTTCTTCTGGTGTTATTTTCAGTAATTTAACGTCAAATTGCTCCTAGATGCAGGCCTAGACACAAAATCAAAATGCACATTTTTCGTGACAAACCTATTTTCAACTGTATCAAGAAAATTACACTAGATTAACCACTCTTAAACACATCAGCGAATCATTTTAAATTCAAGAATAAAATCTGATTACATTGATTACAGCGACCTATTGCTTTAATTCATGGGAGATTTTATGCAAATGATTTAGTCAGAAAGTTGACTCCAAGTTCACTTCGGTAAAACTTAGAAGCAATTTCAAGTGCAGTCTGCCGACAGTGTCCAAAGCATGAACTCTGCAGCACTTTGTAATTTTGTAAAATGATGAAATAAGGTTCCTTATTTCCAGTTCACAAATTGATTCCATGAATTCAATAACAAACATTTGTAAACAAATAACTAACTTGTAATTATGCAGTGCTTTTAAAATCTTAATGTATCCCAGAGAATTTTACAGCCAATAAAAGGATATTTCCAGAAGACTTTTGACAAGGTGTTGCACAAGTGGTTGTTAAATAAGATATGACCCTGTGGTGTTAGAGGCAAGCTACTAGCAGGAATCGCGAATTAGTTGATTGGAAGATGGCAAAGAATGGGGATAAAGGGGACTTGTTCAGGATGGCAGCCTATGATATGCGGAGTTCTGCAGGGGTCTGTATTGGCACCACAACTATTCACATTATACATTAATGTTCTGGACAAAGGAACTGAGGACATTGTTGCTATGTTTGCAGATGACAAAAGATAGGTGGAGGGACAGGTAGTACTAAGGAAGTGGGGAGGGTGAGGGTGGACTTGGACAGGCTAGGAGAGTGAACAAAGAAATGGCATGATGAGATACAATATGGGAGGGTGTGAGGTTATGCACTTTGGTAGGAAGAAGAGATACAGACTATTTTATGAACTGGTAAAGACTTCAGAAATTTGAAGCTCAAAGTGACTTGGGAATCCTAGTTTTGGTTTCTCATAAGGCTAACAGGCAAGATCATTTGGTAGTTAGGAAGACAAATCTAATATTAGCATTAATTTCAAGAGGGCTAGAATATAAGAGTAGAGAATGTACTGCTGAGGCTATATAAGGATCTGCTTGTATTTGGAATATTATGAGCAGTTTTGGAACCCCTGCTGGTGTTAGACAGAGTCCAGAGGAGGTTTACAAGAATGATCGTAGGGTTGAAGGGCTTGTCATATGGGGAGTGGTTGAGGACTCTAGTTCTGTACTCAATGGAGTTTGCAAGGATATTGGGGGGGGGGCTTCTGATTGAAACTTACAGAATACTGCGAGACCTGGATACAGTGAATGGAGAGAAGACGTGTCCACTAGTAGGAAAGACTAGAACCTGAGGGCACAGATTCAGAACGAAGGGATGACCCTTTAGAACTGAGATGAGGGGAATTTCTTCAGCTGGAGGGTGGAACTCATTGCCACAGAAGGCTGAGGAGGGCAAGTTATCGAGTGTCTTTAAGATAGAGATGGATTGGTTCTTGATTAGTAAGGGGAATAAGGGTTGCAGGGAGAAGGCAGGGGAATGGAGTTGAGGAACATATAATCTGTGATTGAATGGCAGAGCAGTCCTGATGGGCCAAATGGTGACATTTTGCTTCTATATCTTGTGATCTTATGGTCTACTTTTTAAGTGTAATAATTATAATGTAATATAGGAAACCTAGGCAACCAAAGTGACACAATAAGGTCCTGAAAAAAGTAACAAAAATGACCAGATAATCTTTTCTTGTAAAAATAATTAGTCAAGGTACAGGGGAGTACTGTCTTGTATTTCTTTGAATAATTTCATAGCATCTTCGATGTACACCAGTGGGAGCAGATAAAGCATAGGTTTATTGCTGGTCTTAAAAACAATATTTCAGACAGCACTGGAATATCAGTGCCCAAGCCTTTGGAGTGCCTTTGAACTTGACTTAGAGGTAAGAATTCCAGCAACTAAGCCACAGCTGCTATCATGAAAATAAAGCAGAAGTTAATGGCATTAGACAGCAAGTCAGTTACAAAGAAAAAATGGACTATGAAGTTTTGGTTATGCAACTTGCATCAGAACATTTTTGAACTTAATGCAAAGAAATTCAGTCATACAAACATATGGGTTAAGAGCAGGACTAGACCTTTTTCTCCCCCCAGTCTGATCTGATCATGGTTGATCTGATTGTGGCCTCAACTCATATTCCTGACTTTCAATGTACACTTTAACTCCCGGCATAGTCATGAGTCTATCTACTTTTATCTTAAGTATACTCAGTGATTGTCCACATTGTTAAAATAATAACATTGTGTATTTATCTACTGTATGCTCTTAACATAATAAAACACCTCAAGTCATTTCACAGGAACACTTACCAAACAAAATTTGATATAAAACATGTAAGGTAATCTTTGGTTAGGTGACAAAAGCTTGATAAAAGGACATCAAGTTATTATTACATTAGTTGAGAAAATATTTTGAGATGCTCAGTGATAGTGTGATGTTATTGTGTCTCCAATTACATCTATTCCAAAATAATTGTAAGATTCGTATTAGAATATCAGTCACTGGAAAGGTGAGAGTGACATGGTCTCATTCCCACAAAATCTGGTTGTTTGGAAATATTTACAAAATGGTTGCTGAAGGGTATGGGTCAAACAATTCAAACACACACATAAAAGTGGAAGTTGTAGTAACTGTAACTGACAGCGTTAACGGAAGGATCAAGTTCAATGCGATCTGGGCATTAGAAATAACTAAAACTAAGGATTAGGTCAACAATTATAAAGGTTATGTTTAAAACAACTAAAGTGAATCGCGTAAGTTTCTTCATGCTATGCTTCAGTTTGGGAAAAGGAATATATTTACCCTGACTCCTCAAAATAATAGTTTGGAGGTGGAAATTCTGAGTAATTTTCAACAGTCAAAATAAACATACTCTTAAAAACTAGCAAGGTCAGGAGAAGCAAACATTGCCTTAATGGTTTTGCAAACAAATTAAGAATGAAATAAAGATAAATATGACCTCTACAAATTGTTGAACGAGAAAAGGAAGGCAGTTACTGGAAGACATTTAAGAAAATATAAGACTACTTTAAAGATATAATTAGAAGGAAAGAGAGACATGGAAAATAAACTAGGAGATTAAAAAAAATTCTCTCAGTCCTGTAACAGTCAGAGTGAAGGTGAATATCAAACTTTAAACTGTAGGTGAATACAAAATCTTTTTAAATTCTGTATTGTTAAATATTTCTAAGAGAAAACATGTGTACTAAGCCCATGCAAATAAAGGTAGACAAAGTAAAATTTATAATTCATAAATAAAAGGCTAAAGAATCATTGGTCTGCCATTTACACCAAATACTGAAAATGTAACATATTCAAACAGGATATATTGTAATACAGATGGTCCATACAATTTGGCACCCACAGACCATAGATCACATGTAATCATATTGAAAGAGCAGTACATACTGGCCACATGCAAGTTTGTTCTTGCTGCTGCCCTCATCTAAAATATAGAACATGTTCATTACATAGAAGGTTAGAACACAGATATGTTAACATCTTTCTATCTGTGAGAGCTGATGGACATGCAGCAAACATTCCATTTAAAAGGGAATCTTCACTTGCTGTACGTTAGCTGATAGCTGTGAAGGCCAGTCCATGAGAGGCAAGTTCTACTGCTGTATATGCATCTGTTAAGCAATATTATGTTTTGCAGTTTTGGTGTTGTCTGATACCAAACTACTTTTTCACTGGTCTTTGTGGTAATCCAGAGCCACAGGAGATGTTGTCATTTTCCTTTTTATTAGCCAGTGACTCCCAAGTATGATCAATTGATGTTTGCTCAGATCCTACTCACAAGTGCTCTTGAAGTGGAGTGTTGGGTGCCTGATTGGTTGTCTGGCTCTGGCTACCTCACCATACCTCAGGTACAAGACCATCTTCCATCTACAGATGTGCTCAATCTACCTAAACTGCCTCTGTTTGATGAATTTAACACACTTAGGTGCTCTGCTTTAGTCACAGTTTGGAGACCTGAACAGTCAAATGGGTGCACATATTGCTAATATGGCATCGTGCTATGTCAATGTCACATCTACAGCATTTTGTGGTATTGTGCAGCATGTTTTTCAAATGAATGATTTTGTTTGAAAGTCAAAGGAGACCAATTCTTAGGGTGTCAAGGAGGACTACACACAGTTAGGGTGTATTGCCGCAAACAATCAAGGGACTTGTCTAATTCCAGTCGGGGGGTGGGGCCGCAGAATGAGATAGGCACTTGGTTCTACTGAATCCAGAGATCCACATCCTTCCATTCCAGGGACTGGGCTGTGGTCAGACCTGCAGATCAAGTGCAGCCTTCTGGGTAAATAATTCCGCAGATCAACTATACTCAAGAGAAAGAAAAAAATCTTCTTCTTAAATGGATTACCCTTTATTTTGAGATGATGCCTACTGGTCATAAACTCTCCCATAAGGGGAAACAAACTCAGCATCTACCCTGTCAAGCCCCTTTATAGTCTTAAATTATTCAGCAAGATCTCTTCCCACTCTTCTAAACTCCAATGAGTACAAGCACAGACTATTCCAACATGCCTCATAAGAAAGTCCTTCTTTACCCAATATCAAACCAGTGTATCCGTAACAAATATCAATTTGTTTTCATCAGATAAGGGCAACAAAATTGTTCACAGTATTCTAGGAATGGTCTAACAAGTGCTTCCCTTGTTGATTCACTATCCATGCTAATGTAATACCTAACACCAAGAAGCCTTAGGTGCAATACCTTATCAAACATCTTTTCAATACCAACTACATTACGTCAACTGGTTCCCTTTAACTATCTTGGTTGTCACCTCCTCAATGAACTGTAATAAATTTGTGAGGCATATTTTCCCTTTCATACGGCCATGCTGCTTCTGCTTGATTCCATCAGGTATGTCTAAATCCTCTGCTAATGCCTACTTTATAATAGCTGACACTTACCCAATGATAGATGTTAAGCTAACCATCCTATGGTTACCTTTCTTTTCACCCTCCCTTTTTGAGTTAGGGTGATACATTGGTCATTTCCAATCCTCTGGAATTCTACACAAATCTAAGGATTCTTGGAAAATTCTTTGGGATTAGAATAGTTAGCTGGTTGTTTTTAACTGGTGCAGGTTCAATAGGCTGAAGGGCTTTTTCTGTGCTTTTGACCTCTATGACTATGATTACCTAGTCTAATTGAACAACATTGTAGACTAAATTGATGGAATCACTAATGTACATAGTTATGAATTACAAAGAAGTTTTTAAAAAGCTCATTATTGATTTATTTAAGTAAAAAACAAAAAAAAACTATTCCAATAACTCCTTATCATAGCTCAGTCTCAAATCTTGTCAGATAGTGTTCTTGTAAAATAGCTTGGACAGTTTAGCACTTTCCAGGCACTGTAGATGCAAGCTGTTGCAATACCTAGAAAATATGCATTGGCTCTCTATACACATGGCATATGGTCCCATATTACTGACAGACTCATAGTTAAAGCACATGGTCTCAAAATACGCCTAAAAGGAAATTCAGCTTCCATTGGTGAAGCCTGAATGATAGGAGTATGGATCAGAGATGGAGCTACAACATTATCAGTAGAGATTCTTCAACCTGTGAATTTAGGTTGTGTATTGCCAATTGAGGAAGACTGGATTTATTATCATTTTTCTTGCCAGGTTTGCACTTACTGCTCTGAATGTGTACATCTTTGCTGCAGACTGATTTCTGTGATGCAGGATTGACGTATGCAGAGACTGGGTCAGTTAGGACTATATTCATTGGCATTTAGAAGAATGAGGAGGATCGCATAGCAACTATATAATTCTAACAGGGCTAAACTGGCTAAATTAAGGAAGGATGCTTCTGATGACTGGGGAGTCTAGAACTGGGCTGACAGCCTAAGAATACAGAATTGGCGATTTAGGACTTATCCAAAGAGAAATTCATCCAGAGAACGGTGAGCCTGCAGAAATATGTGTCATAGAAAGTGATGGCAGCCGAAACACTGAATGTCTTCAAGAGGAGTTGGATATAGTTCCTTGTGCTAAAGGGATCAAAGGTAAATTGGCATCAGGATACTGAATTGGATTATCATATTGATGGCTCAAAGAATTGAATGCCTTTTTCCATCGCCTATTTTCTATGTTTCTATGGAGTGCAATTCCATGGCTGTCACTCTAAATCAACTCTTCTGCAGTGAATGCCTTCAATTGTGGGTACAATCCTCCTAGCATTGATCCTTTCCACAGCAGTCATAGCAATTTGAAACAGGAACTTTGATTGTTCTCTCCTCCTTAATCTGGGAGCATTGATTCTAACTCTTAGTCTTCCTTTTTGACTGATCTGACTGACATCTAGATAATCCTGTTCATTTCGGGGGTTGAACTGGAAAGCCTTCCAATGGATAGAAATTCAACCGATGCATAACAGCTTTCTTTCTGGCGCTACAATGAGAAGGCAAGGTGCTAGTCACCCTATATTTACCCTCTCAGTTTTAGCTTCTGCCTCCTAAGGCCTACCTCTTGAAGGGCTTGATATCAGTGATCGATGGAATTTGTCTGGTCCCAATTGGCAAGTTATGCTCATTGGTCCCTGAAGACTTCCACATCCATTCAACTGTAGTCCATGGAGTGCTCAGAGCCTAAAATTGATAAAGTTAGAAAGTGTTATGGTATATAATATTCTTAAAGCTCTCAGTCATTGCTGTAAGATCATAGTAAGAGCATAATTGGGTAACATGATATGTTCTTGAAGAAATCTAATCTGAAAGCAAATGCATACTATTCTTACAAGATCTCGGTTAGCTTCGATCCACGATACTCAACAGGATTTGTACAGTTATCCTGGAGCAGCTAACAGTCCCTAAGTTGGTACCTTGCTTAAATGTTTTTGTTTATCACAATGAGGTTAAAGGATTTGGTCCCTTTCATTTAGAAAAGCATAAATTGGGAGAATAATTGATATAAGTCTTTATCTTACCTCATGGATTATTGTATCTGAGTTAGAAAGGTTGGGTAAGACCAGGGAATTTACAAATCAGTAATACAAATATAGAACTGGGTTGAGTTTAGAAACTTTTATATTAATGGAGGATCATTGTTAAAAGATCAATCAGGTCATGCTGATTTGATGCAACTTCATCATGTTTATTATGTTTATTATAATTAATATGATTCTAACTAATAGTTGTGATGAATATTGCAGCTCACAATAGGGAGGAGGGCCATTAGTTGATACACCTCAGGCTCACTTGGTCTGAAGGTGGACACTTACTTTGTTCACTTTCATGGATTGAAAAGAATATCTCAGACATTATTTTCTTCTTAACTGAATTTGGGTTTTGCTGCTGGTTTTCAGCTTCTTTGGGAAACTGTGTGGGTGAGTGAAGTGACAATCCTGTGGCTCAGTTGCAGCATGATGATATGAGGTTGGCTCAATGTACCAGCTGGTCATGACCTGTTGGCTGTATTCCTATGCTTTACTGTATGTAGAGATGGAGGTTACCTGATTATAAAAATGAAAGTACCATGAAAATGTACATCTTACTGGCATTATTTATAATTGTGAGTCAGGACAATTTTCATTCAGAGGTATAACCAGAATAGGAATCGGTAACAGAAAGCTTCCAAGTAAGAGGCTGCTTTGCATTTGCTGTCCAAGGCAGGACATTTTCAATCAGGGGATATGGATATGCCTGGCTGGGCCAATTTTTATTGTCCATCCCTAATTGCCTTTGAGAAGTTGCTGATGAATTGCCTTATTGAACCATTGCATTCCACATAGTTTAGGTACATCTATTAGACTATTAAGGAGGACTTTCAAGGATTTTGTTCCAGTGGTAGTGAAGGAACGGTGTAGCAGTAAAAGAAGACCTTGCAGGTAATAGTGTTCCCATGTATTTGCTACCATTGTTCTTCCAGGCAGGCAGGTTCCCCCGTTGGAGGCACAGTAGGAGAATGTGCAGCACTGGAAAGGTTAAGATTAGAGTGGTGCTGGAAAAGCACAGCAGGTCAGGCAGCATCCGAGGAGCAGGAAAATCAACATTTTGAGCAAATGCCCTTCATCAGCAATGGAAAGGTGGCAACTCCACCAGTAGAGATTCTGCTAAAGCAGGTAACATGAGGCCATCTCAATATTGACCCACTCTCAGGCACTCAAAAGTTAAAAATAAGGATGACATGTGGCCCTTAGGAAGGGGAATCACATCTAATTTGCAGTTGGCCTTTGCAATCAGCGAATCTAATAACGGTAAATTACCATCAGCATCTGAAATGTAGCACTAATTGCAGGCTTAATTGGCGCTTTTGAGTGGGGAGGTCTTGCCTTTGGCAAAAGCACATGGAAGTGTAAATGTGTTGGGCTGGCAACCTGTGACACAACTTTTCAAAGTTTCCCTGCACTACCTGGGCGGCATGGTGGCACAGTGGTCAGCACTGCTGTCTCACAGCGCCTGAGACCCGGGTTCAGTTCCCGCCTCAGGTGACTGACTGTGTGGAGTTTGCATGTTCTCCCCGTGTCTGCGTGGGTTTCCTCCGGGTGCTCCGGTTTCCTCCCACAGTCCAAAGGTGGGCCAGGTGAATTGGCCATGCTAAATTGCCCATAGTATTGGGTATGGGTGGGTTGCGGGTCGGTGTGGACTTGTTGGGCTGAAGGGCCTGTTTCCACACTGTAAGTAATCTAATCTACCTGCAAAGTTGTCTCTGTGGGACTGACTAGATTCCATCTAGCATAAGCTGTTTTGTCAAAATTGCTGTGTAGATATTTTAATGTTATTATTTTTCCAAGTATTATGTATTCACACAATTTTTTAACCATGAAAATGATTGCTCATTTTATCTTCAAGCTAACTTAGCCTAAATTTAATACGGACCAAGCACACAGTTCTGAGATTACAATGGCAATGGTTAGTTGTAATTAATCGAAAATTATTATAAGCGTCTATCTTGCCAATGCTGAATTGCTACTCAGCCTTACAGATGAAGGTTTAAAGTTTGTATGATGCTGATTTAATTGTAGTTGTCACTCATTCTGAAAGAGAGAAATCAGCTAGGATGTACAACCCAAAGTGCAAACTGGTGAGTAGTGACGTCCCATCAATGAATTGTGTTGCAGAATCCTGCGATCAATGGAAGAATGAAATGGATAAGTGGACATGTCTTTTTCTTTCATAAAAGCATAATCCAAAGTATGGCCTTGGTACTATAACTTCCTGCTAGAAACAAGATCAGGTATAAATCACTCTCATAGCTAGAGACTCAACAATTGGACACTGAGAAGGTTTGAAAATTCTCCCAAAATTTGTGGGCAAAATTTATAATAAAGATGATCTATTAAATAAGTATGAAACATGATAAATTTAGAAAGCAAAATTTAACAGACTACATGTTAAGATTGCAAATATTCTACTTGCCTTTAAATTGTTGGACGGTGTCAAGATGGTGAACACAGATAACCTTAGGTTGAATTAGATTTTCTGAGAGCAACACACTTTTGGACCCGATGTTGGAAGTCTTAAAAAAAATGTCTGGGAAACCATACATCCACTGCGGTCTTGATGCTCAAATGGACAATTAGAGGGGAGCATTCAATGGTAAAGGTATTGTGAGACTGCCCAGATGTAAGCTAAAAGCATGAATATGAAAGGATAATCATAGCTAATAGGACTGAAGGTAGAGATACCTTAGGTTATTGTACTACTCAACAGGAATTGGGGACTATAAAACAAGGATGAACTCCAGGAATTCCCGGGAATCAAAAGGAATTTGAGATGTGACTCAAAACACAATTACCCAATGAAGTGTCCTAAATGGAAAAACAAATATATAAAAATTATTTGTGATGTGGAAGGCTTGGGAGGAGAAGATGGTGATACTGTTTAGGCAGAGGACATTGCTCGAAGTTACTTGAAGTTTCAGCTCAATTATGTATGTTTTAGTCACAGATGGATTCAATTATGCTGTGTTGGACAGAATGCGTGGAGTGGATTGGTTAAAACTTTAACTCGATGTCTTTAAATAATAAAGATCAAATTAAGATTAACAAATTTGACACTTGTACCTGCTTCAAGTTTGGGGATGACAACATGGTGAAATCCCTAAAAGGAGCGGTGGTTCACTGTCACATGGCTATGGTAAGTCACTTTGTCAGCACAGATGGAGCATCAAGTGAATGAACAGGTTGTCTATGAAAAAGGCACAAATCAAATTGGATGTGGAACATGACACGACAATTCTTTTTTGGGAAGTTAGCGAATTCTTTAACAAGAATCTAACTTCTGCAACCAAACTATTGAGCAGGTATTACAAGCATCAGGAGAAAAGAGTTGAAAAAAGAAAAAAGGTTCAGTATCTTAAAATTATATTGACAATTTGCCTTTCCTTCCTCTCACAGATTAAACATGCTGGAGTAAGGGATGATGAGTGCATTAAATTTATAGAAGAGCTTAGTGATTGATGTGATATATTTAAAGAATATAGGATACCAATATGACCCATAGTGACTCTGCCATTAGCAAAGTTGTAATGATAGATTTAATGGGATTCAATAAAGAAAATCACATTTTCAATGAGCATTTCATTGACATGGCAACTCTATTTAGCGTGTCTACAGTCATATATAATGTAAAGAATAAAGGGTAATGGTGGAAAGGTAATAGAAAAATGGATTGACTGGACTGGGACACCAGTTGAATTTCTAATTGTCAATGGGAGCAATTTATCAATGATTAATTTAGAGATATGGGGGATCTTGGGAATGTGTGTGAAAATGTCCACATTGTGGAAATGAAAACAATAGCAGCAAAGTCCCCTTGGTAATGAAATCTATGCAAGAAATCATAAGTAATAGATGAGATGCTTTTTACATTCTGAGCAAACCAACAAGTTGTAAATTAACATTTGTCTGGCATGTCCAAAGTAAGAACTAATGTCTCACTGTGTATGGTTGGAGGCTATAGCCCATATCAATAGTCTTTTTTTTTGGGAGAAATCCAAAAATTCCTTTGGTAATGAGTTAACATCCCCCAGCTTGAGAAAGGAATACAATTAGCTCCACTTTTTCTGAGCACTTGAATGCCCTGCATTTATTAAGAGTGGGGTTTCAGAGAAATATTGTGAGCCTTATGGCACAATTAAGACCATTAGAAATAAATCCAGAAATCAATTTAACAGAAGGATATGGAATATTTCAAAAGAGAAGGGCAGAAAGAAGGCAGGGTCTTGTTAAGATGGTCATGGAAGAACAGTAATCGTATAGTGTGCCAATGACACTTGAAGATTGATTCCTCAGGATTAAATGACACTGATTGTAGACTCACAGATTTTGAACAAGTCATAGAAAGTGATGAAGGGCTTATGCCCGAAACGTCGAATTTCCTGTTCCTTGGATGCTGCCTAACCTACTGTGTTTTAACCAGCAACACATTTTCAGCATACATATGTATTGGACAATTTAGAAGGCCACATCAGTAGATAAATGATCAACTAAATATGGACAGAGTGACACAGAGATCAGGACAACATTATTTGCCCCACAGGCAACAACTGAAAGTTGGTGCCTAAATAATATGTGCCAGTGAACAAAGAAATGTCATTGTTATGGAGAGAGCAGGGAAAGTGATGGAACATCTGAATTTTAGCAAACTGTGTGATGAGGGACAGGAGATAAGATCTATGGATTGGATCCATGAAGTTAAAATATGGACAGCAAGAAAATGAATGAGTTCTGAAAGTGGAACTGGAAAATAGACATAGTCCTGCGAAAAGATTACTAATTTCTGAATGGAAGCCTGATTTTAAGAGAGCAAGAAAAATTCAGTTGGAATTGAAACACTAACTCTGTGCTTGCTCAGGTGCTGGCAGACGTGCTGAGTTTCTCCCGAACTTTCAGCCTTTATTTCAGATTTTTGGCATCTACAGTATTTTGCTTTTATAAAGAGTAATTCACACCAGATTTCTTCATTGTCATTAAAGTAGTATTTATTATTTTTTAAAAAGTTACTCTTTATCAACTAGCAAATGATGGATTACTAAATTCCCATAAGTACACATTCACAAATAAGACAGACAAAAGCAGACAACATAAATATCATTTTTGAAAAATATAAAAGGGAAAACAAATTCTGTATTCAAGATTCTAGACCATGAAGGAAGAGTTATTTCTCACAGTTTCGTTCAATTTTAGCAAGGATTATACAATGCTGTCCACAGAGTGATCTTCCAAATTTTTAATAGCTGATTGGGTTGACTCATGTCACTTCTTGTATTAAAATGATTTCTTTAGAGTTTCCAGTATTTTTTTCTGATTCTCAGAAATGATGAGAGAAGTTTCTTTACTTCAGGCCTCTGGATATCTCAGTGCACTGCACTCTCAAACTGCAGCTGCACCAATTTGAAGCTGCCGTTGAGCAGTTTTTCCCAAACTCAGACTCCTGGTGCCATTCTGCTTGTTAAAGTATCCAACTCACTGCTCCATAATGTAACTTGGGGAAGAATCATCCCAGCCTCTGACCAGCATGTGCAAAATCCTGAAATTTGGGAAAATCAGGTGTAAAAAATGAGGTCTGCAGATGCTGGAGATCACAGCTGAAAATGTGTTGCTGGTTAAAGCACAGCAGGTTAGGCAGCATCCAAGGAATAGGAAATTCAACGTTTCGGGCATAAGCCCTTCATCAGGAATCCAAGGAATAGGAAATTCGACGTTTCGGGCATAAGCCCTTCATAAGGGAGGAGGTGTGGGCGCAAGTTTTGCATTTCCTGTGGTTGCAGGGGAAGGTGCCGGGAGTGGAGGTTGGGTTGGTGGGGGATGTGGACCTGACGAGGGAGTCACGGAGGGAGTGGTCTTTTCGGAACGCTGATAGGAGAGGGGAGGGAAATATATCCCTGGTGGTGGGGTCCGTTTGGAGGTGGCAGAAATGACGGCGGATGATAAGCTGTATACGGAGGTTGGTGGGGTGATAGGTGAGAACCAGTGGGGTTCTGTCCTGGTACAATTCTAACACTAGCTAGGTACACACAAGATGCTGAGAATTCCCCTTATGAAAATAATAACAGGTACCTGGTGACTCCAGCTTGCTTTTGTCCCTCTGGGCCTCCATGTTGGATAGCAGCCAACAGGGTCTCGGGGTCCTTCCATTGGCAGTGACTGCACACAACCACATCCATGAACAACAGTATGTGGTAGATACCAACCTCGAGGAGAAAGTGAGGACTGTGATTGCTGAAGATCAGAGATAAAAAGTGTGATGCTGGAAAGGCATAGCAGGTCAGGCAGCATCTGAGGAGCAGGAGAGTTGATGTTTCAGGCATAATCCCTTCCTGAAATGTTGACCCCACATACAAACCTCTCTGTCTGTCATTATTGCCAATCTACTTACAGTCCTCCACTTCTCTACTGCAACACAGCACTTTGAGGCACACTAACACCTTCTATTGCAATGCTGCTGCAAACATTTTGTGCACACGGTCAGTTATGCAGCTTATAGACTGGACCAGATTGCATCTCAGGATTGCTTGCTGAGACTTTTAGTGCTTATTTTGCACCTACCTGAATGCTCACAGTATTCCAGTCTTGCACTTTACCCCTTAGACAGATATTAAAGGCTCATATTATTTATGTCCTGCTTTGCAGTTTAGCTCAAACACCGAGCCAAACAGCTTGTCAGCGTCTGCTGTCAAGTGGGTGGACAAGATGTTGTATGGCACAGTATTGTGCCAAACTCTCACATCTACAGCATGCATCAACAGACCATAAGACGTAGGAGTGGAAGCAAGGCCATTCGGTTCATTGAGTCCACTCTGCCATTTAATCATGGCTGATGGGCATTTCAATTCCACTTACCCGCATTCTCCCCATAGTCCTTAATTCCTTGCGAGGTCAAGAATTTATCAATCTCTGCCTTGAAGACACTCAACGTCTCAGGCCCACAGGCCCACCACTCTCTGGCTGAAGAAATGTCTCCTCATTTCCGTTCAAAATTGACATCCTCTAATTTTAAGGCTGTGGCCATGGGTCCCGGTCTCCTTGTCTAATGGAAACAACTTCCTAGTATCCATCCTTTCTAAGTCATGCATTATCTTCTAAGTTTCTATTAGATCTACCCTTAACCTTCTAAACTCCAATGAATACAATCCCAGGATCCTCAGCCGATCATCCTATGTTAGGCCTACCATTCCAGGGATCATCCATGTGAATCTCTGCTGGACATGCTCCAGTGCCAGTATGTCCTTCCTGAGATGTGGGGCCCAAAGCTGGACACAGTATTCTAAATGGGGCCTAACTAGAGCTTTATAAAGTCTCAGAAGTATGTAGCTGCTTTTATATTCCAACCCTCTTGAGATAAATAACAATGTTACATTTGCTTTCTTAAGCTTAGATTACCTACAGTGTGGAAATAGGCCCTTCGGCCCAGCAAGTCCACACTAACCCTCTGAAGAGAAACCCACCATTTCCCTCTGACTAAATCACCTAACACTATGGGCAATTTAGCATGGCCAATTCACCTCACCTGCCCATTTTGACTGTGGGAGGAAACCGGAGCACCCCGAGGAAACCCACGCAGACCACTGGGAGAATGTGCAAACGCCACACACAGTCACCCAAGGCTGGAATTGAACCTGGGACTCTGGTGCTGTGAGGCAGCAGTGCTAACCACTGAGCCACCGTGCCACCCACAATCACAGACTCAACCTACAAGTCAACCTTTAGAGAATCCTGACCTAGCACTCTCAGATCCCTTTGTACTTTGGATTTATGAAATTTCTCACCGTTTAAAAAATAGTCCATGCCTGTATTCTTTTTTCCAAAGTGGAAGACCTCACACTTACTCACGTTGAATTTCATCAGCCATTTCCTGGACCACCCTCCTAAACTGTCTAAATATTTCTGCAGCCTGCCCACCTTCCTCCGTACTACCTGCTTGTCCGCCTAACTTCGTATCATCGGTGAACTTCGCCAGAATGCCCCGGTCCTTTCATCCATTCATTAATATATAAAGTGAACAGCTGTGGCACCACTTGTTACCAGCTGCTATTCTGAAAAAGGACGTTTTATACCAACTCTCTGCCTTCTGTCAGACAGCCAATCTCCAACCCATGCCAGTAGCTCACCTTGAACACCATGGGCCTTCACCTTACTCTGCAGCCTCCTGTATAGCACCTTATCAAAGGCCTTTTGGAAGTCTGGATAGATAACATCCACTGGGTTTCCCTGGTCTAACCTACTGACTAAGTAGCAAATACACTGCACTTGCATCAACCAAATGCTTGTGTCACAAAGTTAAATGGGAGTAGTCTTCAGTTAGGTCAAAGAAGCTATTATCAGTTTAGAAACACAGATGATAGGAACACGAGTAGGCTGATTCAACCCATTGAGCCTGCTATACTATTAAATATGATCACGGTTGATTACTAAACTAAATTCTTAATCCTGCCCTCTCTATATCCCTTGATTCCTTTAGCCACAGGAGCTATATCTACCTCCTACTTGAAATCACATCATACTTCGGTGTCAGCCACTTTCTATTGTAGTGACTTCTACAGAATCACCACTCTTTGGGAGGTCCTGATATAGACAGTCAAGGGCACCATTTATTCACAGACAGGGTCCCAGCACAGTCTGCTATCCCCTTGTGGTAATTAGGGTCAGAGGGTCTGTCTCACTATAGTTCAGAGAGTGGGTCATGGTCAGGCTGAGTACAAGCATTCCAGGGATCTGCAGATCATCAGTTGAGAAGCAGCTAGAAAATAGGTCAGGGGTCTGCTCATTTGTCAGTCAGTAGTGAAGGTGGGCTACAGTCAGTCCTAGGGTTAGCAGAATGAATGTCGGGCGGATGTATCAAGAGACATTGTTGTGGCAGGAAGGTGTGGGGAGTCAATATTGGAAATTGGAGAAAGCAACCTGGGAAGCAAAGCAGACAAACACTGTGAAGGGAGGAATGACATATATGGAACGGAGCTGGTTGTGCATTGGAGGACATAGGATTATAAGCATTCTAGGCAGTCATGGCGATTGCGGCCTTGATGGTAGGAGTGTGCATTATGATGGTGGACAGGACTAAACTATAGTAATAGTGTTTGGGGCTATGGATGAGACCAGGAATCATAATTTGAGGTGGTGAATGGCAATATATTGGAAGGAATATGATTAGCTGTCCAGAAAATGCCAGGTAGAAAGGGAGATTGTGGTTTGCAGGAGGTGGGGGCTGTTGTTCTGATCAGGCTGAACTCAAGGCTTACAGTGCAAGGCATCACCTGCAATGCTTTCCATATTGCTTGATTTCTAAGTGCAACCAAAAGAAAACAGTTGCTACCAGACCCAGAATGGGTGGTTGTCAGTGTTTCCTTTTTGTCTCAAAATACAGGTTCCAGTTCTGAGCGACAAGTGGCCCTTCAAGGACATTTGCATTGAACATACACTTTGAAAGTACAGGTTGAAGTCCTTTTTATAACACTGTGCATTTAAAATAATGCAGTGTACAACAATATGAAATGCAAATGCTGATCACAATCTTGACCATGCCATAAGTCCTTGCAGATTGAAGTTAGACACCTCTGTGAAGTAGAAGTAATCCCAGATGATCTTAAAAGTGGCAACTATGAGCCACAAAATGCAAAGCTAATGCAAGACATCATGGACTGCACATGGGAAAGGAATTGATTCCTTCTCACTTTGATCTGTAAGTTTAATGCAACATGTGCAGTGATGACAGGCTATTCTCTGCAACCATGTTTGGGATGTGAGGGGTGCATGCAGCACTTATAGTCTCCTTAAGTGTCTTTATAACATAATTGGTGATGCATTCATTGAAATAAGGTCCAGTTTCAAAATTCCATGTATGGTCATTCTATGGCCTGTTTTGTCTGAGTACTCCATGTCCTGCTGTATGGAGGAACATGTTGAATGATCATTTGTGAGTAATCTGAATACTGACTGTTCACATTGCTAAGGATACGTTACATTTCTTCTGCTGCCAGCACAGACTTATTGCAAGAATGTCAAATTGATCTATTGTCTTTGATGCCATTTCCTTCAGAAGAATGGGGCACCATATCAATGGAGACTGAGAATGTCACAGGACACTGTCACAGAACTATGCAAATTGCAGGAAAGCTCTTCAAGGGCTACTTTCATGCCATTATGCAGCATAGATACAAAGCGGACTATTCTTAGACCAGGGCCACTGTGGAGCAGACAATAAATCTACTGAAGGTGAGGTTCTGCTCTTTGGATCAGGCTGGGGGAAGTGACCTTACAGTACAGTCTAGTCAGAGTGTGCAACACAATCCTAGAATGTTGCACTCTACACAACTGAAGCAGGCAAAGAAGGGAAGTGATGGAGCCTGATGAGCTGGGAGAACAGCAGCAATCTTCTGTAGTGAGAAGTAAGGACATTGAACAGGAAGAACATCACTCTTTGCATAATAGAGCACTGCTGTGTCAGCTGCTACGAGGCAAAAAGGGCTTAACTGACACCCGGTTTCAGTAGATAAGAGCTGGGTGCAGTGATCATTATTGATTGCAAATTTGTTGGTATTCAACATGCAAGCAATTAAAACAGAAGTTGCTGGAAAAGCTCAGCAGGTATGGCAACATCTGGGAAGAGAAATCAGAGTTAAAATTTTGGATGCTGTGACCCTTCCTTAGAAACCGAACCCGAGATGTTAACTTTGCTTTCTCTGCACAGATGCAGCCAGACCTACTGAGCTCTTCCAGCAACTTTTGTTTTTGTTTCTGATTTACAGCATCTGCAGTTCTTTTATGTTTTTATTTATGCAAGCAATTAAGTTCTATTCCAAAAGGCAAATGTAGCTTCGATTTGTTTTTTTTTGAAGAGATTGTACACTCCCCACCATGCATGGTCCCATGTTGAACAATGATTAATTGCTGAAAATATTCTAAGAAAGGGTCACTGGACCCAAAACATTAACTTTGCTTTCTCTCTACAGATACTGCCTCTTCTGCTGAGTTTTTCCAGCAATTCCTGATTTTGTTTGATTTCCAGCGTCCACACTGCTTTGGTTTTTTTGTTGTTAAGGATTAAAATGGTAAGGGAAGGTGACAGCCTAGTGGGATTATCACTAGACAATAGGGTCTATTTCACATTGCTCTAAAGTGTTGTTGCAACATCTCTGACAACACTAATGAGAAAATACCAGGTGCAGTAGTTGATTGAACCCCCTTTATATTTATTTGAAAGTCTTCTGTTGTGCTTTTGGTTGCACTTCAGCCTCAAGCTCTTGATTTTTGGCATTGTTCTAAACTTGGCATTGAGGGAAGTGTATCAGTGACTTAGAGAGAATTGTGAGATGGGATGTGACTGTTAAATGGGATGTGGCTAAGGATGAGTAAGCTGAGTGACCTGGTGCTTAAACAGCAATTGGCAAATGTTATGTGCAAGGAAGTGTCAGCCATGTCACTTATGTGATGTGAGAAGCATTGGTTTGTGGATGCTGTGCCACTTTGTTGACAAAGGGCAGCTTTGGATTGCCTACTGCTTGGTTGGATTTCAAATACAATGCCCTTGCCTGGGATTCTAGGATATCTTGACAATGGTAAGTACCTCTAGGTTGGGCTAGTGGAAGAATTGGGCTAACATTGGACAAGAAGGTGCCATAGGGGCATAGTACTTCATTAATGAGGACATTTTGGATGATCATGCGTGCACACACACACACTCCCTAGGCCTTGCAGGGAAAAATGTTTCATAAAACTTGACGAATGTGACAGCTAATGTCTGGCATGATTCAGTCCTTGGTCTTGTCTAGCTAAAGTGTACAGCACACAATTCCATTTGATCACTTTAAAACATATTTAAAGATAGGAGGGCAATCTGTTAATTTTTTTTCTCTTTAAAAAAAATTTTAACCCCTGCACTACTGCCTAACTGCAGTAGTGCTTATTTTTCCCCAGCACCCATGTTGTGTGTGTGCAGGTGTGAGACACAGTGAGAGACACAAGGTATACGAATTTTATTCAAATTTCCACCACCAGGAAGAAAGGAAACACCCAAGCGGCCAGCGACAAGCATATCACAGGGGGTAATCTGTTAATATAGCAAATGGTTAAGCAGGTGATTGGGGGTTAACTGATTAACTCTTTAGTTCGAAATAAAGGGGAAACAGATGGCTTGATAAGTGGAACTTCTGATACAATGGTAAGGGAAGGTGACAGCCTAGTGGGATTATCACTAGACAATACGGTTCATTTCATACTGCTCTAAAGCGTTGTTGCAACATCTCTGACAACACTAATGAGAAAATACCAGGTGCAGTAGTTGATTGAACCCCCTTTATATTTATTTGAAAGTCTTCTGTTGTGCTTTGGGTTGCACTTCAGCCTCAAGCTCCTGATTTTTGGCATCTGATGTGGAGGGGTGTGGGCAAGTCAGAGGACCTCCTTGTGTGTGCTTCTGGGCCTGGTCCTGCAGCAGGCAGTGGAGGGGGGAATCATATCTGCTGACTGTTTGCCCCTCCTCCATGGTTATGTTCATGTCTGGTTGTCCTTGGTGAGGGAGCACCTGATATCCATCAATGCTCTAGATGTCTTTAGAGATTGGTTTTACATCCATCTCAACTCCATTTTTAGTAAGTCTCTTCCTACCACTGCACCCCCCACCTCACTTTTGTTGGTTTGCCTTGTGCTTAACAGCTTTGTATGCAAATTATTTAATTGAAAACATGGGTGATTTACTGGTGGTGGTTAATAGGTGAGGAAAAAAGGGTGATTGGTGATGGGGGGATAAGAAGTTCTACCTCTGAGCTGGAAGGCCTGGGTTTATGTCCTACCTGCTCAAAAGATGTCATGACCTGTCTGATTTGGAGATGCTGGTGTTGGACTGGGGTGTACAAAGTTAAAAATCACACAACACCAGGTTATAGTCCAACAGGTTTAATTGGAAGCACTAGCTTTTGGAGCGTCGCATCACCTGATGAAGGAGCGTTGCTCTGAAAGCTAGTGTACTTCCAATTAAACCTGTTGGACTATAACCTGGTGTTGTGTGATTTTTAACTATGACCTGTCTGAACAGGGTAGTTAGAATATCTTTGAGACCTCTTGTGGTATATTGGTAGTATCTCAACTTTTAAGGTAAAATGTCTGGATTCCAGTCCCATTTGCAGCAGAGGTGTGGCATAATATATCTGGAGCAGTGGCGAGGTTGTTGTGGAAAAGTTTAAGGGGGATACAGGTGGCAAGTACTTTACACAGAGGGTGGTGGGTGTCTGCCAGCAGAGGTAGTAGAGGCAGGCACAGTCGATTCATTTAAGATGTGTCTGGACAGATGCATGAGTAAGTGGGGAGCAGAGGGATACAGATGCTTAGGAATTGGGTGACCGGTTTAGACAATACATTTGGATCGGCTCAGGCTTGGAGGACCAAAGGGCCTGTTCCTGGGCTGTAAATTTTCTTTGTTCTTTGTGGAAAAAAGGCTCTTGTGGCACAGTGGTAATGTTCCTACCTCTGATCCAGGTAACCCAGGTTCAAATCACACTGCTCTGGAGCAGATGGAATAACATCTCTAGACAGGTTGATTTTAGGA
The DNA here is from genome assembly GCF_020745735.1 of Hemiscyllium ocellatum. Classification (NCBI taxonomy): domain Eukaryota; kingdom Metazoa; phylum Chordata; class Chondrichthyes; order Orectolobiformes; family Hemiscylliidae; genus Hemiscyllium; species Hemiscyllium ocellatum. The sequence continues at coordinate 10,495,536 of NC_083424.1, forward strand.
AAATATCTGGCGCAAAGGTTTGATCAGAGCTGGTCAGCTCAATTGGCTGGACAGGTTTTGCAATGTATAATGATGCTAACAGTGTGGGTTCAGTTACCACAAAAGGACTGGTGAGGTGGTTTGGCAATGTGGCCAAGCAGTCTAAAGTGCTGGACTAAGAATCCTGTAACTTTTGGTCTGAATCCCACCACTAGCCTTCTGCTGATAATTTGTCATGCAGAATCTTTGAGCAAGCAAACTTTGTTCAATTTTCACAAAAAACAAGTCCAAGCATGATTTACTTAATTTATAGGTCTGTAGTGGTAGTGTCCCTACTATGAACCAGAAGATCTGTGTTCCTGTTCCACCTCTTTCAAAGTGATATTCGAGCACCTCTATTGATTAGGAAAATTGTGGATCACTGGTAGTGTCTCTAGCTCTGAGTCAGGTGGCCCAGGTTAAAATGTTCCCTGCAAAAGAAGTGTTTACAATACTTTTATGAGAAGGCTTTCTAAGAAAATACTGGTCCAGTGATGGGTTCTTGTGGTGCAGTGGTAGTATCTCTACCTCTGGGTCTAGAAGGCTCCAGTGCAACTCCCATTTGCTCCAAGAGGTGTTTCCAAACATGTTTGGATAGTTAGTTTAAAAAGGGATTTGTGCTGCAGTGGTAATATTCCTACCTCTGAGTCCGGAGGCCCAGGTGCTCCAAAGTGTGTCTGAATAGGTCGATTTAAATTGTCTGGTAGGTGGAGGTTAGTTTGCCCAGGTGGCTAGGAAAAAAAAAGCTGTATTGCAGTCTCCAGCAGTGTAGGTTTAATTTCAGTATTGATTTGAGATTACTGTGAAGGCCCCATCTTCTCAACCTTGTCACTCACCTGAGGCAGGGTGACCATCGGGTTAAATAACCTTCAGTCATCTCCCTTTAATGAGAGCAGCCCAATGGTCCTCTGGGACTAAGGAATCTTTACCTTACCAAAAATATTAATCTGGTGCAGTGGTGGGTCTGTTATGGTGCACTGGTACACTGTCTCTCCCTCTGGGCCAGGAGGCTTTGGTTCAAGTCCCATCTGTTCCAGTGTTGTATAATAAAATAACTGAATAGGTTAATGAGAAAATATCTCTGGTGCAGTGACTGGCTCTTGAGGTGCATTGGCAGTGTGCCCACCATTGAACTAGAAGTTTTGGGTTCAAGCCCAGTGTTGTGTAATATCATTTGTGAGCAGGTTGATTCGAAAATATCTGTGGTGCAGTGGTTGTGTATCTGTGCCAGGAGGCCCACGTTCAAGAGCAACCTGCTCCAGAGTATGTCATAACATAGATGACAAATATCTTGACTGAGTAGTTAACAAACTCCAGGCACAGAAAAAATTGTAATGATTTTGTGTCTCACTGACTTGCTTTGATCCAGATTGACAGTATTTCTTATGAATTGCATATGCCTTCACCATAGGAGTCAAATGATCAAGAGGCAAAATGGATAGAGAAACTTAAAATAGTCACTAACACTCGCAAAAAAAAATTAGATGGACCAAAGGGCTGCCAAATCCTCTGAGCCCGATGGCCCACACCCAATGCAGACATACAAAATGGTGATGAGGAGGAACTTATTTCCTCAGAGTTGTTAGTCTTTGGAATTGTCTTCCACTGAAAGCAGTGGGAGTTGGGCCATTGAACATATTCAACGCTGCATTAGACAGATTTTTTTTGATCTCCAAGATAGTCAAGGATAATTGAAGATCAGCAATTAAGTGAATCTGAGGTCATAATAGGATCAGCCAGGATTTTATTGAATGAGAGTAGGCTAGGATGGCCAAATGGCTTACTATTGTTCCCATTTTTAATCTTTTGAAGTTATCCACAGCAACTGTTTACATTTTGAGACAACACCATAAAGAAAATGAGATTGGAGAAATCAATTGGAAACACTGGAAATAACAACTGAGTTGTAATATTCAACAAATTAAATTTCATAAAAATGGAAGGCTATCATCTTTTATAAGGATATCTTTCTGTATGTTCAGGGGGGACCTGATTGAGGTCTACAAAATCATGAAGGGTATAGATAGGGTAGATACAGATAAGCTTTTTCCCAGGGTGAAGGATTCAGTAACAAGAGGTCAAGCCTTGAAGAGGTGAAAAGTTTGAGGGGACATGTGTCAAGTACTTTACACAGAGGGTGGTAGGTGCCTGGAACATGTTGCCAGCTGAGGTAGGGGCAGGTACGGTAGATTCATTTAAGATGCATCTGGACAGATGTGTGCTTAGGTGGGGAGCAGAGGGATACAGATGCTAAGGAATTGGGTGACCGGTTTAAACAATGGATTTGGATCGGCTCAGGCTTGGAGGGTTGAAGACCCTGTTCCTGGGCTGTAAATTATCTTTGTTCATTGTTCTTTAAGTACAGGCAATAATAAAGTTTGAGTGCCTAAAATTATCAAAATGTATGTGTTACATGTACAAATCATTTAGCGCAATGATTCAGTGTTCCACTTTATCTTCTGTACAAGAGGAATGAAACTGCACCAAGACAATGAGCTATTCCAGTATTAGGGCTAGGTTACAAAATTTAAATGGATTTCAAGGAGGGTTTAAAAGTATTCTGAATGGCTGAGGTAAGTTATTGCCATTACAAATGTGTAATATTACAAAGGAAATTTTTTTATAGAATGTATGCCTCAGAGGTCTATCAGCTCTGTCTCGACAATCGGCACGGTGGCACAGTGGTTAGCACTGCTGCCTCACAGCGCCTGTAGACCCGGGTTCAATTCCCGACTCAGGCGACTGACTGTGTGGAGTTTGCACGTTCTCCCCGTGTCTGCGTGGGTTTCCTCCGGGTGCTCCGGTTTCCTCCCACAGTCCAAAGATGTGCGGGTCAGGTGAATTGGCCAAGCTAAATTGCCCGTAGTGTTAGGTAAGGGGTAAGTGTGGGGGTATGGGTGGGTTGCGCTTCGGCGGGTCGGTGTGGACTTGTTGGGCCGAAGGGCCTGTTTCCACACTGTAAGTCTAATCTAATCTAATCGCTGTATTTGGTGCTCTGGCAGATAAACCTGAATGTTGTATTCTGAAATATATTGGCATTATTTGAAAATTGCAGAAGCGCTTTTATTTGAATACAAATCCCAACCTCTATATTGTTTCTCATTTATGTCCATGCTGTTACAAGTAGCTTAAACAATCCCAGTGGAGTGGGATACAGGGCAGACCAGAAATGTTTCACTTCAATACATTTTTTATGTTCATAAGTAATGATAGTGGAAAATTGTATTGATTATGCTATTGCAAGAACTAAACTTGCTGAATATATCTCACTACAATCATTTTTCTCAGCTCTGATTTGTTGATCTTGTACATTTGCAGTCAGCATTGTGTTTAATACAAGAGGAATCTCACTCATCTCTTGCACATTAACCTCTCACATACTGAATAGGTGATTGTTGTGCTGGAGTCAGCTAGTCTTACATTGTCTTTCAACATCATAACATTCAATGACCCATCAAGAATCAAACTTCTGGAAACAGTATAGGCTGATGGAACTGGCGTTTTTTTACACATCCTGGCAGATGACATTGCCTGTTAGCCAGTACTAGCTAACACTTTTTGTTACTGTTGTAAATCTACCCCAGCAAAAGTGACAAGTTCAGCCGGTTTTATCTGTCTATATCTGGTCATATACCATGTTGGACAGTACCACTTCTAGTCACTGGTCTTGGCCCTGTCACAGTAGATTTTCCACCTGTTTTCAAAATTATGATTGCTCTCAATATCAAAGTTTACTTGATCACTAAATGCCAGTTTCAGAGACACTTGCTGAAAGATCAAAACATCAAGATCACATTCCTTCAAATGGGGATTGGCTCTTATTTTCCTCTTTGTAGGCTCTTAATTCAAATGTCCTTCAACGTTTCGTGGTGTTAGGCAGAAATACATTTGTACTATTTATAGTGATGTCCCAAATCAGTGTTGTTATCACTGTGGTCATGGAGGTTGTAAATGCTACTGTAGGAACAATAAAGTGTAAGGAGTGCTGTAAACATGTGCACTGTTGAGGTGACCTTCACAGCTTTTTACAATCAGCTTTGGTATTTTGCAGGCTACCGTACATGGCAGTGTAGGCCTCCAGTATATGAGTGAGGCTCAAACGTTTAGTGTCAGCAGGCCATTCAACAGCAGCGTGTGAAATTAACTTGTCAATCTTCAATGTGGCAATGTGCAAGTAGCCTCTTTGGGCAGGATTTTCAATCTGGGTTGAGAATTGGAAATGTTGGCTAGGGCATAGCATAGTTCGTTTAGGGCATGCAAAAGTGGATTTTCAATTTCTTAGACAATTACATGTTAGGGAGTGGGGCTCACTGTACTTCTAGGGATGGTGGTTCAGCTTCCTTGCGCTGACTGGTCTATGGGTCATCCTCTGGAACTAAATCAGCAGAAGAGGTGGAAACTGCTGATAAAAAGATGGAGACAGCATGGGCAAGAATAAGGAAAAGTTATTTTTATAAATGCCATATACAGAAGGGTCACCAACTCCTGGGAATCACCAACAGCCACAGCTATAACATGGCTATTGTCATATGTGTTCATTGGGGTGGTGGGTCAGGACGATGTCTATTGCATGATTTGGACATGATTCTGGCCAACATGGGCTGCCCATGTTGTCAGCTGGATATTCCAGTCGATGTGGGAATATAATTCATCAGGTGATAGTGGAGATGACCTGGGGTGTGCAGTGAGAGGGGGATTTGCAGATGACCTCCCTACCTTTTATCTTAGTCTGCTGGAACCCTCCTCCCAACCTTTTTATCTTAGCCTGCTGGAACCCTCCTCCCTACCTTTTTTATCTTAGCCTGCTGGACAGCACATCTCCAACGCCCCTCCCCCAAGTCCCTCCTCCCTACCTTTTACCTTAGCCTGCTGGACACCCTTTCCTCATTCCTGAAGAAGGGCTTATGCCCGAAACGTCGAATCTCCTGTTCCTTGGATGCTGCCTGACCTGCTGCGCTTTTCCAGCAACACATTTTCAGCTCTGATCTCCAGCATCTGCAGTCCTCACTTTCTCCTCGAATATGTTGAAGGTGTTGGCCCCCTGTGTTCTCTGTCTATGCCATGATGTTTAGATTGATTTTAATCTAAAAAGTGAGATAACGGAGTTTTACATAAATTCATGCAGTTTTTGAGCAAAATACAATGTAACCCTGCAAGTACAAATTCACCCCACAAAATATGTGTGCATGTGGGTCTTTGTCTGCCTGTGTGTGTGTATGTCTGGGTTGGGGGTTGTGAGTGTGAGAAAGAGTGTGTGTAGTGAGTGCAGAATGTCTGAAGTCTGTGTGTGTGTGTAGTGCAATAGTGGTCACCTGTAATGTGACATGAACCCAAGGTCTCGGTTGAGGCCCTCCCTATGGGTATGGAATTTAACTATCAGCCTCTACTCAGCCACTTTTCTCTGCTGCCTGTCCCGAAGCCCACCTTGGAGGATGGTCACCCGAAGGTCCGAGGCTGAATGTCCTAGATCACTGAAGTGTTCCCCAACTGGGAGGGAACCCTCCTGTCTGTTGATTTGTTGTGCAGTGCCCATTCATCCATTGTCATAGCCATTGCTCGGTTTTCCCAATGTACCATGCCTCCAGGTATCCTTGCCTGCAATGTATAAGATAGACAACGTTGGCTGAGTCACATGAGTACCTGCCATGTACAAGGTGGGATGTGTCCCCACGCGTAGTGGTGGTATCTGTGTCCACACTCTGACATGTCTTGCAGCGTCTACCGTGACAGGGTTGTATGGAGTTGTCCTGAGATCCGGGCAGCTTGCTACGAACAACGACCTGTTTGAGGTTTGGCGGTTGTTTAAAGGCAAGTAGTGGAGGTGTGGGGAAGGTCTTGGTGAGGTGCTCATCCTCATTGATAATGTGTTGCAGGTCACAAAGAACATGGCGTAATTTTTCAGCTCCTGGGAAATACTGAACAACGAAATGTACCCTGTCGGTTGCAGCACGTGTCTGTCGCCTGAGGAGGTCATTACGGTTCCTTGCTGTGGCACGTCGGAACTGGCGGTCGATGAGTTGAGCATCATACCCTGTTCTTGTGAGGGCATCCTTGAGTACTTCCAGGTGTCCGTCACGTTCCTCCTCATCTGAGCAGATCCGGTGTATGCGTAGGGCTTGTCCATAGGGAATGGCTGTTTTAATATGTTTTGGGTGGAAGCTGGAGAAGTGTAGCATTGTGAAGTTGTCTGTGGATTTGCGGTAGAGTGTGGTGCTGAGGTGTCTGTCCTTGATGGAGACGCATGTGTCCAAGAATGAGACAGACAGTCGAGAGTAGTCCATGGTGAGTTTGACAGTGGGATGAAACTTGTTGATGTCACTGTGTAGTTTTATCAGTGACTCCTCACCATGGGTTCTGAGGAAGAAAATGTACCTGGTGTACAATGCTGGTTGGAGATCCTGCATAGAGAAGAAGTCTTGTTCGAACCTGTGCATAAAAATATTGGCATATTGGGGTGCAAATTTGGTCCCCATGGCTGTTCCGTGTGTCTGGATGAAGAACTGGTTGTCAAAGGTGAAGACGTTGTGATCAAGGATAAAGCGGATGTTGTAGGATGGTGTTTGGAGACTGGCAGTTGTTGGTGCTGAGTACTGAGGCTATTGCCACGATGCCATCGTTGTGGAGGATGCTGGTGTAGAGTGCGGAAACTTCCATTGTGACGAGGAATGTTCCTGGTTTGACTGGTCTGTGGGTGCTGAGTTTCTGTGAGAAATTGGTAGTGTTGCAACAGAAGCTGGAGATCTCCTGTACAATAGGTTTGAAGATGCCTTCCACATAGCCGGAGAGATTCTCACATAGGATCCCATTGCCTGACACGATGGGACGTCCCGGTGTGTTGGCTTTGTGTACCTTTTGGAAGGCAGTAGAAGTCGCCTGCATGGGAAGTGTGTGGGATGAGGATGCGTAGGGAACTCTGAAAGACTAGATCCAAAGTTCTGATCAGTAAAACTGATCTGTAAAACTCCATTATCTCTCTTTTTAGATTTGAATCAATCTAAACATCATGGCATAGACAGAGAACACAGGGGGCTAACACCTTCAACATATTGCCAAGCTATCACCACTGTTAACAGCTAACCTGTGAATGCAACCTTTTTTTATAAAAAAAGGTTTTGTGATTTACATATGAAAGAAGTGAAACTATCACTGTATTCTAACAGATGAACGGCTTAACGGACAATCGATTTTTCAATGTATAATTTCATTTATATCACACTGTAAATTTTTGCCATAAATTCTGTGTTAGGATTAAGCCCTCCACTATCACCTGATGAAGGAGCATCACTCCGAAAGCTAGTGTGCTTCCAATTAAACCTGTTGGACTATAACTTGGTGTTGTGTGATTTTTAACCTGCTGAAAATGAGTTGCTGGAAAAAGGCTCCTTTTATGCCCGAAACGTCGATTCTCTGTTCCTTGGATGCTGCCTGACCTGCTGTGCTTTCCCAGCAACACATTTTCAGCTCTGATCTCCAGCATCTGCAGTCCTCACTTTCTCCTCGATGATTTTTAACCTTGTACACCCCAGTCCAACACCGGCTTCTCCAAATCATGAGTAGCTGATGCCCTCTAGTGCTTCACATTGAACAGTGCAATGAATGCCTGGAAGAACAGAATGGAGGAGGGCGCTTTGCTGCCAAGTCTGATACTGACAATTAATTGCGTTTCAGTTTTTAGGGTTGCAAGGTACTGATCAATAATAGAACCTGGTTAATTTTTTTCTCTCTCTCAATTAGGACACTATTGCCAAATGAATGTTTTGTTGTAGCTGAGGTTCACTGGCAATACATTTCAGGAAAACAATCAAACCTGTGTCCTGTAAACAACAAACGCTGGAGATCACATTTTCACCTGATGAAAAGACATCGAGACTCAAAACATTGGCTTGCTCTCTCTCCATGGATGCTTCTTTTTATTTCAAAAATAAACTTTATTCATAAAATATTTTGATCTATACAATTGGTGGTGCCATTCATAGGCACACCTTGCATTTCTTTACATACAGCGATTGGAATTAATCATTCGTATATACAGGTCTGTACGTTTACATCCATATATTTAGCTGAGGCTTCAGCGGAGCCCACTTACTGAGTGAGCCCCCTGTTCTTCTTTGGCAGGCAGATGTTACACGTGGTCTTTCCCCACCGCGCCTTGGCGGCAGCTGCCCCAAACTTCGCAGCGTCTCTCAACACATAGTCCTGGACCTTGGAATGTGCCAGTCTGCAACACTCAGTCGGGGTTAACTCCTTCAGCTGGAAGATCAACAGGTTTTGGACAGACCAAAGAGCGTCCGAGTTGATGATCCTCCAGGCACAGTTGATGTTCGTCTCGGTGTGCGTCCCGGGGAACATGCCATATAACAGAGTCCTGCATCACGGAGCTACTCGAGACGAACCTCGACAAACACCACTGCATTCCTCTCCAGACTTCCTTTTGCATAGGCACATTCCAAAAGGAGATGTGTGACAGTCTCATCCCCTGCATAGCTGCTTCGAGGGCAGCGTGCAGTGTGGCAGAGAGTCCAGACATGCATAAAGGATCTCACAGGCAGAGCCCTTCTCACCACCAGCCAAGCCATGTCTTGGTGCTTGTTGGAAAGTTCTGGCGATGAGGCATTCTGCCAAATGACTTTGACAGTCTGCCCAGGGAATCGCTTGACAGGATCCGCCCTCTCCTTTTCCTGAAGGGTCTCAAGGACACTACGTGCTGACCATTTCCTGATGGACTTGTGGTCAAAGATGTTTTTCTTCTTAAATTTCTCCACTAAGGACAGGTGATATGGAATGGCCCAACTACTTGAAGTGTTCCACGGCAGTGAGGCCAGGCGATTCCTTCACCACACCGGGGACAGGTAGAACCTCAGTACGTAGTGACACTTTGTGTTTGCGTACCGGGGATCCACGCACAGCTTGATGCAGCCACACACAAAGGTGGTCATCAGATGAGGGTGGCATTGGGTGTGTTTTTCCCCCGTTGTCCAGATCTTTATTCATCGAGTCCCTTCAGACCTGGTCCATCTTTGATCTGCATATAAAATGAAAGATGGCCTGGGTGACTGTGATGGCACAGGTTCTGGGAATAGGCCAGACCTGTGCCACATATAACAACATTGACAGTGCCTCACACCTGATGACCAGGTTTTTTCCCATGATGGAGAGCGACTGTAGTTTCCACCTACCCAGTTTCTGCCTCACTTTGCTGATACACTCCTCCCAAGACTTGGCACACGCTCCAGCCCCTCTGAACCAAATACTCAGCACCTTCAGGTGGTCAGTCTTGACGGTGAAGGGGATGGAAGATTGGTCGGTCCAGTTCCCAAAGAGCATGGCCTTGCTCTTTGCCTCAATTTTATCTTGGCCCCCGAGGCCCATTCAAACCGGTCACATATGCACATGAGTCTGTGCATGGATAGCAGATCCAAGCAGAAAATGGCGACGTCATCCATGTACAGGGAGGCCTTAACCTGTAGGCCCCTACTGCCAGGAATAGTCACCCCTCTCAGGCTTGCATCCTTCCTGATGGACTCGGCAAATGACTCTATGCAGCACACTAACAAGGCAGGAGAGAGAGGGCAGCCCCGCCTGACTCCAGATCTGACTGGGAAGCTATCTGATTCCCACCATTGTTTGTTTGAGACTGCACTGACAATATTGGTGTAGAGCAGTCTGACTCAATTGCAGAATCCCTCCTGAAAGCCCATTTTGGAGAGAACTCTCATATACGTATGTGATATCTTGTCAAAGGCTTTCTCCTGGTTCAGGCTGATGAGGCAGGTGTCCAACCCCCTGTCCTGCGAGACTCTCGGCATTCTTCCTGCCTGGTACAGCACAGGTTTGGTCAGGTTGAATCACCAATCCCAGAGCAGACCTGACCCAGTTGGCGATGACCTTTGACAAGATTTTGTAATCCGCATTCAATAGTGAGATTGATAAACAATTTCTGATTTCCTCCCTCTCCCCCTTCCGCTTGTAGATGAGGGTGATGATGCTTTTCCTCATGGATTCATTCATGGTACCTGCCAGAAGCATAGTGACATACACCTCCAGCAGGTCCTGGTCAATCAGGTCCCACAGAGCAGAATAGAGCTCGACCAGTAAGCCATTGCTTCCGGAGTTTTATTCTTTTCGAAGGACTCAAGGACTCCAGAGATAGCAGCTTGTCTAGCTGTTCCCATGTTCTGTTGTCTAAGACCTCATGATAGAGCACAGGAAGGACTGGGAGACCGCGCTGTCAGTTCGCTTCGAGTCATACTGACTCTCCATGGATGCAGTCTGATCCGCTGTGATTTCCAGCAATTTTTTTCAGTGCAGGTTCCAGCATCTGCAGTAATTTGCTCCTAAATCTGTGTCCTTCCTAGTATATATAGCTTGACTGAAGACTGGATAATCTTCAAACTACAAAGCATCACAAAAATGAAAATTCTCAAACTTACATGAAGACCTAACATTGATATGCTCCTCGCTAAGTGTCAGTGGTAGTGTTGTACCCAATTTCTGGGTAAGATTCGCAAATTAAGTTCTTGGGGAGAGATGGACTGGTTCACCTTCTTTACTCCTCTCCATTTTTGTCTCGCTTCTCCCCTAACCTTTTAGTTGGTCACAACAAGTTTACTTTAAAATCAGATCCCTTCTCTTTTGGAGCCCTTTTTCAGACCCAAATGTATCTGTTTTAAACGAAGGCAATTTAACCAGGCTTTAGTTTGTTAAAGAGGTTTGTTTATTATCTCTTAAATGTGAGAAGAATGTGTAATACAACACATACACACAAGAAAATAATAGGTAAGTTTAAAAAGATACAAGTTTTTTTAAAAAGTTACATGGATCAGTTTCTAAATTCTTCATGAAGAGCAAAGTTGAATGCTTTCGAATTCGAGGTTTGCCTGCTATGACCATTTCCTGAGGCCATGTAATTTCTAATAGTATACTTCCAACATAGTTACAAATTTTAGCCTTTTTTATTGTCTTGTAATCAGTGACACTTTCTTCAGGCAAGATGGAGTAAACTTTGTGTGCTTTCCTGAGAGCTTACTCTGCAGTAAAAAGGACCAATGTTGGACTACCTACTTTGATGTCTTTGCTACACACTTAAAAGAGATAAGGAAAGCTTCTATCCCTACCTCCACAAATTTAGGAATAAAGTGAACAAACTGAATTGCTTCCACACTCAAGTCTGAGCCAATAGTACCTTCATGGACACCAGCTCAAGTTATTCAAACTCATTTTCTTGACATTCTCTTCCTCCCTGCTCTTTGGGGCTGCCCAGTGGCTCAGTGGTTGGCAGTGTTTCCTCACAGTGCCAGGAACCTGGGTACAATTCCTCAGGCAACTGTCTGTGTGGAATTTGCACATTCTCCCCATGTCTGCGTGGGTTTCCTCTGAGTGCTGTGGTTTCCTCCCACAATCCAAAGATGTGCAGGTTGGGTGAATTGGCCATGCTAAAAAATGCCATAGTGTTCAGGGATGTGTGGATTAAGTGCATTAGTGAGGGGTAAGGGAATGGGTGTAGGTGAGTTACTCTTTGGATGGTTGGTGTGGACTTGATAGATCTAAGGCCCTGTTTCCACACTATAGGGATTCTATGGATAATTTTCTCTCTTTCCAATTTAATGCTTTCTTTCCTCCCTGACTCTTGTTCTTTATCTTTTTGTTGAAATTCTAATTCCTGATACTCCAGTTTTAACCTTTCTGCTGCTACTGCACTCAGTTCATCATCCTTAATTTCCATCTGTAAACAGTTGGCCACCCTTTTTGAAAATTTCAGGTTTTTTGGCCTTTGGGCTAAATTCTAATCATGAGTGCTGCATTAATGTTTTAATTGTTTGAGGCACATATTTTTAAATCCTCAAAAGTACTTTCCGTGAATTATGCTAGGAAGGTGCTGACATTGATACAATATAGAAGTGCCTGAATTCAGTGTAAACTCAAGAAAGCTTATTAAAGTTTGTTTTAAAAATTGGTTTTTTGATGGTCGCAATCTTAGAGGCCTGAATAACCTAGGCTATAGTGAGAAATGCAGCAGAATTAAGTGAGAAGTCTAATAAGGCTTGATGTCAGGGACAACCTGCTGCATCTTTTGACTAAATTATATGGGTTAAGGCAAGATTCTTGCAAGAGAGAGGCGAGTAGCCTATTATGGGGTATTATTGCTTGTTAGTAATCTTATTAACTGCACATCTCACTTCAGACACGTATAATACTATCTCTGAACAGGCCGATTAGAAAACATCTTTCCTAACATTCAGCCAAATGAATTAGGTGCTAAAAATTCTCTATATGGAAGTCAGGGCAGGTACCTGGCAACTCCAGTTTGCTGCTGTCTGCGAAGAGATTCCATGTTGCTCACCAAACAATTGCACCTGCATCCCGTGTCCATAGACATTGGTATCGAAGATTTGCCAACTCTACAGGACTCTCATGGCACCTCTCTCCAAAATGGAAGTTGACATCTGATTGCAGGATTCATGGCAAATAGCTTTGAAAGCTGCTGCAAGGACACTGTACTCAGGAGCAGGCATTCAGCTCATGGATTGGACCCTGCTGCAATTCAGAACTGCTTGCTCGCTCATTTAGCACATACCTGCATATTCATAGCATCTCTTCCTTGCCATGCCTTTTAGCACAGTTGCATGACCAAGCAGCTCTTAATGAAAGGGTATACATTTTGCTGTATGGCAGTGTGTTGCATCAATCTCACACCTGCACCATATACTAGTGTCTCACTTGGCAAGCTTACTGCATGTGCAGCAAGCAAGTAGATATGTTGCAAATTCTTAGGGGAATGGCCCATGTAGACACCTGTCAGTCAGGGGTTCCAAGACAAAAAGTCCAGCGGAGACTCCGAGCCTTGCTTAGGGGATTGGCCACTGTCAGGCATCAGTTGGGGTGTTCTCGTCAAGAAGGTATTTACCACTGCAGTTGGGGAGTGGATAATAATTAGTCTTGTGGCTCCATAGTGGCCAGCCCTAATCAGGACACAGACCCTAATTCCTGGCAATCCTAATACATTGGCTCCTTCTGTGTTGAAGACTTACTGTCTCTTAATTGCTGACCACTTCTTTCAGCACCAGCACCTTTTGCACTCAGAGGCCTTGAAAAGAATAGGAATATTTTATCACGAGGGACAATAGTGTCAGTACAATCCAATATATCTTTTATTCATCTTGCTTCCGCATGCTGTAGTAGGCTGTCAACATGTGGTACATTCTGTATAGACATGAAGTTAACTGAGCTCGAGAAAGACCCCAAAAGATGTACTGTGAAACCAATAACCTTTATACATACATGATACTTCATATATAGTATTCTGTCACTTCAAGAGTGTTTTTTTTCTCCCCCATCATTCCCTCCTATACGTCTCAGTATTGTCCCAGGTTAGGCAGCTGGGGAAGGAACCTGCTTGGTAGTGAAGCCCATTTCATTGAAGGTTTAATCAGGCAATCCAGGCCTTTTTAATTATGATGGTGCTGATCTGCTGAGAATCTTCTTGCCAGAGGAAAGTGGAACTTCCTTGTCAATGACTGGAGAAGGGCGGGAGCATGGAGATGGAAAATCCAGCCACCTTTGAGAGGAGACTTATGTACGGCTTGTGTATGGTTTCTCCTCTGGCTGGATCTGTCCTGGCATGGCCTGTCTCTGTGGGAAGAAGGACCAATGGCTGAGGTGATGGAGTGCAGGTGAGGGTACTGAACCCTGCTCTCCATGGGAGCAGCCATACTATTGCACACTTGAGGCACCTGGGACCACATTGTGTAACGTCTGGGCAAAAAGGAGCATCGCCTCTCACGTACCTGTCTGCTACCCTTGTTCTTCCCAGCACATTTGGATAACGTCCCTGATTGATGACATTACAGTATCGTCTCCTGACAGGGGCTGTGCAGATGCTTCGTGTCTACCAGCCCTCCAAGTGTCAGCGGCTTGGGACATTTCTTCCTCAGCCGACTTGGAGCTGATGCAATGTGGTGCTCACCAGCTTCAGATTCCAAATTTTCTACACATAATATTCCCACCAGGTTTCAGGACCTGAATAGGCAGGGTGCAAGAGGCTGCACTGTTGATACTTCCTCTGAGGCCTCTGGAGTGTCTTGATCAGAGACCTTGGAGGTGGTTTCTGACAGCAAGTTGTCTCGCAGGTACCAACAGATGTATACATTCCCTGTGGAGAAACACAAGGGAGAGGAGGTATCATAGCTTTGTGGTTAGAAGTGGTGTGCAATAAAATACTCCTGACAGTGGAGTTAATATTTGATTTGATTTATTACAGTCATCTGCACTGAGGTACAGTAAAAAGTGTTTTCTTACAAGCTTTACAGGCAGATTATACAGTACTATACAAGTGCATCAGTGTATCAGAACAGAGTGCAGGACAGAGTGTTACAGTTGCTGAGAAGGTGCAGAGAGAGAGATCAACAATAACATTTAAGAGGTTCATTCAAATCAGTGGGGAAGAAGCTGTTCTTAATTTGTTTGTACGTGTATTCAAACTTTATCTTCTGCTTGACAGAACAAGGTGGAAGAGTGTATAACCAGGGTGTGAGGACCTTTTGATTTCATCTATACTTCCCAGTGCATTGGGAAAGCAACCAGCATAATCAATGTGAGAGCTACAGTGGAAGGAAGATACGCCAAATCATTAAGTTCCCCGGTGAAAAGGGATGAACTAGTTTCTGTCCACTACTCAACCACACCCTACCTCAGATATTCGCAACAAGGTTAAACGAAAATGGAAACTGTAACTTTCTCCAGACCTAAATGAACTTGTTTTGAGAGGAGCCAATTTAACCCGCTTTCTTGACTTAACAAATAATAAGTTTAGTATTAATAAATTCAAGGAAGATTAATAATGTTATACACGTTGATATACAAATTAGAAATAAGAAGTAAGACCAAAAAAAGCACTAAAATGATCGATCTCTGAATTGTTCATGTAGAATGGGTTGTTGAGCATTGAAGTTGATGCAGTGAAGGTTACCAGTAACACTGACATTGATATTTGAACAGTTAATTTCAATATTCTGAGTTTTGCAGTTGGGTTGAGATTATATTTGATTCCTTTCAATCATGACTGAGTTTCAGTATACATGAGGAGAGGGAGAGTATTTTTGTTGTCCTATTTCCTATATACTGACTTGCCAGCTACTTGAGATGTGGCACACAGCAGTGACTGAGGGATAATTCTTCAACTGTGACCTTCAAAATAAGCTAATGCATGAACCAGTCGGCATAATTACCTTAGGCTATCAACACACAGGAGAACCTCATTCTAATTGTGTACTCCATTTGACTTGATATTGTCTTTTTCACACCAGTCCTTGTGTACTCTATAAAACAAAAACAATATAAACATGCAGTTTGTGCCTGCTGTTGAGCAGGGGGTTATCAGTCCATTACTTTCTTTGAAGTCATAAGAGATCACAGTCCAGTCTCCTGATGTGTATCTATTGCCCACGAATGGGTTGTGACATTCCAAGTCTCAGAAAGCTACTTAATTTACATTCACTGCCATTTTTAGCCACATCAATCCACTTACAGTAACACATTTTGGAATTACAAATTAAAAATGTCCATAGCACTTCATGCTTTTGACCAGTCGTAATTATAGTTGCACTCTTTCTATTTAGTCAAACAATTATGGGTTGAAATCTCAATTAAGCACAAAAATCTAGGTCAATGGGGTGCTGCATTGTTGGACACCTTATCTTTTAGGACAAAATGCTATAAAAATATGGACTTCTGAAGACATTTTTTAGGGTTGAAGCATTGTAAGAATTTATTGACCCCAAAGTTTTGTTAAAACATCCACCTTAAAGAATTCTACAACCTTCAATCTGCAGATGCTGGTGTGACATATATAGAGTAATACATGACAGAATTACTATTGTTACTGAGGCAGGCCCTGTCTGCTGTCTCACATGGTGGGGGGGGGGGGGGGGGGGGGGGGAGGTGTCAAAGCATTTTCTGCAAAAAGAGCAAAGGAATATCCCATGTGCTCCAATCAATATTTCTTCCTTTACCAAGGTTGATTTTTTTTTAAAAAACAAAAGCTTTATCATTTGTGGATTGTTGCTGAGATGCAGCATTGTTGGACTTGGATGTAAAGCACTTTGGCGTATCTTAACAGTGTGACTGTGACTGCATTACTTATATGTTTTGTCTAATCAGGATGACCCACTTGTTTAGGCTTTGGTTTGCAGGAATTTTCTTTTGAAGTTGAGCAGCAAGAATCTCAGTCTCCAGTGATAAACAAATCTCTTTGAATCTCATTCTGCTTGGTTAGGGTCTTACATTACTGGAATACATTTCAGGTAGGGGTCTTTTGTGGTGTAGTGGTGGTATCCTTACCTCTGAACCAGGAGACCCAAGTTCAAGTCCCAACTGCTTCAGAGGTCTGTAACATGCCTGAACAGGTTCATTAGATAATATCTATACATTTCAGGTCAATAATTTTTCAAATAGAACTTAGATACTCTCATTACCACTAACCTTAAATTATTGAATCACTGTAGTTGTATAGATTGTAGGCAAAGTATTTATTTTGAAACAAATTCAAGATGCAGACACTCAATGTCAAAAGTAAAAAGAGTTCATTTTTTATTTTAAGGACTTTGCTTGTTTTGGTGAATACAAACATTGCAGTCACTTGAGACCAATAACATTTCCACTATGTCAGGTTCACAACTATCTGGCTGAGAATTACTTATGTCCTGGTTCTATCAAACTGCCTAAGCCAATACGCTGTAGAGTACACCAGTAACATGAACAATACTGTCACCAGGAAAGCGACATAGAATCAGTTACATGAAAGAATCACCATCATGAAAGAATCACCATTTATTGGAGTTTCCTTTTAGATGTCGCTTCTAAAGGGTAACTAAAATAATAGGGTTCGATCTCCATAAACTGGGAGAGAATCCAGTAGGCTATCATTTGGCCAAGGAACACAAGAGCTTATATGAAAACTGCTGGTTACATGTAAGTTAAACAAAATGTGTATTTGGAAATGTGGTAAGAATGCTCCCCTTACTAAAGTAGTTCACCTTTATAAACTATTCATGTAAAATGTGTCTTTATTTAAGTGTGTTACATGTTTTTTTATACCCAAACTTTATTTATTTGTCTGATTCGCAATGTATGCTCTTGCCTGTTTTATGCAGCTAAAGTAAAAATTAATTCAACTTGAGGAAATTTGAATTTCTCAATGAGCTACATTGAACATAAAGAATATAACTGAAAAATGTGTTGCTCGAAAAGCGCAGCAGGTCAGGCAGCATCCAAGGAGCAGGAGAATCGATGTTTTGGGCATAGGCCCTTCTTCAGGAATGAGGAGGGTGTGCCAAGCAGCTAAGATAAAAGGTAGGGAGGAAGGACTTGGGGGAGGGGCATTGGGAATGCGATAGTTGGAAGGAAGTTAAGGTGAGGGTGATAGACTGGAGAGGGGCTGGGGACGGAAAGTTCGGGAAGAAGATTGCAGGTCAAGAAGGCGGTGCTGAGTCTGAGGGTTGGGACTGAGATAAAGTGGGGAAGGGGAATGAGAAAGCTGGAGAAATCTGCATTCATTCTTCCGCCAAGGGATGAATGCAGATTTCTCCAGCTTCCTCGTTTCCCTCCACCCCAACCTTATCTCAGTCCCAACCCTTGGCTCAGCACCGCCTTCTTGACCTGCAATCTTCTTCCTGACCTCTCCGCCCCACTCCCTCTCCGGCCTATCACTCTCACCGTAATTTCCTTCCATCTATCACATTCCCAATGCTCCTCCCCCAAGTCCCTCCTCCCTACCTTTTATCTTAGCCTGCTTGGCACACCTTCCTCATTCCTGAAGAAGGGCTTATGCCCGAAACGTTGATTCTCCTGCTCCTTGGATGCTGCCTGACCTGCTCGCTTTTCCAGCAACACATTTTTTCAGCTCTGATCTCCAGCATCTGCAGCCCTCACTTTCTCCATAAAGAATATAAATCAGGGATATGTAGGGTAGTGGCAGAAACATTTGGTACAGCCTGATATTTTATGGTGTGTAATTCTAAAGTTCTTTTTATTTATCTGGCAGTGATTTAACACCACACTGAACTTCCAAGGGGGGCATAGCAGTTATTTTCTTTCTTTCTTCCTCTTACACTAGAATCAGCCTCAGTTGAAGTCTATCATCAACTTAGCTAAGATCAGTGATCAGACCTATGGTTTTCTTCGTCTCATGGTTCAGTTTAATGCTCAACTGTTAGAACAACAAACTCAACTATGACAATGGAAAAATGTATAAAGAAAAGGAGACAGATGGATTTAAACGCATGAATGGAGTCCTCAGCATGCATCTCCTCTGAAACACTTGATGAAGAGATTTAGAGGTTGAAGTGGGTCACAATTTGTAAAATATCTCTGTTGATTTGAGTTCTAATTGTGATGTAATTTAACACTAGTGATTTTACAGACTGAGTCATAATGCTATGACATCAGCTGATGCAATTTTTGGATTTTGATTGGGTGATTAATTGGCTGTATTTTGCATTGAAGAATCATCAATGTGAAACGAATGACCTGTATCTGGTTTACACCTATCACCTGATCCTCTTTCTGTCTTGTAGTTGGTTGACTATGACATCATAAGAACTAAAAAAGGTAAGAGAAAGAACTTGCATTCATGTAGAACCTTCCAAGTTCCAAAGCATTCCACAACCAATGAATTACTTCAAAAGTATAGTCACTGAAATCAGCAAATACAACAGCCAAGTTATTCACAGCAAGGTCTCATAAACAGCCATGAACTTATCCAAATGTCTTTTAAATGTTGTAACTACACCTGCATCTATGACTTGTAGGTATCAGCAGCAGTTTGGGTATAAACAATTGAAGTCAACTGCACATTACCTACAAATACAGGGAGCTTTGGAGAGACACTCAAAGCCATGAATAAGGCATCCTGTCACGAATACGCACAGGATTGGGACAAAAGATTGGAATTCTTACTACTTCTATCAGAGGTTTCTCAAATGAATCTACTGAGTTCAATTCATTTGAATTACTTGATAGCTATGGTATTAGAGGTCCACTAAAACTAATTTAAGGAAACGTTGTAAGACAAATTGACCAATTTTGATGTTAGGTAAGATGTCCATGTTTCTAGAAAGACTCACAGGAGCATGTAAAGCAGCACTAGAGCAGTTACATTTTTTAATAGTGGAAAATTAAAGAACAGGCAGACAAACATTCTACAGTTAGTACATTTCAAATCGGAGATAAAGTATTTGCATTACTGTCTTTGAAAGTTGAAGGTCTGAAAGTAAGATTCAGTCTAAGATGTGAAGTGAGGTGAGGGGAGGCAGGGGTGCATGGCCCAAACTGCCAGGTCTCCATTCTGTCTCAGGGCCTGTAGTTCTCACTGTGAATCTGCTGTACGGTAAGATTTTTAAAAAATTTCGCCGTTTAACCGTCACTTATTCCGAAATTCGAAAAATTCTGAACTCCAAAAACCAGCTGGTCCTGAGCGTTTCAGATAAAAAATTGTGTACCTGTATTAGAAAATCATTTGACTAAACCTAGCCAAAGCAGGTCAAGTTCACCAGTAGTTTTATGCCTCACTGGGGTTGTGCACTTGAGATCAAGGTCCACTGTTCCTGAAGTTGTCATAAAAGTTAAAGATTTTAAAAAGTATGAGGAATTTCTCAATTTTCCTATCGTTTAGTTCCAGGTTGGAAGAAAGTACGGGTCAGGTTTCTGTACTCAACAAGATGTGCTATTTTATTCAAATAAATATATTTTAATTACATTTGAAAAATTATGAACCCCGTTTTCAACTTCCCCTATTTAACTTCCCCCAAACAAATATAGGTGGATAAAGATAAAAAGCACGTGGTGTTATGGGCAGAGGAAAAGATTGAGAAAGCAGATCAATGGAACCAGTCCACAGGGTCACTGAAATGTTCATTTTAGCTTGTCCAGGTACTTTTACTTGTTTGCAGGAGGCATAAGGTGGCTGGTTCATTCATTTGTAAAGAGGTCACAGCTGCACCACCTTCAGGTTTGAAATAGTTTTTACTGAAGAGAAAAAAGAAATTGATGTGTGACTAAGTTTGGTCAGTGTTTCCAATCTTTAAGGTGAAAGTTAGGCACTTAATTTGCATAAAAAACTAGAAATTTTTTTGCTCTCTTTTTCTGAGAAATATATTGTTAGAATAAAAACGGACTTGCTTTGAATTTTTAAGTATGGCAGATCAGAAGGATCAAGTGGAGTGTACATTCTGCAGTCGTCTTGAGTCCATTGTATTGGCTAATTCGTGTTCCATTTTTGAAACTGGTGAGGCAACAGTTCCTCAGGGCAGTGCAGCTACAGCCAAGTTCATAGCACTACAGACAACTCAGCTGCAGGTGGGAGGAGGAAAAGCAATAGATCAATTGTGATAAGTTAATTCTTAGGCAGGGAATCAAACAGGCATTTCTATGGCAGTAAACATGACTCCAGGATACTGTATTGCCTCCCCAGTGTCAGAATCAAGAATGCCAATGCAGCTGCAGGACATCCAGCGGTAGAAGGGTGGTCAGCTGGAAATAATGTTTTGAGATGCGTCAACAGAGATGCGGTGGCAGTCATATGCAGAGAATGCCAGAAAGAAAAATTCCAAATAGAATTAACTAAAACAAAAATATAACAATGTAAACTTCACAACTTTAATAACTTTAGGGCAGCACGGTGGCACAGTGGTTAGCACAGCGCCAGAGACCCGGGTTCAATTCCCACCTCAGGCAACTGTCTGTGTGGAGTTTGCACATTCTCCCTGTGTCTGCATGGGTTTCCTCTGCGTGCTCCAGTTTCCTCCCACAGTCCAAAAATGTGCAGGTTAGGTGAATTGGCCATGCTAAATTGCCCATAGTGTTAGGTGAAGGGGTAAATGTAGGGGAATGGGTCAGCGTGGGTTGCTCTTTGGAGGGTCAGTGTGGACTTGTTGGGCCGAAGGGCCTGTTTCCACATGGTAAGTAATCTAATCTAAATTTCATGGATTGGAAGATTCAGTAATATATCTTTTTTGGAATAAACTGTTTCTTGAGATGGAAAGAACAATGAGAAATTATTAGAAAAGGAGTTACAGTAACATCGAATTAACCATCGCTGGGAAGGAGATATGGAAACACCAAAAACAAGATGGCTCAATGGAAGAGAGGAGATAAGATTTATTTGATAATCTGCTGCTTCAAGACAAATAGGCAATTAATATCTGCCTATGAAGTAACATTCTGAAGTAAAAGGGTTAATTGCAGGACAAGCAGAGTTTTAAACAGACAGCTAACCCCAAATGTAACAAGGAACAAAGAAGCTCCTTCTGGTGAGAAGACAAGCTACAGACTTGAAGTCTCCAGAAGTATAATCAATGGTGGGGATGAAAGAATCTTCAAAGTTTGTGAGAAGATTTGTAGCTTGGGTGCTCGTTGTTGTGGTTCTGTTCGCCGAGCTGGGAATTTGTGTTGCAGACGTTTTGTCCCCTGTCTAGGTGACATCCTCAGTGCTTGGGAGCCTCCTGTGAAGTGCTTCTGTGATCTTTGCTCCGGCATTTGTAGTGGTTTGAAACAGCCGTTTCCGGTTGTCAGTTCCAGCTGTCCGCTGCAGTGGTCGGTATATTGGGTCCAGGTCGATGTGCTTATTGATCGAATCTGTGGATGAGTGCCATGCCTCTAGGAATTCCCAGGCTGTTCTCTATTTGGCTTGTCCTATAATAGTATTATTGTCCCAGTTGAATTCATGTTGCTTGTCATCTGCGTGTGTGGCTACTAAGGATAGTTGGTCGTGTCGTTTCGTGGCTAGTTGGTGTTCATGGATGCGGATCGTTAGCTGTCTTCCTGTTTGTCCTATGTAGTGTTTTGTGCTGTCCTTGCATGGGACTTTGTACACTACAAAAAGTCTCCCCACCATCTGCAAAGCACAAGTCAGGAGTGTGATGGAATACTCCACACTTACCTGGATGAGTGCGCAGCCTAACACCATCCAGGACAAAGCGGTCTGTTTCATTGACATTACGTCCACAAGCATAAACTTCTTCCATCACTGATGATCAGTAGCAGCAGCAGCACTGTATACTATCTGAGATGCACACTACAGAAATTCATCAAAGATCCTTAGACAGCACCTTCCAAACCCACAACCACAGTCATCTATAAGGACTAGGGCAGCAGATACATGGGAACACTAACACCTGTAAGTTCACCTCTAAACCACTCACCATCCTGACTTAGAAATATATTGGGTCAAAATCTTGGAATTCCCAACCTAATAGCATTATGGGTCTACCCAAAGCAGAATCACTGCAACAAGAAGGCAGTTCACCATCATCCTCTCAAGGCCACATAGGTACAGGCAATAAATGTTGACCAGCCAGCAATGGACAAGTACCATGGGAGAATAAATAAAACTTAAGGTGTTGGCAGATGAACTAAATAGATATTTTCCATTGACCTTCCACTGTAGAGGATACAAGTAACCTAGAAATAGACGCATAGAAATAAAAACAAAGGGAATAATTCAAGAAAATTACAATCGCCTGGGGAAGTGGTATTAAGCAACCTTTTGGAGCTATGAGCTGCAAAGTCCTAGGTATTGATGGAATTCATCTGGGGTAGTCTTAAAATAGCTAGTAAAAAATGAGGTCTGCAGATGCTGGAGATCACAGCTGCAAATGTGTTGCTGGTCAAAGCACAGCAGGCCAGGCAGCATCTCAGGAATAGAGAATTCGACGTTTCGAGCATAAGCCCTTCATCAGGAATAAGAGAGAGAGCCAAGCAGGCTAAGATAAAAGGTAGGGAGGAGGGACTAGGGGGAGGGGCGATGGAGGTGGGATAGGTGGAAGGAGGTCAAGGTGAGGGTGATAGGCCGGAGTGGGGTGGGGAGATGACCTGGGGGGTGCAGTGAGAGAGGAACTCACTGAAATCCTTGTAGAGGGAGGAAGAGAGCTTCTTCAAGGAAGGCATCCTTGTAAGAGGATTCGCAGTAGGTTAAAATCTTCGAGTAAAAAATGAGGTCTGCAGATGCTGGAGATCACAGCTGCAAATGTGTTGCTGGTCAAAGCACAGCAGGCCAGGCAGTCTTAAAATAGCAGCTAGTTGATGTCAGTTATTTTCCAAAATTCCCCAGTTTTGTAAAAGGAATTATTGCGTTGGGAAATTGTGAATATAATTCCTTTGTTCAAAAAGAACGAGAGATAAACAATAAGAAACTATAGGCCAGTTAGGTTTAGCACATCATTGGGATGATGCTGGAAGCTATTAAAGATGTAATAGCATGGCACCTAAAGGGAAGGTAGAGTCAACTTATTGCAATTCATTGCTGTTGAAATACTTTCTGTGGGCAAGTGGCAATTGGTGGACATGCTGCACTTATATTTTCAGAAGGCATGTGATGACATTCCACATCAAATGTTATTGTGAAACATATTTGCATTGACAGAAAACTGGCTAGCTAACAGGAAATAGCAGGCATAAGAGGTCTTTTTCAGGTTGGCAAGGAGGAACAAGTGGTGTACCACAAGGGTTAGTGCTGGGTCTCACTTTTTTGAGAGAGAGAGATAAGGAAAATGTCTCAGAGGGCCACCAGTCTTTGGAATACTCTTGTTTTTGTTGAGAGATAAACATTTTCCAGTACACCAGAAGAACTCTCTTGCTCTTTTCTCAGTAAGTATTATTGCATATTAAGTTCACTTGAACAGCCAGTTGGGATCTTAGCTTAACATCTCTTTGCAAATAAATTATACCTTGAGCAATGCAACAATGCTTCCATTTTTAAATTGATGCTGCCAGACCTGCTGAACTTTCCAGCAACTCCTACTTTTGGTTTTTTATTTCCGTGTCTGTAACTTGGCAAATGATGCATGATCCATTTGAGAAAGACGTCCAATTAAGAATGCACCATCCAACTAGGGTGGGCTCAGGAAGCAAGACAGCAAAACCATGCAGTTTATTGAAAATCTTCATTTTGGCTGCATTGGGTGTGCTCCTGAAATGAATGACACAAAAGAAAGCAGAGTGAAATAGATATATTATAAGGCTGAATGGACCAGCAATTATTTCTTCATCCCAGAGATTCCTGTGTCAGATTCTCCATGACCTTTCCATTCAATGCCAAACTTCTGCCCTGACTGATGCAAAGCTTGCCATCTTTGGAACATAACAGCAGTAGTAGGCCATTCAAAATCTCCAGCTAAATCATGGCTGATCATATATCTTTGTGCCATTTTCCTGTGCTATCCCTATTTCCCTTGATATTATTAGTATTTTGAAATCTGTTGATCGTTAATTAAAATATTCAATGACTGGATTTTCACAACCCTCTGAGCTACAGAATTCCAAATATTCATAACCCTCTGAAAAAACATATTTCTCTTCATCTCAGTCCTAAATTGTTTGCTCCTTACTCCAAGATTGCGTTCCTACTCTTAGAGTCCCCAAGATAAACATCCTTTCTGCATCTATGCTGTAAGAATTTTGTTTCATTGAGATAACCTCATTTTTCCAAATTCTAAAGAATTTGATCCAATCTCCTCAATCTCTCCTCACAGAACAATTCTGCTTTTCCAGGAATTAGTATGGTAAATCTCCACTAGATACTATCTATGGAAAGTAAGGGGACTTTACCTTGTGAGTTTATAGGGCCCAAAGCTACATACAATATTCTAAGTGCAGTCTCATCAAGATTCTATACAATTGAAGTAAGACATCTTAATTAAATTAATAATGCTTACTTAAGGACTTCCTCCCACTGTCTCCACGGCTTAACCAGTGGCAGATGGGTCAGTAGAAGGTAGAAAGTATGAAAAGCAAAACCTATCTGCTCCCAGTGGGTTGGGTCACTCATTCAAAGCTACTCGTGCATGAGGGACCTGGCATCTCAAAAAAAAATAGGCTGGCTGAGAGCCATCCCTTCCTCTCTTAGCCAGAGATTGGGCCTTTCCTGTGACCCAACTCACCCTCACACATTATTAGCATATTAGT
The DNA here is from genome assembly GCF_020745735.1 of Hemiscyllium ocellatum. Lineage (NCBI taxonomy): Eukaryota > Metazoa > Chordata > Chondrichthyes > Orectolobiformes > Hemiscylliidae > Hemiscyllium > Hemiscyllium ocellatum. The sequence continues at coordinate 10,520,508 of NC_083424.1, forward strand.
TGCCAGCACTTGGATATGGACAGAATTACCACTGGAGCAGATTGATCCTGGAAAGTCCTATTGCTGGCTACATAAGTTTCTGATTGAAACTTTTATACACTGGTCTTCTCTGAAAGAAGTGACTTGGAGCTTTCACCAGCTCTCCAACCAGTGGGTGAGACATTTATTAACTGGGACAACTCAGTGGATCCTGTGCAATTCTGGAATTATTCCAGTGTTCTGACAAAATTGGCTCACAACTGAATCATTAAGAAACTCAATTGGCTTCCTGCCATTACCTGGTAGGCTGCTAACAGCTTGCATAAGTTGTCTTCAGGAAAAGCCAGAGGTGCTAGGAACACATTGGCATGACTGCTCAATGGCATGTTTTTCAATTTCACCATGCCCTGAAGTTTCTGAACCCACCTCTGAGGAAAATTCCCCTCAGAGTATCAGGTTCTGTTATGTGCTCTGGGTTGGGGCTTAAACTCACAGGTTTTGAACTAGGAAGGTGTTGTTGGACCAATTCCAGACTGTTGGGAGTTACCCATCTTTACACTTAAATATCAAATCTACATCTATCTGTTCCTTGTGAAAGTTTGACCACACAGTTCTAACCAAATAATGTGCTTTCATTGGAATTTAAACTTGAGGTGGCCAGTGCCTTGAAAACTATAGAATGATTACAGAAGAGGAGAGAAGCAAAACTGGCCAAATCGAGGCAGTTGGAAGAGCTGAATGCAAAAATGGGAAGCCTTTGAAGCCTCTGGGAGCCTAAGGCATCAGAACAAGACAAATTCATCCTACTCCCTTACCATTTCTAACAATGGAGCATCAACATTTAAGTTTGCTGTTATGACTTGCATATTTGCTTGTGATGCATGCAACATGCAAAAATAACACAGTGCCACACTAGTATTTTCTCTCATGAGTGTGCGTTGTTGAAATAATTTGTAATCATAACAACTGCATTACATTTGTCAGTGGGGGGCAGGCAACCTCAATATTAACTATAATTCTATCATTGAAGCACTAACATTTTGCTACATTGTAATACAACTACTAATAAAGTGATAATCCTAAATAATACACTGTGATTGGGATTATCCCACTGCCAATATTTCCCAACTGGCTCCTTCCACCCTCCTGATACTTTATATCTAACCTAGCCTCAAACAGTAGGAGAAAGGAAACATTTGGCGATGACTTTTAATAGGATGCCTCTGTACTTACTACCACACCAGTCTTCCTTTGCTACTGTCAATCATATTCTCATGCTAGAGACTGCAAGTAATGATAGAGCAGAGATTTAGTATGGAATTCCTACTGATGTTACATCATGAATTGAAAATGATGAGTTATGGGCACCAATCCCCATTCATGATGTCACAAGGAGTTCCACAGAAAGTGACTGTCTCAAAGTGCCTCTTGCCAGCAATTTATCATGGGGTGAAGACAACAGTGAAGTAAGTCGACACAAATATTTATTCTTGGCTCTTAAAATGATTTTGTAGGGTCATTCAGTAGAAACAATTTTTGAATCTTTGGAATGCAACCTAGGGTAACATCAGTAGAGCATTAGAAACCAGTAATGCTTGCTGCAGAATAGTAAGCACTTCTGATATGTTGCACTGTAATCTCTGGAATTCCACACACTTCTTGCCCACTGTCCAAACCTAAATACTTTGCTTCCTTTAAGACCTTCTCAAAATTGATTTCTCTATTCAACCTTTTGGTCATGGTTCTGAATTTTTTCTCTTTGTGTACCTGCATCCTTACCCGAACTCTTGCATCTCAAGTACCTTGGAACATTCTGAATGTTAAAGGTGTTATCAATATCATTGTGTTGTTGCTGTCATTGCCATCACTATCAGTTAAGGCTAGACAGTGAATCTCCACAAAAAAGTGCAGTTTGTGCTTTCTCTGCCTTACTCCAGCTTCAACATTTAGTTTGCCTGAATATCCAGTCAGAATTATAATTCTTCTTTAGGCATCACAACAAAGTAAATAAAGTGATCAAGGTAGACCTTTTTTCACAGCAGTTGTGGTTAGTTGTAAAGACATTTTGTAAAGGAGGAATCAATTGCTATTTATTTGCTTGCGCAAATCAGCTAAGATTTATTTCTGGTATGCACCCAATATGGTATGCAGAATGTTTTAGTTATATTGAGGAGGCTTATTTCCTCTCTGGAATGAATGTGTAAATGCTGCCCACCATATTGGACCCAAAATGACCATTTAATATTACTCAGCAGAGCTGTCCACTCTTGTTGAACTTCAACAGGCAACTTTTCAACTATTTTAAAAAGATGAATATTGACCTAAACGTATGTCCTGAGAGGGATGAAGTTGCAGCTAAGAACAAGACAGGGAAGTGATTTGCCATACAGGGAAAGTAACTTTTTTTCTAGCCTCATCATAATCCTTTATGTTTGACCTACTTATAGTGAGTGCTATTTGAATTCACAATGGAATTTTTAGCTGAGCAGGTCCAATTCCAATTTGGTTTAAGGGTCCTAAGACAAGCATTAATCCCCAAAGTCTCTCTTAGGTGGCCACCAAGAATGCCTGTTTAATCATCCAATGAAATTTTGAGTGTATTCTTCAAGATGTCTTTAGGGGCAAGAGATTGGTATTCAAGATTGCTTCCAATGAATTGTCTTATGACTTAGGTGCAACAATGTCCATATTTCACTCACATCTGAGCAATTTTGATCTTTTTGATATGTTATGCCATTTTATAAAAAAGGAACAGGAATTGAAATTCTGGATGTAAATTTGCTCACTGAGCTGGAAGGTTCATTTTCAGACATTTCATCACCATATTAGGTAACATCATCAGTGAGCCTCCAGTGAAGCACTAGTGTTATGATCTACTTTCTATTTATGTGTTTAGGTTTCCTTGGGTTGGTGATGTAATTTCCTATGGTGTTGCCATTCCCTGTTCTTTTTCTCAGAGGGTGGTAAATGGTGTCCTAGTCGATGCGTTTGTTGATAGAGTTCTGGTTGGAATTCCATGCTTCTAGGAATTCTAATGCGTGTCCTTCCTAATCTGTATGTAAGGATATTGGGTCACGTCTTTTTGTGGCTATGTTCATGTTCATGTATCCTGGTGGCTAGTTTTCTGCCTGTTTGTCCAATTTAGTGTTTGTTACAGTTCTTGCAAGGTATTTTGTAAATGACATTCATTTTGCTTGTTGTCTGTATAGGTTATTTTAAGTTCATTAGCTGCTGTTTTAGTGTGTTGGTGGGTTTGTGGGCTACCATGATGCCAAGAATAGTCTGGCAGTCATTTCAGAGATGTCTTTGATGTAGGGGAAAGTGGCTATGGTTTCTGGATATATTTTGTCTGCTTGTTTGAAATTGGCAGACTGTGTTCATTGAGTACTCATTCTTTTTGAATATGCTGTACAGGTGATTTTGCTCTGCTCTTTGTGGTTCCTCTGAGTTGCAGTGTGCGGTGGCTCATTGAAATAATGTTTTAATGCAGCTTCATTTGTGGGTGTTGGGATGATTTGTTTCTGCAGTTCAGTATTTAGTTTGTATGTGTTGTTTTCCAGTAGATGCTGGTTTGAAGTTCCCCACTGGCTATTCGCTCTATTGTGACTTTTAGGAATGGCAATTTGTTGTTGTTTTCCTCCCCTTTTGTGAATTTTATGCCAGCAAGGATACTATTAATGGTCTTGAAGATTTCCTCTAATTTTGTTTCATTTAGTGATGTCATCCATTTAGTGGACCCAAAGTTTGGGTTGGTAGAGGTGTTTATTCAAGTCTCTGCATTATTGCCTCTGCTAAGAACCCTGATATCGGAGATCCCGTGGGTATTCCGTTGGTTTGTTTGTAGGTTTTGGTATTGAATGTGAAATGGATGTTAAGGCATAGGTCCACTAGCATGACGATGTTGTTTTTGCTAATGAAGTTGGTAGTATTTGGTGTATGTGTCTTTAGTTCTTCTAATAATGTAGCCAGTAGTTTTGGCCAAGTTGATGTTGATGGATGTGAACAGGGCTGTTACATCAAAAGAGACTATTATTCCATCCTCTTCTATCATGGTGTCTTTGGTGATGTGAAGGAATTCTTGGGTGGAGTGAATGGAGTGGCATGAGTCTTCTACTATGTGTTTTAGTCTTTGGTGTTGTTCCTTGGCTAATCTGTACATTGGTGTTCCAGGTAGCGTGACTATGCGTCTTAAGGGGCTCCTGGTTTGTGAATCTTGGGTAATCCATAGATATGTGGTGTGTTGGATCTGTCTGATTTCAGTGTTTGGAAGTCTGTCTTGTTTAATTCTCCAGATTTCTGAATTTTTTTAAATAGGGTTGTGATTTGGTTCTCGAGTTGTGGGGTTGGGGTCTATCACCACCTGTGAATCTGCAAGCAGTGTGTTTGCTTTCTCAATGCAGTCGGTTCAGATTTAAAATTACTGTCAAATGTTCATTGTCTGCAGTGAGAATAACAATGTTCTTTATCTTTTTTTGAGTCCTTCTAGTGCTTTTCTTTCTTGGGTATTGTGTGTTTCCTTCCTTTATCCTGCTTAATGTTGGAGCTACTGTCTGTCTGATGGTTTGCTGGCTTTCTTCTGTGAGCTTATTGTCTTTCAGTGTTGTTTCTAATGCTGCTAAGAAATCTTTCTTGTCCACATCCCTGAAGTTGTAATTTTTCTTCTTATTAAGGCGGCTTTTACAGTGTCTGTTAAGGGTCAGTCAAATAAGTTTTTTTAATGCTGAAAATGTGTTGCTGCAAAAGCGCAGCAGGTCAGGCAGCATCCAAGGAACAGGAAATTCGACATTTCGGGCATAAGCCCTTCTTATGTTCTCCTGTTGCTTGGATGCTGCCGTATACCTGCTGCGCTTTTCTAGCAACACATTTTCAGCTCTGATCTCCAGCATCTGCAGTCCTCACTTTCTACTCTACATTTTTTTTTATCTATGCTTCTAGGTTGTCTGTGTTGTTATTTTGTGTGACTTTTGTTAAGTTTTTTCTGCAGGTCTGCTTTTTTAATTTTCTGTGTTTGTTGTTGTCTAATGTCTCTGGCTCGTTCTACTGTGTCTGTCCATTCATGGTCTGTCATGTTAGTGAGTAAAGTCTTTTGGCGCAAAATTTCCCGGCTATATTTACGGAGTCTGTTGTGGGCATCATTAACTATTCCTCTAAGCATTCTGTGGCCGTTTTACTCTGCTATTCCAGAAATTGCTGGGAAAGTTCAACAGGTTTGGCAGCATCTGTGGAGAGAAATCAGAGTGAACATTTCGGGTCGAGTGACCTTTCCTTAGAATTTGTAGGAAAGATATATTGATTTTGAAGGGAATGCGCTATACTTTTACCAGAATGATAATTGACTCTGACTCTATTGTTGGATTTTTCCCTCCTTTCATGTGGCCCAAGGTGGTAATAATTGGGCAAATTGACCATGAAATGTACTCACTCCTTTGCACTGATTAAGTTCTGCGTGAGAAAATTCTTCGGAAACTGTCCAATCCATCACCAATTAAAGCCTTTAAGTGGCCAATTAGTAGCTACTACAAGACCTCCATTCACTCCCTCCTGGCTATCTGCCTTTCTGGCAGGTGAGAGAGGTAGTTGATTTCCTGGCTGGGTAACCAATGGGGAGCAGTGCCTCCAGTATTGGGAGAAAACTGTGTCAAGAAGAACTCACCTTCACACTATTGGATTCCCTGAGAAGTAGGCCTTAACCGATGACCTTTGGCATTCAGACATTCAGAAGCCACTGCTTCTAACGACCCAGGAAGCCAGTGCCGATGCCTAAGATTGAGCAAGAAACTCACCAAAGTACAGGTCTTAAGCTGGTTGCTATACAATAGATCAAAATTTTCTCTGATGGGTGTGGGAAATTGGTTTACACTTAACATGCCTACCCACTTTCAGTCCCAGAAAGGGAAAATTCAGGTCTAAGAATGTATTACAAGGTGAGATTACACAAACAAATGTTTTTTTTCTGGAATTATAAGGCTAAGGAGTGATTTGGACGACATTTTCAAGGTACTTAGGGAAGTAGATATGGAAGATAGAGAGAAAATGTTCTGCTTTTGGGGGATGATCATAAAGTTAGAGACAGACCTTTCAGGTATGTGATAGTAAACATTTCTATACAAAAATGATGATAGAAATTTGATCTTTTACATGCTGATTGATTCTTGGATGTATATTGTTCTTTTAAAGTTGTGATGGTATATTTTTGTCAGCCAAAGTTATTGAGCGATAATGGAATTGGATCATATGAACAAGGCAGAAGAGCAAGTGACCCAGCCTTTCAAGCCTCGTCTGCCACTCGATAAGATCGTGGCTTATCTGATTTTACCCTTAATTCTGCATTCCTGCATGTGCATGATAATCTGTCATCTCCTTAAAAGAACCGATGTATCTTTGCCTTAATTTTTTTTTCAAATATTCTACATCCACTGTTTTTTGAGGAAGGGAATTCCAAAATTCAAAGATTTTAAAAAAAAATCGTCTCTGCTTAAATGGGAAGCTCTACTTTTAAACGGACTCCTTCTTTCTAGATTCTCTTACAAGAGGAATTATTTCAACATCCACCTGGTCAAGTCCACTCAGGATCTTATGTTTCAATTAAGTCACCTCTGACTCTTCTAAACTTCAGATAATACCGGCCTAACCTGTTGAGCCATTTCATTATAAGGTAGTCTGTTCATTTCAGGTATTGATCCAGTAAATCTTTTCTGAATTGCTTCCAACAAATTAACATCCTTCCCTTAGTACGGTGACCAGTATTTAGTAGCTGTCTCACCAATGCCCTGTATAACTGAAGCATAACCTTTCTCCTCTTGATTTGGAGATGCAGGTGTTAGACTGGGGAGTACAAAGTTAAAAATTACACAATGCCAGGTTATAGTCCAACAGGTTTAATTGGAAGCACTAGCTTTCAGAGCACTGCTCCTTCATCAGGTGGTTGTGGAGTACCTGATGAAGGAGCAGCCCCCGAAAGCTAGTGCTTCCGATTAAACCTATTGGACTATAACCTGGTGTTGTGACTTTTAACTCTCTACTCTTGCAATCATAGATCAACTATTATCTATTGAATATCAGAACAGTTCTAAGCAGTTGAATAGCTTCCACCTGTTCCTATGTAGAATAGGTCAGATAGTACTATAATCCATCCAATCTGAACCTGGGCAGAAAATAAAGGGCTGTCAATCTGCTATTGTTCTTATATGTTACTGTTCATGATGAATTATATCTCAGCAGGTCTGCTAAAAAAAATGTGTACTGACTCTCTACATAATATATAGAAATAGTTACTACCACAGGAGAAAGTGAGGACTGCAGATGTTGGAGATCAGAGCTGAAAATGTGTTGCTGGAAAAGCGCAGCAGGTCAGGCAGCATCCAAGGAGCAGGAGAATCGACGTTTCAGGCATGAGCCCTTCAGGAATCCTTCATAGTTACTACCACAGTAAAGGTTAACTTATCTGTTTGTTAGCTTTGTTGTCTCCCATGTGGTATTTCTGCTAAGATTCTAACTGAAATCAAAACTTGGAAGTTCTAAAACATGTTCCCAAACTTTTCCACCTAGGTTGTTGTCTAGCCATAGGAATAGAGAGTCAGGAATAAAATGATAGCTGTTAGTTTGGCTGTCTCTTGCTGGCTGTACCAATTATAAAATCAACATGATGAATATGCTTTTATCAATTTTAAATTGGCTGAATTCCAAATTGAAATCTAAACATAATTTCTATGCAAATTGTTCATCCATAACAATTAAATGCACATGTTTTGTTTTAAAGAATAGACAAGTTGAATGAGGCAGTCCTGTGTAGTGTTCTGTAGGCTCCTTCCTGCGTGATGCCGTTGTTGGTTTCACAGCCTCCACTGCACCAACATTTTCAAGGTAAAGCACATGTACAACTAATCTCTATTTATTCTATTATGTTTTTTCCTTTTTGCATTTTTGTAGCTACTCCATTCAGTTGGTGTCATCTAATTAATACTTTTCGATTCCTTTCATCTTTGCTCCTAGAGCATCAAGGAGTTCCTTGGGAACTCCCTACATCACAGCACTGTGGGAATACTTCCACCGCACAGACAACAATAGTTCAAGAAGGCAGCTCACCAGCACATTCTCAAGGGCAAAAAAATTTGACAGTCCCCAGAAATAGGCATGGGCAGTATGATAAACAATTAATCTATGTTCACAGACAATCTTTGTGCTGCCTGCTATTGTAATGATTTCTGGGTTTGCCCAATACTAACTTTGGTTTTCACTGACTACAAGGGGCCAGGACTATAACTTCCTCGTACCTAAACTTATCATGCATTGCTTAAAGGCACATTGAGCCTTTCAAAGGGGGGGTACATTGATGCTGTTAGTTGTGCAGGAAGGAGAGTATGAACTGGCAGAAGCTGCATATGACAGGCTCCCAGATCTTTAGGTGTCACGTTGTAAGCCTTGCTTAAAGAGTTTAGGAGATGGAAAGGAAGGGAAATATCTAAAAGGTGCAGTGGGTGTGAGGGGAAGGAGGAGAACCTCCAGTAACACAATTAGGAGGTGTTCGGAGGTAGTCAAGTCCTGAGCTTTTCACTAGCCAAGCAAAAGCAACTGAGGCAGCACTGCATTTAAACTCTCATGATAGACAAAGACATAAAAAAGAGAGGAATGAACGTAATGTACAAATGATTAGTTTATGTGTATATATAATATAGCAAGATTTCACTTAGAAATGTGATTTATTTTCGCATTGTGGCTATGCGGATCTGTGATGGCTACTGATCTAGGAAGTTAACAATAGAACAGTTGATGAGTGAAGAAATGAGAATGTGGTTAATCGTATTCTGTTTAAAATTAGTTATTCATGACAAAGAGGCTTTCCAAGGTGCCTTTTTTATTTCTCCTCCTCCTCCTCTAATGGTCTTGCTGCTCAACTGCTCAAACTATAGCTGATGGCAAGGGCTACCTCCTCATGATAGCTAGGGTATATAGGATGCAGCAGACCACCATGTGCCTTGAGACCTGCTCTAACCAGCACTGCAGGGTTTCTTCAAAATGGTCCAGGCAGAATACAAAATGTTTCAGTATTCCAACAGCTTTCTCCATTACACTTTGTGCAACAGTACATGAGTAACTATATGCATTAATTTGATCATGGATGAGAATATTTTTCAGTAGGCTATATATCCAAATTACCCTTCAACAAAGAAACTTCCAAGGCAACTGGTCTCCTGCTATTCTTTTGGATTATTGATCTTCAGCTCTTGCATTGTATTTATTCCCATATTGCAAGTCCAAGCCTTCTTGAGCACCACCTGCTAGAATCACAAACGGCAAGGAAAATGTAGACAGTTGTGACCAGAAGCTGTTTGCCCTGTAATTATGCCATTGTCCCTCCTCCCTTCCATTAATGAATGATCAATTTTTTTTTAGAGGTGGGAGATAAATGATAAAAGAATAAATAAAATTAACATGGTTATCTCAATACAGGTTTCTTATGTCAAAATTGTGATGACAAGCATGAATTCTTTAAATATAGAAAATCGTATATTTCAAATGGATTAACTGCTGGGCTTGGTATTCACAATTTTACAATTTCCAATGGAAATAGCTGTTGTTTCCAATATTGCTCCCATCACAACTAGTGCATTTACCCTTTTAACATGGATGTCGAGTATTGTGGAGGGGAGACTGTTACTGAAACAACAAAAGCCTTTAAAAGGGCAAGAATGATTGAAGACTGCACAAGTAAAACTGAGGTTGGGTGGGTAAAGTGGGTTAGGAAGTAAATAGTATTGGTTGCATTAAACTGACTACCCCAGTATCTGTAAGGGTTCACTTTAGTACAAAGTTTCTTATTTCAAGACTTAAAATGATGTATATTAGAATATTGCTTAACTTTGTAAAAACACTTTTCGCTTGTCTAATCTTTCTTTTTTGTATTTTATTACTTTTTTGACATCTGGCGTTACTGTTGATTGACATATTCTAAGTTACTTCCATTTACCAAAATGTTGTACACCAGAACAACCATAGTGTGGGTGTTCTTGCAGTTCAATGTAAGCCCATAGCAATAAATTAGATAAATTAATATTTTATTGGATTATCACATGTGCAAGGAGATAGTTGAAGTTTGTTTTTAAATAGTTAAAATTCAGAAAATGATCAAGAATATACTCAAATATTATAAACAGTGCTAGTTTTACAGCATCAATCAACTAAATAATATATTAATCTTAAAGCACATAATCTCTACATTTATTCAATTATAGTGTCTTGCATGTAGCAAAATATTGCCTGTCAATTGCTCTTAGCATTTTTCAAAACTTCTGTTTCCTCCTACCTTCCTTGGATACAAATCTGAGTTACAGATTATTTCTCCTCATGACATTCCTATATAACAGTGAGGCCTAACTGTGGATCAGTGATATGTAAGAACACCAGAGAAACTCCATTGATACCTTTACCATAAAATTTCAATTCAAATGCTAATAACTATCATGAAGTTAACTCCACAAGAATTCAGGCAAAACTCCTGCAACACCAACTATGATGGGCTGGGCACTTTTGATAGCTAAGCAGTGTCTTCTCTGTCAAGTCCTATTTTCTCAACTCTCAAAAGGTCAGGTTTCCAGGGGAGGAGAAGAAAACACTTCAAAGATACTCTTGAGTTCTCCTTGAAGTGTGGCAGCGTTGGCACTACTAACTGGGAGGACTATGCTATTAATAATTCAAAATGGTGACAACTGTCCATCAAGTTGGACCATGTTGATTGCAAATGTCTTAATATTGACGCAGAGTGAAGACAGGGCTTATTTATAGGCCAGCTGGACATCACTTCAGATGCTCTTAGGAATCATTTCAAAAGCAGTTTTATATAAAGAGAAGCTAGATAGCTGGCACAGCCATTCTGTGCCACTGAGACAAGCTGCCATGTTCTTGCTCTATTTTACCAGTTGAGTATTTGAGCTATTGAATTCCTCAATTGTGGAGAGCAAGATTAGACATGTGATATTATAATGCAAGTTGCCATATCAATAAGATGCAAATGCATGGAGATAAGCTTCCCATTGTCCAAAAGTGAGATTTTGAAGTTGACATTTAAGATATGAGGATTTAATTGGGAGAGCTTTTCTCGATGTTGAGAATCTGATTTTTGGACACTTGCATGGTTAGGTTCTCTTTCTTATAATAATCAGAGAGAGAAAATTCTTCCCTCTGAAACAGGATAAGGGCCAACCATACCTATTACAGATATTAGCCTGAATATTCCTTGCTGAGTGCCCTCCTCCTGACCCCTCCAAAACTGTAATGCTTAAATCAGGATTGTGATAGGTACAGCTTCCATAACACTCAAGATGCTTGACACAATTCAGAGCAGAGCACTTCACCTGAATAGCACGTCTGTCACTGGAATGAATATCCATCCACTTCATCACTGGTGCATAGTGGTTGCATATATATAATGTACAGGATGCACTGAAACAACTTGGAAAGTAGGTAGGACAAGATTACTTTCAAGAGTACCACCACCATCTCCTATTAATGAGAAGAATAGAAAGTGGGCGGCACAGTGGTTAGCACTGCTGCCTCACAGCGCCTGAGACCTGGGTTCAATTCCTGACTCAGGCGACTGACTGTGTGGAGTTTGCACGTTCTCCCCGTGTCTGCATGGGTTTCCTCTGGGTGCTCCGGTTTCCTCCCACAGTCCAAAGATGTGCGGGTCAGGTGAATTGGCCATGCTAAATTGCCCGTAGTGTTAGATAAAGGGGTAAATGTAGGGGTATGGGTGGGTTGCGCTTCGGCAGGTCGGTATGGACTTGTTGGGCCGAAGGGCCTGTTTCCACACTGTAAGTAATCTAATCTAAATGTCTTGGAATCATCATCACCTTTAAGTTAATTTCTATATTTCACAACATCTTGATATAAATGTATATTGTTGCTCCATTGTTGTTACTGGGATAATACCCTGAAATTTCCTACCTCAAACAGTTGTGGGAGCAACATCATCACAAATTTCATAGCAGTTCATGGAGAAAGTTCACCACCACCATCATCACAGGACAAACAACAAAGTTGAGCCTTGTCATTGTCATCCATATTCCAAAAACAAATTGAACAAAGAGCTGATGATCCTAGAACTGAATCTTCATAGTACACCAGCTAAAACATTGATATTGTTCTTATTCACATTCCAGGTAACCTACAAGGCAAGCGTTGGCAACGACAGGTTCGTAAAGGAAAGGATGTCAGGACATGGCACCTACTTTGCTGATGATGAAGCTTCATCAGAAGATAAAGTAAGCACAATGAGAATGAAGGAAGATTTTCACAGGTTCTACTGGACAGTGAAGTGAGCAGTCCGATGGTCTGGCAGGGCTATGGTTATTTTACCATTTTAATAGAATGGTAGTCTCTTCCAAAACTTTATTTCCCTATTCCTGTTTCCAATTCAGCTGATATTAATCTGCATCGGTACCTGACTGCCATTTTGGAGACAACGGGGCACAATAATGCTTTGTTCGTTCTCAGCTTTACCAGGTACTGTCCAACAAAGCAGGATGAAAACGACAAGGTTCAAAATTATTTTTAAGGCCAGGAGAAACGATAGTGCTGCTAGGGTTCCACAACTACAGCCAATAACCAGTGAACCTTCTGGGACTCAAACTGCTAGGAGCATGTAATAACACCCAACCCTCAGAATGGACATGTCCTCCTTCTGCCACTTATTGGGCTGCCACCTGACATGCTCCACTGATTTGTTACCCAACAGTTAAAATCTACCCTGGGATGTTACTGAATTACATACTTTTTAATACATAATGGAGTCATTCAAATTGGAACTTGGCAAATTGATTGAATTCTGAACTAGAAGCTTATATGTTTTGCTAAGGTTTTGCTAAGAGTCAAATCTACTGATGTCTTACTTAAGGCCCACTCTGTGGACAGATGCTATATGTTTCAGCAGAGACTGTAAAATTTGCTTCCACACTTGGGACTTCCTATACTCAGTGGGTTCCTGATTTAAATGTGCTGCTGTCATCAGATTCCAAGCAGTTTTCTAAACTGCTCAGTATTTCACAGCTTTTCTAATATTTTTCCTAGATGTCCAGAATCTGAAATGTAGTTTTGGAAACATACCTCCGTTTGATGAATACCTTATTATTTACCAACCATAAATGGAGGTGCAGAGGTCTCTGGATAAGTTGCTTTGTTGACAACTATGAATGAAATGGACAGGGCCATAGACTGGATATCATTATTATTTTGCACATTTCTTTGCTGCTAATTACATGCTTTCTCCCCCCTTTTTTGTAAAATCAATTGCCTTCTTTTAGTTAGGAATAATTTCATATAAAATAATATTTATAGTTATTACTGCCGAATTTGATACTGCAATTTATCCTGCTGGGAATAAATTTATGTCTTTCAGATTCCACCTTTAAATTCTGTAAAGTTCTCTGAAAATCAAGATGACTCTAAATCCAATGTCACTTCAGCATTTTCATCCTCATTTCATGCAAATGAAGAAGAATCTTTTACAAGTACTACACCTAGTGACCGAACTCACACACATTCCAAAGCATCAGCCAGCAAATCCAAAAAGGAAAGTGCTTCCAAAACTGGGACAGAATCATCTGGAGTGTCATGTGAAGATCTGGTTATAGTTTTGGAAGAAAGCAAATTCTTAAAAGTTCTGGAAGATGTTGTGAAAGAATTGGTTGAAAAACTAGTGACTGAAAAAGTATCAAATAGAAATTCTGCCGCCTCTCAAAATCAGCTATCAGTCAGTCGTTCCAAGGGAAGTAACGCGGTAGATATTAAAAAAACTTTTGAGAAAAGAGTTAAAGATTTTACTGAATCACAGAAGAACTTGGATCCAGGTCAGCAAAAGCATGGGCGTGTTGAACAGAAGTCGGATGATGAAAATTTAACATCACATTCAAGCCAACCAAGAAGTTCAAAGACGCCTTCAGAACCAATGCAAGACAAAACACCACAACCAAAGCCTAAAGTGAACAAGGAAGATGCTTCTGGTGCCAAAGTAAGCTCATCAAGCAGGAGCAGCCGTCTTGACGGAAAAGCAAGTTCTGCACCTTCTAGGAAAGCTGGAACTGAATCTAATGTTAAACAAGAACCCAAACCAGTGGTCAAACAAGTATGCTATTTCAAAAGCAAATCATCTGGATCAAGGAAGGCAGGTTCATTTTTAGCTTGTTTTTGCTTAAAACAAATTGTCCTTATAGCATTCAAATTCACGACAGGTTATTGGAAAAATGTTGATTGACAAATGAATTAAGGTTATGTTGTGAGTTATTTACAGCTAGTGCTGATAGGTTGGAACAGAAATAGGTAATTCTGGCTCATGGAAGCTAAAATATGTTAGCCTCCCTTTTTCAATACTTAAATGATTTCTGCTGGATGGTTCAGATGGAACTGGATGTTGATTTAGGTTTAAGTACAGTTTAAAAATTTAACAATCATATTTTAGAACTTCGATACTGAACTTCTCAGTTGATAGAGTAAAGGGATTCTGGTTAGTTGACATAACCAAGAATAAACTTTTGTAGTCTATAATTAAGTAGGAATGAGAGTTAAACAGAAGCAGGGATCCATATTCTACTTAGTTATGTCTGGGGAGTTCAGGCCTGAGATTTGTTTATCCTGAACTACAGGGAACATCCTAGACACTCTTGGCAGTCAAATGTACAGGAGGAGGTGCCTCAGGTTTTGGAGATTGAGCAGCAGCTATTATAAGGCTGAGAAGTAATGGTTAACTGACAGACAGAAGACCAGGCAGAAAGTGATGAAACTCCCACGAGCATCTGACTCACAAAGCATGGTTTGACCTTGGAAAATGGTGAGAGTGACAGCTTCTCTGTGGAGACAAGCCAGAGACAAGGCACAATATGTTGTACAGCTGCTCAACAGGGAGTAGGAAGTTTTAAAGGTCAACAGAGGTAAGGGATTCGTGAGTGAAGGGTGTAGACTGATGCATCTAAAGCTGTAGATATGACTCCAGGATAGTTGCCTCCCAGATTCCAGATTCAAGGATGTCATGAAATAGTTGCAGGGCATTCTGAAGGTGAAGAGTGTACACCCAGAAGTTGTGATCCATGTTAGGATCACAGACATTACAAAAAAGAGAAATTATGTCCTGCCAGCTGACTTTAAGGTAGATAGTAAATTGAACCCTCTTCAAAAGATAGCAATCTATAATTATTCCCAGTGCCATGGAGTATTGACTTCAAGAATAGAAGGATATAACTTATAGAATGAGAAGCTGGAGAAATTGTAGAGAAGGGAGAGCTTTAGATTTCTGAGGCATTGGAACTGTTTCTAGGGAAAGTGGACATGTACAAATTAGAGAGGTTACATCTGAACAAGAACGGTACCAACATATTTGTGGGGAGTTTAACTAATGCTGTTAGGGTGGATGAAAATTAAATTGGAAGGTACTGGGATCTTAACAAATTGTTCATAGAAGAGAGAAGCTGAGATAGAATTTAAAATCAAAATAGTAGTAATTATCTTTGGAAGGTAGAAGTAGCATAGGTCACATAAGAAAAAAGTTAAGTGGAATATATTTTAATGCATGAAAGCTTAAGAATAAGAGTGAGGCGCTGAGGATAAGATAAGCATGCAGGAGTATGATACCACTGTGATTTCTGAGACTTTCTGAAATATGGGCAAGTTTGGTAATTCAGCATTTGTGATTATTGACACCTGCCAGAAATAAATTATACAGCTCCTGAGCCTGTTCCATCTTTGAATTGTAGCAGGGCTGATCAATTTTCTAACTCCATTTAAATGTTTGGCTTCATATCTCTACATACTCATTGCTTAAAAAAACTCTACGCATCTTAGATTTAAAAGTATTTATCAAACTAGCATTTGTTGGTAAGGTTATGCTTAGCTGTGATGTTACCCTATTTGTTGACTGGCATCACAAAAAGGGATATGTGAAATCTTGAATGACCAATTCCATTCATGTCACGGATTACATACTGTTTATTCTGTCGTTGACTCTACCCAACTAAATTCATTTTCTTAGGGATGATGCTGTTGAATTACCTCTTAAGGTTTAAAGAGTAGTGTGTAGCAGGTTGCATGTTGTAAATATGCATTGCTTTGAAACAGCTGCTAGGCCAGTAATCACACTATAAAAGTCATTTAAAGTTAGTTTCACTATAATTCAATTGACCACTGATTAATTTTTAAATGGAAAAGTGTATCTCTCTCTATTTATTGTAATTCTCAAGCATTTAAAAATCAGATTTCTATTCTGTTTAAGTAACCACATACAACCATGTAAAATTTATTGGATTATTGATCTTGACACCCGTGACTCAGCAGAATAAATTAGAACAGAAGAACGTCAGCATGTGATTTTAGTTATGCTGAATGGCTGGTTGCCAGTTCTAAGGACAAACTGGCCTTTCACATTGATGTATCTCACTGATTCAGTTCAATCAAGAAATAGCTTTAAAGTTTAAGGCTTTACCCATCCCTCCCTTACTTTCTGAAGCATTGACTGCTCATTCCTCAGACAAAACATGTCACACTAATGGTCATCATTCACATATAACTCACATGATCATACACTACGTTGCAACACTGCTTGGCACTTTCCATCAAGGGTCCATGAATAAAGATCAACATTCAGAAATTAGGCTGTTCATTTCCTCCCTCTTCGTTACTCAAAGACACTGAGGCCAAATATATTTTCCTCTCCACTGGCCAAATGTAATGATCAAGGTCAGTAAATGCATTTCTAAATACCATATCCTACTGCACAAGTCATCTCAGAAATTGCTTGATTCATCACACTCCTACTACTCACCTTCTAACAACTGCTCCCAATCTCAACTAATGTCTGGCAGTGATGTGCTGCACCTTCCCAGGTTTAACACTGCAGGGGTTCTTGTGGTGTTGTGGTAGTATATCTTCCTCTGGACCAGTAGACATGGGTTCAAGTCCCACCTGCTGTAGAGATATGTCATAAAACATGTGATTGATTGACTAAAATTATCCACCTTTTTAGCATAGCTGCAAATTTCACATCTACCAAGGTTTGTGGAATTGTGGCTTGCTGATGGCACACACACGCAGTTATTCAACTATGATAGCCGTGGCACTCATACAGATTTTATGACCCTCACATGCTTTAATTTCTCCTGCAGGACAAGATGACACACAAATGGGAGTAGCAGGAGCTAACCAGAGAGTATCAAGCACACCTACATGGAGGTGTGATGTTGGCTACTTTTAGGATGCCCATTGATGAGGCCATGGACAGTAGCAGTGCTGGACTATTAAAGTTGACAGTAATTTTGTATAAAAATTCTCCTTGTCAATCCCACCTTCCCTCACATTTCATACAGTCCTCTGACAATGCAGAGTGCACTCCTGTTGATGTAACCACATGCCTCTTACTTCCTCTATCTCCCTGCACCACAGTTGTACTCTTGTGCCTTCCTTCTTTCAAATACCCAAAAAGTACAACCAAGCCAATCAGTGGAGAAATAAGAACACAAATATGAACTGTCACTTGATTTGATACCATGGCAATCAATTCTGATCCTGAACTTGCACATAATTTAGAGAAAAGAGGCAGGGGTGGCAGGAGGGCAAGGTTTCTGCTGCAGATAATTCAGATAAGGACTTCAGTGGGGTAGCTTAAGGAAGAAGACCGAGGTATGCACAATTAAATGCCAGAAAAATGCCTGAATTCGGTACCAAGGAAAGTAGTGAATTGTTACACCAACTTCAAATAGGGTTTTGTAGAACTTCGAGACCATCTTTTCCAGTGTGCACATGGTGACCAACTCCACTTGTGAACTTGTGGACATGATGGTAAACTTAAGTTAGAAAAGGGAAGGGATGCATCGGTATGGCTTGAGAGGGTTGAGGGTTGGGTAGTGGGAGAAGGAGATAGTAATGACTTAGGGTATGGGTGACACTTCAAAGTGTTAGGACAGTGGCGTTTGACTGTCTTGGAGGAGTTTGCTGCTACCACAGTTTCAATAAGTCTGGAAAATGGGGGAAATGTTTTCCATTTTCTAGACTGTTGAGCAAGTCACAATGCAGAGTACAATACATGTACATGGGTACATGGTTACATACTGCACCCACAGAAAGATGGCAGCTTATGGTTCAAGCAAACTATCAAGTATTTTCAACAAGCAGGAACAAGATTCAATACAAATGAAGCATATTCTCTTTTATAATAATCTAGTAGTTTTATTCAGCTGAATTTAACCATACTATGTTTAAGTGACAACTTCACTAAATTTCATAGAGGGTTTCTCTTCACAAGGCTCAATGAGATTTCCTGCTGCATTTTATCAAACACACTTCATTAATTATGTAAACCACATCTATGGCACCCCTTTCATCTGATGCTAGCACTATTCTCCTACTCACTGTATTAAGAAGAACCTGTCACTTAAGGGATGCCAGTCTATCCCAGGATATTCATTATGTCATTCTGACAAGCCATTGGCCACCCAGGCAAACACTGGAATTGTGGAATTTCAAAGCTGCTCTGCTCAGTACCTGACTAATTTGGAAGCATGTCAGATAAAGGGAAATTGATACTGTGATTCTCTGACAGGGATTTGGAGGTTCTTATGGATGGGATTTTGTAGTGTAAGGCCTTCCTGTTCCCAGAGGTCTGGCAAAGGAGGCCACAACACTAAACACTTCCAGTCTAGACTGATGTTGCCACAGGAGTCAATGCTGTCTCCACGATTCAGTGGGACACACAGCAGTTCAGGAAATGGATCAATGACAGTTTCCATTCTGCCAAAGTAAGTGTCATACTCTTCTCTCTGCTGCTGACACTCAACTCTTATCTCGGCTAGTGCATATATCTCCCACCAAGGCTCAGACTCTACCACTCTCACTATTGCATGCAACATTTCTATCACTCGCTATTAGCCACGCAACTGTTCTGGAATACCATGCTATATAGTCTCTGAGCTGCCTACTCACTTGGGTATCACCATCATACTCCCCTATGCATAGGACCTCTTCCTTCTCTCTCAAACCCTCCCTTTCTCTCTCATTCTTGAATAAACAGTCTATAATAGGGCAGAAAGGACCCAGGTAAATGTTGGGATGCATAACATTAGGCCCTTTACCCTCTGTGAGGGAAGAATCCTGGCCCTTGCAGAAGCACTGGAAGCATTCCTGCAGGGATGCTGAGACATTTACATCCCGTCAACTGAGTAAGTATCATTGTTCATTCCAGTGCAACCTCACAGTAATCCCACAAAATGTTATTGATTGCACACCACCTTTTACCCTACGCCATGTTACCTTCTCTCTTTTGTGTCTGGCAGGTTTGAATGAAATGTCCAGTGTTTTAACAGGCAAGACTGCCAGCCTGCAAGAAAGGCCCTCCAAGGAGGAGGGTTTCAACACCACCAGCAAACATCAACAACACTGCCTCCTGGACCTCCCACCAGCTGTTATTGACAGCTTAAAACATTAGAAACATTAGCTAGGTTAGAGTCTTGAGTACAAAGTAATGAACACTTCACTGCCACATGTCTGCAGTAGGCCAAGGAAGAAATGGCCTAGACCACTAACACTTGGAGGACTATTGAACCAAGAATCTACGCAGCCCCTGGCAGAAGAGGACCTTTGGTACTGGCAATTAGGGACCCTGTGCTTGTGCACAAGGTGTCACTGGAGCACCAGGCACATAAGTAGGAGGCAATGGCCCTTATAGTGCAGAAGATGCATAAATGCAGATCCACAACAGGTTCAGAGTTCTCATTTTATACTACAGTAATATAACCATCATAATGGTTATGACAGTGAGAAGAAAGATATGGGAGCTTTGGTGAATGGAAAATTTAAATTCCTATTATCACAATCAAATTAGTTTTTCCCATAGACGTCTTGGCAAAAGGGGTTGTATAGGTTGCTTAACTTTTCACCTTCTTCGTCCTTATGCTCCTGCCTATATAGAAGATGGCAAGACCTATTCTTCATGATGGCAAAGGACCATCATAAATCTCGACATCTGTGCTGCTGAACATTACAGTGATCCAGCAGTGTATTCAAGGGAATAGAGCTGCCATTTAGATTCACTAATGTGATGTGAGCATCTGGTGGCTTTTATGAACGGGACAGCCAGGTTCAGCAATATCAGGGTCTGCTGCATATGTGCACAGACATGCATTCCATCAACCTAGCCACTGGACCTTAACAACAATGGCTCACACCACATGTCTCATACAGAGACAATCTGATGTCTGTAGGCACTGGGCCAGAAGAAGAAGAACCACAGATAGATCACTCCAAAGTCTCATGTCTGGGCACTCCCCAGGTGGCAGGGCCTTCCACTTTCATCCTGCATGTGGCCAAGAACTATGGCAGTTCAGGCTGATGAAGGTGCTTTTGGCACCAGCAAGGATACTCTCATAAATGCTTCCAGGATTGTCCAACCAAACTTCCAAGACTGAAGAATGACAGTCTAGACTCCCTCCAAATTCACTGTAGAAGCTGGGACTGCACTTAAAAGTTTGTAGAAGGGAAAGACCAACAGGACATTGTTGGCAATGGCTGACATATCACTGTAAATAAAGTATCACATTTGTTTAAACATGTTCATAATGCCACTAACTCTGTGTGCTTGTATCTCTGTGTAGCTCATACTGTAACTTGCATTGGAAGGCCAGACATCAGTAGGCATGCATTATATTCCATGGAGCAATGCCAGATTTTGAACATTGCACTTTTCCTGCTGCAAGGATGTTGATATGGCAACACTGGCCTCAACAGCCAAAAGTGTTGATCTTGCATGAATCCTCAGCAGTGTTTGAGGATGCACAGCAAACAGAAGGCTAATGCCGAAATGTCACCAGTGATCTTGAGACTGTGATGTATGTCCTCTACAGTCAACTTAGCTATGTGTCACATTGCTCTTTGAATGGTCTCATTTCCACGGGTTTTGCAGCCTTCTGCATCACTTTGTTCATTCTGGGTGTATTTGCAGCTATTTTCTTTCCCATTGTGTAATTGTAATTTCAGGATGACAGAGGGCAACAGACAGCACTGCTCAGACAGTAATATCCAGGCCAGATCTCTGTGTGTCAGTTATACCCTGGCAGTCCTCACTATAAACCTCATAGATTTTCCAGCTATGAAGGTCCCATGCCTACTATCAGGCTTTGGGCATAAACCTGAATGATTTGCTGTTTAGGTTCCCATATATAGTGTAGACTTGCAGTGCCTGCAAACCAGTGTTCCCTAGTGTGGTATTATAGGATAAGAGATCATAATCTCAGAGTCAGAGTTAATCCATTCAGGGGAGATGTTAGGAAACACTTCTTCATACAAAGGGTAAGTAAAAGATAAAGTCACCATAGTCCCAGGTGCCACAATGCTACTCTCTCGTCAGAGCGATATGACTGGTGATGGAGTATCACCACACTTCATGCTAATCTGGAACACTCTTCCTTCAAAAACAGCTAAGAAAGAGGTCAAATGAAAAAATAAAAATAATATTCACAAATTCTATTAGGTAAGAGTAATAAATGTTTACAGGTACAACAAGTCAACAGAGATTCAGTTGAATAGCAGAACTATTTTGACAGGCTAAATGGTCTACTCTTGCTCCATGCTTCCATGACTGTGCAGTCAAATCCAGCAGTTGAATTTTAAACTCCCATAGAACCTGACATTGGGAATGTACAGCCATTCCTACCAACTACTGAGGAATCAGTAATGTATTTGAGCATGTGCTCCCAAAAGTGAGGATAACAAAAAAGATGATACAACCCTGGGAGTAAGGGAACAGTTCCAAATTCTCGGCTCACAGCTGCCAAAGTGAATGAGTTAGTAATCTTGCTCCAGGGCCCAGGAATTTCAGGGTGACATAAACTACTACATAGAATTGGTTGACACTAAGTGAAGAAGCAATCCAGTTTAGACAATGCCATTATTATTACTGCTTTCACTGATGAAGCTTTTTTCTGTGCACAGAGCTCAAGGAAAGATAAAGGATTATACCATGGAGACGAGGCCTGTAAAATCATCTGCAGAACTTATATGAAACCTCACCCAGATGATGTGAAAAAACAGAATATGAAAATTGCAAATGCATTATTTTCTGCCACATTTTCTCTCATTATGAAGAAAATCAAAAAAGAAGACTCGCTTGCTGAAAAGATAGGAATTGCCCTTTGTGGCCCAAGACAGTGTTTTGAAGAGTGCAGTTCAGAGGATAAAATGGAAATTGTTGAATATGAAAGCCCTGATGCTGATTCAAATGCTCAGAACAGAGGGCAATTCAAGAGCACAGCTAAATCCCGTGCAGTTTTGCCCAGATTGTATTCCAGTCAGAGTTCAAGAAGGAGCAGTGGACGTGACAGCCACCAATCTTCAGTATGTCTTAAGCATTGTGTAGATGCCAGTACAAATGTCAGATCAAGACTCACTGTTCTTCCAAAGTTATGATACAAAGTATCTAATATCTAACATCTAATACTGAATTCCTCTCTCTCTCCCCCCCTCATTAAATATAGAAAAATTATGGTATTATGTAATGTGATTCTTTTGGAATAGGAAGACATGGAGAGAGAAAGGAAGAAAAGAAAAGTGTTCATGTATTTTATTTTGGTGAATAATAATAGTATGCTCCTTTCTTTTATTTTGATAACTTATTTAACTTTTTGGCCTTAATTGTGCTATCACTGTCACACTACAAGCACCTTGAAAATACCTATAAAAGAAAACAGCATTCTGGAAGGAAAAATGGGCAGCCAGATGTGCTAATTTTGCACATGTTCCAGTGTCGATAACAACTACAGTATTGTGAAAGACTTGAAATCTGAGGTGGTCTTTGAAAAGACACCTATGGGATGTTGAATATTAATTATATGAAAACTGCCTGAACTAACACCTATGTGAAATGGGGCTCCTTTGGCTAAGCAGTTTGATTAAAGTTGTGGAAGTAGATCAGTATAGCATGTCTAGAACAAGTAACTCATGTTAATTTAGCTGGCATTTAAAAGTACCATTTCTCATTCTTTGCCTTCTCTTCTATTAAGTCAATTTCAATTCCTTTTGCACCTCAGATTCAGGACACAGTGGAAGTATCCAAGTCAAATTCATCTCTGCCAATAGATTTAGTAAACCTACTATTAGAGCAATCAAATGAAAACTTTATTTAAACACCAAATGCTGCCCTTTTTCCCTTCTCCCCCACTCCTTCTGAAGCCAATCTTCTTATCCCTTGGTAAAGATGTCTCACATAGTTTCTATGATTTTTTTTCCCTTTTCTATAGTGGTATTGTAATTCCTAGTTTCCTGTCTTTCTAAATTGCTTCTCAGTCACCAGTTCTAACCTTAATGAAAAGAAAATTCATGTTTTACTGTTGAGACAGACAAGGTGCATTACATGTGATGCATCATCCACTTGCATTTTAAGTGGTTCCACATGCAAGGGTACTGAATAAATTAAAATTCATCGGAATCTAGAAAGAATGTGATGTGGATACTCATTTCAAAAGAATGAAAAAGAGTTACAGTATAAGACATGCGAAAATGCCAATTAGGGTGTGAAAGGGGTCAGTGCTGCCACTTTTGTTGCCTCTCATCCACATAAAATGAACAAAGTTCAGAATGCCAATTGTAAACTAATTAGATTTGCAGATGATGTAAAAATACAGAACATTTAAGATTCTGCAAAAGTACTGGATCCATTGTGTCTTTTGTATCATGTAAAATTATTTAGCTCTCATACTATAAGCTGTAATAGCAAACAAAAATCTAATCATGCAATCTAATAGATTTTCTGTAATATTCCTGGGATAACCAAAAAAGTAAAAGCTGTTTCTTCATCATTTTTAGCTATCAGTCTCATGCTATGCTTTCATAGAAACTTTGTGGCTTTTAGCATATCTTAATTTTAGTTTACTGTAGAAAAAGGTGAACAATCAAATAAATATCAATTATACAACTGATTCTATCCCTCTCCCTGGCTTTAGTCTAGAATTCTAAAAAAGATTTTATTGTCATGTGTACTCAAGTACAGGAAAATGAAAAATGTACAAAGGCACCATTCTTTGGCACCATTTTGGTTACAAAATCAAAACTTTAAAAAAGCAGCAGCATAAATATAAGAAAGCCAGAAGTTCAAAAAAACATTTAGATTGTAAAGTCTAAGTCTTATCTCTATAAAGGTGTTTGGAAACACTGATGCTGACACCTGACCTGAAGTCTTGGTCAGCCTGTAAGTCTCACATCGATTGCTGGGAGGAGCCATGTCATTACTAGTCTAGGACTGAACCAGACTATTTGCAAATCTTGGTATCATATTTTGACCCAGAGATGACTACATACTCACTATTTCCACCTCTGTAACTTCATCTTTTGGCCTTAACTCACCTTGTTTACTTCGAAACACTCATTGCTGCTTTGTCACATCTACTGATAATGATTGCCCAGATGGTCTCCTACACTCTATTATCCATAAATCTGAGTTCCTTTTATGTCTACACCATGTCTGCTAACTTCTACTGAATCCAAAATAAGCAATTTGAGATTTTAAAATTATCATCCTTGTTCTTAAATCCATACAAGAGCTTGTCATTTCCTGGTTCTGTAATCTCCTTCATCCCCACAACATTCCAGGTTATTTGACCTTATCTATTCAGATCTCTTCAGTATTCCTGTATTAATCACTCCACAACTGATAATACATTTAGCTGCCCAAGTACCTTTTTAACCAAGATTTTGATCATTTGGCCTAATATCTCTTTTTTGGCTTTTTATCATATTTTGCTTTATAATGCTCTTGCGATAACTTCAAAGGCAGCATATTAATAGATTTTTTTGTTTTTATTTGTAAAAGATGTAAGGCTTATTTAAGAGTCTGAATTCACATTGACAGTACTAAAATCTACAACATAGCTACAAGGAAAGACCCCAATCTTTATTTTGTTTTCATGCTGAGGAAAACAGAAATCAGCACCTCAGCATGCAGAGAAATATGGCATGCTACATATTGATGGATTAATGTGCAAGTCATCTAGGACATACAATTGTCAAAAAAAGAACTTCCACCAGCATGAGCTGGCAATGAGCCTCAGATCTTGCATGTGCAACTTAAATTGAGATTTTGCATGTTTATGTAATCAAAATCTATGGTAATATTTCAAGGTAAACTATATTTTCAGCTATGATTTTAAAATTCCAAGTTTGTACACAAATCCACAAAGAAGCTAATTCGCATCAGTATTGTGTTTCCAAGACCAATATAATATTCAATAAAGTTATTGTTTCTATATGGCAACAAGACTTGGGTCACCTCAAGTCGCTGGAGAATTTCCACCAGCTGTATCTCTGCAGCATATTCAAATTCAAGTGGGAAGACGGAGGAACAAATTACCACAAGCTCATTGCAATAAATTACCCTAACATTGCAACCATGATCATGTAAAATGCACTCCTCTGGTCAAGTCACTGCATCCTGACAAAAGTCTGAGGCTAAACTAAACTGTCCCTTTCTCCAGTTAAGGTACAGTCAAGGTGTGAAGAGGAAGTCATATTTGACTTGAAATGTTAGCTGCTTCTCTCTTCACAGCTATTACAAAGCTTGCTGAGCATTTTCAGAAGTTTTTTTTCAAATTTCCAGCAACTGTGGTATTTTATTTTTATGTTCATAACCAGTCATATTTGATACCGGGATGATCTTCCTAACTGTACTATCAACAAAACCACCGATTTTCACCTCTATGAAACTGTAATCCCTGCACATGCACAACTGTGTAGCCAACCTCAATATCTACAAGTTGGCTGGATGTCAAACAACTGTGAGTCAGAATACAGGAAGGAGATAGAGTGCTTGGTGTTGTGGTGCAATGATAACAACCTCTCTCTCAATGTCAGCAAAACAAAAGAATAGATCATTGACTTCAGAAAGAAAGGAGGAGGACACACCCCTATCTACATCAATGGAGCTTCGATGGATAGACTATACGTTGAGTGTCAAATTCTTAGGAGTGATGAAAATCAACAACCTGGACTTTCCACGCAGATGCGATGGTCAAGAAGGCACAGCAATGTCTCTTTTTCTTTGGGTGGCTTAGGAAATTCAGCATGTCCATAAAGACCTTCACTAACGTTTACAGATGCACCACAGAAAGCATTCTATTTGGGTATGTAATGACTCGGTATGGGAAATACTCTGCCCAGGACCAGAGGAAAGTACAGAAAGTTGTGTGCACAGTCAAGACCATCATGGAAGCCACACCCCTGTCTATGGACTCCATTTACACCATGTTGCCATGGAAAAGCTGCCAACATCATCAAAGGCTCCTCCCACCCTGATAATGCTCTCTTCCAACCTCTTCCATCAGGCAGAAGATACAGAAACTTGTACACACACACACGTTCAAGAACAACTTCTTTCTTGCTAAATCGACCTCTCTAACTTCAAATAATGATGATCTTATTAGTGTTGATTTTACTTTGTGCACCTTCTGTGCAGTCGTAACATTGTATGCTTTGTTCTTTCTAAGCACCCTATGATCTGTATGTCCTTGTTTGCTATAATCTGCCTGTACTGCTTGCAAAACAAAACTTTACACTGTACTTAGGTACATGTGACAACAAAAAAATAAACCAAACTTGTCACAAGTTCCCATATGGTAGTGCCTCATCCACTAAGCTATAATTGATGATACTGACCATGTAAAGTTTGCAGCAGTGAAGCAATAAGATAGAACAGTACAGAACATACTACCAGAAGAAGTGGTGGAGGTGGGTACAGTTACAACATTTAAAAGGCATCTGGATGGATACATGAATAGGAAGAGTTTAGAGAGATTTGGCCAAATGCTGGCAAATGGGACTGGACTAGATTGGGATGTCTGGTTGGTACGGACTCGTTGGACTGTAGGGTCTGTTTTTGTGCTGTATGACTTTAAAACCTAAGAATTCACTTTCCTCAGGACCACTCTTGCCTTCTCTGCCAAGGATCTGTGCCTCCACGAATGAGTCACAAATGTTGAAGCCTGGCAGATGCCACTCTCAATTTAAGGCACTAGCAACATTAAGTATATGAAATAGGCACACTTAATTAAGATGAGCAAATGTAAAAAGTGGAACAAAGAAGAACATTGTGAAAATAAGACAGATCAATGTCATAGAATAAGTGCAAAACTCCTAAAGTTGTATAGGTATAAAAGTCTTTAACGTCATGCCACTTGCAAATAGGATGCCTCACTTTAAACTATTAAAGTTAAAAAAAAGTCAGGAACAAAATCAAAGTTGCGAGAAAAGCTCAGCAAATCTGGCAGTATCTGTGAAAAAAAATCACAGTATAAAAATAGAAAGTACTTTAAAAAAAATTTAGTTAATTTTCTATTGCTTCTCTGACCTTGAATACCAAACTATTCAACTTCAGAACACCTTTCATAATCTCGAAAAGCCTTAAAGCACTTTACAGCAAATTAAGCATTACTGAACTGCAGTCACCACTGTAATGTATGAAATGCAATTTGCACACAGGAAGATTCTACAAACAACTTGTGATAACAACTAGATAGTGTGTTTCTTTAAATAATGTTAATTTAGGATAAACATTAGTCAGGACACCAGGATGTAAAATGTAGCAGATAGAAATTTGCAACCGAACACAAATTGACACAACATTAGCCTCTACTTGACCTTGGGATGTGCCAATTACAACCACTTCTCATTGTCTTAACAACTACCAGCTTCAAAGACATTCCTGACTGTGAAAAATGCCATAAAAGATCAGAATCATAGAATGGTTGCAGCGGTGAAGGAAACCATCCAGCTCATTGAGTCTGTGCTGGTTCTCTGGAAATCAAGGTAGACAAGTAGGAGGCTGGAAGGACACAGCAAGCCATGCAACATCAGAAGGTGGAGATGTCAACGTTTTGGGTGTAACTCTTCTTCAGGTCTGTGGGTAGAGGTAAGGGGAGCTGCAGATAAAGGGGAGGTGGGGGCAGGGTTCTGCGGTGGGGATAGGTGAACACAGGTAGAAGGTACGATCTGATTAGTCAATGGGAGGAATGAATCTGGTTGGTGGTTAGAAGGAAGGGTCGATGAGAAGAATAGAAGGGGAGGGAGGAGCTGGGAAGGGAGTTGAGTGATGGGTAGAGAGATTGTTTGAAACTGGAGAACTCAGTTGAGTCATCCGGGCTGTAGGCTGCTGAGGCGGAAGGTCAGGTCATGTTCCTCCAATTCATTGTGGCAAAGGAGGAGGCCAAGGATGGTCATGTTGAAAAGGGAGGGGGAAGGGGAATTAAAATAGGTGGTGACTAGAAGGTCAGGTTGACCCCTGCGGGCCCGGCTGAGATGTTTGGCAAAATGTTCCCTTAGTTTGTGTTTGGGCTGTCTGATGTAGAGTAGATGGCTCACCTGGAAGAACTGTTTGGGGCCCTGGATGAGGGCATGATGTGCTGGCAGGTTTTATATCTTTTCTGGTTGCAGAGGAAGGTACCTGGAGGTTTGGAGGGGGTTGGTGGGTAGAGTGCCACAAATCAAGGATTGGTGAAGGGAATAGTCCTTGTGGAAGATGGAGAAAGGTGGGGATGGGAAGATGTATTTGCTGATGGGGCCTCTCTGCAAAAGCAATTTAGCCACATCCATTCACCTTGGTAAAACCGGCAGTTATAGATAATGAATATAAAAGGAGCCTGTTACAATTGATTCCCACATCCAAATCATTTAGAAATGTGGCATTAGCACTTTTCCTAGTGGTACCCCAGTAGTAACAGCCTACCATCCTGAGAATTGTCTGTTTATTCCTCCTGTCTACTTTCTGTATGTAATCCAATTCTCTGATGTGAGTTTTACTTCTAGCTGGATATTTTACTTGATATAGCAATACTTACTTTATCTCTCATAACACAAGAACCTAGATGTGGACATCATGATATTGAAGAATCCAACAGATGTTTATTGCAATTAGCTATTATGTACAAATATTACATTCACAGGCACACTAGGGTATTAGATTACAACTGAAGAGCATATTTGTTGAAATGATCCCAGGCTAAAAAAGTCTCAGATCTTTATCACCTCAGGTCACGAGATGATAAGGTTACAATAATATAATCATGACCCTTAAAGACATGTTCACCTGATATAATTCTTAGTTATGCAGACTGTGAGACATATCGTCTCCCTTACTCCAAAAATTAAATAAACATAAAACCAAAGAGTTGTATTCAGTTGTACATAGATACATTTTCAATTTGATAACTATATAAACAAGGAAACGGAATTTACGGGTGTCATACTTCAAATTTCATTCTAATACTCTGAAAGACTGGAATGCATCACATGCATTTTCAAGTTGCAGACTGTCCTGATTCATCTCTGGCCAGTACACAGATTCATGTGCATTAAATAACCAAGTTAAAATTGTTTTGTGATTTTTAACTTTGTTCACCTCAGTCCAACACTGGTACCTTCACATCATTAAATAACCACACATCATTAGTATAACGTGGACATATCTTGACATAATATTTTTGATATGAGGACTTGTTTGCCACTGAAAATCACTCGCCATGATATATCATGTTCATCTCTATATGACCAAAGTGACCAAGTCTTCTCAAATATTCTTTTAATGCGCATCTTCTTGACCAAATCACTAAGCGGGATGCACTGCCTACAAAGATGGGAGCATATGGTGAGTGAAGGTTACACAATCCAAGGCAATATTGCAGGTCCTCTTTATCCTGTACAATCTTATGCAGATTGGGGCATACTCCACAGGCAGATTAAATGGGTTAAAAGAAGTTCATCTGGCAGATGTTGAGTTCTTACTTTGTACTGTTGACGATTAATCCTTGACATTGTGCCACTGTCTTCAGAAGATGAAGGTTGTGGGATATTTGGTATAAATCTCGCCCATAAAACTGTGATATTTGCAAACACAGGTTGTTATATTTTCAATAATCCTAAGTATATACTGTTGGAATAGATCTTGGCTTACTGAAAATCGAAACGATAACTATTGGAAATAATACCATCCAAATAGTGATCCAAATGCCATCAGTGCTAGGGTTTTTTTTTTGGAAATGCTTGTTTCCATGCTTCACAGCTAGCTTGCAATATAAATCAGCCACAAGAAAATTTAGTATTTAATTCTACTAGCATTGGCATTTTGTGTGAATATCTTTTAGGTAGAAGGTTGAGGAGCCTTGAATCTAACCATACTCTTATGCTTCCATGTTTCTTTGCCATGTGGTAGAACTATATCAATTTGTCCAGTAGTTAACCTTCTGAAGTATGACACTTCATTTGTTTTGTTCAATGTGGCTTGAAGTTTGTCCTGAACGTAGATGCGGTACTTCCTTCGAAGTTCAAGAAATAGGTTTGCATGATCCTAATGATTTGATACTAAATCGCCACTGAAATTTCCTATACTTTTGCAACATGTTAAAGAAAAAACATGGGCGGCACAGTGGCACAGTGGTGGGCGGTACGGTGGCACAGTGGTTAGCACTGCTGCCTCACAGCGCCAGAGACCCGGGTTCAATTCCTGACTCAGGCAACTGACTGTGTGGAGTTTGCACATTCTCCCCGTGTCTGCGTGGGTTTCCTCCGGGTACTCCGGTTTCCTCCCACAGTCCAAAGATGTGCAGGTCAGGTGAATTGGCCACGCTAAATTGCCCATAGTGTTAGATAAGGGGTAAATGTAGGGGTATGGGTGGGTTGCGCTTCGGCGAGTCGGTGTGGACTTGTTGGGCCGAAGAGCCTGTTTCCACACTGTAAGTAATCTAATCTAATCAACTAATCTTTGGATACAGGCAAGCGTTCTTAATGTAGCAAACCACATTTTTAATGCTCATGTCCTTAATGATGATGTCCTGATTCAGCTCTTGCTTAGCTTTGTTTCCTAGTAGGAGAGCTGTGTTTTCAGGACAACTTACCTGCTTTAAAAAAAACTCAAATCAGCAGGCTTTTAGCTTATTTTTACTTCTGTAGAAAAAAGAAAAGGATTAAGACAGCTCACTGCACAGCCTTTAGTTTTGCTTGTATTTGTAGTTTCAGCCTTTTTAATATTAAATGAAGGACTTTTAGAATTTTCTTGGATCTTGAAAGAACTTAGAATTTAATTCCAAAAGTTGTTCTCTTCTGGTTGGTTAATGCCCCAACTGAAAATCTGCAGAGTTGTATGTATTCACAGAAACTGATGCTACTAATATCCAAATTTCCTGATGTCCACAGCTGTTATCCAGTTGTCTTTAATTAATTTTCTGAATGTCTACCATCAAGGTATTGGAATCCTCTTTATACACAGCCATCATTGCTAGCCATGATGGCATTTTGCCTCCAGCACAGCATTTACTGGATGTACAATGCTTATGTCAGGGCTTCCCAAACTGTCGGTTGTAATTCCCAATCAGGCTGGTAGCCAAAACTCTGGTGATGTGAGCTCTAATACAGCAATGGCTACAATGGAGCTCTGTCTGAGCTATAAGAGTCGGGTAGCCCCTTCAAGACATGCTGTCTTTTTAAACATTGCGCATGACCTAAGCACCGGAATCCTGTTCTAAAAAACTCGTGGGAAGGTAGATGCTTTTTTACACAGTAACTCTGTGGATGAGACAGATTTTTGTCCTGCTGGTCTCAGAGAATCCTCACTCGTTTTTTCACAGGCATCTTCTTGGCCCCCAAAACATTCAAAACCATCCTAACACCCACAACAGATATCACCATCCCCTACATAGCATTTTGCCTCCACCCTACCAACAGTGGTAGTTCTCTTCTTTCCTCCCTTCCATAAGCATTTATTCTCCCCAGCCATTCTGCCCATGCACCTCAGTTATTTCTTCCACTTGCTTGCAAAGGCATTTCCTTCCATATTCCCACAGGCATCCATTACACCTCCTTCCCAAGCTCTCTCAGGCATGTGGTCTCAGCAATGTTTGAGAACAGAAATGAAATTACAGTGAGAAAATGCTTTAGTAGCACTGGTTTATGATATTGCAGTATTGAATAATCCAATAGACATTTTATTATTGCAAGGTTTGTGAAGGTTTGTAGCTCAGGTTGAGGTTTTGGGTGCAGGTTTGCTCACTGAGCTGTAGGTTTGATATCCAGATGTTTCATTACCTGGCTAGGTAACATCATCAGTGGCGACCTCCAAGAGAAGCGAAGCTGTTGTCTCCTGCTTTCTATTTATATATCTGTCCTGGAAGGGGTTCCTGGGGTTTGTGGTGATGTCATTTCCTGTTCATTTTCTGAGGGGTTGATAGATGATATCTAGATCTATGTATTTGTTTATGGTGTTGTGGTTGGAATGCCAGGCCTCTAGGAATTCTCTGGCATGTCTTTGCTTAGCTGTCCCAGGATAGATGTGTTGTCAGCAGTCGAATTGGTATTTTTTTCATCCATGTGTAGGGCTATGAGGGAGAGAGGGTCATGTCTTTTTGTGGCTAGCTGGTGTTCGTGTATCCTGGTGGCTAACTATCTCCCTGTTTGTCCTAGGTAGTGTTTGTGGCTGTCCTTGCATGGAATTTTGTAAATGATGTTGGTTTTGTCCAAGGGTTGTACTGGGTCTTTTAGGTTTGTTAGTTTTGTTTGAGAGTGTTGATGGGTTTGTGTGCTACTAGATTCCAAGGGGTCTTAGTAGTCTGGCTGTCATTTCTGAAACTTCTTTGATGTATGGTAAGGTGGTTAGGGTTTCTGGCTGTGTTTGGTCTGCTTGTCGTGGTTTGTTCTTGAGGAATCTGTGGACTGTATTTTTTGAGTATCCGTTCTTCTTGAATACATTGCACAAGTGGTTCTCCTCTGTTTTCCGAAGTTGGTCTGTGCTGCAGTGTGTGGTGGCTCGTTGGAATAGTGTTCTGATACAGCTTCATTTGTGTGTGTTGGGATGGTTGCTGGTGTAGTTAAGTATTTGGTCAGTATTTGTCAGTTTTCTGTACATGCAGGTTTGTAGTTTTCTGTGGTCCTTTCTTTCAACTGTGACATCCAGGAATGCGAGTTTGTTGTCGGTTTCTTCCTCCTTGGTGAACTTTATGCCTGTGCGGGTATTGTTGATGATGTTAAATGTCACTTCTACCTTGTTTCGTTTTGAGATGACAAAGGTGTCATCTACGTAGCGGACCCAGATTTTTGGTTTGATGGTTGGTAGGGCTGTTTGTTCTAGTTTTTGCATTATTGCTCTGCTATGAATCCTAATAGCGGAGATCCCATGGGTGTGCGTTGGTTTGTTTGTAGATTATGTTGTTGAAGGCGAAGTGAGTGGTGAGGCACAGGTCCACTAGCTTCATGATGTTTTCGTTGGTAATGCGATTGATGGTGATTGGGGTGTGTGTGATGGTCTCTTCTAAAAGTGTGGTAAGTGTTTCCTTTGCCAGGTCGATGTTGATGGAGGTGAACAGTGCTGTTACGTCGAATGAGATCATTGTTTCGTCTTCCTCTATTTTGGTGTTTTTGATGATTTTTAGGAATTCCTTGGTGGAGTGGATGGAATGCTGTGACTCTTCTACTAGGTATTTCAATCTTGCGTTTAGTTCTTTGGCCAGTCTGTAAGTTGGTGTTCCGGGTAGTGAGACTATGAGTCTGAGGGGGGCTCCTGGTTTATAGACTTTTGGTAGTCCATATAATTGTGGGGTGTTGGTCCCGTCTGGTTGCATTTTCTGGAATTCCGTCTTGTTTAAATGTCCGGAATTGTGTAATTTTCTTAGGAGATATGTAATTTTGTTTCCTAGTTGTCGGGTCGGGTCTGGCGCCACCTGTTGGGTAGGTGTTGGTGTCTGCGAGTAGTGCATTGGCTTTCTCTATGTAATCCCTTCTGTTCAGGATGGCTGTGAGCCGACCCTTGTCTGCAGATAATATAATGATGTTTTTGTCTTTTTTGAGGTTTTCTAGGGCTTTCTTTTCTTGTGTGTTCAGTTTGTTTCCTTCCCTCTTTTGGCTCAGAGTAGATGCAACTGTCTGTCTGATCGTTTGCTGTGTTTCTTCCGTGAAGTGTTGTCATTCAATGTGGTTTCTTACACCACTAGGAAATCCTTCTTGTCAGCGTCTCGGTAATTGAAATTTAGTCCTTTTACTCATACCGCTTTTTCTGTGTCTGATAGGGTTCGGTCTGATAAGTTCTTTATCCATGCCGCTGTGTTATCGATTTTGTTTTTGTTTGTTAGTTTGTCAAGTTTTTCTTCAGGTCCCGATTTTTAAAATCTATGTTTGTCGTTTTTTGGTGTTTATGGCTTGTTCTACGGCGTCTGTCCATTTTTGATTTGTTGCTTGTTTGAATAACAGTTTTTGGCGCGCAATTTTCCTGTTGTATTTTCAGCGTCTCTGGTGGGCATCATTGATTAGTTCTCGGAGCATTCTGCGTCCGTTTCATTCTGTTAAACTTCTGGCTTGAGGTGTTTTTATTGGCGGTTTGTATTGGAGACATTTTGGCAGGACCTGTTTTCTCAAACATTCGTGCAGGAAGTACAGTTGTACTTGCAGTCATGCAGGAAATACAGACCTACCAACCATCAAACCAAATACCTGGGTCCACTACGTAGATGACATCTTTGTCATCACAAAACGAAACAAGATAGAAGAGACATTTAACATTATCAACAACACCCTAACAGGCATAAAGTTCACCAAGGAGGAAGAAACTGACAACAAACTCACATTCCTGGATGTCAAAGTCGAAAGAAAGGACCACGGAGAACTACAAACCTGCGTATACAGAAAACTGACAAACACTGACCAAATACTTAACTACACCAGCAACCATCCCAACGCACACAAATGAAGCTGTATCAGAACACTATTCCAACGAGCCACCACACACTGCAGCACAGACGAACTTTGGAAAACAGAGGAGAACCATCTATACAACGTATTCAAGAAGAATGGATACTCAAAAAATACAGTCCACAGATTCCTCAAGAACAAACCACGACAAGCAGACCAAACACAAGCCAGAAACCCTAACCACCTTACCATACATCAAAGAAGTTTCAGAAATGACTGCCAGACTACTATGACCCCTCAGAATCCTAGTAGCACACGAACTCCCCAACACTCTCAAACAAAAACTAACAAATCTAAAAGACCCAGTACAACCCATGGAGAAAACGAACGTCATCTACAAAATTCCATGCAAGGACTGCCACAAACACTACCTAGGACAAACAGGAAGAAAGTTAGCCACCAGGATACATGAACACCAGCTAGCCACAAAAAGACACGGCCCTCTCTCCCTCGTAGCCCTACACACGGATGAAAAAAATCACCATTTCGACTGGGACAACACATCTATCCTGGGACAGCTAAGCAAAGACATGCTAGAGAATTCCTAAAGGCCTGGCATTCCAACCACAACGCCATAAACAAACCAATAGATCTAGATACCATCTCTCAACCCCTCAGAAAACGAACAGGAAATGACATCACCACAAACTCCAGGAACCCCATCCAGGACAAAGATATATATAGAAAGCAGGAGACAACAGCTTCGCTTCACTTGGAGGTCGCCACTGATGATGTTACCGAGCCAGGTAATGAAACGTCTGGATGTCAAACCTACAGCTCAGCGAGCAAACCTACACCCTAAACATTTTATTACATAACACTAATATTCCATTCAGAAGCTCACCGGTTTCTGGGTGAACATTAAACTATTAGATTAGAAAGGAAGAGATTGCTTCTAATTATGTCCAATGCTTCAAGTGCTCCCAGGGAGGGATGGAGTCTGAGATCTGTATTCCCTCAGGTCACAATATTGATATTATGTTTACATTTTTTATAAGTTTAATAACATAAGGTATCTCTTAAATATATATTACATATTGATTTTCTTAATCCATAACATATTTCCCCTAATCCCATGCACAAATTTTATTTAGAAATCTACTGATCAAAAAATCTTCTAAAAATTTATATAGATCTTAAGGAGCGGCTCTTTTTTTATCAATACTATATTGAATACCCTCAAAAAATTCTAATTTTGTCCAATTGTCATTTAGTAGGACAGAATTTGAGTTAAGCTGGAAAAAGATATATTTTATCAAAGCTTTTCATCTTGCACATATTCACAATGAAATAATTTTAAGAGGTTAAATTGAAGCCGTTAAGTAAGGTAAAATTTGCCATTGTCTCAGAGGACCAGAAGGCTGTTCTTTCATTTGTGGTGCTTTGGGCTGAGGTTTACCATGCTTCAATGAGAGAGGCTGAGAAGGAAAATCCTTTGTGGTAATCTCAGCCAGTGCAGAAGTGCTGATTGGTTGCTACGTGCAGGTTTTGTTTAAATTTTATACTCGGCAGGTTGATTCAGATTGGTTAAGGCATGCTGTCCTGAGACATAAGTCAGTGGATTGTTATCTCTAGTGACAAAAATAGATTACCTACAGTGTGGAAACAGGCCCTTTGACCCAACAAGTCCACACCGACCCACCACCCATCCATACCCCTTCACCTAACACTACGGGCAATTTAGCATGGCCAATTCACCTAACCTGCACATCTTTGGACTGTGGGAGGAAACCGGAGCACCCGGAGGAAACCCACGCAGACACGGGGGAGAATGTGCAAACTCCACACAGTCAGTCGTCTGAGGCGGGAATTGAACCCGGGTCTCTGGCGCTGTGAGGCAGCAGTGCTAACCACTGTGCCACCGTGCTGCCCAATAGAAGTAGCTGGAAAAGCTTGGCAGGTTTGGCATCGTCTGCGGAGAGAAATCAGAATTAAAGTTTTGGGTCGAGTGACCCTTTCTCAGATAGTGGTCTCCTGCTGTTTATTCCGTGTGCAAATAATGGTCGGATAATTTGTAGTTTTTTTAAGTGATGTTGATTAAGGGATGGAAATTTCCCAGGACATCATTTTGGACAGTTCAAAATAATACAACAGGATACCTCACATGCAGCTAACTCTAATATTGTATCTGAAATGGACAAGAGTTCCAGGTTCAAGTCCCACCTGCTCCAGACATGTGTCATTAATATACCTGAACGGGTTGATTAGGAGACACCTGGAAATGTGGCACTGCTGCCAGAACGGCACTCCCACATAAATGCACCACGATAATTAGCTTGGACTGAAAATGTATTGCTATTTTAATAAAAACTGACAAGAACTGTGGATGCTGAAAATCAGAAACAAAAAAAACTTAAATTGCTGGAAACTCTGGCAGCACCTGTGGAGAGAAATCAAGAGTTAATGTTTCGGGTTCTGAAGAAAAGGTTAAAAAAAATCACACAACATCAGGTTATAGTCCAACAGGTTTAATTGGAAGCACTAGCTTTCGGAGCGCTGCTCCCTCATCAGGTGGTTGGGATGAAGGGGCAGCGCTCCGAGAGTTAGTGCTTCCAAATAAACCTGTTGCATTATAACCTGGTGTTGTGTGATTTTTAACTTTGTACACCCCAGTCCAACATCTCCAAATCACCATCACCCGAAATATTAATTCTGCTTTCACTCCACAGACGCTGCTGAATTTTTCCAGCAATTTCTGTGGTTGTTGCGTCGTCATCTTGTTACCTGGACGACGCTGGCAGACATCATTGGTTCTTTTCTTTGTTTACCCTGATCTGTGATGAGTTTAACATCCAACCAACGTCTAAATGGCATCAATTGCACAGGTTTCCTGAAATGAAGGTCGTCCCTTCTCCGACGATCGGGAGGAGCCCTTAGCAGGCCCCGCCCCCTTCCCGCCCCGGTGGTGGTTGATTGACATGCGTTATGGGCCAATAGGAAGGCCCAGCGTCAGCACTACGGTCACTGTCCAATCGGAGAGGAGCGGCCCACAGTGGGGGCGCGTGCACCGACCCCACCTTCCAGCTGGGTGCTGGCGCCCGTTGATTGGCTGAGGCCGGCGGCGGGGGGGGGGGGGCGGCCGTTGAAGCCGGGTTTTGAAGGGGGTTCTTTGGACCAACGGTCAAGGCGGCTCGCGATGTTGACGGCCCCAGCTCGGAGCTCCGTGCTGGCGCTCGCCCTCTGCGCGCTGCTCGCTTCGGCTTCCACCACCGAGCTGTACTACGTGACCTGCGGCTCCGTGGTCAAGCTGCTCAACAGCCGGCACAATGTCCGCCTGCACTCGCACGACGTGAAGTACGGGTCGGGTAAGTTGGTCCGGCTCTCACCGCTGGTTGCTGTTTCACTGAGGGGGGGAGGCATCATGGTTGCTGTGTTGGATAGTGATCAGGAGCCCTGCCTGGATGGATAGCTCTGTCCTCTAGTATTGATTTACTATCCTCCTCTGGGGCATTGGTACCCAAGTGCAGAGAGGAAATTGCTGGGATCTTGACCAAGATCTACATAGCTATTGGAGGGATGCCAGAGAACTAGTGATTGGCACATGTTGCTCATCTGTTTAAGAAGGGACGTAGGGATACTATAGATTCTCATCGGTGTTTGGGAAGCTATTGGACAGGATCCTTCCAGATTGGGTTTATGTGCATTTGGAAAAACATGGGATGATGGACATGGCTTTGTGTGTGGTAGGACATATCTTACAAACTTGATTTTCCTTCTAAGGAGCTGACAAAGGTGATCAATAAGGATAGAGCGGTGGAAGTTGTCTGGATTTTAGTAAGGCTTTTGACAAGGTCCAGGAGAAACTGAGGTCTACAGAGGCTGGAGATCAAAGCACAGCAGATCAGGCACCATCTGAGGATCAGGAGAATTGAAGATCAAGCATAAGCCATTCCTGATGAAGGACTTGTGGTTGAAATGTTGATTCCCCTGCCCCTCGGATGCTGCCTGACCTGCTGTGCTCTTCCAGTTCATTACATCTTGATTTTGGCAAGGTACCTTGTAGTAGGCTCATCCAGAAGCTTAAAATGCATGGGATCCACAGTGACTTGGCTACTTGGGTTCAGAATTGGTTTACCAATAGGAAGCAGAGCGTGGTGGTGGAAGGATGTTTTTCTAGTTGGAGGTCCATAATGGGACCTAATGCTGTTTGTGTTATATTTCAGTGGTTTGGATGAAAATGTAGATGGGTGGGTTAGTAAGTTTACAGATGGCACAAAGGTCAATGGAGTTGTGGATAGTGTAGAAGGTGTCAAAAGATATAGTGACATATAGATCAGTTGCAAATGTAGGTGGAGAAATAGCAGATGGAATTTAATCTAGGTAAGTATGAGGTGCTGCACTTTGGGAGATCAAATGTTAAGGGAAAGTATAAAGTTAATGGCAGGACCCTGATCACCACTGATGTACAGAGGGATCTTAAGGTTCAAGTCCATAGCTTCTTGAAAGTGGCCACACACATAGGGTGGTAAAGAAGGTGTGTAGCATGTTACCTTTATTGATCGGGGAACAGAGTACAAGAGTCAGGATGCCATGGTACAGCTTTGTAAGACTTTGGTTAGGCTGCATTTTGAGTACTTCATTCAGTTCTAGTCAACACATTGCAAGAAAGATGTGGAGGCTTGGGAGAGGGTACAGAAGAGGTTCACCAGGATGCTGCCTGGATGAGAGTGTATGAGTCATAAGGAGAGGCAAGAAAGTCTTGAATTGTTTTCTCTGGAGTAGTGGAGGCTGATGGGAGACTTGATTGAATCTCAATTTTATGGACTTAGGTAAGATTGACAGTCACTTTTTCTCAGAGTTAAAATGTCTGTTGTAAGGGTGCAGGCTTTGAGCGTGAGGAGGACAGTTCAAAGAAGATGTGAGGGGCAAGTTTATTTTACAGTGGTAGGAGTCTGGAAGGTACTGCCAGGGTTGGTAGTGAAGGCAGGTAAGAGATTTGTGTTTTAAGGTTCTTTTAGATGAATACATGAATATGCAGGAATGGAGAATTATTGACAAAGGGCAGGCAGAAAGGGTTAAGTTTAATTTGTCGTGTTGGTCACAACATTTTTGGGCCAAAGTAAAGGGCCCGTTCCTGTGCTGTACTATTCTGTGTCCTGGCAACTCCCCCACTCCCCTCCCCAAAAAAGGGGCATTGGTGTCTCTTCTGGCAAATACCCCCCCACTCCCTGCCACCTCTGCCAATGCATTGTTGCACCTTTTACACAATGCTGATTATTTTGTGGATTAGATAATCTGGAGTTTGGTGGAAATCAAATTGGAGAGGTGTTCTACCTTGTAGAGCCCCAGTTCTTTATTTCTGGACAGTTTTCAATGGAGTTATTGGTTTTCTAACTGGTGAATATTAGTACTTCATATTAGTGTTAAATGTTATGTGTGTCTGTGTGTGCAGTTGAAAGGTACAAAAGGAGTATGCACATCCTGAGCCACTGAGCAGTTTGGTGGCTTTGGTGAAAGTTGATTGCTTACTGGATTAGGGAACATTTTTGCACATTGAGGATTGAACTTTTGAGAAATCAACAGCTGATGTAGGCAGATTTACATATTGTATGTGTGGAACTTGGCATTGTTTCAAAGCATTTATTTTAAAATCCTTTTATGTGCTGTGAATAGTGTCCAAACCAGCAATTGTTGCGAGTCCATGCAGGGTAGATTCGCAATGTTGCTCACAAAACTCCACAGTTAATGTAGTGCCAATGAAGAATTTTACTGTACACTTTTAGGGACTATATTGTCCTGTTAATTTCTTGCATTAACAGCTGAAATGATGCAGGTGGCAACATGTTCTAATGGTATCAGTGAAAGGACACTTTGTGCCTTTGCTGGAACAATTTGTTCTCTTACTGTAGGGAAGTCCTTAAGTTACTGAATTTATTCCAGAACGCTGTGTACGGATTCAAATCCAAATAAAAGGAAATACTGGTTGAAACAGGTAAGTTTACCATCTTGCTGAGAAACTTGCTTTCAGGTGTTATGCTTGACCATAAGCATTTGACTAATTGATAGCATATCATCTGAGATAGTCAGGAAGAAACAAAGTTATTAAGGCAATTTTATTTAAGTTGAATCGGATTCCACAGTTTAGCTCATTTACAGTCCTAAATTGGAGGCAAAATGCAAGAAGATATCAAATGTGTAAAATGACCGTAAATGGCAGTTAGAATACAATGTGTGAAAAATAGAATATGCTGTACAGATGTTGCCACTATATTACAAAATGGATATTTTGGAAAGCTACATTTTTAAAAAAATCTCTATTTTATCAATTGGCTATGAAGAGAAATTGAATAATCTTGTGTTCTTGTCTTTGGAATAGAGAGCTGAGTGACTGATAGCTATATTTAAAAGGGGTTGATAGTCATAGAGATGTTCAGCATGGACCGACGCTCCAGGGAAAACAGCCCCAGCCTGTTCAGCTTCTCCCGATAGCTCAAATCCTCCAACCCTGGCCACATCCTTGTAAATCTTTTCCGAACCCTTTCAAGTTTCACAACATCTTTCCAATAGGAAGGAGACCAGAATTCCAACAGTGGCTTAAACTAATGTCCTGTACAGCCGCAACATGACCTCCCAACTCCTGTACTCAATACTCTGACCAATAAAAGAAAGCATACCAAACACCATCTTCACTATCCTATCTACCTGTGACTCTACTTTCAAGAAGCTATGAGCCTGCACTCCAATGTCTGTTTTTTTTTCCCCAGCAACACTCCCTAGGACCTTACCATTAAGTGTATAAGTCCTGCTAACGTTTGCTTGGTTGTCATAATATCTTTGCACTTATGGGAAGACAGATTAGGTCCATTAGTATTTTAAAAAATTTAAAAATTCAATGTGTTTCAGGTGAAATTGATTTGTCCAGAAAGTGGTTAGAAGTCATGATTTTTAGGTGCTTAGGAAACTTCCTGCACAGACTGCCAGACCAAGTAGTAGATTAATAGTCAGTTGATCCATTTTAAAGGAGAATCAAAAAATAAATATTGTTTTGAGATTTTTGGGTGTATCAGGATTGGTACTTTCTAAACAGGAATGCAAAAGTAATGTTAGTGACAGGTGTGATGTCCATGATGATGAAATAACTGAATATGCACATAGATCCTTTTATCAGTCTAGATTGTACATTCATGTTCAGCGTATGCACTGAGTAGATGTTTCTGTAAACACTGTTTCTGCGCTGTCTTTGTACTTTTTTTGTGAACATTCTTCCTCCTTTTTTGTTTCAGGTAGGTTTATTGTTAAAACTTCCTGGTAGCTTTAAAGTGAGGCATTCAACTCAGAGTCCGGTTGAATTGAAGTTTTGTTACACTTTACAAATTAGTATGATGGTATTTTCACTCCGATGTGGGGAGTAGTGAGGGAGATGCAACAATGGATGTGTAACCATGATGTCAGCTGCACCAACCTTGGTTCCATGATAGTGCGGCTGGTTAATGATAATCTAGCCCTTTAGTTTTATATATGTTCGTAAATAGATTCCTACTTTAAGTTTCCATATGGTGCTGAAATGCTATTAAAATTTCAGTGATTTCATTATTGATATATTTACGCTATAGTATGGAACAGTTTGATTTTAAAATGTTTTGACAAATGTTTCCTGCTCAGTTCTGACTGTTGCCAATATTTGGATCTTACCTGTTTCTTGGAATGTACTGTGTACGGCTTTGCAGGTCCACTTCCCTTCTAAATAATTGCAACCTTTGTTCTTCCTAAGACTGAATGGAAGGAGTGTATATTGTTCCAATTGTTTTCCTAGCCCCTTGTGAAAGGTCTCTCTTTGAAAGTCTACCTGTTTACCCTGAAGACTGCAGTCCCTTGGTTCCTCTTAAGCATTCCTTACAATTATTTGCAAGGTTTTGCTTTCTTTCCCACTATAACGTACTGGTGACCTGTAAAATTCTTTCTGATCTCATTTTGTAGACTCCTATCGGAATTTCATTGTTGTTTATAGATTTTATATCCAATGAAAGAGAAGCTAAGACCCAAGAAGAAGATTATTGGATTTGTTTTTCCCATTTGTTTAATTAGCAGTGTGTGGATATTGGGTGAGGAGAGTATTGAATTTGGCTGATTTTTTTGTTTTTCTCTTATTTCCTTTCCATCTGATTTCTTCTTCAGCTATTACACATTGAGTAATGATAATTGGGGTAGGGGAAAAGTGGCATAATTTTTTTTGTACAATTGTTTTTAAAGGTTGCTATTTAATGTTTGATATTGTGGTAATAGTTTCCTTGCATTTTGATTATTTTCAAACCTGCTTTTAAATTTTAAATTTACAATAATCACTCTCTTTTTACTTTTGAAAAGGAAGTGGTCAGCAATCTGTTACTGGGGTGGATGCTTCTGATGATAGCAACAGCTACTGGACAGTGAGAGCAAAACCAGGCCAGATTTGTCAGCGAGGAATGCCGA
This sequence comes from Hemiscyllium ocellatum, assembly GCF_020745735.1. Lineage (NCBI taxonomy): Eukaryota > Metazoa > Chordata > Chondrichthyes > Orectolobiformes > Hemiscylliidae > Hemiscyllium > Hemiscyllium ocellatum. The sequence goes on from NC_083424.1 coordinate 10,563,633, forward strand.
TAAAATGTGGCCAGTCAATACGGCTGACACATGTCAATACTGGAAGAAATCTGCACAGTCACCATTTTGTGTCACCACTTTCTGGAAACCAGGTATAATGATCTAAGTGCTGAGCAGCTGTAGTTCAGTAGTTAGCATGTATATCATGGTAACTGAAACTATTGCATTTGTTATAAATAGTGTTCCCTTTGCGTAAGCATGTCTGATAGTAAAAATAGCTACTTATCAAAGTTTGTTTTTTCACTGTTTTTATGACTTCCTCTGTTCCCATCATGGAGTATCTTTGAAATTATGCTAGCTTGCCCTTCATTATTATATAAAAGTCTTTGTTTATTGTGTTCTTGTTTTTTGACACTGGTATGGCATACAGTACATGGTAATCTTATGTTCTCCTCCTCTTTCCATAAGACATAGGAGTGGAAGTAAGGCCATTCAGCCCATCGAGTCCACTCCGCCATTCAATCATGGCTGATGGGCATTTCAACTCCACGTACCCGCATTCTCCCCGTAGCCCTTAATTCCTTGTGACATCAAAAATTTATCAATCTCTGCCTTGAAGACATTTAGCGTCCTGACCTCCACTGCACTCTGCGGCAATGAATTCCACAGGCCCACCACTCTCTGGCTGAAGAAATGTCTCCGCATTTCTGTTCTGAATTTACCCCCTCTAATTTTAAGGCTGTGTCCACGGGTCCTAGTCTCCTCGCCTAATGGAAACCATTTTCTAGCGTCCACCCTTTCCAAGCCATGTATTATCTTGTAAGTTTCTATTAGATCTCTCCTTAATCTTCTAAACTCCAATGAATGCAATTCCAGGAGCCTCAGCCGTTCCTCGTATGTTAGACCTACCATTCTAGGGATCATTCGTGTGAATCTCTGCTGGACACGCTCCAGTGCCAGTATGTCCTTCCTGAGGTGTGAAGACCAAAACTGCACACAGTATTCCAAATGGGGTCTAACCAGAACTTTATAAAGTCTCAGTAGCACAACGGTGCTTTTATGTTCCAACCCTCTTGAGATAAATGACAACAATGCATTCGCTTTCTTAATCACGGACTCAACCTGCATGTTTACCTTTAGAGAATCCTTGACTAGCACTCCCAGATCCTTTTCCCACATGAATGTGCATTCTTGGGGCAAGCTTTGGCTATGGTTTATAAAAATGTCACTGTAGGTTTCTCAGGGACATTTAGACATGGGCAAAATGTGGTGACTTTGTCAGACACTCCCACATCCTGTGAAATGTGTTTCTTAAAAAAAAAATTGTTTCTATCAACTTTATCTGAATATAGGTTTGACTATTCTGGGAGCATGATTTACCATGAGCTAAACTTGTACTGTTTTAACATGTAGGAAGTAAGTGCTTTTGGTGAGAATGGAGAAGGAGATGACTTGGATGTTTGGGTCGTGCAATGCAGCGGAATAAATTGGGAGCGAGATGATGAAGTACGCTTCAAGCATGCAGGCACCCAGGTCTTTCTAACGATAACAGGAGAGCAGTATGGCCATCCAATCCGAGGTCAGCTTGAAGTTCATGGCACATTCAGCCCCAGCGCCAACAACTACTGGACAGTAATGGAAGGTGTCTTTATCAAACCTAGTGCTGAGCCATTAAAACACGATGAACTATAGCTTTAGTCAAATAAAATGGTTTGGGGGGGAATTACGGAGGCCAGTAAGAAATATTGTTTGACAAGTTACTTCATCTCATCTTGAGTCATAGTTTATAAAGGAAAAACAAAATTGTACTGTATCTATTTTCTATATTTTAAATTTCTAAAGAAATGGGAATGTATTTAAAACAAAGTTTGTGCAGAGATGTGAAGATGCATGTGTTCAATTTAATTTTGTTGCTTTAATTTCTGCAATTGAGAAGATCAAACTTGGGAACTTGGATATCGGAAATATAGTTAAAGTCAAGTGCATGTGAATGGTTTGATTATTCCAAGTGTTGCAAATTCAGTTTTCTTTTTATCTGTTATTCCCCTATCTTTTCATTTCTCTTTTATACAAATTTTGTGTTCTGCTCTCCGTGATTCTCTTGAGCAGAGAGTTAGTTCATTTGCAGAATACCAGCCATAACCGGCACTCTCCATTCTATAAGATCATAAGACGTAGGAGTGGAAGCAAGGCCAATAGGCCCATCGAGTCCACTCTGCCATTCAATCATGGCTGATGGGCATTTCAACACCACTTACCTGCACTCTCCCTGTATCCCTTAATTCCTTGTGAGATTAAGAATTTATCAATCTCTGCCATAAGGACATTTAACATCCCAGCCTCCACTATGCTCCGTGGCAATGAAATCCGCAGACCCCCCTACTCTCTGGCTGAAGAAATGTCTCCTCATTTCTGTTCTAAATTGATCCCCTCTAATTCGAAGGCTGTGCCCTGCCTGGCGGAAACACATTCCCAGCGTCTACCCTTTCCATCTGCTAGCAAATCTTCACATCACAGACTAAATTCTACATAGTATATTTGTCCATACTGCATATCAATACCCGTTTCAGTGCACTAATTCCTAAAGGGAGAGTTGGAAGTTATCAATGTGTTTAATAAGTGACCTTTTCTACTAAGCAGTTGACCAGATGAGGGAATTTGCTTTTCCACTTTGTCCTGCATTTCCAATGCTGCTTCTGTAGATTATGCATTCAAAGCAAGCATACTCTTTGCAGTACAGAAACATGCCATTCAACATAAAAGATCTCTACCAGTGTTCATACAGCACATACTTAGTCATTTTCTTCCTTACATTCAGCATGAAAATACATAAAATGTATCTGTGCTATTTGCCTCAAGTTGGGGTTTGGAATTTATGTCCAAACTGTGGTCTTGTAAACAAAATGGTCAATTGTGAGATCAATCTGTTGCAAGTGACAGTGTTGCACAAATGATTTTTGATTTGTTCAGGAGATTCAAATTGAATTGATCCATTTTTGTTGAGCCACTGAGTAAGACTTAAAATAAATGTTCGTCTGCTGTTTCTGATTTGAATCTGTGTAAAGCTGCTTTACCTCCCATACGCAGTTCTTTCAGCTGACTAGAAATATTCAATACAATGTTCCAATGGTACATACTTTGGCTGTAAGTATAAACTGACAACATTTTTGATAAGTAAATGTGCTTGGCTAACTGATTTAATGTGGCATAATGTTTAGGTTCGCAATTTTGTCAGATATACACTGAATGGTTGCCACTGGGGCAATGATTGTGATGTAGCAATTGCCCTCAGTGATAATGGCAGATTTTCTCCTCTTCAGGCCAATGCTTGATTGCTAGCTCATGACTGTGTTTCAAGAAAGTTTTATGTGTTGGGTTGAAGGTCAGCTTAAGTACCTTCTATAGTCAAATATTCTGTGCCAATTTAGGATCATGTGTAGAGTAACCATTTTCGATTTGAGGTACTAAGGGCATATGCGTTCCTCTGAAGCTGTTCCTTAACATAACGCTGTCTTTAAAAAGCTGACTTCCCAGCTTGAAACTTAAATATTTTAAATCTAAATACTAAAACATGTCTTGTTGCCTAGGCTCAGCATCCTAAAATAAATTGAGATCTGGATGGCACTTTTATTTTTGGTCTGGAGTAGTTGTTCATAATGCAAAATTTCTCTGTATGCAGATGTTTGCTGTGACATTAGCTGGCAATGACCGGTGATGGAAGCATCTGCGCATATGCATCTGGCATGTGTTAGCTGTGTATGCCAGTGAACATCAATGTGGCTTATCTGCAGTGACATCAGCAACAAGTGTGCAGATGGTCTCCACCGAGATTGTTGCACTGCTGCTGTCACTTCCCTTTTCATTGGCTTTAGTCGTGGGGTGAACAAGCTGTCACTAAGGATACTGGAGCTTGCAAAGAGGAGTTTCACCTCCCTGGTAGTATCTTGTCGGCCATTGCTTCTTTGCTGTGCAGCTGCCATCTGGCTGCTGCTGTGTCTGAAACCTGCATGAAAAGGAATAGCAGGTCGGGGTGGGGGTGCTGCTCGATTGCACAGATGCACACAGCAACAGCTCAAATCCCCAGGCTTGACCTCCCAGCTCGGCAGGTCCCCTCCTCGTGCAGTGTAGTGGTAGTGCGGAGTGCATGATGGCCAGAGATTCCTCCCCAAGTCTGAAATCACACTTCTAGCTGAAACCAGTATCTAGCAGACTTCTAGATACTGACTCTGCTGCTTTCTGTTGCTTCATAATTACATTGCATGTAATTTGTGGCTCCTGGAAATGGTGTTTTGTACAATCTGCTGCCTCTTTTTAAAAGCAACTGTAATGAAATCTCAATCCAGTGTGGTTGCCTTTAGCAAAGACCAGTGCATGTGAGCAGGTAAGAGTGTTCCTCTTCAATCAAAGGGAGTAAGATCATCAACCTCCCGCACACTAGACAATCTGTAAAAAGTGTTATGGTTCAGCAATGTGTTCCTATAGGTTTCTTGAAGGCTGCCCAGGAGACGAGGCAGCCTGGTCAGAGGTGGCTGTAGATGGCAGTGCTCATAGGCAGATGAATATGGCTTCAGTGCTGCAGAAGGAAGAATTATGCAATGTTTCATGCTTGTAGTTAATTAATATGATAAACCTGTCACAGCATATGACAATTGCAAAAATTGGGTGCCAGGCATCTTGATCAGATCTCTAATATACAATCAATGTCACTTCATTGTAGCTACCTTTTGTACAATTTGTGCTACAGTGCTACTGGATTGCACTGCTGCTGAGGTTCACAGTTAAACCAAACAAAAGCTACAGTGCTCAGTAGCTTGTCACCCACAGGCTCACTGACCTTTCACCATAATTAGCATAATGTGACAACCTGAACTTTTCCTCAAAAGATTGTGTGAGCCATGAACATCAGCACAAAACATGGTTGCAGGATGAATACTTCACAGCTATCTCAGGTACACACAATGCATTAATAGTGTTCATCAATTTTGCTTTGTAAATGAGCCTGCTCAGACATTTCTGACCTATCTCTGGGACAGAGCTACCTAGAGGTAGGGATGTCACTGTGCCACAAGAATTTTGTCAACCCTGGTTAATTGAATTCAAGCTGTTTTGATGTCAGAAACTTTAAATTCCCAACTTGTCCACACTACATTTTTCTTCTCAGTAACTGGCACAAGCCTTCACAACAATAGGGATTGACATTTGTATCAGTGCACATATGTATACCAGTTAGCTTGGGGAAAATGTTAGATGCTATTAATGAAAACATCATAACCGAGCACTTGAACAGGTTCAAGTTAATGAGGTAAAGCCCACCATAGGTTTGTCAAAGGGCAGTCATGTTTAACTAATTTATTGGAGATCTTTTGAAGAAGTTATGCCTTGTTGATAAAGGGGAACTAGTGTTTGTATTAAATTTAGATACACATTCCTCATACAAAGCTCCTACTTTGAGGAGCAAGTAATCAAGCTGACAGGAAAACAAAGGGAATGTGCCTGTGCTGAAAAGGAAATTCTGTATATATGCCCATCTAGTGAGAAAGCCTCCAACCAACTACTCCAAGTTATACATCTCGCAGTGTATCTTAACGAAACCTTGGATAAGGATGTTGACTTGTGATACTAGCAAATATTTGTTTTTATTTCTATATTGTCTGTAGAACACATTCCAAAACTAGGATCAAAAAAACAGTGCTCCAGCCCAAGGTCCTTATTGACCAGCTCTTCACGAATCACCTCTGAATTGGTACAGTTCCCAGCCTCAGCAAATGCAGCAGCAAAGTCTTCTTTCCCCTCTCCTGAATTCTCTAAGATGGTGGTGGACTCGGGCTCCTGAGCCGGAGTTCATCTGCTCTGCCTGGTTCTTTATTTTGTCCCTCCTCTTTCTTTCCCTTCTACTTCCTGCCCTCTGGCATCGGTTGTGCGTTGAGCCAGTGTTCACTTGAGATGAAGCCTAATGGTGGACTCTTTGTGAAACCTAGCACAGATTTGAATTGAAGCCCACCATGGATTTGAGGGCTCCCCAGCTCTGGCTCAAGGACCCCACAATCAAAGTGCAGCCCAGCATGAACATGTATGCTCTGTCTGCCTTTATTGTTTTTCTCTCTCTCTGCATCTGAAGAGAATGCTGAACTTTTAACTTTATTTCTTTATTTTTCTAATTTGTACCTAAGATGGTGCTGGAAATAACGAATTTATACAGTTTCCAGTGTATGCTGTATCCCTGTACTTGAGTACATGGTGATAAAGCCTAATTCTAATTTTTAAATCTATTAATGCAGTGACAGTTAAATCCATGGATCATATATTTATAGCAATCTCAAGGCTAGCTTTACACAATCATAGCTGGAGGAGGTCAGAATGGCCTAGGTTTCTGCTGCTCAGAAGGACTTCTGGAAAACAAGCCCCAGCTTTTAGTACAGATGATGAGCCTCTGGACTTGCCTATTAATGGGCTGATAGTGATGTATAAACAAGGAGAGAAATACCTGGCAGAGGGGCCAGAGTTCACAGACTGGAGTGAAGGGTCCAAGACTGATGTCATCGCCCTGGTGTGTAAGTGTGTGATAACGTTCATGGATTGAGTGACAGCCACTATGGAGATCTAGGTCCAGCAGAACAAATAATATCTGCCAGATATGCACAGAGACTTGCATTGCTTGAGTCATTGGTATGTTCATTCACTGGTAAGGCAGAAGTGGTCAAGGGACCAAGTGCTCCATCTCTTTTAAGGAGTGAGGGAAATGTCAATTGTGCATTGATAAGGAGGAGCAATGACATCCAGGCACACAGGATTGTGGTGTAAGTTTGCTCGCTGAGCTGCTAGATTTGTTCTCACAACATGGTCCACAACCTGAACTAAAAGTCTTCTCCAAAATCTCAAATACAGGATTGTTTGAGGCACTTCAGAGATGCTCTACCACACCACCTTCACTCACGGGTATTGACCCAGTGACATTGAAGAAATGGTCATGTATTTCTGAGTCAGGATGGAGAGTGGTTTGGAGATGAACTTGTATGTGGTGGGGTTCTCCTGTATCTGCTACCTTTGTCTATTATGGACCAGGCCAGGTCCCTTCAGAATATTTTTAAGAAGGTACCCTACACCCTAACTTTTTCTTATTGTAAAGGCTGATGTGAAATGGGTCTTCCAGGTATGATGCAACTGGTCAACCACTTGGCTGTAAGCAAAACAGAATTTATTTGAACACTACAGTTGAAACACAAAGAAAGCAAATTTATAATTAATTAACTATTGGACAATTTAACTGACCCAATACAGCTAATTAGCAAATTAACTGTTTGAATATTGTAACATCCCATAAACATATCCCTTGGCAAAAAGACACATTTTCTCACAGGCAGGATGGAACGATATTCAGGAGGATTTCAGAGAAAGTCAGTTAGGAATCATTTACTGAAGTTTGTAACCCTTCTGGACTCAACTATCTTGTAACTACTAGCTTTTAAAAAAAAACTAGAAACATCTGAATTGGGAGAACTGGCCATTCCCCTTCCATTGCTAAACTGTTTGAAACGAAGCCCAAAGACTCTTACACTATTGATTCAGACTAACCCCCTAGCCACTTCAGCACCTCTGCCTTTACACTTCTATCTTAAAAAAATCCCTGGACAAAGTAACCTTTTTAAAGTGACAGCATCATCACCTATCTTTCTAGATGGTTTAGAAGGTGCTGTCTTAAAGAGCCTTGGAGCCATTTCTGCAATGTATCTCGTAGATGATGGGTACTGCTGCTACCAAACATCCTGTTAGCCCTGAAAACGTCAGGTTCTTGAAATATACAATCAGGTTTCCTGTTTGTAAAGGAAGAAAATCTACGATCCTTGTCATCCTCAGCTTAGATATAGCATTGTCCCCATCCATTATTCAATGTCTCCAGCTCGTCCAAAATTAATTGAATGAAAGAACGCACAGATTCATCAACTCCCTGTCACACTTCCGCTGTCTGCTGGGACAAGACCATAATTAACTAGCAATGAAAATTGAAAATACTCAGCAGATCAGACAGCATCTATGTAGAGAGAGAGAGAGATTTGACATTTCAGAACTGGGTCAAAGTTGAAGAATGTTGATGGAATAAGAATTATGCCTGTGAAAGTTCACTTTATGTTAGCGCATGATCAAATGCGAGAAGGGAAACTGATAATGTTCATGTTTAATTCTGTTAGTAGGCTATATAGGAGATTAATTAACGAACTAGGATTTAAAGGTAACAAAGCAAAGAGTGTTATGAACCACTTTATTAATAGTTTTACAATGTATTTAAGAATAATAAACCAGATGTTGAGGGTTTTGTGGAATGTAGTCGATTGAATTAAAGCCCTGATTTAGAAGTTTATCTGAACTCGGAAGCATTTAATTTCTAGCGTTCAACATAGGTGATCAGCCTAAAGAGCAACCGGAGAGCAGCGCACACATCAACTGTGGCTGGAGGACCATCAACTCAGCAAACTTCACAGCAAACTCTTTTGATCTTTCCAAAAGAGTTAATCTCAACCAAGTATTGCAGCTGGCACATTCCAATGTCCAGGATTATGTGCTGAGGGGCAGACGAAAGCGTGGGGCAGCTGCTGCCAAGGCGCAGTGGGGAAGGGCCACCATGTAAGGTCTTTCTGCTAAGCTATAACAAAGGTCTGTTCAGTTGTCAGACTCTCAGTGGCTCAAAATGAATGTAAGCTGTTTCCTATAAGAGTAGAAAATGTCCTTGTTTTTGTAACTGCAGAACCTCTGAGAAATGTTAAAAATCTAATGTGTTTGTTTTTTCTCTGCAAAGACTGTACAAAACAGATTTATAATGATTGTATGCACTCAGATGAATTGTTTATGAATAAAGTACATTTTGAAATATATAAAAGTAATTTCTTAAACGTGATCATTTCTGGAAGTGCAGCAAATGAAGTGAGCAAAATACTGCAGATACTGAAAATCTGAAATAATGGCAAAATGCTGGAACCTAAACAGATCAAGCAGCATTTGAGGATAGAACAAGATGTTTTAGGCTGATGGTGTCTCACTGAAATGAATTAACTTTAAAATCTTGTCTTTAATTATTTTCTTGGAAATGTGAAGAAAAGTTAAAATCAGTTGATTTAACATGGTTAATTTGGGAAAATAACACTTTGTTGGGACGGAAACCGTATGGTCTCGTCTCCACGTGTTCGTTGGAAGGAGAGATCAAACCGGCTAGAGTTTGGAGCAAAAACACCGTTTATTACAGAATCAAGACTGGCAAACTGTACAACAAATTCAAAAGCATGCAAATTCGTTGGAGAAGGCGTTCTGTCTTTCCCTTCGGATCTGGTGCAGTTATACTTCGCGCTTCCTCAAGTTCCCGGTCAGTTTTCCCTCGTTCGGTCTTCTCATTGGTCGGTTCACCTGTCTGTGAAGGGATTAGTGTCTCTATTGGCTGCCCCGAGATACCTGACCAGCTCCTGCTGTGCTGAACAATGGGTAGACATCCTGGGTTCAGCAGGTTCCGATCTTGTAAATTAAAAGTTCATTGTTTGGAAGGGTTTCCTCATTGCCATGCGTCTGGCTGTCTGGGCGCTCACAATAGTTTTCCATAGCTGAATATACAGGTATTATCATTTAACACAGGACCCGAATGAGTTTGACGTCAGCGGAGGCATTAGCAAGTACTTTATCAATCAAGTGTAGTATCGGTGCGATTTACACTATCCGATAGTTACCGGTTTCCTTTATTAACAATGAGAGTGTAACAGGATGATCTGAAACTGACGGACATGTTCTAATCCCCCAGGAATGTGGCCCCAGGCAGACAGTCCTGCAGTGGCTGGGTTTACTTTAAATGGCTGTGTTTTAGCTGACAGTGTCTGCTTTAAGAATGGTGCTCCCCTCCCTAGCCCCAATGTAGGTACCCCGATAGCAGATTCTCCCCAACAACTTCTTTAGTTTTAAGAAAAATAAAATAACTTGAATTGGACTCTAGATTTTGGATTTAGATGTAGCAATGCAATTTATGTATTACATAATACATCAACAGAAATGCTCATTCGTTTGGAACAAAAATAATACTGAAATTTGCAGTGAGCATTATTAGGTCATCTTAAATTTCTGTATCACACATGACAATCAGGCCTGATCTTTGAAGACTTGTATGTCTGTATTACTTGACAATAGTTACACAAGATTGCTAATGGATCAGATATATTATGTAAAAGTAGTGTTCAAATTTTATACAAAGTGATTCCACAACCTTTTATTGTAATATGTATGATATGATAATTACTTACATATCGAAGTACATCTTAGAGGTAAAATGATCACTTGTACAAGTTCTTGGTTAGGATTTTATTGATCAGTATATTAGACCATGCCTGCTAAAAATACCTGGGAATTAGCCAGAGAAGTTTGAGTAACAAATGCTTTATTTTCCATTCTATTTTCATCTTTCAAGAATACCAAATCTATCAGTTTTCTTTACCAGCTGTACTCCAAGTATGTGTTCCATCCTGAGTTCAGCCATTGCAGCTGTTTGCAGCTATACAGTCAGAGATCTACAGCAAAGGAAAGGGCCCTTCAGCCCACAATGTCAATGGCCTCCACTCCACCAGTGTTTCACACTCTTCTCTCCAATGCCTGTAATGATCTCTCTTTCTCAGCTACTATAAACCACCACCCACCAAGGCTCATGCTCTACCACGCTCACTACTGCCCTCAATACCTTCCCACTCACACTCACCAACCGTAGGTCCTGGCACTACTATTGTCATGCTCTCTACTCTGCCTACTCACTCACCTGGCACCTTTCCCCCACATGCACAAAACGTAACAGCAGAGCCACTGGAATAACTGAACAGAGGCCGGTATCGCCTCACCAAGTCACCTTTTATTTAGATATGTACTGTACATGGGATATTTCCAGCCAGCTCAATGCCAGTCCATAGACGGAGGAGACCTTCTGAAGCTCCTCTTTTTCCTTTAACCCCCACACTACCGCTTAACTGCGGTAGTGTTTACTTTTTTCCCTAGCATCCATGGTGTGAGAAGCTCCTCTATTTTTTTTTTTGAAGCTATATAATTTTATTGGAAATCAAAACAGGGACAATAAGATCATAGAAAGCTTGTTGCAATTTTACATTTATTAACTACAGAACAAAGCACATATTTTACACATCCTAAACATTTTACACATCAAGTCAAATTGTTCTGGTTATTCTGTTAACTGGGCAAAAAACCTCAAAGACATCTATAAGAATATCTGTATAAAAATTGTGAACATGTAAACTGTTTAAGCAGGGAACCCAGCGATAGGTTTCCATTTCTTCCGAGTAGAAGCTCCTCTATTTTTTATTCAATTTCCACCACCAGGAAGATAGGAAAACACCTGGGTGGCCTGTGAATCTCCTGTTATTTTTTTTTCCTGGTTATATTTTATTAAACAGATTACAAAACAGTTTACAATAAACATTTACAGCTGTACAAGAGGCAGCAATTTTACAAGGGAGGGGAGCAGCAAAGCTAAGCCCCAATCCCTATCGTTTGACCATTTTACAGGGAGAGGAGGACAACCCTCAAATCCCAGTTCCACATTTAACAAGACAGTGACAATGACATTTGTACGTTAAACAATACGGTTACATACAGAAGTGCAGACAATACAGACCCAGCAAGCCCCCACCCTTCAACCACTCTAAGGCAGCCCACCCCTACCCACCTTCCAGTTCTCGGTCCGCCCTCACACAACTTTCGACCACCTCTAGGACAGCCCGCCCCGGTACCCGCCCGGGGTGACAGCGGTTTGGATGGCCTACCCACCTTCCGGCTCTCTGTCTGCCCCTACATACCATTGGGCTCTCACCCACCCTGTTGCGTCTCCGACTAGTGGGCTATCCTAGCACACCTTTCGACCACCTCTAGGGCAGCCTGTCCCCTTCCCTGGGACGACAGCGTGTAGGGTAACCCACAAGCCTTCCGGAACTCAGCCCGTCCCTACGCGCCTTCTGGCTCTCGGCTGCTCTGACACCTTTCGACCACCTGTAGGACAGCCCGTCCCGATTACCCCTTATCGGGACGACAGCGCTCAGAACAGCCTACTCACCATCTGGCTCTCGGGGTGACTGGCATCAGGGTGGCCTACCCACCCTCTGGCTTTCAGGACAGCCTACCAACCTTCAGGTTCACAGGATGGCCTACCCACCTTCCAGCTCTCAGGGTGACAGCTTTCAGGGTGACGCATGAGCCTCCCAACTCATGACAAGGCCTGTCAGACCCAGGGACACACAAGACAGTGCAGGTGATAGATACAGGAAACACCACTATACAGTCCAAATCCATACATAGAGTCTTCAAGATATAAAATCCATTGCCAGAAAGAGTCCACTCCAGTATACGATGTGCGTGGTCAGAAATACAGTCCGCTCCAACCTGCAGAGTCCATTACTAAAACCAGAGTCCGCAACCAAGGGCAGAGTCCACTCCTGAAGGCAGCAAATGCACACCCCACAGCATACAGGTGTTCAGTCTCAATGGAGTCCTGATCCAGCCTTGGAAAACCAGGCCCACTCACAGGAACAGTACATTGTACAGGTGCAGTTAACTCAGCAGTTGGTCCACACGAGGGAAAGGTGTTCTCCCAAACTCCAGGATACAGCAACTGCTCACCTCCCAGCACACACGCAGGTGTTCAATCTTCAGAGGCCCAGTCCCAGGGCTAGGCCTCCCCATAGGAACAGCTCCTCTGGTAAAATGTATGTCTTCCACAAGGCCTCAGTCCAACCACCAATAAAAAAAAAGTGAAAATACATACAAAGAACAAAGAAAACTAGAGTCCAAGGCCTAAGCCCTACCATAAAAGTAACATTGTTCTTTTTCTCAAGAAAAAAGAGTAACACACAGGCTATAACCAGCCAGTGTGAAACAACAATCCCCTAATGCCAGAAGCTCCTCTATATCTGTCTGTTAGGGCTCCCTGATTGGCCCGCGTTAACAAACTCAGTCAAGAATCTCATAGTTAATGAGATTCACCTGGCCGTGGTTCCAATCACTCCATCCGCCCTCTTTCCTCTCCCTTCATACCCATCTCTCAATGTCCTAGTGATCTACAGCACAGAAAATGGCCGTTTACCATCCTATTTACCATCACTTCGCCCATAGCCTTGTATGCCATGGCAAATAGGAGAAAGCGAGGACTGCAGATGCTGGAGGTCAAAGTCGAGAGTGTGGTGCTAGAAAAGCACAGCAGGTCAGGCAGAATCGAAGGAGCCGGAGAATCAGCATTTCAGGCATCCTGATGAAGGGCTTATGGCCGAAACATCGATTCTCCTGCTCCTCGGATGCTGCCTGACCTGCTGTGCTTTTCCAGTACCACACTCTCGACACTGCTTTGACAAATGCCAATTGCAATGTTTTCCAGATAATACTTCCTAGACCCTGTACTCGATACCCTTCACATTGTTGTAGCTGTGCCTTCATGGCCTGACCCATCTGAAAATAGCCCTCTGGCCCTCCTTTACAAATGAACATACTGTAGACTTGGGAAGAGATTTATTTTAGCTGCTGGTATTTAAATAGGCTCACCAACTAGGAATTCAATTCTGTTATGTTGCTTTAACACTCATTGATAACTCCCCATCCATGGCCTTGTCAAAGAAATTATCTTCCAATTTTGTTCAAACTCACTTATTTGGCATAAAATATTTAAACGATAAATCTAATTTGCCCTGTGTTTACTTATGCGGGTTTTTGCACTGACTTTTCCTGCACATGGCATTTGTTTTTGCAATAAACATTACAAGGCCAGAGCCAATGTGCTCATTTACCTGTCAAGTCAAATCCTTGTTCTTATAATTAATGTGACAAGTGGTTAAATATTAATGAGGTTAATGCTGATATGTAACTTCAAATATCACCACTGGGCTGATCTCAGTTTGTGAAGTTGCATTTAAAATGAGGAAAATGAACAAACAATAGATGCAGGTTATTAATTTCTTTGAAAAAGTAGCACAGATTAAAAATGAAGATTAAGTGACACTGGAATTAACTCTAATCTGTACGTGTTATCCAATGTCGAACTCTGATATACTTAAGGGTTCTGTATAGACTGCAAACGCCCTGTGATGTGTCTGCTCCTCTCTGCGGTTAATTAATTGAGAAGTGTCCAGGTTTGATTTGTGGCCTGTGCTGAGTTAAACTGTGTTCTTGAAAGCACTGTAGCCTTGGTATCAGGCATGGCTCAGTTGGCAGCATCCTCACTTCTGAGTCAGGAGATTGTCGTTTGAATAATCCCAAACTGAGAACAGAAGGATACAATGATGGTTTCAGAAGAGGATAGACGGGAGGAGGATTTAGTGAATTGGGAAGACAGTGGCACAGTGGCATTATAAAAGAAAAATCAAAATTTCTATCTTGTAGTGTGCAGTGATCTGTAAAAGATTTCACAGCTAACCATACAAAAATTCTGACAAGACTAAACTGAGGAGACTCAAGAAGGATGTTTCCAATGACCTAGAACACGGGGGGTCACAGTCTAAGGAAACAAAGTCGGCCATTTTGGACTGAGATGAGGATAAATTTCTTCAATCAGAGAGTCGTGAGCCTGTGGAAATCTCTGTCACAGAAAGAGGTTGAGGCCAAAACTTTAATGTTTTCGAAAAGGAGTTAGATGTCGTTCTTAGGGCTTAAGGGATCAAAGGGTATGGGGAGAAAATGGATCAGGGTACTGAGTTGGATGATCAGCCGTGGTCATGTTGAATGTCAGAGCAAGCTCAAAGGGTTGAATGGCCTACTCCTGCTCCTAATTTATATGTTTCTATGTAATATGTGATAAATGTTTCCACTGATCGGGCCAGTGAGTCTGTCTCTCATGAATTATCTGCTCCGCGTGACTGTGAAAAATGTTTATCTTGTGTTATGGTTGTCTCCTGTATCCAACGAGGAATGAACAAGACAGAAGATGAAAACCAGAGGACATTCAAACATTGTCTTGGTACGTACTTGATGTCACATTTCGAAACTTTATCTGGAATTGCAGATAATAAGGCAGTCTGCCTTATTCAGAATGCAATGGCTTTTTCTTTCTTATCTGGCATTGGCTGTTTTAAGAACGAAAAGCTCTTTATAAACAAATGGATTCACACCGTAAATATTTATAACACTTCCGGCACTACGTGATATCAATACTTGCAGTTAACAGTAATGTGAGTCTCCACTGCATTTACATGGCTAAGGCTCATGTAACAAGAAACTGCCAATTCTGAATCTCTGTTTAGTGTTGATTCTGCTCCACCTTAGCTGAGACGGCAACAGACATCTCCATGGAAGTTGCCTGACCCGCTATGATCTCCAGCACTTTTTGTTTTCAGTGCAGATTCCAGCATCTGCAGTAAATTACTCCTACCTGCGTTAAAGTTGGCACTTATTTTACAAACCCCAACTACTGACTTTACCAATTCAGGTCTGTTGAGCATTCCTGGTCAGCCATCAGCAGCTATACCTCGAACTGCATTGGCCTTAAGCTCCAAAATTCCAACCCTTGGCCACTCTTCTGGTCTTTAAAAATTTCTTGAAGTCTACTCCTTGGATCAAGCTTCTGGTCAATTGTGAGATTGACATCAAATTTTGCACGATAAGCGTTGGGACATTTTATCATTCTAAAGATGCTGCATAAATTCAGGCTGTTTGTGAGGAGGATGAGTGGATAGTACTGTTGTATGTAAGTGCAACGAAAGCTTGGTTGGCAGCTTGGACAAACCTTTATCTCTTTGCTCATTCAGTGAAGAAAAGCAAAGAGACTGGAAAGCAGGATGGGATCTTATTCACCCCTAAAGTCCTGGAACATGAGAATAGAACAGGAAGTTGATTTGACAACACAGACTCGATTGGTTGACGGGCCTTATTCTGTGCTGTAGACCTCTATGACTCCATTCTTGTCGTGGCTGCTAATTGCCTGTGTTTTCCATTGACCGTGATTGAGTAGAAGTTCAACAATGCTCTGTTTCCATCAGAGTTGTTACCAACAAATTGATGCAAAGAATTTGTGGTCTGCATCACCTAGGCTAGGAGCATGTCTAGCAATGCAATGGGTTGGTGGTGGGGGGGTGCGGACCTGACGAGGGAGTCAAGGAGGGAGTGGTCTTTTCGGAATGCTGATAGGGGTGTGGAGGGAAATATATCCCTGGTGGTGGGGTCCGTTTGGAGGTGGCGGAAATGACGACGGATGATATGATGTATGTGGAGATTGGTGGGGTGGTAGGTGAGGACCAGTGGGGTTCTGTCCTGGTGGCGATTGGAAGGGCAGGGCTCAAGGGTGGATGAGCGGGAAGTGGAGGAGATGCGGTGGAGAGCATCGTCGATCACGTCTGGGGGATATCGCGGTCTTTGAAGAAGGTGGCCATCTGGGTTGTTCCAAGGTCCTCCTTGGAGCAGATGTGGTGGAGACGAAGGAATTGGGAATATGGGATGGCGTTTTTACAGGGGGCAGGGTGGGAGGAGGTGTAGTTTAGGTAGCTGTGAGAGTCGGTCAGTTTATAGTAAATGTCCGTGTTGATTCGGTCGTCTGAGATAGAAATGGAGAGGTCTAGGAAGGGGAGGGAGGAATCTGAGATGGTCCAGGTAAACTTGAGGTTGGGTTGGAAGGTGTTGGTAAAGTGGATGAACTGTTCAACCTCCTCATGGGAGCACGAGGCAGCACCGATACAGTCATCGATGTAGCGGAGGAAAAGGTGGGGGGTGGTGCCAGTGTAGCTGCGGAAGATGGAATGTTCCACATATCCTACGAAGAGGCAGGCATAGCTGGGGCCCATGCGGGTGCCCATGGCGACTCCTTTGGTTTGGACGAAGTGGGAGGATTGGAAAGAGAAGTTGTTCAGAGTGAGGACCTGTTCAGTCAGTCGAAGGAGGGTGTCAGTGGAAGGGTGCTAGTTGATACGGCGGGAAAGGAAGAAGCGGAGGGCTTTGAGTCTTTCGTGATGGGGGATGGAGGTGTACAGGGACTGGATGTCCATGGTGAAGATAAGGCGTTGGGGACCAGGGAAGCGAAAATCATGGAGGAGGTGGAGGGCGTGGGTGGTGTCCCGAATGTAGGTGGGGAGTTCTTGAACTAAAGGGGACAGGACCGTGTCAAGGTATGCAGAGATGAGTTTGGTGGGACAGGAGCAGGCTGAGACAATGGGTCGGCCGGGGCAGTCAGGTTTGTGGATTTTGGGCAGGAGGTAGAAACGGGCAGTGCAACGTTGTGGGACTATTAGGTTGGAGGTGGTGAATGGGAGATCCCCTGAGGTGATGAGGTTATGGATGGTCTGGGAGATGATGGTTTGGAGGTGGGAGGTGGGGTCATGGTCAAGGGGGCAGTAGGAGGAGGTGTCTGCGAGCTGGCGTTTAGCCTCAGCAGTGTAAAGGTCGGTGCGCCAAACTACTACCATGCCTCCCTTGTCTGCCTGTTTGATAGTGAGGTTGGGGTTGGAATGGAGGGAGTGGAGGGCTGCATGTTCCAAGGGTGAGAGGTTGGAGTGGGTGAGAGAGGTGGACAGGTTGAGGTGGTTAATGTCGTGGCGGCAGTTGGCTATGTAGTGATCGAGGGCAGGTAAGAGGCCAGCACGGGGCGTCCAGGTGAATGGGATGTGTTGGAGGCAGGAGAAGGGGTCATCAGAGGGTGGGCGAGAATCCTGGTTGAAGAAGTAGGCGTGGAGATGAAGGCGGCGGAAGAATTGTTCGATGTCTCGCCGCGTGTTGAACCCATTAATCCGGGAGCGTAGGGGAATGAAGGTGAGGCTTTTGCAGAGGACCGATCGTTCATCCTCAGAGAGGGGGAGGTCTGGAGGGATGGTGAAAAGATGGCAGGGCTGGGAGCTAGGACCTGGTGTGGGGTTGGAGCTGGGAGTGAGGGCTGGGTTAGGCGTGGGGGCGGGAATTGGGGCGGGGACGGAGATCGGGGCAGGGTGGGGTTCGGCGTGGGGGCGGGATTAGGTGTGCGAATGGAGATTGGAGCGGGGTGGGGTTAGGCGTGCGAACGGAGAGCGATGTGGGGGCGGGGTTAGGCGTGGTGATGGGAATCGGTGTGAGGGCGGAGATGCATGCAGCGTGGTCGTTGTGCAGGTGAGTGATGTCACTGGGGGCTGAAGTGGCTGCGGCGATGGCAGAAACGGTGTTGTTCCTGATAGATGTACACCTCGCGGAGGCCGCGAATCTGTCGGCGATGGCCTTCCTGGTGATCATGGAGGTGGTTGTCCGGGCGGCGATTGCGGAGGCCATTCCATCTCCCCTCTTACTTCCCTCCAAGGCCCCAAGGGATCCTTCCATATCCGCCACAAATTCACCTGCACCTTCACACACATCATTTACTGCATCCGCTGCACCCGATGTGGCCTCCTCTATATTGGGGAGACAGGCCGCCTACTTGCGGAACATTTCAGAGAACACCTCTGGGACACCCGGACCAACCAACCCAACCACCCCGTGGCTCAACACTTTAACTCCCCCTCCCACTCCACTAAGGACATGCAGGTCCTTGGCCTCCTCCATCGCCAGACCATAGCAACACGGCGCCTGGAGGAAGAGCACCTCATCTTCCGCCTGGGAACCCTCCAACCACGAGGGATGAACTCAGATTTCTCCAGTTTCCTCATTTCCCCTCCTCCCACCTTGTCTCAGTCCCAACCCTCGAACTCAGCACCACCTTCCTAATCTGTAATCTTCTTCCTGACCTCTCCGCCCCCACCCCACTCCGGCCTATCACCCTCATCTTGACCTCCTTCCACCTAGCGCATCTCCAACGCCCTCCCCCAAGTCCCTCCTCCCTACCTTTTATCTTAGCCTGCTTGGCGCACACTCTCCTCTTTCCTGAAGAAGGATGCCCGAAACGTCGATTCTCCTGCTCCTTGGATGCTGCCTGACCTGCTGCGCTTTTCCAGCAACACATTTTCAGCTCTGATCTCCAGCATCTGCAGTCCTTACTTTCTCCAATAGCAGAAAATGGCAACTGGTTCCCTAAAGGCACTGGTGAGCCAGTCAGGTTTTTACAATGTGACAGTTTTGTACCGTCTTTCACAAATGATAATGCGCTTTCAGGTATCGATTAGATTAGATTACTTACAGTGTGGAAACAGGCCCTTCGGCCCAAGAAGTCCACACCGACCCGCCGAAGCGCAACCCACCCATATGCCTACATTTACCCCTTACCTAACACTACGGACAATTTAGCATGGCCAATTCACCTGGCCCGCACATCTTTGTGACTGTGGGAGGAAACCGGAGCACCCGGAGGAAACCCACGCAGACACGGGGAGAATGTGCAAACTCCACACAGTCAGTCACCTGAGTCGGGAATTGAACCCGGGTCTCTGGCGCTGTGAGGCAGCAGTGCTAACCACTGTGCCACCGTGCCACTGTATGGTATTTTCTGTTGTGATTGATCAGTGGATGTCTGAGTACATTTAACATTGAACAAGCAGAGGAAAGCCTTAGGAGTCATTATCATGGGGTTTACAAAGTTCAGAGTCTCACAATTTGAGTTAATAAAGGAAATCCTCTGTATTGTTGCTGATTCAAGGCCACTTCTGAGAAAGCAACTGAAGGTTCCTGCTAGTCCACAAGGTGTCAGCAAACCTACACTTTCGATTTTCCCACAGACTTGGATTTGTTTTGGTGTAAAAATACCAGTTTCTGACCCAAAGTGTTGCAAAATTTCTAATAAAGTGAATGTAGAATCTTGCAGTACGAATGATACTCAATATTTTATCCAGGATCTAAATGAAAGTGTGTTTAATAGAAATGATGAGAGAAAATCCGAGGAAGCATACTTTTTGAGCTTATTATTGGAATGACTTTCGGTCAGAATCCTTTATGCCCATTTTATCATATGCAACAGCCCCAACAGTCTAATTGATAAGTGCATTGCCAAATGCAAAGTGATAATGATCTAATGGTGGCTCAGTGGTTAGCAATGCTGCCTCATAGCACTAGGATCCAGGGTTTAATTCCAGCCCCAGTGACTCTCTGTGTGGTGTTTATATATTCTCCCTGTCCCTGCTCAGGTTTCCACCCACAGCCTAACGATGTGCAGGTTCGGTGGATTGACCATGGCAATAGGAAAGGATGGGTCTGGGTGGATGCCCTTTAGATGGTCAGTGTGGATGGGGTAAATGGCCTACTTCCACACTGTAGGAACTCTATGGATACAACGCCTGGCTTGTAGCTGATTTCAAGCTGGGACAAGGTATTTGAGGATTGCAATTTTACCCATTTGTACCTGTGTGTGGGAGGGGATGAATCAGTTCCTGGAAGGTGAATGTGAATTGACGTTATAAAAGAAAGAAGAACTTAGATATTTAAAGGCCCATTCAGGATCTTGGAGTGTCTGAGGCACTTGAAAGCCAATGGACTTGTTCATAGGTAGTCAGTATTGTACTATAGAAAAGTTGCCAGTCAATTTGTGCATAGCAAGCTGTCATAAAACAATAATGTGATAATGATCAAATCATTCAATTCTTGGGATTTGTGTGGATGGACAAATATTGGTCTCACAGTAATATTTCAGCTCATGCAGTTCATAACCATTCCATGTGAAAAATGGAATAAAGGTCATCACAGACTCTATCTTACTGAATCCACTTGCAGCATGACATGGTGAGGGAAATTGTTTGAACTGCCACAAGAAATTGGTTGGGGCCAAGACATTTGTCCACGAAGGAGTTACCTATTGGTCTTACAGCAAATGGGATCAAAGGGCATGGAGAGAAAGGAGGAACAGGGGATTGATTTGGATGATCAGCCATGATCATGTGGATTGATGAAGCAGGCTTGAAGGGTCAAATGGCCTACTCCTGCTCCTGACTTCAATGAAGCATGCTACAGTTGACATCCAAATTACTTAGCTTTAGCCTGACATGCAAGTGACAATGACGATTAAAATATGTAGATTCCAAAACCACCATGGACAGGGTACTGTACTGTGGAGCTGGTCGCAGCCACATTTTCTCATACATCCTCTTCAATCATTTTCTCAGTATTGCTATTTCCATGGTTTTTTTTCATCGATGGGTTCAACGACTCTCAGGCTCAGACGCAGCAGTAGCTGCCCAAATGGAGCCCAACTCCACGGCCCCACCAGGGTCAGCGCAGGACGCAGCTTGGACAGGGCCATAGGCAGGATGGGCGGCAGTGAAGGTGGAGCCCTGAGCCGGGATTCCCCCCTCCGAGACCCCTGTGCCGGCCCATGCCCCACGCCAACTCCAGCTCAGATACAGCCCCAGGGCAGGCAGCGGCAGCAATGGAGGAGCCCAGTTCTAGGACCCAGCCAGGGTCAGGAGAATGGGTATGCGAGCAGGAGCTGAGCCCTCGTATAGACATCATCAACTGGACAAATTCCAAACCTATTGCTTTAATTTCTAGCTTTTTGTATCGTAGTGTGGAAATAGGCCATTTGGCCCAACAAGCCCACGTGCCTAACAGTATCCCATCCAGACCCATCCACTAGCTTATCCCTGTAGCCCTGCATGTCCCATGGCTAATGCATCTAGCCTACACATCCCACTATGGGCAATTTAGCATGGCCAATCCACCCAACCTGTGCATCTTTGGAATTTTTAAATCCAAGATTGTGCCCGAGTGAGGCAATTCTTCACAATTTTCATTGTATTCCGGCACAGTGACAATAAATAGAATCTAACCTAAATTTATATTGAACCCTAAAGTAGCATCTTAGGCACATCTCGTTCTCATGGTTACAGGAACTGATGTAAGTATCAGCTCAACAGGTACAAATACCCTGCTGAAGGTAAAAGCCTATCCCTGCTTCTATGGGAGGCTGTGAGGGAGGAAAAGATCTGGATTAAAAGCAGTGGCTGTTTATAAAGAAACAATTCTCAGATCACATCATGTAACATCATGGTGTCAGACTGGTGCTGAGAGACTGTGCTTTTTTTAAGGCTTCAAGATTATACTTGTAGACCTGGGAAATCCTCACTGATGATTACACATCCCTCAGTTTTCAAAACATTCGGGAAACTAACAGCAGCAGGCTTATGAGAGTACTAATCTACAAATTAAACAGTCAGAAAGAATATTTACCTTTCTACACTTAAAACTCAAGAGTTATCAAGGCTTAATCCCTGCATTGCTGCTACATATAAAAACAAAGTTTCCACTTGCTTCCCAATGTAAAATTTAAGATACTATTTCTTACAGCTTTAAAAATAAATCAGCAGCTGAGAGGTTTGAAACTAAAATCAGAAGCCAAAAGATACTGTCAGTTTAAAACCAGAGCCCTCTCGGTTTGAAAATAATTAGTTTTTAAGCACTAAAAGTTGATTATCTAACCCAAAGAAGCTTACCTGAATGCAGGGGTCAGTTGGTTCTGTCATTTTGTTTTCTCCAATTTAGTTTCAATGCTGGTGTGACATTATTATAGAATTATAGAATCCCTACAGCGTGGAAAGAGGCCATTCAGCCCACCAACCTTCCAAAGAACATCCCACCCAGACTCTACCTTATCCCCTTAACCCTGCAATTCACCATGTCTAATGCACCTAGTCAACACAACCCTGAACACAATGGACAATTTAGCGTGGCCTATCCACCGAACCTGCACAGCTGTGGACTCTGATTACTCTTTTGGATTTTTACCACTCCTTATTTGTTACAAATCTTCTCTAGGGGCTGAAACCTGCTATCACAGGCCTTTATTTATTAAAGACTCAGGTCCAAAGGCAGCCATATCAATCAAAATGCCACAACATTGGAAAACAAAGTAACCAAACAGCAAAAGAAAGCAAAACAACATTGAATCATTTAATAAAAAGGAACAAATAAGACCTATACTACAATTTTAAAAAAGTTACAGATTTCAATAAAAAAGGAAGGCAAACATTTGATTATGAGTTGGGCAGGGAATGTCCATTCACTGAATTACAGCCTGTTAAGCAATGTTTGTAGCTTTATTTCCCAAAGCAAGCTATAAATGATCCCAAAAAGAGACCTTTGAACATTTTACTTGCTATCCACAAGGAGGGGCCTTACAGAATAAAAACATTGATCTTTCTGAGGATGATAAAGGTCCAGAGAATTTCTGGACTGTGCTGAGGAGCAGCTTGAGGTACGAATCAACGTCTGGATTAATAGCCTCCTACTCATTGACAGAACGAAACCCCAAGAGTCTAATGATGACTTTGTCAGAAGATGCTGCAGCAGAGGACACAAATGTGATTTCTCTGAGGAAGTGTTTGCTAAGGGGCTAATCAAATTGGTATTCACTCCTACAATGATCAAAAGCCACCAGGAAAGATTTTCTGAGCCAGATATTGTTTCATATCCTTGCCTCTTTGCTGGAAAATAGACATGAAGCCATAGAGGCAGGCAGGCATCGATTACTTGCTTGAGGTGTGGTCAAGGCTATTGATATGGCCAGCAGAGTGCCCTCAATTAGCAAAATTAGCAACATAGCTATGGTTTGTTTGATCCACCCAGGAGTGGCTCCACTTTTCTTCATATCTGAGAAGCATGTGGCACCCATGTGCAGAAAACCTGGCCTCAAAGAAAAGCTAGACCTCTTAGAACAAGACCCATCTGATCAACAAGGTAACTCAACACCACAACTCTACCAGCACAGCAAGTTGTAAACAGTGCACAACTGAAACCATATCAACAGAACACACAGCAGACAAACCAAAAAACAAGTTCCAATAATACGAGTAGAACCTTTTGTAATCAGCATTTGTCCCTAAAAGTCTTGGGGGTGCATCCTGAGAGTCAAAATTGATGCAGGAGCTCATGGCAACACATTACCAGTATGTATTATAAAAGACCTGATGTTCCGTGGTACATAAGACCATCTTGCACGTTATAGAGGATCACTAATTCTATGCAGTGGCACATAACTCTGTGTTGCCAATATATAAATTGTGTTCAGATTCCCAAAATCTTTCACTTACTAAGTAGCAATGGTGCAGCATTGGCAGGGCTATCATTGTGCACAGATCAGATTAGACTCCCTACAATGTGGAAACAGTCCCTTCGGCCCCACATTGTAGATCTCAACATTGTAACCAGTCATGAGATTCGAGGCACTCTTACTGTGATGAGACTGAAAGAGCAACAAGGCTTTCTTCTTGAAAGAGAGAAGCAAATGAAACAGCACGCAGGTTGAGAATTACTAAAAGCTGTACACTGGACAGCAAATTGTGAGACAGAAATCCAGTTATCCATAACTGGACACCAACAAAGGTTTCTAAAGCCAGCAGCCAACGCTGACCTTGTGAAGCCCCAGTCGATCATGGTGCTCCCCTGTAAAGGAGCAGAAGCCCGGACCTAATTAGGACACACCAATCCTGGGCGCAGAGAGTGAGGAAGGAAATTCTGATGATTGTGTAACAATGCTAAGTGGCAGAAGTTCGCAGCAAGACAGCCAAGTTCTTACCAAGGTCAGCTGTGAATAACACAAACGCTTTTCAGCTGTACACCTAATCACCAGATCAGGATGAATTATCAAATCTCCATGATAATGTATTGCACTTTGAATTATTAATTTTGTTTTGGCTGTTCAGGCAATTATTTAAATCACAACACAGGCTGATGTTAAATGATGTATATAGAACATAAAACATAGAATATTATAGCACAATACAGGCCCTTCGGCCCTCAATGTCGTGCCGACCTGTGGAACCAATCTGAAGTCCATCTAACCTACACTATTCCATTTTCATCCATACGTTTATCCAATGACCAGTTAAATGCCCTTAAAGTTGGCGAGTCTACTACTGTTGCTTACTACTGACTCAGCTACTATATATGTTTGGGATCTGCTTTTCTTTGGAAAACTGTAAAGTATTATGTTTCACAGTTTGTATGCAGTATACATTTACAGACGTGCTTATGCTGTAATCAGAGGAACATGGTTTTAACTCGATATTATAAAGGCCTCAGTCTCCATCCTAGTTAGTCCCTCTTGCAGCATGACATGCTGAGGGGAGAATGCTCCAGTTTACACCAGAATTGCAGACACACAAGTATTTGATTTAAATATATTGTATGTAGTTACCAGGACTGATGTCTATTGAATCCTTCAACACTGAATGATTACCCACTCTTCATTCTTATGGACACAGGAGCCTAAAAAATGTTATCACCTCATCACCCTGCTGAAAGTAAAAGTCTGTTCCTGCGTCTATGGGGGTTTGTGACCTTGGAACAAATGTAGTGGTCATATATATATAAAAAATGACTCCCAAATTATAGATGCCACATGGGTATCACATCAGTGAGATTTCCTCAGGTCTCCTTCAAGATCACTGTGTGCTGCGGCAACTACTCTTCCCAAGAACATGAGAAACTACAGAGAGTCATGAACACAGTCCAGTCCGCCATACAAACAAGCTTTCTATCCACTGACTCTATCTATAGTTCCGACTGACTTGGGAAAGCAACCAACATCATCAAAGGCCCCTCCCACCCCAGTTATACTCTCTCCCACCCTCTTCTGTCAGGCAGAAGATATAAAAGCTTGAATATGTTATTTCTACATTCATTCACAGGATGAGGGTGCCGCTGGCCTGACAGCATTTATTGCCCATCCTTAATTGCCTAGAAGGCAGTTAAAAATTAACCACTTTGCTATTGGCCTGGAGTCACATGTAGGTCAGAAAGGTAAGGACATTAATGAACCAGATGGGTTTTTCCAACAATTGACAATGGATTCATGGTCATCATTAGACTCTTCATTTCAGATTTTTATTGAGGTCAAATTCTATTGTCTGCCATGGCATGATTCAAACCCAGGTCCCCAGAACATTATTTGGGTCTCTGGATTAACAGTCCAGCGATTCTACCACGAGGCCATCACACCCCATATGTGTAGGAAGAGATCCAGCAACAGCTTCTCTCCTGCTGTTATCAGACTTTTGAACAGATCTCTCAAATTTTAAAGTTGATTCCTCTCTCTGCACCTTCTCTGTGGCTGTAACACTCTGTTCTGCTACCCTGATGCATTTTGTACGGTATGATCTGCCTGTATAGCACACAAACCAAATCTTTTCACTGTATCTTGGGACTTGTGACAACAATAAATCAAATCAAAATACTGCCTTGCAATATTACATAATTGCAAGCCATTGACCATCTCCTTCTGGGCAGAAAGAGTCTTTTATTGGTTTCTACATAAGATGAATTTGTCAAATTCATTTCAGTTCCCATTACAAACTCTGCTAGTCCGACTGAAAATGAGAGACTTTCCTGGAGGCCACAGGATAGTGTGGAAACCTATTAAACTGCAGTTGGTTGGGGCTTCCTCTTTTGAGGAAGTTGTTGGATCAAAGTAGATGGGATTTCAAAATTAATGCTTGTGGGATCATGCTGCTGCAAAATGGCTGATTTCTTACACTACATCAATTTAAATATTTCAAAATTCACATTGGGTGCCCTGTAATGGTGAAAAGTACATAGAGGGTGCCGCTGGCCAGGCAGCATTTATTGCCCATTCATAGAGATGTACAGCATGGAAACAGGCCCTTCGGTCCAACCCGTCCATGCCGACCAGATATCCCAACCCAATCTAGTCCCACCTGCCAGCACCTGGCCCATTTCCCTCCAACCCTTCCTATTCATATACCCATCCAGATGCCTACTGTGCAAGTTCTCTCTCTCTCTCTCTCTCTCTCTCTTGCAATGACCTATCAATTATTCTTTTATAAAGAAATAGGAAACCGAGACTCAGGACGTGTGGGGATAATTGCTTAACTGCCAGGATGAAGAAAGGAAGATTTGCATTTACATCATGCCTTTCTGACCAGCAGCTAGCTTTGCATTTTGAAGTGCAGTTCCTGTTGGAGGGTAGGAAGGGCAGGAGTCAAGTTTGGCAGAGATTGCTTGTAAACCAGCAATGTGATGATGATTCAATCATTTTTATTTTTGCATGTTCTTTTTTGAGTGATAAACAATGAGGATAACTCCCTGGTCTTTCCTCAAAATAAGGCGAAAGTGAGGACTGCAACTGCTGGAGATTAGATTCAAGAGTGTGGTGCTGGAAAAGCACAGCAGGTCAGGCAACATCGGAGGAGCAGGAGAGTTAACGTTTCTGGCAAAAGCCCTTCATCGGGAATGAGGCTGGGAGCCTCGGGGTTGGACAGATAAATGGGGGTGGGGCTGGGGGGGAAGGTAGCTGAGTGTGCGATAGGTGGGTGGAGGTGGGTTAAAGGTGATAGGTCGGAGGGGAGGGTGGAGCCGATAGGTGGGAAGGAAGACGAGCAGATGGGACAGGTCATGAGGACGGTGCTGAACTGGAAGGTTGGAACTGGGATAAGGTGGGGGAAGGGGAAATGAGGAGGCTGATGAAATCTATATTGATGCCATAGGGTTGGAGGGTCCCAAGCAGAAGATGAGGCATTCTTTCTCCAAGCGTGGATGGTAAGGAAATGGTGAAGGCTCCTCAAAATGATCCCAATGACATCCAACTGTGAAGGAAGTGGGAATCCCAATTATCATCCTGCCTGAAAGGCAGGGCCTCCAACTGAGCAACACTCCCTCAGTACTGCACTGGAGTGTCAGATTTCATCTTTGTATGCAGGCCTGAGATTGGAACTTGACGTAGAGTGTTATGACTCAGGATCAAGAGCGGTATCAACTGAATCACAGAAGACACTCAATGACAGAGCTGGTTTGAGTGACAATTGATAGAGCCATAAACAATCTTTCAAGACTTGTCTTGACTCTGTATGTGGGAACAGTTAACAGAGTGACTAAAAAGGTCATTTATTGTAATGTTAGACTTGGGAAAGAAAAGCCATATGATAATTATATTTATGAGACAAACAAGGCTTAATGATTTTTATTTATGTTGTTTCTCTAATAAAAGGTAGAAAGACAACCTTGAAGAGTTTGTAATTTACAGATTCATTAAACAATTAGCATTTTAATTGTTCAGAATATTCTTTACTTCATTCATAACTGAGGTCATTTTTGAGGCTGTCCTTATCACTGAACATATGTGCTATTAATTAAAGCTTCAAACATGGACAGATTTAAATTTACGTATTAAAGTCATAGATAATTAAATTATCCCAGCATGACACAGCTTACCTTTGTGTTTCTAATTTCTAACGTGATTCCAGTTATTAATTGAAATTCATTTACGTATTGTGGTTCAAAAGCACAAAACACGAAGTAGGATCACAATTCAACGAATGCTTTATAGGCACAATGTTTTATTTAGGCAATTAAGGTGATGGATAGTACAGACAGTACCTTATAAAATAAATCAGACTGTATATGTCATATTTCATCACATGCTGACATTCATCTCCCATTAGTGCATTTGCATCTGCTTGAACTCACAGTTCCTCAGCCTTGATAATGATTCCATTCAATAGCCTAGCATTTACCAATGGAATTGCCAATTGATGCCATTTCAATACTTGCTGGGAGGAGATCTATTGCGCAGGCCAATCGGCCCTATTGCATATGCTGGTCTCCATCCATTTTTACTTCATCTCATCTGGTTCAGCTTATCCTTCTATTCCTTTCTCCCACACATGTTTATTCCCTTCAAACGTATCTATGCTCTTTCCTCAATTCTTTATTGGATTTGTTAGTGACAATTTTAAAAATATGTTTAGACTTCTCCCCCAACTTTAGAAACATCCGTTGAACTTTTGCCCTGACAAATCACTTCATTAACTTTATGACCATGATCACATCAGTGCTCATTTCTAGAGAAAGCAGCCACAATCTTTTCAGTTCTTCACCCTTTCCTATTACGAACCAAGCTCCATGTGTAAAACTAAATTCTAGATTGAAAATAGATTGTAGTGACTTCTGGAGGCTTTTCAGTAGAAATAATGTTGATGGTCATTGAACAAACAAAAAAATTTATAGGAATTCTTTTCTTTTTCATTTTCTCTTCTTTAATGTCTGGAGAGTAGCAGCTGAAGGAGGCAGGAATGCCAGGACGAGCCAAATATGGTTCAACTCCAGGCCAGGGTCACCCAGCCAGTGAGGAGAAGATCCCAGGCTGACCCTCTGGCCCAGATTCGTAAGCCAGGCCGAGGCTTCTGCCTCACAGCTAGGCCCAGGTGCCTGAAGGAGGAGAAGTGGTGGTCTCCCAGTGTTGCTGTCCTGATCCGGTGTGGAGGTCTTATCCTGGTGTGGAGGTCTCCTCTCCACCTGGACATTTTCCTCATCTTCACCTTCCAGGTACAGGTCATTCCATTATAACGCACATTTTGTTAACGCCATTGATGAATTGGGGACACTGTTTCTAAAGCGTGAACTTTTAAAATGTGTGTTAGCTGTGACGCGATTACAGCACCAACATTTTAAACGCTGTTTCTAAAGCACAAATTTTCTATAAAACTGGGTTACACAAGAATGCAACCATCGCATCATAGAACTAGCTGTACTCCAGTGACCTGGCAAGCAGTCTCATCTGGGAGTAACGGTCTTGGCCCGGCATAGCAGTCTACTTTGGCAGAGGCTTCTGGTCCAGTATTCCAGTGTCACGGCATGGTGGTGTTGAGCCAGAATGGTTGTCTCATCCTGGGATGGTGGTCTCGTCCAGGAATGGCAGTCTCCTCCCGGATTGTCAGTCTCATTCCGGAATGCTGGTCTCATCCAGGAATGGCAGTCACATCCCAGAGTGGTTGTCTTGTCCAGAAATGATGGTCTCATCCCGGAATGGTGGTCTCATTCCAGAATGGTGGTCTCATCCCAGCTGCATCTTCAGGGTACTCCATCATTCCTTAATTGGATTTCCCTGAGCCCAGGAGCTGTTAACTGAACTGTGATGAACTTTGCCTTAATTTTACTTTCTTAAAATTATTATGTATGACTTCTGTCATTTATGTAGGTGCGGTGACTGATAAAACTTTTCACTGTATTTTTCATGTAAAAGTACACATGACAATAAATTTCTTTTCCATTCTATTCTATCTCTCAGAGTGTGGGAGGTTTACATGAGAATAAGGGAATACCTTTGGAAATTACACTACGCTAAACATAATCAACACCTTAAAAAGCCCTGTTGACACTTCAAAGGAAGAATTGCAATGCAAAGACTGAACTGTGACCTTCTGTGGTTACTGAGATAGTGAAGGTTGATTACCAACTCATCAGGAAACATAGTGAGAGTTTTTTTCAGATTGTGTACCTGCTGTGAGGTAAAAAAAAAGAACCTTGTTCATTTGGGCTTTTTGAAAGACTGGTCCAGTGGCATTACTACTCCACCATCTTCCCCAATGCACAATGGCATTCCAACATAACCGTGTTTTTGGTCATATCATCAAAGGGTGCAAGTCTCTTTGGTTGACTTCCATCAAAATGAATTTGCTTTGTTTCTGTCGCAAAGCTGTCCCGGATCAACACTAAATGATAACTTTTCCCAAAAGCCGAGAGGATATGACAGGTCGGCGCAACATCGAGGGCCGAAGGGCCTGTACTGCGCTGTAATGTTCTATGTTCTATGTAAGGATACTGTGGGAGTTTGAAATGGGACAGCAGCGAGTTCTCTTCAGAGACCTGAGCTAAAGTAAACTGAGTATAGGAGTTGGGAGACCATATTGCGGCCATATAGGACATTGGTTAGGCCACTTTTGGAATACTGCATTCAGTACTCAATTCAGTTGCTGGCATTGGAGTGTTTGAGCTACAGGGAGAGGCTGAATTGGCTGGGGCTATTTTCCCTGGAGCATCGGAGGCTGAGGAGTGACCTTATAGAGGTTTATAAAATCATGAGGGGCATGGATAGGATAAATAGACAAGGTCTTTTCCCAATGTGAGGGGAGTCCAAAACTAGAGGGCATAAGTTTAAGATGAGAGGGGAAAGATATAAAAGGGACCTAAGGCACAACGTTTACATGCAGAGAGTGGTACATGTATGGAATGAGCAGCAGAGGAAGTGGTTGATGGTAGTACAATTGCAATTTTTAAAAAGTGTCTGGATGGGTATATGAATAGAAGAAAGTGAGGACTGCAGATGTTGGAGATCAGAGCTGAAAATGTGTTGCTGGAAAAGCGCAGCAGGTCAGGCAGCATCCAAGGAACAGGAGAATCGACATTTCGGGCATGAATAGGAAGGGTTTGGAAAGATATGGGCTAAATGCTGACAAATGGGACTAGGTTGGTTTAGAATATCGGCATGGACAAGTTGGACTTAAGGGTCTGCTTCTGTGCTGTACAGCTCTATGACTATGGCTCTAAATTATTGCAGCTAAACAGATGTTTTTTTTCTCTGTATTTAGTGATAATGAAGCATTTCATCCTTTGACATCTTCAGTGGCATAAAGTGTATTCAGAATTCCTCCTGGCATTCTCGTCCGGCTGGTGTTTAAAGCAACAAGTAAATATTTTCATTTAGGTTTTTTTTCAACTATGGAATTGTATGGGTTTGGACATTTTGTGGTTGAGTTCACTGTCTGATTTTGACAGTAGGTGACACTGCAGTCCAGCTCCTGGAATTATCCAATGATGTGTTATATACAACTGATCAAACTGAATTCAGACTGAGCTCTATCTTGACTCACTGAGCTAACACTGATATTGCAACTCTATCCTCCTAACCAGATGGTCTTATCTGCCAGCCTATAATCCACTCAGCATTTGAGTCTGTCTGCCATTTTGGTAAGGTCTTATTTAGACTGCTGGTGACAGGAATACATGTATCAGCTATTCAGGGCTCCCTCCAACACTGTTCTAACACCAGTTAATGACAGAATCAGTGATCTACATCACATTCTCAATGATCTACATCGGATTTGTAGATCTCCAGACCCTGATGAAGTCAATCTCAGTTTTGAAATTCTGCTATGGCCCCCTTTCTCTGTGTCAACAGCCTTTTGGGGGAAAGAATTCTCAATGTACACTACCCTCTGTTGTTTTCTGGGATCATGCCTGTATGACCCAGTTACTGTGAAGTCAATGTCCTTTTGTTCAGGACACTTTCCGTCTCACAGCAGAAGAAATCGCTTCTCTCTATTTACCCTGTCAAATCCGTAAATTAACTTAGAGATCTCCATTTGATCCCAGCACCCCTCCCCCCACCAATCCCTTTACCCTTCTTTACTCGAAAGCTGGTCACCAAATTTGAGGAAAGACATTCTGGCTATTGAGGGAGTGCAGTGTAGGTTCACGAGGTCAATTCCCAGAATGGAGGAATTACCTTACACTGAAAGACTGAAGCGACTGGGCTTGTATACCCTTGAGTTTAGAAGACTGAGAGGGGATATGATTGAGACATATAAGATTATGAAAGAATTGGACACTCTGGCAGCAGGAAATGTGTTTCCGCTGATGGGTGAGTGCCGAACCAGAGGACACAGCTTAAAAATACGGGGTAGACCATTTAGGACAGAGATGAGGAGAAATTTCTTCACCCAGAGAGTGGTGGCTGTGTGGAATGCTCTGCCCCAGAGGGCAGTGGAGGCCCAGGCTCTGGATTCGTTTAAGAAAGAGTTGGATAGAGCTCTCAAAGATAGTGGAATCAAGGGTTATGGAGATAAGGCAGGAAGCGGATACTGATTAGGAATGATCAGCCATGATCATATTGAATGGTGGTGCAGGCTCGAAGGGCAGAATGGCCTACTCCTGCACCTATTGTCTATTGTCTATTGTCTAGTGCCTCCGAATAAACCTGTTGGACTATAAGCTGGTGTTGTGTGATTTTTTACTTACTCAAGCGAACACTCAACCTATCATCACGTCAAACCTCTTTTAGCACCAGTGTGGAGAATGTGTTCCTCCAAATGGGCTAATTGAAAAATCAACATCCTTTTCCTGGCTGCTAATGATAGACTGAAGAAAATCAGACATACACAACTATTTTCCATCTGTAACTGGTTGTGGATAAGGTTTATGGTGAGTACATCGACGAGATAGAGGTAATGCTTCCTGCAATGTAGTTGGGCCTGGACTATGATAGCATTTTTAATACGAGTGAGCCTTTCAGTTTTTGGAAACATCCCTGCCTTGGAAACAAGTCGCATTGCTGGAATTCAGCTGAAGGCAATATTGGGTCATGAGACTTTGAATCCTGGGTTAAGAAGCTAATCACCCTCAGAGCGCATGGAGGTTCCTTCTGTTCATTGCTTGGTTGCGGAAGCCAATAAATTCCACCCGCCATTTTGTTCCTCGAGAGCTGGCATTGACTCAATGGGTTGAATGGCCTCCTTCAGGGCCAAATTGATTCTATGACTATATGAATACTGGCTGCTGCCTGAGCCAGGCTGGTGGTATCTCCTAGCACATGGAGCTCACCCCCCCCAAGCTACGTCTCTCCAATAAATTTGGCAGGTGGACCCCATGCTTCTTACAGATGAAGATGCAACTTCTGGAAATAGTCTCCCCTGTTGATCAGGTGGTCCTCACTGCTGCTCTCAGCCTCCGTTGTGTTGGAGGATCTATAGCTCTCAGTGTGCTCAAGATGTGAATGGTATCAGTTGAATAAAGTGCATTCCTATAGCCACCAGCTTCTTCCTTCACCTCTGGCAACCATCTGAAGCTGGGCAATCTGGATATCTCACTGGAACCTGAGGAAAGCTTCTGATCACATGGGCCTGGGTCTATCTCGAAGACCACCTGCTGGACTCTGCTCCTGCCTCAGCTCCTTCTCTGCTGAAGCCCTCATCCACACCCGTGTTTATTCTAGATTCGACCAATCTAAATAAAATCTGAAAGAACCACAGATGCCAGAAAACAGAAATTGCTGGAAAAGCGCTGCAGAACCGTCACTGAGGAAGGGTCACTGGATCCAAAACATTAACTCTGATTTCTCTCCACAAGTGCTGCCAGATCTGCTGAGCTTTTCCAGCAATTTCTGCTCTTCTTTCTGGAACAATCAAATGTCCTCCGAGCCACGCCTCTCGTGTTTGACTCTCTGTACGCTTGAACTCATCCAAAACTCTACTGTCCCTGTTCTAACGTGGCTCACTTATCTCTCTGGTGCTCACTGATCTGCATAGTCTTCCTGTTTGGTAATGCCTCAATTTTAAAATTCCCTTCTTTGTATACCACTTGCTGTGGTTTCCCCTACTCCATCTCCATATCACTAGCCCTATAATCCTCTAATCCTGGCCTTCTAATCCTGACCTCTGTGCTTTCCCCATTTGAACTGTTCCACTATTAGCAGCCATGCTTTCAGCAGCCCCAGCCCTCAGTTCTGAAAGTCCATCCCTGAAGCTCTCTGCATCACCACCTTGCTTCACTCTTTTTAGTTGCTCTTGAAAGCCTCCGTCTTTGAGCAAACATTTGGAAACCTGTTAACCTTTGCTGCTAACACTCTTCTGAAACTCCTTGGTATACACTGCCAGCGTTACTGAAGGTGTTACATCAATGTAGGTGGCTGTTGTTGATTTCCCCCTTTTGTGTTTTGTGACTTCACTAACATATTATGAAAATTCTCATGCCTAAAAACAGGTGGTTGGGAGGACAGAATCTCAAAAACCTCGACTGTGATCTGTTGCCAAATTCCAGTGTTAAGGGAGGGAGGAGAGCCAGTTCCTCCTCCCACCCAAGGCTGGTTTGGTAATTTAAATTTCACGTGTCTCAGAAAACTTAGAGCCACAGGAAAGTGAGCACTGCATGGATTCATAAATTCAATTCCTTTCATCATCCCTGCTGTATCCACTGGATCTGCCTCCTCAGTTCCCTGTGATCAGACACTTGCATTGATCAAGTGATCACACCTGATCCCCATTGTTCCCCCATATGGCCTCTAATCATTGTGATGTGAGGTGCATGTACCTTTAAGAGTGTGAACTTTAATCTGCTGTCCATCACTCTGCACCTTGAGATAGGATGTGACATATAATTCAAAGACTCTGTCGATAGAAGACAGCAGCAGGTAAAGGGGCCATGCTTGACCACATTGCCTCCCAGTTAACACTGTGTGCATATACTCTCATCTTCAAAAAAAGTCAAAACTCCAGGCAATTTTTTTAATCTATCTTCATTTGAACGGTATGTTTGTAACAAACAGAAGAATGCAACAACAGCCAAATTCCCTTTTCAAGATCATGATCCTCTAGCAGAATGCCTCTGATGACATTCTCTCCAACCTACTCCGTGGTCGCTGATCCCTCCATTCTTTGACACTACATTCCTATCTTATCAGCCCCTCAGTTCTCAAATCTCCTCCACTCCTTCCCTCAGCCCCAGGATTAAACTAACCCCAACCCCCGGGGTTAGAGATGTGACTGCTTTCTCCTCTTGCTGCCAAGATTGTGAAGTCCCCCCTAGCCCCTGTGCCAAATCTACCAGTCTCAGACCAACGGGTCCTGTAGCCCCTTCCCCACCCAATTCCCAGCTGGAAGCCACACGTCAATCTGGCTGGTGTCAAGAAGGGAAAGATTTCAATAGCATCACAATGAATTTGACCACACACACACACACACACACACACACACACACACACACACACACACACACACACACACACACACACACACCCCTCCAAAAATGTCAAACATTTAAAATTCAACCTCTTTCATTCCCCCTCACCCACCTCTCAGTTCCACAAATGCTGTAACCATGAACACGCCCATCAATCGATGGTGATGAAGAATTATTTTCCATTGCAATAAACAGATCTTTGCCTTTGAATGTCATTCAAATATGATATAAATAATGCAACACACTGTAACTTTGTTATTACAGACTAGCTGGGACCTGAAATATGTTCTTATCAAAGGGCTAATTTTATTTGCACACAGCATGATTTCCATTAGCACAGAAAGATTGAAATCTATCAAAACCTTTCGATCCTTCATTTAATGGAAACTTTAATAGGTACAAATAGCTGTGTTGAAATAAGTGGACGGTAATAATGTTTGAAAAGGAAAAACTCAGAGGCTTGGGGTTGATAAGAGTTACCTTCAAGTAGCCCTTTTATAATCAGCTTAAATATAAATTACTTTAAACAGAGAGTCCTGAACAGATTACCCAAATCAGCAATAAACAAGGATGGCGTTGCAAATGTAAACCAAAACTACTTGGATATTCAAAAAAGGGGGTAAATGAAAAGTATTGGAACAAAAATGATTCTTTTTTCCAAGATTGAGGCTGAGAGGCATGCACAGGGACATTTCCGTAAGACCATAAGACACAGGAGCAAAATTAGGCCATTCAGCCCATTGAGTCTACTCTGCCATTCAATCATGGCGAATGTTTCTCAATCGGTTCTCCTGCCTTCTCCCCATAACCTTTGATTTCCTTAGTAATCATGAACCTATCTACATCTGTCTGAAATACACTCGATGGCTTGGCCTCCATAGCCCTCTGAGGCAGTGAGTTCCAGAGTAACCACCCTCTAGTTGAAGAAATTCCTCTTCATCTCAGTTCTAGAGGGTTGTCTCTTCACTCTGAGGCTGTGCCTTCAGGTCCCAGTCTGTCCTACTAGTAGAAACATCTTCTCCACATCCACTATCCAGGCCTCTCAGTATTCAGTAAGTTTCAATCAGATCCCCATTATCCTTCTAAATCCATCAAGGACAGACCCAGAGTCCTCAACCACTCCATATATGACAAGCCCATCATCATCCTTGTAAACCTCTTGTTTCCCAGTCATAGTCCTTTTATATGCTCCTTTTATGGATTTTGAATACTAGACGATACTTCAGGTTGATGCTGTGGGAATGATTTTGACACGAGATATTCAGATTTTCATCCTTTACATCCAAAAGTGTAGATGGAACATGAGAATTTGGATCTTTTTCAGATTTCTGCTCCTTGCTTCAATTCTCCGCTCAGTGTTAGCTGACATGCTAGAACCACACTTGAGCACAGAGAGCAGCATTTAATAGCAGCTGTCTGTAGCAGTTGCTCAGCTTGTTCCACAACTCAATCTTTCTTTGTAGTCCTGCATTTGTTTTCGTTTCAGCTGCTTTGTTAATCTTCTTTTTGGATGAATCTACACCCCTCACTCTTCAGAAAGCGCATCCCAGATCATAAACACTTCAAGATGGCGGCAGTGGAGTATTAGGAGTTCAGGCACCTGAGCTTTCTGCTCATCTATTCCCTTCTTTTGTCTGTTTTATTTTTCTTTGCTTTTAACTTTGTATTTTTGCCTTCTTTTTTGCTTTTTACCTTAGATTCTTGCGATGAGCCCGGTGACTATGGCGTTGGCAGAAGCGAGGTAGCCCTAATGTGGCCTCATGGTGGAGGCGGTCGAGGTGAGTTTGGGCCTAGTGTGGGACACGGAGGATGTGGTGACGTTGGCGAAGTAGGCCCAGTGTGGCCTCATGGTGGAGGTGGTCGAGGTAATTTTGGGCCCAGTGAGGAACCCTGGTGGTGACTCTGTGTTCCAGTGGCAGTGGAAGCGCGGTGCATGGTGCCGTTGGGTCTTGAGATCAGCTCAAGGGTTTAGGAAGGGTTTAGAAGGTAATGGGCCAAATGCTGGCAACTGGGACTAGATTACTTCCGGGTATCTGGTCAGCATGGACTGGTTGGACTAAAGGGTATGTTTTCATACCATATATCTCTATGACTCGATGACCCTATGTTTCATGCTGGCAACCCTGAAATACAGGCCCCTGTTTGCCTCTCCTCATGGCGCCACAGTCTCAGCGTCGGGCTGTAAGAGGCCTGGATCCAGGCCCTTGGCTGAGCTAGGACTGGGAGCTGTTCCAAAGACCACACAACATGAAAGAAATGTAAAGTTAAACTTTTTGCTTTCATTTCTGCCTTTATATTCTGTATTTTAGTTTATTTTCTGTGTTTCAGGATGGTGGTGGAGAGTACTTGTAACAAAGTACACGTGACAATAAATCAGTCAATCAATCAAACATCGGGTACATGAATAGGAAGGGTTTAGAAGGTAATGGGCCAAATGCTGGCAAATGGGACTAGATTAATTTCGGGTATCTGGTCAGCATGGACTGATTGGACTGAAGGGTCTGTTTACATACATGTATCTCTATGACTCTATGACCCTATGATTCCCTCTTCATGTCACCTTTAGTTCGTTCTCCAATTTTTATCCTCGGTTTTTGACCGTTCTGCCAATGGGAACAATTTCTCTCTATCACCTCTTAATTTTGAACTCCTCTCAACTGTCTCCACTCAGCAGGGATTACCCCAGACTATTCCCATTAGTGAAGCCGGTTAAATTAGCTGCCAATAAGGAAAGTCACCATAGTCCCAGAGGACTGTACGGATCCTTACTCAATGGAGACAGACAACTGGTGATGGATTTAACATGAAGGGTGAAGTTAAAAAGGCATGACTTTCACAGTGACTTCAGCTAGTGCAGGAATGGAACCCACAGTAATGCATCGTGTATCAACATCTGGCCAACTGAGTTAACTGACCCTCCATCAAAGCCCTTTGAAATGTCCTGCAATCATGAAAAGGGGCTATATAAATTTAACCTCGTTAACCTCTTCCACCCTCTTTTTTATTCCCTCCTGCTTTGCTCCCTTCTTCTCTTGAGTTTGTCTCTCTCTTCCCTCCATCATTAAGGAGTCTGGAACATCTTCTTGTACCAGCAGTGATTTGGAAATACGAGTTGATGCATTGTGTTACAAAACACAATATTGCTTTAATTGCAGCTCATCCAGGGGCCGTTCCCCTGATAATTTGTATCACTTAAAAATGAAGCAATTTCTCACAACTCCCCGAAGGAAATAAATCTGACATTTGAAGATTGGAGTAATCATTGTTTCGATCTTTGTGGAACATAATTACTCCTATTGGCAGTTTGAACAGTTTTGATAAGAAAAGACAATTACCAGATTGATCAAACTACGCATTAGTGCTCTTTCATGAAAATAAATGGAACAAGTAGTCTGTCGATCAGGTACTCAGCCTTTCCTTTTCTCTATTAAGACCACTGCATATTCATCCAGAGGGGAATCTGGATCTATGCCTAAAGTCTTTAGTATGTAAGCTCCCATTTATTTCTAAAATACATTCCATTTAACTGCAAGGTCACCCATGGATTTTGCTGCATCTTGCACATTAATTTATTAACCCTCCAAGTGTGCATGAATCATTGTAACGTGTTCAGTTTAATAAGTTCAGAAGATATAGGAGCAGAATTAGGCCATTCAGCCCTTCGAGTCTGCACTGCCATTCGATCATGGATGATGCACTCCTCACCCCCATTTTCCTGCTTTCCTTCAGTAGCCCTTCAACCCATTACCAATTAAAAATCTGTCTGGGAGATCCAATAAGGCTGCAGTCTGAGTGGCTTGATGTGCTGGGCGCTGTGCCATACCCCCTGGCAAGGTGGACCATTCCCCCCCCTCATCAACCATCCCTAGGAGAAAATAATTGCTAGTATAAAATTACCAAACATCTGGAGCTGCTGAAATTGTGGTGTGACAGTTTTAAGACCAGAATGAAAACAAATGAAGGAGAGGGGCCTAAATGAGTGCAGCAGACAGGGCACTCCCCTACTGCATCGGGTGTGTCAGCAGCCATTGCTCAAACTCCTGGGACGGCCCCTTTGGGATTTAATGGGGCAGCAGCAGTTACTCTCGGAGTTTGTCAAAGATTGATGCAGCGGTGGATGTTGCCTGGCCTGCTGTGCTTTGACCAGCAACACATTTTCAGCTGTGATCTCCAGCATCTGCAGACCTCATTTTTTACTTGCAGCGGTGGAACCACTAACTGCCACACTGAACAAGCTTGAGCAGGAACTTCAATTGTTGGACCAAAGAGTCAAGGCAGTGGAGGAGAGGACCGCGGCATCAGAGACCATGGCGGAGGTGTTGGGATGAAGGATCCGAACGCTGGAAGACCAGATTTGGGTCCTTCAGGAGCAAGTGGACGACCTGGAAAATAAAAATCAAAGAAAAGACTTACGGAAGGTGAGGAAGGCAAAGACCTCATCAGCATCCTGGAGAAGTGGCTCCTGAAGTTCCTGGGGCTGGAGTTGGGGTTGGGCCTGGTGAGTGTGGAGTGGGCCCACCAGATCGCAATGTGCAGGTCTGGGCTGGACCCACATCCTCAGGTGGTCCTAGTGCAACTCCTGCGACTCCTAGTGATTGAAACAGCAAAAAGACTGGGAAGAGATTCACAGGCTTTAATGTACAAAGGCTCAAGAATAATGTTTTTTCAGGACTTCTCAGGAGCCCTAATTAAGAAGAGGAGGGCATTTGATGACGTTAAGAGAAAATTAAGGGATCTGAACATTGATGTAAAACCAGAATTATTTCATTTATCAGTCGATTTGGTATTATCTGGGGCTGTTACTGCTATCCTTTTGTATTTTGATTGGGGGTGGCTATACCTGTGGTTAAGATACGTGTGTGTGTGTGTGTGTGTGTGTGTGTGGTGGTGGGGATGTTGAGCATCCATTGTTAACTCTCAGAATGTAAACAACAGTTTTTTTCCATTTGTAAATTGCCTATGGCTAGGGCACAGCCTCAGCTGGAAGGAGCTGGGATGGTAGCAAGGATTAGGAGGAGTGCCTCCTATGGGCAAGTGGGGGAAATCGCTAGTGAATTGGGGATTATTTTATTTGCTTAAATTAAATGTAGTGATTAGGTTTTCTTTGGTTGTAGTACTTTTTATAGGAGTAGTTTTTAGACTTTATAGAGTTAATGTGTTTGTTGCTTGCCGCACCTCGGATAAGCTTCTACGTCTTGGGAAACCTCAGGCTGCCCTGTCATTTGTTCAGTGATTTGTTCAGGTGGTGTACCTGGAATGTAAAAGGGAGCCATTTTCCTACTAAAAGAAAGAAGGTGCCTTTGGAAAGAAAGGGTGGACATCGCCCTGCTGCAAGAGACATATTTAACTGATAAGGAACATCTGAAACTGCAGCAGGGGGCTATGACAGGGTATTCTTCTCCTCCTTTAGCTCCAAGAGTAGAGGAGTGGCTATACTGGTAAGAAGGAACCTCCCTTTCCAGGTAACTGGGCAAATTAAGGACGAACATGGACCGTTCATCATTCTTAAAGCTCTAATATATGGAGAAGAATATGGCGTCCTGAATGTGTATTGTCCCCCTGGAGCATCCACTTAAATTTCTAATTGATGCAGGCGCTAAATTAATGAGTCTTGGGGTTGTGCCGCACGATCGTAGGAGGAAATTTTAATCGCCCAATAGATCCCAAAGTTGACAGGATGCCAAGGGACCCAGCAGGCATGCCTGCACAATCTAAGCAGTTGGTGGATATGTGCGAGGAGTTGGGATCAGTGGATGTGCGGAGGCACCTCTACCCTAATGGAAGAGACTTTACTTTCAATTCCAACCCATACAAGTGACATATGTGAATTGACATTTTTTTTATGCCATCAGATTGTTTGGACGGAAGATTGGTGTGCAAAATTGGGAATATAGCTGAGTTGGACCATGTGCCAGCGTATTTAGATGTTAAAAATCAAGGGTGGTGAAATGGATGCACAGCACTGGTACAGGAACCCATTCCTGTTAAGGTATAGCAAATTCGCTGAGTAAATCACAAGAGAGTTCAGGGCCTTCAGGGATAGCAACTCGGGTACGGCCAGTAATCTGGCAATACTTTGGGAGGCCACTAAGACATATTTACGAGGCCTGATCATTTCGTATTCAACGACTAGAAGGCAGCAGAGGGAGGAGCAACAACAGATGCTGGTGACCCGACTGCAGATAGCTGAGGAAATATGTTATGATAGGCCCTCTTTAGTCAAGCTGCAGCGGGTCACGGTTCTCAACTCATTGCGAAAAAAGAGGTTTCCTTTGCTAAACAA